>NC_079314.1:24382044-25088711 GCF_029931775.1 Euleptes europaea
CAACTTGGGGCAGAAGCAACTCAGTGGCCCCCTTACCCACAACTAATTAGCCAACTGTCTGGATGTGTTCATCACAGCCGAAATGAAACGTTGCAGAAATCTGAGATTTGAACAAGGTGGAGGTTTTGAATCAAACACTTATAATGTACAATGTTTAGAATAACCAGAGTTCATATTGCCAGATAATTTTGCAAAAAATGGAGCTCTCAGGTCCTGCTGATTAGATCAAAGGGCAATTTTGTGGAGAATCAATGTGCCACATATGATATTTTAAACAGTCGTTGTTTCCCCTAAACCCCCCGAAAGAGCCAGACCATGCTTGATCCTGCCAGATTCCACCCTTGTCTTGCCAAATGTCACAATGACTTCCTCCTAGACCCACTTGATCCCACCCTGACTCTACCCCAACCCACTAGTTTTCACCCCATAATCTGCAAAGCGACCGGTGGCTTTGAAATGAAATACTGGTCACTCTTAATCAGATACGTCCAGAAAACCCAGGTAGCGAGCCACCACTGACACATCGGTAGCACTATTGTACTTAGTTATGGAAGCTTGGGGGTGGGTCTTGGCTGGAGGTGCCTCTGAGCTCTCAAGCATGTGTCAAAAACCATCCAAACGGAAGGACTGCTTTTAAAACCTTCATTTTTAGGACGAACCCCTTTTCAGAGACATAAGGAGCTCTTCTGAATCACCAGGAGCCCATTACATGGCTGTTTTGGGGGGCTTATTAGCCACACTACTGGGTTTGGGCAAAATATTTAACTCGTGTTTATTAACATCCATAAATTAACTAATACAGGTCCATTCTGAGTCAGGCGTGTACTGAGAAAAAAGGAAGACATTAGGTCAGTATGTTTTCTCTTTTTATTACACAACATTTGGAGAAGGTTTGCAGAAGAGATGCCAGGAAATTGAGTGCTGGGGCCTGCCCTAAACGTTGCACCAGATCAGAGGAGAATGATTCACAGGCGATGGGGGAGTTATGTCCTGTGGTTGTCTAGCAGCCACAAAGTGCTTCTTTCAGATCCCACAAAAAAGAGCAAATGTGTGTGCCACTCCAGCAGCAGGGTTGGTGTCTGCCACAAATATGTGTAGGACAAGCCCCAAAAAGTGACTAGCAATACTAATTATTTGTTTATTATCCCTCCGAGAAAGGATATCAGGGTTACCCCCTCCCCTGATAGCCTTATAACCACCACCTTGTGAGGTAAGCTAGGCCTCCCACTTACCCTCTCTGGGTGGGGAATTACTAGAGTTGCCAATCTCTATGTACTAGCTGGAGTTCTCCTGTTGTTACAACTGACCTCCAGCCAATAGAGATCAGTTCACCTGGAGAAAATGGCCGCTTTGGCAATTGGACTCTATGGCACTGAAGTCCCTCCCCTCCCCAAACCCTGCCCTCCTCAGGCTCTGCCCCCAAAACCTACCGCCGATGGCAAAGAAGGACCAGGCAACCCCAGGAATTACCTACCACCAGCCTCAATTTCCCATCCCTAAGGACTAGAGGAGCAGATTTTAAAAAATGGCCCCTGCACAGTGACACTCTACACATTTCAGAGACTAAGGATGGCAGCTTAGAACATCAACCAGAAGTGACGTCACATCCTCCTCAAATTCCCCTCTCCCCAGGCGCCCCGTCCAAATCTTCCATCATTTGCCAAGGCAGAGTTGAGAAGTGGCAACTCTAGGGGAGCCGGGCTCTGAGGCCGTGACTTGCCTGGTGGCACCTCGTGAACTTCACTGCTGAGTAAGGATTTGAACCGAGGGATCCCCAGCCCAAGTTCAACAATACACTATGTTGTCCGTCAACAAAGGGCAAAGGAAAAGGTGAGTGGAAAGATTGCCCTACACTTCTGCTGTTGCCAACCTCCAGGTACTCAGCACAGATGCGAAGAAAATTAACAAAGTGCAAACATTTATATAAATAGCTACACAAATACAACGTTTGTATGAATGACTAGTTCTTGTTCAGTGTTGTATTTGTGTATTAAATAGCTACACAAATACAACATGTTTGTATGAATGACTAGTTCTTGTTCAGTGTTGTATTTGTGTATTAAATAGCTACACAAATACAACATGTTTGTATGAATGACTAGTTCTTGTTCAGTGTTGTATTTGTGTAGCTATTTATATAAATGTTTGCACTTTGTTAATTTTCTTTGCATCTGTGCTGATTTCCAAACCCTGTGGTACTAGCACAGAGGTGCCTATTTCCTACAAACCTCCAGGTACTAGCTGGAGATCTGCTATTACAGCTGATAGAGATCAGTTCCCCTAGAGAAAATGGCCACTTTGGCAATGGGACTCTATGGCATTGAGGTCCCTCTCCTCCCCAAACCCCATCCTCCTCAGGCTCCACCTCAAAAACCTTCCCCTGGTGGCGAAGAGGGACCTGGCAACCCTACTGCCAGCACTAGGGGGGCTACATGGTTCAACTTGTTCTGGTCATGAGAGGCCTTGCAGGGCAGCAACCTATTGGGAACTTTCCTCATAAATTAAAGGGCTGGTCCTCCACCCCAGGGGCCCCAACAGGCCCTCGCAAGACAAGGGATGTCCGGCACTCATCTAAACAAGGACTGGTTTCCCAGGCCAAGTCTATGTTTACACCGTAGACTCCTTGGTTACAGTCCGAGCCTGCTGGCAGCTGTAGAGCCATTTTATGACGCGGGCGTTGCGTTCGATCACAGAGACGGACACCGACAGCTTCTCCCCCGGCTCTTCGGTGGACAGCCCCCCTTCATTGTGCGAGGGGGCGCTCTGCTCAGAACTGGCTGACCCCATGCTTCCAAAAAGCGGGCCGGAGGAGCCCACCTCCCAGCTCCCCCCTGGCTTGAACCGCTCTGCCCCCAGCACCTCTACCAGATTCCGGTCCAAGCCACAGTAGTTGAAAAAACGCTCTTTCTCCGAAAGAGGAAGAGAACAGCTCGGAGCCAGCTCTCGTTTGGAGCTGGTTGGACCTGGGCTTGTCGAGGAAGAGATTTGGTCCTTCTCCACGCAGGAGCCAGACTGGTGTTTCTGACGGTTGTCTGAAGTCTGTCCTGCGGACCTGGCGCTTGGCCTGGCTAGGATGCCGACGGAGCCTCGAGTTCTCGTTTCCTCCTTTCCTGCCGCGAACCAGGCCATGGAGGTCTCCTCTTGTGTTGCTTGCAGCTGTCCCTCTCCCAATAGGCCCCTCAGAAAAGGGGAGCTGCCGCATCCATCTCTCAGGGGGCTCTGAAACAGCCACCTCACGAGGCTGTAGCCCTTGGCATTTTCTTTGTTCACAGCCGAGCAATCCCGTTTCTGACGGTAGATGACAAGGGAGTCCGGCCTCAGCACACGTCTGCCGCTACCCCTCCGTGTTGTGGGTGACTGAGGAGGAGGAGGAGATAGCTTTTTGGACCCAGGGCCATCTGAGCTTACCAGTAAGCCCTGAGAGAACTCATTGTGTCGGTGGAGGGTCAGGGGTCTCCTGCAACCTGGGGAAGGTTGAGGGGTATAGCAGAGGAGCGCTGGTTCTTGACGGCTGTTTATCACTTGTTGGGATTTGACGTATTTGGCTTTGTCGGCCTCCAGCCTCTCCACTGCGCTTGGGGTACGGCCTCCACCGCTGACCTCCAGCTGCCTGCGTAGGTACTCTGGCCCTCGGTTTAGTAGCCCGAGAGGGGAAGATCCATCTCCTGGAACCGGAGGCCTCATTTTATATCCACACTTTGAGAGGCAGTGGCAGGGTATAGGAACCTTCAAGACTTGGAGGCTCGGTCACGTCAAGGGAAGATGACGTTGCGAGGTCAAAGTTCTCTATGTCCTCATGAGTACATAGAGATGGCTGCCAGAGTTTTGTGCTAGATTAAGGACTGGACAGAGATGCGATGGTTTTACCACAACTGAGGTTCTGGTCACTGCTTTGTAATCTGTGGTGGGAAGCCTTCAGCAGCTCTCAAAAACCATTCTCTGCACCCCATTGTTAAAATTGACCCACAGCGATGCAATCCAGGGAATTCCTTTCTGCAAGCAGAGAGAGATCTGGGTGTCCACACCTCAGCCGTAGCTCTGGAAGCAGAAAAGACAGTCCATTAATGAAATTATACAAACCTGGAATTATAGCTCTGGTAGGAAGTCACTCTAGAAAGAAGGTAACTCTTGGCGCACACAAAAAACATACTGTAATGTCACCAATGATGAATGATTTTTTTAACATGAGACATGACCTGTTTGACGTATCACAGATTCATCACAGGGTCAGGAATCGACACATTTTGACCCAGGTTCCAGTTATTATCAACGGCACTGAGATAGAGGAACCAAAGGTCTAACTTCATTTGTTTCCCCACTCCTACACATGAAGCCAGCTGGGTGACCTTGGGCTAGTCACAGCTCTTCGAGCTCTCTCAGCCCCACCTACCTCACAAGGTGTCCTGATGTGGGGAAGGGAGGGGAAGGTGATTGTAGACCGGCTTGAGTCTTCCTTAAGTGGTGGAGAAAGTCGGCATATAAGAACAAACTTCTTCTTGGAAGGTAGCTTCAGATATCTGTAGGAGTCATTATCAGCTCGCGACCCTGTGACAAAAAGGTTCAAGAAACCTAGCACCACGAAGCTCTCTGGACTATCTGAGGCCAGACACGCTCTAACAGCTTCGGCTACCTCACAGCAGAGAAGCTGGGAGGGTAAAATGAAGGATGACAAAACTATGTGGAGAATTTTTCAGGTTCGTTTCCCTAGCTTATAATCACTCTTCACAACCACACTCAACTAGATGTACTGGAGGCATAAGCACAGGTTCTCAAAACCACGTCTCCTTATATGGGTGGCATACAAATAGCTCCCTATTTTTGTAACTTTTATAGAAAAATTTAATGGGGGGGGGGGAATAATTTCTTTGCAATATTGCAGTCAGGTTAAATTGCACAGTCTGAGGAAGCAAGTCAATGTGAAACAAGTATATACCGGAATCTTGTTATATCTTCGTGCAATATTACCGTCTGTGATGCACAGCACCAGTAATTCATAAGTCCACGCTAGCTGATACAGCAGATGGGAGATTCAGGCTAACTAGCTGATCCAGCAAGCGGGATTCCAGCTACGTGATTGGCCAGTACCAACCAGCTGATCGCAACTCTGTGTGCATCCTCTTATCACAACAGGACTAGTTTTGCTTGGAAAAATATACATAGACCATCTCTCCGGAACGTTCCACTTATTACCAACAGTGTTTTCTGATTCCAGGATCACCGTGAACTGATTTTATAACCAAAGATAGGTTAATTGAATGTGAAAAGTTGGTAATTTGTATACACATTGATGTTCATGTTGTAATTACAGTAGTGAAGATTTGTAATTATCAGTGGCTGTGTACTGAGTATTATTTTCATTAGGATCGCAAACCTCCAGGTATTAGCTGGTGATCTCCCGCTATTACAACTGAGCTCCAGCCGACAGAGATCAGTTCACCTGGAGAAAATGGCCGCTTTGCCAATTGGACTTTATGGCCCTGAAGCCCCTGCCAAACCCCGCCCTCCTCAGGCTCTGCCCCAAAAAATCTCCCGCCGGTGGCAAAAAGGGACCTGGCAACCCTAGCCGAGAAGCAGCAGGGGGCTCCAGTCAGTGTAACAGTGGGCCTCGAGCATCCACCCAAGCACACTGACTCCCAACATCTGATAATTGTGCCAAAAAAGGAAACCTTGCTGGGCATCGTATCAACGATCTTTGTGCCAAAGTCTCAAAAGGAAGCAAAGCAGGAAAACATACAAGTGCCAGCAACCTTATCGTTATGGGCCCAGCCATCCCGAGAACAAAGCAAAACACCACTGTCAAAGCACTCCCCTGCGCTCCCCTCAGGCGGTCAGCTGTTAGAAGGAAGCAGCAGAGCTGTGACAGGGAAGCCAGGCCTGAGGCAGGAGGAAAGGGATGGCAGGAGGCTGGAAAACCCTGTATGGTATATTAGGCTGGGTATGTGTGACTGGCCCAAGGATGCCCAATGAGATTCTATGGCAGAGCAGGGATTCGAACCTGGGTCCTACTCCAGTAGTCTAACCATTATACCATGCAGACTCTGATTTTTGAAACACGTGTCTTTTATTTAGACTACAGCCCTGCAGTTTGGCTAGCAAATTCTAAAACACACCATCCTTCTCTCTCTCCATTCCAGTTATCAGAACCAGGCTTTGGGTAGGGAGTGAGCTGTTCTCAGGATTTGTTGAGACCAGATTCCAGTGTCAGTATATTAAAAAGGAAAAGGTCCCCTGTGCAAGCACCGGGTCATTTCTGACCCATGGGGTGATGTCACATCCCGACGTTTCCTAGGCAGACTTTGTTTACGGGGTGGTTTGCCAGTGCCTTCCCCAGTCATCTTCCCTTTACCCCCAGCAAGCTGGGGACTCATTTTACCGACCTCGGAAGGATGAAGGCTGAGTCGACCTTGAGCCGGCCACCTGAAACCAACTTCCTTTGGGATCGAACTCAGGTCGTGAGCAGAGCTTTTGACTGCAGTACTGCAGCTTAACACTGGGCTCCTTGTCAGTATATTACTGCTAACTTTATTATTGGTGGACTTTATGTCCCCTCCCCGGTTTTATTATTTTAATGTTGAATAGTTTTTTTACTTTGTCAGCCACTTCAAGCAGGTTTTTGGAGAAGCAAGAAGATACATTTTCTAGATTAATAAATAATAAGTAAATTAAAACACCACATCTGTAAGAACTGGCTATTTTTCTTGAATGATGATGGATGTGATTGAAAGGAGAAGAGATGGAGTGGAGACAGCCAAGGTCCAAGAGATTATTTTCTCTCTTATATTACCTTCACGACCATGTGGTTTGGGGCTGTGGATCAGAGGTAAAGCATCTATTTTGCATGCAGAAGGTACCAGGTTCAATCCCCAGCATCTCTGTCTGAAGGATCTTGGGTACCAGGTTTGGGAAACCTTTTTCTGCACAAAATCCTGGACAGCTATTACCCATCAGAGCAGACTCTGTTAAGCCAAGTGATAAGCAAATGGTATAGGCAACTTCAGATATGAATAATTAAAGGCTGAAGTCACATTAACATATGCCTGTCCTCTCCAGCCCCTTTTGATGGACGTGCAAAGAGCCACCAAGGGGGAGGACAGAATTCGGGGGGGAGGGCAGGGAACAGGGCAAGAGGCACTGCTGTGCAACAATACATTCTGGGCAGCCTCTCTATCGAGGCAAAGGGAAAACAAAGGTGTGGATCTTGGACCAGGCATTCTGTCTCTGTCTAATCTACCTCGCAGGGTTGTTGTGAGGATAAGATGGAGGGGGGGGTAGGTGCACTCTTGGGGGAGAAGACTGGATAGGGTTGCCAGCTCTGGGTAGTGACATTCTTAGAGATTTGGGGCAGAGGCTGAGGAGGGTGGAGTTTGGGGAGGGGAGGGAGTCCACCTGGGATGTGATGCCCTAGAGTCCAGCCTCTGATGCTGCCATTTCCTCCAGGGGAACCAATGTCTGACGTCTGGAGATCAGTTATAATTCTGAGAGCTCTCCAGGCCCTATTGAGATTGGCAACCCTATCAACAAGTGAAGAACAGACTAGAAAAAAATGTACAACGTACAAGGAAATAACCCATTCCAGCTATCAGCAAGTCATGTGATTGGGCTGACCCTAAGCAGTTGTGTGCATGCGTGTGGGGGAAACAACAGAGAAAGTCTTTGTCTGGGGTGTCTCTCGGAGGCCCTGGATACGCCCTAGGTTCCTCTCAAGCCAGTGAAGCTCAGGCTTTGCTAGTGACCTTTTCTCTACAGGTCACTTTTGTGTTTCCAAACTATCCTCTCCCCAGCTAATGTTAGAGTTGAGACGGTCCACCCCCAAACAATCCTGCTTTTTATAAAGAACAAGCTCCGAAAGGGCACAACTCCAGCAGGTTAATAATTCCCAGCTCAGGGGAAGACGCTCAGTGGGGTGGATCACAACAGTCGGCTACCGATCACAATGTCATGGATTCGCCTTTTTCCCCCACCAATAGGCAATGGATCTTTTCAGTTAAGAGGCCCCAGGAAGGGAGAGTCCCCAATGAAGGATTACCAACAGGCAAGGCAATAAATCAGACTGCGAAAGGCTGCTTAAATGCTTCTCCTTCCCCAAAATAAAAACACTCCAGAGGGTTTCTTTGATATCGAAGTGTGGGGCCCAAATTGTCCGGAATAAGGCGCCACCTAGTCACGTAGGGAGACTGGTCAGAAGCCAACAGAGCACTAAATTGGATTCACACCAGATATCTGACACATGCTAAGGAGTTCATACACTGTTGCCCTGGGAGAGTGCAACCGGTACTTGATATATCATCCAGGGTTAGCTGTAAGGTTTTCCGGACCATCAATGACATTGGTGTCCAACAGACCCTCCATCCAAATCTCCCTTCTCCCACAAGCTCCGATTCTATGTTCCAGGGAACGGACTGCAACTTTCTCGTGCCCTTTTTGAGCCCCGTCAGTGCTAGAAGGCCGATTTAGAAGGGACGTAGGGAAGAGGGTCAAGTTTTTCATGCTTGCAGTTTCCAGGTACTTCTCCTAATAGGAACTGGGAGGTGAACACATGAAGCTGCCTTATACTGAATCAGACCCTCAGTCCATCAAAGTCAGGATTGTCTACTCAGGCCGGCAGCGGCTCTCCAGGGTCTCAGGCAGAGGTCTTTCCCATCACCTACTTGCCTGGTCCCTTTAACTGGAGATGCCGGGGATTGAACCTGGGACTTTCTGCGTGCTGAGCAGATGCTCTACCACTGAGCCATGGGCCTTCCCACTAAACCACTAAGTTCCTTTATTCGACCTCCATTTGTTTCCATTTGGGGGTGGGGCCTCTCTTTTTTTGCACATAGCACTTCCTCGAACTAGGACTGAAAAGGAAGAATTCAAGCCAGAGAAGATAGCCTATATTACTAGGGTTGTGCATATCGAGAAACCCGAACTGAAAAGAAACCTGAAATTAGCCGTTTCGGCAATATTTGGCTTTCGGTTTTACCGAATACCAAAACCTGGGAATAAAGTCAAAACCGAATAGCCGATCGCTGAATCAGCCGAATAGGTATTTGGCTTTTTTCAGCTTTGGCTTTTCCCTAGGATTTTTTTTAATAAGCTCTGAGGGAGGCATTTTTGGAGGTCCCAGATTTTCAGGGTAGCTTCAACTTGCACAAACCCCAAAGTTTGGTGAAGATTGGGTCAGGGAGTCTGATTTTATGGGGTCCGGAAGGGGTTGCCCCCCCATAGAAATGCATGGTAAAGTTTACCATGCTTCTCTATAGAAGAGGGGGACGACCCCTTCCAGACCCTATAAAATTGGACCCCCTGACCCAAACTTTACCAAACTTTGGGGTTCATGCAAGGAGAGTCCCTTGAAGTTACGTTGTGAATTTTGTGACTCTACCTCGAAAAATGCCCCCGCCCCCGGGGAAGAATTTTAAACTACTTTATTTTCATAGTCTGTAATGGCCGCATCCATTCCCAAGAGTTGTGGAAAAACTCAGTTTCTCATGAATGCTTGCAATGGGCTATTGCAATTGCACAGGCTCATTGCAAGCAATCATGGCAAACTGAGTTTTCCCACTACTCTTGGGTAAGGAAGCAGGCAGCCATTACAAACTGTGAAAAGTGAGTACTTTTAAAATTCTCCCCAGGGGGTCATTTTTTGAGGAAGAGTAACCAAATTCACAGCATTGCTGAATTTTGTTTGAAATTTGTTGCTGAATTTTAAGGCTCTGAATGCTGTTCCAATTATTTATTTACTTTATACCTGCCTTTCTTCACTAGTGGGGACCCAAAGGGTTTACACAATTTTCCTCTCCTCCTTTTTTACCCTCACAACACCCCTGAGAGGTAGGTTAGGCTGAGAGTGACTGGCCTAAAGTTTCCCAGCAAACTTTTATGGCAGAGTGGGGATTCAAACCTGAGCCTCCCAGATCCTCGTCCAACACTCTAACCACTGTACCATGCTGTCTCTATTGAATGCCAGGGGGGTTCAGTTTTAGTTGATATTGCTAGTGATATGTGTTTTATTGTTACAAGTTATTAGGACTGAAAGCTGCCTCAGGAGACGGTATGTTGAGGGAGCATGTGAAAATATTTTAAATAAATAACTAACAGACATGACAGACAGCTTGCTGGGGGGAAAAGGGAAGATGACTGGGGAAGGCACTGGCAAACCACCCCGTAAACAAAGTCTGCCTAGGAAACGTTGGGATCTGACGTCACCCCATGGGTCAGGAGTGACCCGGTGCTTGCACAGGGGACCTTTACCTTTTTTAAAAACAGACATTAACAAACAAATCTCACCAAACTGCAGCAGATGTCTGGGGATTAGTACAGCATGGGGCCATCTAATTACTACTGAATGAGGGCTAGAATGCTGGGGAATCAGGCTCCAAATATATTTATCCCCACTTTTGCAGACGGGCTGAGCAACTGCATGGCTGCGAAGATCTCGAATCAGTGTTTGGCTCTCATGGCCCTTTCTTACATGCCCAGAGTAATGCTGATTGCCACTTTGGGGTCAGGAAGCAATTTCCCTCCAAGCCAGTTTGTCCAGGGATCATGGAGGGTTTTCCCCCCATCTTCTGGGCATGGAGTAGGGGTCACTGCAGGTAGGTGTGTGTGTGGGAAGGCAGTTAATTTCCTGCATTGTGCAGGGGGTTGGGACTAGGTGACCCTGGTGGTCCCTTTCAACTCTATGATTCTATCTCTGGTGTACAACTGCTCCTTGATCGTGGCACGCAGTCTTTCCCTTGATTTCCAGCCCTATTGCAAAACCAGAGGAAGCTGCAAGCGGGCCCCTTGCTCCATCTCTTCTGGGATCCAGTCCGGCTATTTCCTGCAATGTCTCCTACCCTCTGCCCCTTCATCCTGTCAGCTCCAAAGACTGTGATGCCTCTAAGCAGGAACCAGACGACTTTTGAGTTTCTGCCCAGTGCACCCAATAGGTACTAAAACAGTTTATTTATTGAAAATATTTCTATGTCGCTTTTCCACCCAAAACTCAGGCAAGGCAGCGAACACTTCAAACACTCAAACTGTGTTTAAAATACAAATGTATTAAAAATATTTAAAACAATGAAATAAAACAACACATAAACATACAGGCATGCAAAGAAGGAGGGCTAATAAGAGTTACGGGAGGAAACAGAAAAGTCTTCACTTGCTGGCAGAAGGCAATAGAGGAAAGACAGGCGAACCTTCCCGACCCTTGGCTTAAAACAGAAAATCCAATGAAACGTTTCTTCTTTGGCTTTTGGTGTAGAATGTCAGACTAGAACTGGCAGCTGATCCCACGCCCACCAAGGGCACAGGGTGGGTTAAAAGACTGGCAGAGTTACTCCAGTGTAAACCCACAGAGTAATTCAGTGACGGATGGCTTTGTGGCAGTGCAATCCTAAGCAGGTCTACTCAGAACCCTACTCAAGTCTGCCCAATGGGGCATACTCCCAGGGAAGCAGTTTTAGGATGGCACCATCAAAGACTTACCCCCTCCATGTAACAAAATCATAGGACAATAGTGTTGCCAACCCCCAGGTACTAGCTGGAGATCTCCTGCTATTACAACTGATCTCCAGGCGACAGAGATCAGGTCCCCCGGAGGAAATATCGGCTTTGGCAATTGGACTCTATGGCACTGAAGTCCCTCCCCTCCTCAAACCCCACCCTCCTCAGGCTCCGCCCCCAAAATCTCCAGGTATTTCCCAACCCGGAGCTGGCAACCCTATAGGACCATGTGACACATGCTGCTTAGGTGCACAAAACGAATGAGAAGAAGAGTTGGTTTTCATATGCCGATTTTCTCTACCACTTAAGGGAGAATCAAACCAGCTTACAATCACCTTCCCTTCCTAACCCCACAACGGACACCCTGTGAGGTAGGTGGGGCTGAGAGAATGTGACTTGCCCGAGGTCACCCAGCTGGCTTCATGTGTACGAGTGGGGGAAACAAATCCAGTTCACCAGATTGGCCTCTGCCGCTCATGTGGAAGAGAGGGGAATCAAACCTGGTTCTCCAAATCAGACTCCACCACTCCAACGAAAGATGCCCCATACCAAGGAGAGAAGCAGGGGTGAGGACCTGTGTGCCCCTCTCAGGCTTCGTTTGACTGCAGTTCCCTGTTGTGGCAAACTCTGGAAGGGGGCCTAAGAAAGGAGTCCAGTCCTAGCCTTGAGCAAGGGTCATCCAGCTTTCTCTAGGATGAAGGTGGGGGGAGCAATCCTCCATGCAACAAAACAAGTCCTGAACTTTTGCCTCCTGAAGCCACAGCTATAAATAAGCCCGCCTGGGGCAAAGCCACACCCTCCTCCTCGGGATACACCCTCCGAAGATGGACCTTAACTACAGGGCAGCAGGGACCAAATGGGATGCCTACGTGAGGAGGAGTGAGGAGGGGAGAACAGGAAATCTAACCAGTGCCAGCCATAGCACTGCACCGGTGGGTAGGAAGGCTGTTCAGTATCCCCCTATTACAGACTGTTGAGCAGTGAACAAACATGATGAGAGAGAGCTGGGACTTGATCCCTTGGCTTTTGTTTATCTTTTTTAATTTAAAGAAATTATTGGAGAAACAGTTGCTGGGATGGGGTATTTAACTCCCGCCTGTAGCTGTTCACAGCAGAAAAAAGACTGACATTTGTTGGCTGGGCATACCAAAAATACATGTTTTTCACTTGAAAAGCAATTAATAAATACACATGTTATTATTAGCACACATATTTACTAAGAAGAAGAAGAGAAGAGTTGGTTTTTATATGCCGACTTTCTCTACCACTTAAGGGAGACTCAAACCGGCTTACAATCACCTTCCCTTCCCCTCCCCACAACAGACACCCTGTGAAGTGGCTGGGGCTGAGAGAGCTGTGACTAGCCCAAGGTCACCCAGCTGGCTTCATGTGTAGGTGTGGGGAAACCAACCCGGTTCACCAGATTAGCCTCTGCCGCTCATGTGGAGGAGTGGGGAATCAAACCCAGTTCTCCAGATCAGACTCCACCGCTCCAAACCACCGCTCTTAACCACTACACCATGCTGGCTCTCTGTTTTTCACTTGAAAAGCAATTAATACGCATATGTATTAACTGCTTTTCAAGAGAGAGAAAAGGACTCAGACTAGTCCTCCAAAGCTCAAGAGGCTGAACCCAAAGCTGGAAAACCGAGAGCCCATCTAAAGTCAAGAAATGTACACAATCACACATGCACTGTTAAAAGATACCCCATCACCCCTCCACCCCCTTGAATTTCTTGGTTCCGGATGCAGCAGGAAAGGAAAATCTCCAAACACACTCAAGGATCCTGTGACCCCTGAAAGGCTAGCAGATTTATTGCGGGAGAATCTTTCCACAGTGCATCCCCACTCCATCAGAGAAACACGAAATCCACCATGTGAGGTCACAGAAAACTTTCTGCGCCTGCAAATCCTGCGAGGTGCGTTGCAAGAGCAGGTGGGTTCAACCTGCAGCAGGGCGACCTGTCGGGAACTCATCCTCGCAAGAGACACTCACCTGGCTGCGCAAGAGACGCTCGCCTGGCTGCCCCAGCCCAAAGCCACAGCAAGGCATTCAAACGGCAAACTGGTCCTCCAACCCAGCAAAAAAGCAACCGGGCAAGCAGCATGAGTCCAGCGCCAGCCGCTGTCTGACTGATCTGGCTGTTAGGGAAGGAAGATAAATCCACTCCCCCCTCTGCCTTAACCCCTTCGGCGCTGAACTGCCCTGCATGATGGCATTAACCCCTCCAAGTCTTCCCAAATTCCCAACACCAGCATTAACCTTTCGCACCCTACACCTTCTGCAACCGGAAGGGTAGCCCTATCAATAGATTGCAGCAAAACTCATCAGGAACTTTGTCCACACCCTGAAGACATGTCACTGGGGAAGAAGAAGAAGAAGAGTTGGTTTTTATATGGCGACTTTCTCTACCACTCAAGGGAGACTCAAACCGGCTTATAATCACCTTCCCTTCCCACAACCGACACCCTGTGAGGTAGGTGAGGCTGAGAGAGCGTGACTAGCCCAAGGTCACCCAGCTGGCTTTGTGTGTAGGAGTGGGGAAACCAACCCTGTTCACCAGATTAGCGTCCGCCGCTCATGTGGAGGAGTGGGGAATCAAACCCAGTTCTCCAGATCAGACTCCACCACTCCAAACCACCGCTGTTAACTACTACACCACACTGGCTCTCTAAGTATTCACATGACACATTAAGCAGTAAAGACATTCCACAATAGGATCTTACTTGCAATAAGCTATACGCAGCCGTATATACCACAGTCTCAATTATTTATCCAAGTAAGCTAGTGAACCCTTTTGTACAGTGCAACCCTATTAGGTAAGGGACTTCAATGCCATAGAGTCCGGTTGCCAAAATGGCCATTTTCTCCAGGGGAACTGATTTCTATCGACTGGAGATCAGTCGTAATATCAGGAGATCTCCAGCTACTACCTGGAGGTTGGCAATCCTATGTCTTACAGGGCTGTTCTTAAGGAGTGCTGTGGTTCAGCAAAGCACTTTCAGCGCTGTGAAATAGGGTACATCCTCAGAAGAGACATTTGGTTTTAAAAGGAGTGTCTTCCCCTTCGGTTACATGCTCTGGTTTAGAAAGGACATCTGCATTCCCTGCAAGAAATTGGCCACAGCTGGGCGACAGAACAAGAGGCAATAAATCTCTTACCATCACCCTCCCTGCAACTCAACACTACACACCATTTCTGAACCAGGTGGCTGAGTTTCACTTTGCACCAAACTCCAGGTCATGTTGAACAGGAAGCTCCTGTTCAAGCCCTGGATGATCTTAGTAAGTCAGCATAGTATAGTGGTTCTAATATCAGACTAGGATCTGGGAGATCTGGGTTTGAATCCCCGCTCTGCCAGGGGGAGCTTGATTGGGCCAGTTACATACTGCCAGCCCGGCCTACCTCACAGGCTCGTTGTGAGAAAGAGAGGAGAATGGTATCGGCTGCTTTGGGTCCCCATTAGGGAGAAAGGCAGGGTATAAATGAAGTATTTTTTTTTAATTCAGGCCATTTATGCATGGGAGGTTTTGACTTAGATTTGCTGCTCTCTAGATGCACATTTTCCCCATCCGAATTCTCGAAACTCAACAAGAAGCCCCCATGCAGTTTTGAGAATTCGGATGGGGAAAATGTGCATCTAGAGAGCAGCAAATCCAAGGCAAAATTTCCCATGCATAAATGGCAAAGTTTCCCATGCATAACAAAGGCCTATTAAAATCTCTCATTGCTACTTCCCACAGCTCGAAAGTAATCTACATGGCTACCCCATAGGGTTGCCAACCTCCAGGTAGTGGCTGGAGATCTCCTGTTATTACAACTGATCTCCAAGTGACAGAGATCCCTTTCCCTGGAGAAAATGGCCGCTTTGGCCACTGGACTGTATGGCATTGAAGTCCCTCCCCTCTCCAAACTCCACCCTCCTCAGGCTCTGCCCCAAAAATCTCCAGGTAATTCCAAACCCAGAGCTGGCAACCCTACTACCCCAGCTATGTTCTGTCACCTTAAAAATTCATTGCCACAAGGTGCAGCTGATAGCGAGACAGTCTCATAGGGTTGCCAACCTCCAGGTAGTAGCTGGAGATCTCCTGCTATTACAACTTATCTCCAGCCGATAGGGATCAGTTTACCTGGAGAAAATGGCCCCTTTGGCAATTGGACTCTATGGCATTGAAGCCCCTCCCCTCTCCAGAACCCATCCTCCTCAGGCTCCGCCCCAAAAACCTCCCAGCAGTGGCAAAGAGGGACCTGGCAACCCTAATACTCAAGGACAGTAGGTCTATCAAAGCTATTAGTCATAATGGCTGATCAGAACCTCCAGGTTCAGAGGAAGGATATCCCTCAACACCAGAAAATGGGCATTGTATCCTGATCACAGTCTTCTCAGAAGCTGGAGAGGCCAAACTAGGTGGACCCTCTATCTGGTTAAGCCAGGCTCTTCTTGGCATGGTGCAGAGTGGGTTAACAGCTAGAGCCTATTCTCCCCCCCCCCCCCCCGCCATCCCTAGTCAAGAGGAAGTTTTGGTCATACTCTTTCCTGGGGAGATTTAAATTGCAGGAAGCCACAAGAGAACCTAGAGCAGTGCCAGGGGTTATTTTGGTGCCTGTGCTTTGAACTGCGAGAAAAGCTGTTCTTTTTTTCTTTTTTCTTTTAAGAGAATGGGAATTATGCTTGCTCCCCCCCCCCCATGCAATACTGAGTGTACGGAGACATGGGCACACACTGTGACCCATGAAAAAAACTTGCTCCAAGCTCCCATGGTGGTCAAGGAAGAATTGTATGAAGTGGAGAGAGAAGTCTGGGGGGCAGACAATTTGTAATTCTTCAGATGGTTCAGAGCATAGATGGAGTACTTTGTAAAAACAAACAAACCCCAAAATCCTCTATTTTGAGTGAGGTTCATGTAGAAAAAAAATGGTTGTTGAATTTAACAAACACAGCACTTGTTCTCAGCATCCTGATCTGTGGTCACATTTCTATATTCTGAAGTCTGAATGTGCAAAATTCTGATCCCACAACTCTCACCATCCAGATGTCAGGATGCGATAGCCCTTAAAGCCCTGCAGATATGGGTATGGCTGCCCCATAAGGTGAGCTCTGAGCATTCCATGGGGACATGTAAAGCTGCCTTATACTGAACCAGACCCTTGGTCCAACGAAGTCGGTATTGTCTACTCACTGGCAGTGGCTCTCCAGGATCACAGGCTGAGGTCTTTCATATCACCTACTTGCCTAGTCCCTTTAACTGAAGATGCCGGGGATTGAACCTGGGACCTTCTGCATGCCAATCAGATGCCCTACCACTGAGCCACACACCCGGAGAGACTCATTCTGGGCCTCCCTCACCAGATAGAAGCTGTTCAGGTGAGGATGTCACCTGCATGCAACGTTCCTTACTAGTTCTGATTTCTCCCAGTGATATCAGGCTGCCAGGATTGTAGCAAGGAAATAAAAAAGCCTGTAGGGGGTGGCCTACAGTTTTGGAAATGTGGCATGCCCCCCCAGTAACTGTTATTTGGCCCCCTCCCTGGTTTTGGTGTTGCATATTTGTGTTTTTATATGTTTTTATTGAATTATTTTATGTATTTTTAAATGCTGTAGCAATGTCAAAATGGTTTGATGTTTGCCACCCCATTTGGGTGGAAGGGCAATATAGAAATGTTTTAAATAAAATAAAATGTACAAGTCCTTCACCCACCATACTACAGCTTTTCCAGTTTTTCAGCTGCGTGAACCACTACTGGGACTGCAAATTGCTTCGATGCTGGCAGGTTTCTAGTGGAAGAGAGTTCCACAGCTGTGTGGCCATCAAGAGGCTATGTGCCCAAAGCTGGTGAACAATCTGCTAAAAAAGACATTCTTAGGATCACAAGGAGACAAGAAGGACCTTTTTAGGTATATTGGTCCCAATGTACTAAAATGGCTTTGGTGCCCTTGAATTATATAGCGAGAGCACAGATCTCACAGGCTCTTCCTCACACAATTAGGCGCCCGTTGGCATTTTAGTTCTTTGCATCTCAAGATCTTTAACACATAGGGTTGCCAGGTCCCTCTGTCACCAGCGGGAGGTTTTTTGGGCAGAGCCTGAGGAGGGTGGGGTTTGAGGAGGGGACTTCAATGCCATAGAGTCCAATGGCCAAAGCAGCCATTTTCTCCAGGTGAACTGACATGCATTCAGAATTGCATTTGTTAAGACAATAATAGAGGTAAGACTTCTTGTTGTATAATAGGTAATGGAGTTTACATTTATGTACTACGTTTGTTAAGATTATAATGGAGGAGAGGTATGAAAAGGAACTGAAGAAGACCTCAAAACGGAGTAGAACAATCTCAAGATAAACCCGTCTTCCGGAATCTCCTGGACACTCTCCTGGATAAAAAAAGAACAGATAATGGAATATTACAAATTTGGACTTTTGGAATTGTGAACTCCTTTGGCCTATTGAGCGGATGACTCAAATGGCAATTTTTGTATTTGTGTTATAACTTTGGTTAAGATTCTTTGATGTGATAATATATGGAGACTTTAGCTATCTTTGCCGTTCTGTGTTGATTTCACTTATAACTATACTTTTGAACACAGAGGTGACATATTCTGAGTACCTGGAGGCTGGCAACCCTATTAACACATGTCAGCCAAACTAGATCCTTAAGTCATGACTTTCCTTTGCAAGAATCCTCTTCCTCCATCTCATCCCTAAACTGGAAGATTCCAAGGAGCCCATCTGAAAGAATCATTCCGGAGCAAGGTGGGAGGTCCCAGGGCAATGAAACCAGGGGAGTGACGGGGACAGATGCGCCTGGGCTTCAGCTGCACAGATAATGAGGCCAGAGGGAACAGGAAATAACTGACAGTCATCCGGAAAGGCAGCCCAGTGTCTTGGATCAGACAAGCGAGGGCTTGCAGATCTGCTGCAATGCCTCCTCCCCCTCCCCGCCCATCCTCACAGTAGCCCTGTGGAGAACAGAACATCTCAATTTACTGCCAGAATATTCTGGGACTTGCCACCCACATTACTGCAGGAATATTCTGGGATTTGCCACCCTCAAACCTTGGCTGAAGAAGGTATGCTGTATAAGAGAGAGCACAAACTTCCCCCTGTCCTGCTGTTGTCAGCCAAAAGCTCCTAACAAAAGCAGCACAGAGGAATCAAGGCCAGGAATCAAAAGACAATGTTCAAGATGCATCACTAGGTTGCCAGATTCCCCTCTGGCCATCGGTGGGGGATGTGGAGGTCAGCTTGCCAGATCTAGTTTAGGAAACTTATGAAGATTTGGGAGATACCTCAACGAGGTGCAATTAGGGTTGCCAACCTCCAGGTACTATTAACAAAAATATGACACCTCTGTGTTCACGACCAAAGTTGAACAAAAATCCAACACAGATAGGCAATGATACCTTAAATCACTATATAATATTGCAAAACCCACATACAGCAGTCCAGTTATTCATATAAGAGAATCTGGTCGAATCTTAAAAAGGTAAAGGTCCCCAATGCAAGCACCGGGTGACGTCACATCCTGACGTTTACTAGGCAGACTTTGTTTATGGGGTGGTTTGCCAGCGCCTTCTCCAGTCATCTTCCCTTTCCCCCCCAAGCCAGCTGGGTCCTCATTTTACCGACCTCGGAAGGATGGAAAGCTGAGTCGACCTTGAGCCGGCTACCTGAAACCGACTTCCGTCGGGATCGAACTCAGGTTGTGAGTAGAGCTTTTGACTGCAGTACTGCAGCTTACCACTCTGCGCCACAGGGCTCCTTTGACTCTTACAAAGAGAAAAAAACAGTTATATACTAATATGAGTTTCAAAACTCGATAACTAATTGGAGTTTACAGTCCCAACAGTTCATATGGGTGACTTGTCTTTCCAGGAGAGTGCACAGAAGAATCCAGAAAATGGTTTTCTTGAGTTACTCCGTTTCGATGTCCTCCTTCAGTTCCATTTTACAAGGCTCTCCTTAATCTTATTATTTCATAAATTAAGCCATAATCATTGCATTTACAATTCCTCCGTTCCTCCGTGGGACACAGGTATGTGAGTGACATTGGCAATGTTGTGGAAACAAGAAGATATACCGGGACTGGAAAGATGGCAAGACAAGATGGCTGAATACACAGTGATGGCGAAACTATCCAATTTGTTAAAAGGAGAACCGATGGAAGAATTTCAGAAGAAATGGGTGTTTTATTATGAATATGCAAAATGTAAGGTGTAATACAGTGAAGTAGAAATTAGCAGAGAATAGTATTTAGATGTATAGTAATATATATATCCTAGTGGTTCAAGTTGAAACGATTAGATAATTGACTTATATGTAATAAAAAGTAGAAATAGTGTTGCAAAACTAGAAGGAGATAAATACAATTAAGAATAGTTATAATAAATATTGTATAATTTTTAAGTGGAGAAGGAGTAGTGGGAATAGCTAAGAATGCAAAAGCAGATATAATGGCTATGATCATAGAATTGTACATTAAGGCTGATTAACGTTTCCTTTTGTTTAATGATATAAAATGCAAACTTTTGAAAAGGTTACTATTTACCAGAACCCCTGAAAAGGGTGAAAAAAGACTGTGTGAATGTGTATGTCTGTTATATAATAATAATAATAATAATAATAATAATAATAGAAATAATAATAATAATAATAATAGAATGGTCAGTCATATGCTCCAAGAAGTAGGGCTTGAAGACAGAGGCTCTCCCTCTCTACAACGTCCCCCCCAATCTTCAGTCACCATCCTTGTTAATTTCATACTTGTCAAAACTTACTGAGGCAAAGCGTAGTTATTTTAAATCTGAATTTGCACCCCAACCTTTCTATCAACCAATTTAAGCCGATGCACATAGGTAGGTTTTTTTTGGGGGGGGGGTTGCCGTCAAGTCACAGCTGACTTCTGGCAAACCCTGTTGGGGTTTTCAAGAGGCGCTCATAGGTGGTTTTCCGTTGCCTGCCTCCGTGTCACGCCTTGCCAGGGTTGAGGTGGAGAGTGCGTGACTGGCCCAAGGTCATCCAGCAAGTTTCCAGGGCAGAGAGGGGATTCGAACCTGGGTCTTCCCAGATCTGAGTCTGACACCTTAGCAACTACACCACACTGGCTCTCACACAGACGTTACTCTATTTTTATCCTTGCAAGAACTCTTATACAGACTCATGCATACACCAAGACCTGCCCAGAGATTCTTTGCTGTTTGTTCTCTCTCGTCAGGAGGTGAAGCCGGCATCGCTGAGAGGTACAGCATTTTAGGGTGCAGCTCCACCTCTGCAGTACAGAATCCCTGAAGAAATCCATGACCTCTGTGGCTGTTTGAAATCTTGCAAGTTGTGGCTTTTAAATTGACCTTTGGACAGGTTAAGGCTCTGACTGGAGGACGGGTGTTTTGGTTGAAGAAGCCAGCCGCACCCATCGATTTGGAAGACCTGATTGCCTAGTTCAGCGGTTCCGAAACTATTTGAGTCATGGAGCGCTTTTCAGGAGAGAAATTCGTCACCGAACACTAATGTTCACCTAGGACTTCTATACTAAACCAAATGACAGTAGTATTGACGATGGAAGGTAGTTTACGCATTTGGGCATGTTAAACATCAGGTTTTATTTCATTCAACATTTTTATTTTCTCCACTAATTTCACTACATACACACACACACACACACAAAAAAAAAACAACATAAATAGGGCCGATATGATGGGCGACAGACAGCAAACTTTGAGTTTGGCACAATGAATGCTGACTATCCCTTTATAGTTACTGCTTCGTGGCACACTGCAGGAGCGAAATAATTTCTACTCCATACTTACATACACATACAGTGAGGGGGGAAAGTATTTGATCCCCTGCTAAATTTGCTTGTTTGCCCTCTGACGAAGAAATGACCAGTCCATAATTTTAATGGTAGGTTTATTGTAGTTGTGAGAGACAGAATAACAACAGGAAAACCCCCAGAAACCCAGAAGATAAAAGTCAGAGATTGATGTGCATTATAATGAGTGAAATAAGTATTTGATCCCCTATCAATCAGCCAGATTAGGGTTAGGGTTCTGCTGTCGACAGAAGCCATCAATCCATCAGATTCCAAACTAGCCACCATGACCAAGACCAAAGAGCTGTCCAAGGATGTCAGGGACAAGATTGTAGACCTGCACAAGGCTGGACTGGGCTACAAGACTATTGCCAAGCAGCTTGGTGAGAAGGTGACAACCCTAACCGTCAACCTCCCTCGTTCTGGGGCTCCATGCAAGATCTCATCTCGTGGAGTTGCAATAATCATGAGAACGGTGATGAAGCAGCCCAGAACTACACGGAGGGGAACTTGTCAATGATCTCAGGGCAGCTGGGACCTTAGTCACCATGAAAACAGTTGGTAACACATTACGCCGTGAAGGACTGAGATCTTGCAGAGCCCGCAAGGTCCCCTTGCTCAAGACAGCACATGTACAGGCCCGTCTTCAGTTTGCCAATGCACATCTGAATGACCCAGAGGAGAACTGGGTGAAAGTGTTGTGGTCAGATGAGACCAAAATCGAGCTCTTTGGCATCAACTCAACTCGCCGTGTTTGGAGGAGGAGGAATGCTGCCTACGACCCCAAGAACACCATCCACACCGTCAGACATGGAGGGGGACATATTATGCTTTGGGGGTGTTTTTCTGCTAAGGGGACAGGACACCTTCACCGCATCGAAGGGACGATGGACGGGACCATGTATCGTCAAATCTTGGGTGAGCACCTCCTTCCCTCAGCCAGGGCATTGAAAATGGGTCGAGGATGGGTATTCCAGCATGACAATGACCCAAAACACACGGTCAAGGCAACAAAGGAGTGGCTCAAGAAGAAGCACATTAAGGTCCTGGAGTGGCCTAGCCAGTCTCCAGACCTTAATCCCATCGAAAATCTGTGGAGGGAGCTGAAGGTTCGAGTAGCTACACATCAGCCTCGAAATCTTACTGACTTGGAGAGGATCTGCAAAGAGGAGTGGGACAAAATACCTCCTGAGATGTGTGCAAACCTGGAGGCCACCTACAAGAAACGTCTGACCTCTGTAATTGCCAACAAGGGTTTTGCCATCAAGTACTAAGTCATCTTTTGCAAAGGGATCAAATACTTATTTCACTCATTATAATGCACATCAATCTCTGACTTTTGTCTTCTGGGTTTCTGGGGTTTTTCCTGTTGTTATTCTGTCTCTCACAGCTACAATAGACCTACCATTAAAATTATGGACTGGTCATTTCTTCGTCAGAGGGCAAATGGGCAAATTCAGCAAGGGATCAAATACTTTTTTCCCTCACTGTAGTTCATGGCCGCAAAAATTCCCAATTTTGAGATATTGTCACATTTATTTTATTTATTTTCCTTTCCAGTCTCTTCACAGAGCACTAGATGTTTCGCGGAGCACCAAGTGCTCCGTGGAGCACAGTTTGGGAATCGCTGGCCTAGTTAATGAAAGTTTTAATTTGTGATGGTTTTGTTCTGCTACTGAGCTTTGGGAGAGTGGGATAGAAATGCTTTACATCATGAAAATAAGACCAGCTGTGAAAGGGACAGTGGAGAATAAAACACCAGTCTTGGTCCACATTAATTCTTTCATTCATGCTTCTTGGCACTAACAATTTGGCAGCTCAGTCAAAGGTAGCTGCTGTAACCTGGGGGTGTGAAAATCCCACTTAACAGTTTCCTTCTGAGCGATCACTGTCCTTTACGGGAAAAGCTCCTGTCTGAAGGCGAGGGAAGGGAAGCAAGCCAGTAGTGAGTTGTGCAAACACTTTTGGAAACTCCGCTTTCGGGAAGCAAGGGTGGTATGCTCAAAACGGTAATCCAGAGCAGAATAAACAAGGATTTAAAATAGCTTGACTCCGGTCTTTCTCCAGCATGAATCATTCCCGTTTCCAATAGCTTTTTAGTTTCGACACAGACAAAACACTCACAAAAGCAGAAGTGAGTAACAAGCACAAAACGGATGGTTTCCCATCAAGAGCTAATGAAGAAGGCTGATAACCAGAAATTAACGTTGAGATAGTAAACCCTGATTCCACCTTTTCAGATTTCAGTGGAATTTTAGTATGGGAAGGCTCTGGGGACAGAAAAGATTCAGCGAGGTCCAAAGGTCCTGCTCTTGGCTGCACTGGACCTGCCTCCGCTTGGGAGAAAGACAGGCAGATAAAATATTTTTAAGAATTACATAAAATGCATTTATGATTAAACTGAACACTCATGCCTACTTTGAGTTATTTAGGAAATGTACATTATACATCAACTCAAGCCTGAACTGACCCTAGAAGCTAAAATGACTAAACTGAGGCTGTCGTACTTTGGTCACATTATGAGAAGACAAGAGTCACTGGAAAAGACAATTGTGCTAGGAAAAGCTGAAGGCAGCAGGAAAAGAGGAAAACCCTACAAGAGATGGATTGACTCTATAAATGAAGCCATGGCCCTCACTTTGCAAGACCTGAGCAAGGCTGTTAAAGATAGGACGCTTTGGAAGACATTGATTCATAGGGTCGCCATGAGTAGGAAGCGACTTGACGACACTTAACACACACACACGTTTTTGAAACACTACAAAACCTGCAGCTCCTCTTGGGTAGAGGCAGAAGGCAGATAAAAGCACACGCCATGCTCAGCAAACCCTCTTTCTACCTGCTTTCCACTCTCTAAATCAGTGGTTCCCAAAGTAGGCAGTACCACCCCTTGGGGGTGGTAGTATTACCTAGGGGGGCACTAAGAAGCAAGGGGGAAGCAGGGGGGTGCTAGAGGTGGGCCCCTTCTACTGTGTTGTTGGATAGGGTAGGGGGGCACAAGGGTTGAGTTTGTGGAACCAAGGGGGCAGTGGCCCGAAATGTTTGGGAACCACTGCTCTAAATAAAAAAAAAGCATCCTGCTCAGCATCTCTGTTTCTGCCCAGAGATTTCGACAGGTGTTGCCAGCATTGTGTCGTTGGAACCCTAAGTGCCAGGAACTTGCTTTTAAAATTAACTACTGAAAGTAGAGTATCTCCAGGTGCTGAATTCTGCCTTTTGCTCAAAGTCCAAGCATATACACACCCTACCTATACAGCCAAGCTGGATTTCGCTTGTGCCAGAAGGCAGAATGCCAAACTGTGCCCACCCAAATAAGTGCAAGTTTATCGGAAGCAGGAAGTTTGCATTCCGGCCTTTGTGTCAGTATAGGAGCTGAATAGCGAACACTATCTAATCCCCCCCCCCCGAGTCTTTTCCATGCCCTGTCCACTTTAACATGCTGGGAACTGACGTACTTCAATTTCCTCCTTTTCTTTTGATCTTTTTTTTTTTGCCTACAGCTGAAGGTAAACCTAGGCTGATGATCCATCCAGGCCTGCATCAGAGAAGATTCTCACTTTTATATGTTGTATGCTGGTGTTGACGTCCAAGTACTCCTTTTTTCCCCCTGCTAGTCTGATGGCATATTGATATATTGTTAAGTCATCTGAAATACTAATCAAAATAGCAGAGAAAGGCAGCAGAGGCTAGGATCAGGAGCTTGCTGCTCCCCCCCCACATTTGTGTGATGGGGAATGGGGGGGTGAGCAAGCAAATGATCCTAGCTTCCACTGCCTCTCTCTTTGATTTTGATTAATATTTTAGATGATTTAACGATATATTGATATGCCATCAAACCAGCAAGAAAAAAGAGGCGGAGGGCTTACAGAGAAGGAGGTGGCCACATGGGTGCCTCCATCACCGATTTGGCTTCCCAAGGCATTGCGGAGGAGATGGCTGAAGACTGGCTGGAGGAGAAGTTGGAGGAGTTGGAGAACGGTGGCCTATCGGGGCGTGGGAAGATCGACCCGCAATTTGACTATGCACCTTCCAGTAACTGAGATAAGCTTGGGGAAAAACTTAATTGCGGGATAAAACAGGGATTGGAAAACCCAGGGAAATCACGGGATGGAAGCGAGCTGAGCCCCCAGGAAGGAGAACATCATGCATAACCCCGATGTAGAACCGAGACAATCGTGAGACAAGTAATATGAGACATGCATAAAAGCCGTAAGAGTTGGTGTAACTGATTGAGAGGCACATCCCTTTGAGAATGATCTGATTTAATGACAACATGGTTAAGTATTCTGGTTGGATAAGGTCCCTGTGAGGCACATACCTGCTGAGTCCCTATTCCTCTCTTGCAGCTCCTCCCACTGTCTCAGAGCCCAGGAAAACGAAACAAGACGGTTCCTTATTGAATACGGGAAGTGCTTTCTTTCACATTAGTTACTCTTTCAATGGATTTTTATTAGCTGTGCTCCAAAAGTACACCCTTAATCTGAATGGTGAAAGATAAGGAAAATAAATTGTGTGCATTACAAAAACAAAACTCAACCAGGTTCTGAGGCAGGCAGAAAAGTACATATGACTCAATGCTTTAATTCAGAATCTCTTTTTTAAAACTGTTCCTTTCCAGAAATACCTTGATGTTCTAGTAGCCAACAAATACAGATTTGGAGCTTGTCAACTGCAAAATAAATGCAAGCAAAGAATCTTTTTAGAGCCGCCTTAAACAAAGTGAAAATATAAAAGGGGAGTGTACCATCTAGTGGTTATGTTATAAATTACTGCTATTGGGCTGTAGATTTTTCCAATGCTTTTGGCTCCTTTGTAATCCCCACATATCTGTAAAAAAAGCTCTGTCTCACCTATGCAGTGAGGGCACACAGAGTAAGGACTGGGGAGATGAGAGCCAGCGTGGTGTGGTGGTTAAGAGCAATGGTTTGGCTTCGTGTGTAGGAGTGGGGAAACCAACCCAGTTCACCAGATTAGCCTCCGCCGCTCATGTGGAGGAAGTGGGGAATCCAACCCTGTTCTCCAGATCAGAGTCCACCGCTCCAAACCACCGCTCTTAACCACTACACAACGCTGGATGGGTGGATGGGTGGATGGGAGGTGGTGGTGGTGGTGATGGTGATAAATCCACAAGACCATCCAAAGCACAAACTGCCACGTGAACCACTCTGTCCATGGCAGGTCTCAGGTCTCCCGTAGCCCTTGCATTAAAATCATGCTAAGAAACTGGCTACTCTTTCGCTAGGGCGGCATTCCAAAATATGCAGCAGTCGGCTTCCCCACAGATTGAGTTTATCTAGCTAACCACACAAAGCAACGGGTCTACCATTACTCAGCAATTCAGGCAGACACCGGATTGGTCGGTGAGGAAGGGAAGAGCGCTATTTTAAAAAGCAGCAGAAAACAAATGAATCGAAACAAGGAACAGGGAGGGAAGTTTATCGCCCCAGAAGCCTCGCAGGCCGACGACTGCTGTTGGAGGCCCACGGCACATTCAGCGTCCGCAAAAGGCAGGCGGAGATCACAACTGAACCGCAGTGGGAAAGAACTGAACTCGTGTTGTGTGATCATCTAAGTTCTACAGAAGCTTAAACTGCACACCCATTGAAGAGCTTCTAAAATCTACCACAATAATTACCAAAAAAAAAAAAAAAAAAGGACACGTCCATGCTTAATTTGGCAAAGACAAATGGTACCTGCAGGCCAAACAAAACATGGACCAATCTGAACATCAAAAAGGAGGTTGGATAATTCTGGTTCCTACTGTTTAGATAACTCATGTCTGCATGGCACTTCAGAGGGTTCATTGCTTTTCGCATGCCATGTATCCTTTTGTAATCTTTAAAACAACCCTTTAAGGCAGCCAGTATTGTCCCCTAGGGATGCCAGCCTCCAGGTGGGACCTGGGGATCCCCTGGAATTACAGCTCATCTCCAGACTACAGAGATCAGTTCCCCCTGGAGAAAATGCATGCTATGGAGGGTGAACTCTATGGCATTGTACCCCACTGAGGTTCCCTGTCCTCCCCAGACTCCATCCCCAAATCTCCAGGAGTTTTGCAGCCTGGATTTGGCAACCCCACCCCCGCATCCCCCGCCAGTGGCCGGGGGGGACCTGGCAACCCTACCCATATAGCAGGAGAGTTAAGGAGAATCTTGCATAAAGAAACCGAAGGGGATACGTGGCAGAGGTAACATTTGAACCAGAGACTTCCCAAATCACGGCTCAGTCTAAAATTGCATACATATTATACTTTGACAAGCACGCAACCCACAAGGACTTGCAGGAAGCATCTAATTCCCCACCACCATGACCACCACCACCATTTCCTTTCCCTTCCCTGAAAGCCCCCCTAGCCTCTTCCCTTTTTGTGCTTCCTTTTCTTCTTCCCATCCATCTGCCAACATACCTTTATCAACCCCGCATCTTCAGCCTTCCCTCTTTCTCTCCCCCAGCTGTCTCTGGCTGCGAAAAGGCCAAGTTGCCCAGTGCTGGCCACAGGTCCAAACCCAGTTGCACAGTTATGTCTGGGCCAGGCCCAGTTACACACTGGGAAACCCACAAGGGGGACCTCACTTCCCACTATATCCTCTCCCCACTATTTGCTCTTTCTTTCCCTCTAGGCAGCCCCCATATCCTCATCTTTCCCTTGCTTGTTTTTCACATGTACTGTGTACACTGACAGTGAGAGAAATGCAGAAAAAAACATGCTATATGGAATATATGAGTTGGGACTCAGTCTTAGCCACAATGCAAGTGGTCCCAAGAAGACAGAAGTTGCCCACCCCTATCACATGGATTAAAAGCTAAACTTCAGCTAATTAACAGCCTTATATTTTATTGACGAAGAGTTGGTTTTTATATGCCAACTTTCTCTACCACTTAAGGGAGACTCAAACCGGCTTACAATCACCTTCCCCTCCCCACAACAGACACCCTGGGAGGTTAGATGGGGCTGAGAGAGCTCTAAGAGAGCTGTGACTAACCCAAGGTCACCCAGCTGGCTTCACGTGAAGGAGTGGGGAAACAAATCCAGTTCACCAGATTAGCCTCCGCCACTCATGTGGAGGAGTGGGGAATCAAACCCGGTTCTCCAGATCAGAGTCCACCGCTCTAAACCACCACTCTTAACCACGATGACTCTCATTGCATTTCCACCCAAGCCTTCCTCAAAGTAGATGAGAGGCAGGTCCTTCCCCCATTTTATACTCTCAGTGCCAAAACAGGTTAAGTTGTGAGAGTGACTCCCTCGGTGGGGCTGTGCACTCAGGAGGCTTCATCTAAGCAGTACTTCAATATACATTGGCTTTTGCCCACAAAGAGCTTACAGTCTCGATCTCAGAAGCAAAGGAGGCCGAGTGAGAGGAATGTGTTAACAAGGCACATAAGTTCAAGCAAATGCCATTCCACACACTCAAGTCATTTTAGGTCAGGTCATAAGCCACTGGATTCAAAGGAAAGGCTAGCATAGTTTACTGACATGGTGAAGTTTCTCTCTTGCAAAATGCTTCAAATTTTTAACTGTAAGGGAATCTGTGCACCCACAGTCTCCAGGCTCAAATCAAGTCCCGCCCCTTTAAATGCTGCTTTGTAATTTGCTTACTTGTAGTAATTACTGTGAGAAAAAATTCCTCCCCAAACCCAATTGCCACATAAAAAAGCATTTTAAGAACAACATAAAAAATGGAGCAATCTGAAAGGAAAGTGGGGGGCAATCCAAGCCTCGGTTTTAAAAAGATTTCCTTCTGCTCAGAAAGAGCTCCGAGGAAGCTGGAAGTATTTCAATCCCCGCCTCTGGACATGCTGCTTTGTAATTGGCTGTGAGAGAAACCAAGCGTGTGTGCCCCACACTTTGCCTTATGCATGGGGATTTCACCCAGGCTTTGCTCAGGGAAGATGGAAGAATTGGGTTAACAGAGGAACGGGAAAGCTCCAGAATTTGTGAGGGCTGGTAGCGACATCATCTCTAATGGACAGAAAGCTCATGCATAACTCCAAGGAACAATTGAGACAGACTGGGGGCGAATGTGAGTGAAAGTACCCATGCATAAATGACCTAAGTAAACTAACTGTAAATCTTAATGAAGTCCAAGATGCTGGACCACATTCCTTGGCCCCTTCACTCTTCTTGAGCATTCACACTTTGTTTTTAATACTGATTTGATCACTCTCTAAACACATTAAAGCCCAAGATGCATACATCTGACTTTTATACACAATACCTAGCAGCACAGAGGCTTCCTTTAACTGGATAAACCTGATCAGGCAGTCAAGTTGAGCTCTGCATATAGCCAGAATGCCTGCTTGTACCTGAACAGTGAGCATATCACCTGACAAGCAAGTATTCATGGGAAGGATTATCAGCTTCCCATCAATAAACCAGTGCTTCCTAAATAACTAAGAGCTCAAACACTTCCCTCCCCCATAAAAATTAAAATTTCAGAAGTGTTTGTAAAAAAAACTAGCTAGGGGGCTGCATTCGTAGGGCTACATCTTCCACTTTGTCTCTAGTGACACCCAAAATAACCTCCCCAACTTGTTTCTCTCACCGTGCCTCCGGACACAGTGGTCATCAAGTATACCTTGCCATTACAAACTGAACTCAACACACGCTATAAAACTTCAGCCTGAAAACACTGCCATTTGGACTGAACACACACGAAAGTGATTTATTTACAAAAATTTATACCCCACTCTTCTCCCCAACCAGGGTCACCAAAGAGCCTAAGCTGTCTTCCACATGAGGATGAGATTTCCACATTGCTGGTTAGCGGCAGATAAAGTGCAGCAGAAACTGAGCTTCCATGTAGCAAGTTTCCCAGCAGCTGCCACCTTGGTCCAGCAAAGCTTTTGTAATTTTTTAGAAAATTGGCACTATAAAAATATATTAATATACCATTGTAACTATAGGTATGTCAGGTTCTCTGAATTCACAGCTTCCATTTTTTAAAGTATTTAGCCTCTTCCTTGAAGAGATATGCCCTTTTCCTTATATAGAATCATAGAGTTGGAAGGGACCACCAGGGTCATCTAGTTCAACCCCCTGCACAATGCAGGAAATTCCAAACTACCCCCCCCACACACACACAGTGACCCATACTCCATGCCCAGAAGATGGCCAAGATGCCCTCCCTCTCATGGTCTGCCTAAGGTCATAGAATCAGCATTGCTGACAGATGGCCATCTAGCCTCTGCTTAAAAACCTCCAGGGAAGGAGCGCTAACCACCTCCCAAGTGGTAAGGGATTACTTTTTTAAAAAACGAAAGAGGAGTTGGTTTTTATACCCCATTTTTATCTACCTTTAAGGAGTCTTAAAGCGGCTTACAATTGCTTTCGCTTCCTCTCCCCACAACAGACCCCTGGTGAGGTAGGTGGGGCTGAGATAGTTCTGAGAGAACTGTGACTAGCCAAGGTCACCCAGCAGGCGTAGGAGTGGGGAAACAAATCCAGTTCACCAGTTTAGAGTCTGCCACTCATGCAATGGTATATCGATCCAATGATATTTGAGTGCCAATTTAAAATAGCTACCACGTGGGCCAGAAAATACAAATTTTCCCACCCACAAAGCAGCCATCCAAGCTACTGCGATCTTTCCCAAAACTTCAGAGCAAAGGAGATTTGAGAAAGATCAGAGAACGGCCAGGGAAACCCCCAAAGATGCATGAATGCACCATGATGCTGTGGGGAATCTGGGAGGGGGGGGACTGCTTTCCGAAAGAATTGAACTCAGGGCAGATAACCTGTGTCAGAGCCATCAAAATTGCATGAAACTAGGATAATTCATAAAAATGGAATAAAATTTCTATTTAGACATTTAGCATGATTAAAAAAGAGCCATCTCCTTCAAACTCAAAAGTTTTCCTTTTAATTCACTTTATTTTTTAAAAAAGTCATGAACTCAATAAATTACACAATAATTCCCCCCGCCTTATAAATTCTTCACAAAATAGAATTTACAATTTATAAGGAAAAAAAAAAGCTTTGAAGTGCTGATGAATATCTCAACTTTTTTGTTTCACGCTGGTGGACTGTTTTTTGTAGCTGCTGTCATAGTTTCAATTTCAGAGATTTCACAAGATCCCAAGGCAAACACAAGCAACAAACAACAACAGGAAAATACAGACCCTAGGGACAAATATTCAGTGAATAATTAATGGAACAATCGAGTTAGGTGACGGCTGAGGGGCTAAGCACCATGAGGGGAAGAGTCCTGGAGGCCTCCCCAACTCTTTAAAAAAAAAAAAAGAAGGAACCCGTGCACTTTCCACATTAATGGTTTTACTCTGTGATATACATTTGCTCTATCAACAGTTTCTGCACTTGTATGTAAGAAGCACATGCGATAAGGGATCCAAATTTTGGATTTGGATAAGGGCTTGCAAGTGCCAAGTAAGCACACAGTAAACCAGACTAGCTCAGACGCATCACGAGAGAATTCCTGCATTCTCCAGTCCTCAGTGGCCAAGTTCCAATACTTTTTTGCATGACCCAAATCTTAACAAAAGGTCCGGTTAATGGATGGCGGGATAACTACTAACACAAAATGTCCACAGGAGTGCCTTCCTACTTGCAACATAGCCTCTTCTCTAAAGGCACAGGTGGTAAAGAAGTGTTTATGGCCTCTGAACATTTACATTGTAACTGCATGGAAGTTAAGCTAATGAATCATATTCTTAGCAGCACTGTTTAGAAGAGGGAAAAAAAGCCAGGCATATTGACTTAAATCAGCTGAAATTCAGTCCAAACATGTCTTTGCAACATCCTGGGTCAACAATGAGACATTTCCTGAAATATATTCTTCGGCAATATTTTCAGCCCCTGAGGGTTTCAAGCAAACAGTTAAGATCAAAAACTTTCATTTCGAGCAAATGGGTATATTTCGAGCTAGGGAAAATAATTTGAAAGGCATCTTGTTTGATGGAAACGTACCTTATGAATTAACCAACATTTACTTGTTTTTATCCTTCCGATTCAAGCCATGCTGGAAAAGGGATGTCAAAGTATAACCAGGTCAAGTGCATTTCAAGAGGGGAAATGTGCAACATGCAAAAGGTCAGCTTCACTGCCTAGTCTCCTGTCTGTGCTCTGTAATACCAGTATCAAACTCTGAAGCTATGTCAACTCAGACAATAAGTAGTTTTCAATCACAGAATGAATAAAAATTCTATGCCGCTCATGCCCATTAAGTTCCCCATCTACTCATGAAATGGTATTCCCCCCTCCCCCCGTTTTATCAAGCCCTGCACTGAAAAAAACCAACCACCACCAAAAAGTGCAGAGTGGCAAAAGCCCTGCTTATCCTGCACTTGGAAAGCAGAGTGTAAAAAGTAATTCTACAAAGAGTAGCCTGTAAAACAGCATTGGAGGTGGGGACAGAGAACAGCACCCTAAAAGCTTAAAAGTAAGGAACAATATAGGGAATGGTTCTTGTAGGTTATCCGGGCTGTGTAACCTACAAGAACCAATGAACTCTGACAGTGAAAGCCTTCGACAATATTAAGATAGGGAATGCCTCACCCTGTGAGTTAACGCCCCGATCCTGATGGTGGCATGTAGACAGCGGTGATAGCCAAGTAACCGAGATAGCATGGGGTGGGGGGAGAGACATGCCTTGTACTGGCCTCCTGGGGAATTGCTCTGCACCTTGCTATCTGCACACAAGGTAAGCAGGACTGTGCCTAGCATTCTATCACCCAACATCTTGAAAAAAGGGGGGGAACCACATGAACAGCTCCACATCAGGGCAAAAAAAAAGAGTACTGTTACTTTATAGAGAAACAACCCCTAACAGAGCAATCCTAAGGGGGTGGGGTTGTAGAGGCCGCCTGGGGACAGCGTAGCCTCCTGATCGGTTTGCTCGCCATGGTGAGCAAACCAATTGGGAAAATCCTCCAAGCCCCGTGAAACTGCTCTATGCAGTCTCATGGGGCTACGCCACCATTTTTGCTGGCATAACTCGCCAGCAAAAGGAGGTGTTCCCCGGGTGAAAAGGCTTAGGGAGCTGGCTAAAGTCAGCCCCGACCCTGGGAACGCCCCCTTTGGTGCCGGCATGAGCCCCAGCGCTGGAGATTCGCTGCCACTGAGGCTGCAGCAGCACTCATGTGTGGCGCTGCCGCAAGGCTCCCCAGCGTCAGCATAAGTGGGCCTGTGCTGGCATAAATGCCCATTTAGCCGACGTAAGTGGCACTTACACCGGGGTAGGGCTCACACCACATCCCAACCCCTTCCACCCGCCCTTTCAGGATTGCACTGTAAGATGGCGATGTTTTCTATTGGAGAAGAAAAATAGCTGAATGTGGATAATTCACCGATGCACTAAATTTTCAGGGTTCTTTTCTTTCCAAAGCAAGCAAATGACACAAATATGCCTTAATGGAAGCTACCACTTTAAAAGCTAGTGGAAGAAATGAGATTAGCATCAGTGGTAAGAACCAGCACATGGAAAATTTTCATAACTGCAAAGATTTTAGTGGGGTCCAGGAGTCAACTCTCTTCTTTCGCATGATTTAGATTTTCAAAAATAAAACAAATTAAAACCTATCCTGAAGTCTAATTGCTGCTGAATAGTAAGTTTTGCACCAATGATGCTGTGGCCTAACAAATAACCTACTGGTGCTGAAAGGAGTGATTAATGACCTAACCAGGGTTCTAGCAAATGTCTGCTGGAATGTGCTGTCAGACTATCTGGGGAAGCTTTCAGAGCTAAGAAATTAAGTTAGAGGCCCCTTTATATTGCAGTCAGCATGTCTTGAATCATCACATTTTTCTTTCAAGAAAAAAAAGCAGAGGCAATGCTTATGTTTATGGAATTTATGGATGAACCACAGTCAGCCAAATCTATATCAGGTAATATAAATAATGGGCATATTTTTTTCACATGGGGGGGAGGGACACACTCACGTTGACATAAATATATACACATTTTTACTCTTACAAAATCAAATGATTTGCATTACCAGCATACAAATCATTTCTTCCATGGGTGTTCCAAATTCTATAGTAAGAAATTGGAATGTCTTAAATACTCCATAATGTATTCCTAGAAAAGCAATCTCCTAACTTGTAATATTATCCACTTGGTCAGGAAATTTGACATCTGTATCTTGGAAATATCCAAACTGGGAATATACACGTATGGGTGAAGAATCAAGAATAGCCTCTTAGTCGAGCTTAGTTATCCCCCACCCCCCCCACAAAAACTCAACAAAAATGCAATGGACAATACACTGAACCCTGACACCTTGAATTTAGGTTGGTCTGGATTTTTCTCCACAAAAAGTTGCACCATTGTTACAGCTCCAACTCTGCCAAGAGGTCAAAGTCCTCCAGAGGTCACGTGTCCCAACTGCTGTCTTTGAAAGCAATTTTGACTAACCGGAGTTCCAATTCAAAAGCATCTGGGCGATCTTGTGGATTTGCAGCAAGCATTTCCTTAATCAACTGTTTCATACGAGCATTCATGGTCTTTTTCTTTACGGGAATGAGCAGTTCCATTTTCGGATTTTCTAGCAACGCCTCTCCGACAGGCACAATTTCGGTCCCTTGCCTCACATAGCTCCCCAACAATTCTTTCTTTGTTTCTGTGTCTATGAAAGTGATCCTTTCCAACATCGCCCAGATTATAATCCCCAAGGCAAAGATGTCTGCTTTGGCAGTGTAGTGACCTTCCCAAACTTCGGGGGCCATGTAGAAGTCTGTGCCACAAGCTGTAGAAAGAAAACATTTGTTTACGTTCACAGGCTCTTCGGGGTTTTGTCCTGAAGCCGAACAAACCTTACTTAGCCCAAAATCAGCTACTTTCAAGGTAGGTTCCAAGTCACTGGCATCCATCCTGCTTTGAGAGATCAAGATGTTGTCAGGCTTGAGGTCACGGTGAATGATCTGGTTTTTGTGCAGGAAAGCCAGGGCGCTGCTGAGCTGAAGCATAAAGCTGGTATTGGTCTTGCGGCTGGGCTTTCGGGACAGGAGGTATTCATTCATATCACCCCCGTCACAGAAATCCATCACAAACCAAAGGTAGTAGGCGCTTCTGGGATCAAAGGCAATTTCACCTTTCAAGGAGGTCTCTACAAGCTATAATATGAGAAGACATTTCATGTAACTGTTTTAACAAGCACAATTCAAGAAAGCAACTTTGACTAAGGATGATGCTGAGAATTTTGTATTTTAATGGACTTTTTTTATAATACTATTTTGTTCTTCCTCCTAATTTTCCTTTTCAAGAGTACTGTTGGCAGTACAGGTTGAGCATCCCTAACCCAAAATGCTCCAAAATCCAAAACTTTGAGCGCCGACATGACGCCACAAGTGGAAAATTCCACACCTGACCCCATGCGGTTCAATGTACACAAACTTTGTTTCATGCACAAAATTATCTAAAATATTGCATAAAATTGCCTTCAGGCTATGCGTATAAGGTGTATGTAAAATATAAGTGAATTTTGTGTTTAGATTTGGGTCCCATCCCCAAGATATCTCATTATGTATATGCAAATATTCCAAAATCCGAAAAAAATCAGAAACACTTCTGGTCCCAAGCATTCTGGATAAGGGGTATTCAACCAGCACTTTCAAAGGACCATAGGCAGCAGGCATCTCATCCTCTCAGCCAGCAACTTCCACGAAAACACTGGCTCAGGTATCACATCCAGCCAGAGTTTCTGCTAACACTAACTTCAGCCACCACTTTAGCTTCTAAACATACGAACCAGGATTCAGACCTACTTATCAGTTTTCATTTTCCATCTGCTCAGCAGCCCCATTTCTAGGGACTGGAGACCAAGCAAGACTTGTCAATTCCGGCAGAACACCACACCCACTTCAAACCATGGTTTGATTTTATACCTGAATGCAAACTAGACCAGGTTTCAGACACAGCAAACTACAGTTTGCTCACAACAGTACACAGAAGCTCCGTTCAAACTTCACATGGCTAAAGAAGCTTAACTACCATTTTGTGTGGACTGTCTGAACTGACCAAATGATCAAGTTCAGACAAGCCTTTCTGTTGTTATGCGAATATGCCTGGGGGAAACTTCCCTCTGCTTTCTTGTGCAGCAATCTAACTAAATATCTCTGCCGCAATCCACAGTTTGTCATCACATCCAAGCAACAAACTATGGTTTGCTCACTTCCCTATGAAACCAGGCTTCCAAGCTAGGAGTTTGCAGAGGGGATTTGAAGTAGGATGAGGATCCAAGCACAATGAAAGGGTGCCTGTCCGCTGCCTCTCCTCTCTCCAGTACCCTCAGGAGAGGCATGAAGAAGCTGGAGAAAGCACAGCTAATAGGCTGCCAAGAGTTCGTTTGACCTTTGAAACTGCAACATACGACCCATCTACAAGGGTGAATGCTGTCAGGCTCCCTGAATAGAAAAATCAAAACACACAGCTAAAAAATCAGGGACTCTTGCTTTTGTTCTCCTAGTTATTTTGAAGTGGTGATCGCTATTTACTAACTTCCTAATCGATGAGTGAAATGGAGATTGTTAAGCAACAGTTGTTAATGCCATTTTACATAAACTCTACATTTTATGTCAAATGACAATGGAAAAGGTTATGTGCATCTTTTCCATGAATGACTCTGAAAATAGCTCTCAATACAATACCACTGATATTACTGTCATGCTAACATTGGGTTTTGCAATGCTGTGGTGGCACAACAGTCAGTAATCCCCATTCTAATCACCCACTCAGCAATGTAGGAAGACCTACTGCCTTTAAACAGCAGAATTTTCAACAGTGGCTTCCTATACTTAGTTCCTCTTTCAAGCACAGATGAAGTTTAGAAAAATAGTTGAAAAAGAGCTATATTTACAAGCTTCTCCTTGCACCCACCAAGATGACTTTGCTAAGATCAGACATCCACATTACAATTGCGTAGGGCGTTTTCCCTTAAGTTTTAAACCAGGGCTGTCAACAAAAGGCCTGAGGGCCAGATCCGGCCCCGAGAGCTTTTATCTGGCCTGCGAGCCACCCCCTCCCAAGTCCCAATCTGGGCTGGTAAGGCATGGCCCAGCCCAACCATGTAACATTTATGTCATATCTGGCCCTCATAACAATTGAGTTCGACACCTCTGTTTTAAACTGCTTAGCTGTGTGACTTCTGTCCAGCCTGTGAGCATGGCTGCAACTGCAGAATACAAAGAAGCAAATAAAGGGGCCTTTCAAAACCTAATACGAGGTGGTGTCGTGTACCCTGGCAGCCTGCTCTTCTCCTGCTCAGTAAGTAAACAGTTTCCAACCTCTGTTCTGTTACCTGCGGCCTCCTTTACCTGTAAATAAAGAGAGGAGCTGGACCCATGGGACATCTTCTGCACCATGCCGTCTTTTTGCAAGACGCATTCTTCCAGGTGGATTATGTTTGGGTGTTGGCTCTTGATGCTGCTAAGCGCCCAAAACTCACGCAGGGCTAGTTCTACGTTCTCCGGAGCATGGCACCGAATCTTTTTCACTGCAACACGTGCCAAGGTCTTCCTCACCACTGCTTCATATACCACACCATAGCTGCCACGGCCAACCTCCCGTATTAGATCGTATTTTGGCTGGCTACTCACCATCTTCAAGGTCAAGGTGTCTAGAAGGGAAAAAAAGAGTAGAAAAAACTAAGAAACTTGTGATTGATTTGCATCCTGTAAAATATTAAAGACCTTTCACTGGTACTGTAGATATTTTATTTATTTAAAACATTTCTGTGTCACCTTTTCACCCAAATAGGGTCCTGAATGTGGCAAACATCAAAATATTTAAAACATTAAAATGGCATTTAAAATGAGATATATATTTAAACAATTCAATAAAAACATACAGACATATATCATGACTAGGGAAGAAAGGCCAATAAGAGTTACTGGAGGTACACCAAGACAAGCAAAATGGTATTCACCCACTGGCAGAAGACAACGATAGAAGGAGACAGATAAATCACCCTGGGAGAGCATTCCAAAGTTTCAGTGCTACAACCAAGAAGGACCTCTCCTGGGTTGCCACCTCTCTAATTTCAGACGGTGGGGGCACTTGAAGCAGGGTCTCTGAAGATGACAAGAGTAGATGGATTGGTTCATAAGGGAGAAGGGTATGCTGGCCCCAAGCCATGTAGGGCTTTAAAGGTCAATACCTAGATCTGAGTCCAGAAGCAATTGGAACTAGTATAGATAGAACAAAACTGGAGTGGTATGATCCCTACAACCCACTCCAGTAAACATTCTGGCAACAGCATCCTGTACCAACTCTAGCTTCTGGACAGTCTTCAAGGGCCGCCCAATGCAGAGCACACTGCAGTAATCTAATCTGGATGTTACCATAGCATGCACGACACTGGCCAGATCTTGCTTGCCCAGGAAGGGCCACAGCCAGCTCACCAGATGAAGTTGCAGAAGGACACCCCTGGCCACCACTGCCACCTGTTCATCCAACGGGAGATTCAGGTCCACAAGCTTCTCCAAAGCTACGAATCTGCTCCTTTGGGGGAATTCAACTCCATCCATAACAGGAGATATCCCAATTCCTGGATCTAAACTTTCCCCCACCAGCAGCACTTCCATTTTGTTGGGACTTAAGTTTTACCTTGTTAGCCCTCATCCATCCCAAAACTGCCACCAGGCACTTGCTCACAGTCTCCTTGGGATCTGCTGGAAGAATGAGACAGAGCTGAGTGTCATCTGCATGTTGGTGGCAACTCAGTCCAAATCTCTAGATGACCTCTCCCAGCAGTTTTATATAGATGTTGAAAAGCATGGGGGACAAAACAGAACCTTGTGGGACCCCACAGGCCACCGACCAAGGGGCGGAGCAGCAGCACCCCAGGACCACACTCTGAAACCTACCATCAAAGTAGGCCCAAAACCACCACAGTGCAGTACCTCCCCAGTCCCAACCCTGACAGATGATCTGGAAGGATACCATGATCAATTATATCAAAGGCCGCCAAGAGGTCCAGAAAAATCAACAGGGCCAGATTCCCCCTGTCCATCTCCTGGTACAGGTCGCCCACCAGGGCAACCAAGGTTGTTTCAGTCCCATGACCAGGCCTGAAACCAGATTGGAGTGGATCCAAACATGCTTCCACCATTGTTGACCTCTCTACCCAATTTTTGCCATCTAACACCAGTGGACAGTGCTGTATCTAGCAATGGTGGCTGTTGCCCATATAGTAAAATGAAAACACATTTATTACAATAAAGAAGTTAAAGGGGAAACTATATAGAGGACAGGTGGGACATATTCCATATGGCACTGGGCTTCCATCTCTCTAGATACAGGACCCACCTTCAACCCCCAGGCAGCAGCATGGGACCCATCGAGCTGCAAGCACATGATAGGAAAGTCATGTGACATCACAGCCATGCAACATCACAGTCGTATGACAGGAAGAGTGTTTCAGGTGGGTAGCCATGTTAGTCTGCAGTAGTAGAACAAAATTTATATCTGACAAAGTGAGTTTTAACCTTGGAAAATGTTGTTGGCCTTTAAGGTGCTTCTCAACTCAAATTCTGTTCTACACATGAAGCTGCCTTATACTGAATCAGACGCTTGGGCCGTCAAAGTCAGTATTGTCTACTCTGACCAGCAGCGGCTCTCCAGGGTCTCAGGTGGAGGTCTTTCACATCACCTACTTGCCTAGTCCCTTCAACTGGAGATGCTGGGGATTGAACCTGGGACCTTCTGCATGCCAAGCAGATGCTCTAACACTGAGCTATGGCCCCTTCTATGATGGGACGAGGAGGAGCAAGAGTTATAATCGAACTGGTGCCAGACTTGAGCAAGCTGAGCACAAGGAGGCATAATGTACTGAGGAACAAGTTGGTGCAAGGTATGTATACATATAACTCTCCACATAAAAGCCCTCCCTTGCCTCCTCTCTCCTCTTACCCAGCACAGCGTGCTCTCAGCTGCTCCCTCATTCTTGCCAGTTAATGTTCATTGCCCTTGCTATCAGCACACAACCCGAATCTTGCCCCCAATCAACTTTTTTGAAGCGAGGCAACTTCACATGGCAAACATGTATACAGAGAACTGGAAGCCTGACTGGAGGGAGTACACAGTGACTGTGTTTTGTGTGTGTGTGTGTGGGGGGGGGGGTTTGCATATGTTTTCTAAGTCCTATGACAATGCGTACTTTGAAGAAAGTTTTCCAAAAAGCTTCTGCAAGGAACACTAAATGCAGTCAGATCCAGAACATAAGCTTTAAAAAAAAGGATATCCTAATGTACAACCAGAAGCAAGGGACCCCTACCTTTCACAGCCACCAAAGAGAGGATACATCATCAGCACATGCACCTTCTGTGACCCACCCTCCTGCAAGAACATGAACTTGGGTGCAGTGAATGCTCTGAGTGTACCTGATGCCGCAACAATGCTGAAGCTTAAGCGATTCAGCCCACTGTAGACAGAAGATCTTTGGAACCCCCACACAACAGCCGGAGATTATTTTATACAGCGTATTATATCTGGATGTCACACAACTGCAGGAGATTTTATACAGCGTATTATATCTGGATGTCACACAACAGCAGATTATTTTATACAGCGTATTATATCTGGATGCCACACAACCGCAGGAGATTATTTTATACAGCGTATTATATCTGGATGTCAATCTTCACTTGCTAGTTAGAAGGTACACAAAGCTGTCACCAACGCCTGCCTCTACAACAACTTAAGATTGCAGTCGTCGTCGTCCCCCCACACACACACATACTTACTTGGAGGCAATCCCTAACGAGTATAGTGGGATTTATGTCTGAATAAACACTCACAGGCTTGAGCTGCCATTCTGCCACTCTAGTGTATCACTGTTGCGTATAGTACAAATACATGTTTTGCAACACACACACACATCACATTGGCATACTAGTTTAAGAAACCTTGGTCGACTTGGGGGCCTTGCTGGTACGGTTGCCCAGGAAAGCGGCCTTAAAAAAACGAAACAAGCCTCTTGCGCTTGATCTACAGGTGAAGCTGTTGCAAGAGGCGACGCGCGAACATTTTGCCATCTTGCCTCAACACCCTGAAAGGCCCCCTGCAGAAGAGCAGCCCCAAACAGGTCCCAGCGCACGCTCGGGGGCCAAGCCAGAGGACACGTGTGAACCTCCGCACACACGCGACTGACCAAACCGCCCGAGAACGCAAAAACGGGCCGCAGGAGGGGAGGGGGGGTTCGAGCCAGGCCTGGCGCAGGCCTCCTCCGGGGCGCGCGGCCCAGCGCCAGGCCTGTCGCTGCGGCTTCTTCCCTCAGGTAGGCCAGAGGCCTCGCAAGCATCACCGCTTCCTGGCCGGCCTGTCAAGGGAGGCACCTCCGGGCCCCGCTCACTGTCAAGGCCCGAGCGCCAGGCCTGCAGCCGAGCCGGGGCCATATTCTGACGGCTTTACCTCAGAGTCGCCGCCGCTGCCTTCTCTACTCTTGGCCGCCATTATCGGGCTCCCTTCCCCCACCCCCCCACCGACTTCTCCCTCTCTCTCGCTCTCCCGGTGCGCCGACACACCCCCTTCCCAAGCAGCTCGCGCGCACGCGCAGTCACGCTCTCCTTGACAGAGCGGCGCGCCCTCGCCTCCGCGGCCCCCCCTCCCGCGGAACCCAGCTCCACCTTCCCTCCATCGGATTGGTTCTCATGCGCGGCCTACCGGGCTTCCTATTGGCTGCCGCTGCCAGCTGTGTCTGTGCGTTCTCCGCTCGCTCTCTTTCGCCGTGCAGCTAGGCGCGTTGCGAGCAGGAGCGGATTCTCGAGCACCGTTAGGGGTGGTCGGAGCTGCGGCGAGGGTTTTATTGTTTTTTAAATATTTTTTTTTCTCCCCTTGTTCCTTTTGCAATAGGGGAACGCGAGTTGCGAGGAGAGCGACTCATTTATTATAATTAAAATCGATTGTGTGTTTTTTGTAGTGGAGATCGCGGATTGCTATTTTTATTAGCTTCTAATATTGTTTCCTTGTGGCTCCTTTTTGCCCTGAAGTCGCTATAACTTATGATTTATTTATCGCGTGTGGCTTTTTGTGCGTTGGGGATCGCGAGTCGCTGCGATGTTGATTATTAATTTATTATTGCAGTTATACTCGAGGTTATTTTTCCGCGGGTGGAAAGGGGGCTTGCTTGCTTTTGCAGCGAGGATCGTGAATTCCCGTGATGGCAGCAATTTTTAAAAGGTGCTTTTTCTTTTGCGACGGGGGGTGGGTGGAAATCACGCGGCACAGCCGACGGCGACGCTGGATTTGCACACATGCACGAGTGAACTGCAAAGGGAGGTTGTGCGGGAAGGGGGCTGGGCGCAGCGAGGGACCCCGGGGCTCGTGCAGAGCCTTAGTCAAGCCCTTCTCCGTTAACAAAAGCCAGCATCGGCGCGCGGAGGACGGCAAGGCGTCTCTTGCAGGTGATGGCCCAGAAACGCCCGTCGCCTGTGCAAAGAGGGCGGCGGGGGGCCCTGCCTGCGCGCATCATTGACCGACCCACCCGGGGGGAGGTGCTCGGGCCCTTTTGCAACTGGCGCGAGCCGCTTCGCCTCCCCTCCCGCCTCTGGCGTGCTGCCCCCTGCTTGCTCGCCTCGCCCTCTGCAAAAGACCTACCGCGGCTGTCACCCGGAGGTCCGGCTCTCCCCGCTGGGGTGCGGCGCCTTTCTCATATTGGGGTTGTCTTCTGCAATTAAGAGGTTGCCGGTCTTTTTTTCCTTGTTCTTGTTCTAAGAAATTGGAACCCTCTTAAGGGAACCGCCTTTAAGAAAGCAGGGGGAAGCAATCGGCTTCCCCTAAGAACAGCAGCCTGTCGCTCTGCCAGACAGGCCGGGGGTACCTTTTGTTACCCCCATTGTATGGGACATGTTTCTCTGGCTGCTGCAGGCACATAAAGGTTGCAATCGTATGGTGAGATCTTGCTCACCCCAGAGGATGGAGAGCTGTTGGTATCTTCCCTTAAAGGGACCCGGCCTTCGATTTGTAGCTATTAGAGGGAAATCATTTATCCATGTGGAATGGGGGCGGGGGTCGCCTGTGCATTCATGAAGGAGAAGGTTGAATGGTGCCGGGTGCTCTACGGGAGGAGAGGCTTGCATCCGAAAATGGCTTGCCACAGCAGCCTACACGCCTGCCTTGGTTTTGTTTTTTATTATACTTTTTATTTTATACAGAAACGGGAAAAGATAATAAAAAGAGAACAGGCACGTGTCTGTGTCCAAGTTTACAAAGTAATACATTTGTTCCTCAACTTCAGTTTTACCCATTAAAATCAAGAACTACTAGATCATTATAATGCCCCCAAACAATTAACAATTCCCTTATAAAATACATTGATTTGTAATTCCCTTATGAAATACATTGTTTTACTTGACTGATTACCTTAATTCTAACCGTTAACTGAAATTATCATTTTCTAATACTCAACACCAGATGGTAATCTATATCTGTATTCTAGTTCTTACAAAAACGTTAGGCGCAGAAAGGGATTTATCATACATTGGTTGCCATTTCATCTTGAAATCCTCTAACGAATTCTTTTTCAACATCTGCCTTTGTTGACTGGAGCAAGTTACCGGGAAGAAGGCAGAGTCTTGTGGTCCAAGACCTGGAGAGAAGGGAGAACTCTGCTGAGCAGAGATTCTCCTGCTGTGGCAGTGCTGGAAGGGGAAAGCTGCACTGGGGAACATTCTGTGCAACTCCCAAAGCTGCTAACTACTCTTTCATGGTGTAGATTTGGGCATCTTTTTGGTCTGGAGGTGTGGAATGGTTATATTACAACAGGGCTGTCTGTGTGTGGTGGTGCTTTTCATGCAGTGGTGTGATTCACTAGAAAACTATGAATCATCCTCTGTAGAGCACAGTTCTAAAATCAGGTAAGGCCATAAGAGTTAAGTAGCAGTGTGGTCCTAAGCACAGTGACACTCTTCCAAGCCCATAGCCTGTGTGTGTTAAGTGCCGTCAAGTTGCTTCTGACTCATGGCGACCCTATGAATCAATGTCTTCCCAAACATCCTATCCTTAACAGCCTTGTTCAGGTCTTGCAAACTGAGGGCCATGGCTTACTTTATAGAGTAATCCATCTCTTGTTGGGTCTTCCTCTTTTCCTGCTGCCTACAGCTTTTCCAAGCATGATTGTCTTTTCCAGTGACTCTTGTCTTCTCATAATGTGACCAAAGTATGACCGCCTCAGTTTAGTCATTTTAGCTTCTAGGGTCAGTTCAGGCCTGATTTGATCTATAACCCACTGATTTGTTTTTTTGGCAGTCCTCAGTATCCTTAACACTCTCCTCCAACACCACATTTCAAAGAATTCTACTTTCTTCCTATCAGCTTTCTTCATTGTCCAGCTTTCACACCTATACATAGTAATAGGGAACACTATGGCATGAATTTACTTGATCTTGGTTGCCAGTGACACATCCTTACACTTCAGAATCTTTTCTAGCTCCTTCACGGCTGCCCTTCCCAGATTCAGTCTTTTTCTGATTTCTTGGCTGCAGTCTTCCTTTTGGTTGATCATGGAGCCAAGGAATAGAAAGTCTTGAACAATTTTGATTTCCTCATTGTCAACCTTAAAGTTGAGTAATTCTCCTGTAGTCATTACTTTTGTCTTCTTGATGTTGAAGGGCATAACTCTGCTCAGGATCACACTATAAATAAATTCAGCTTCATAGATGTTGAATGCAATGCTAAAAACACTTTCCTGGAATAAGTCCTATTGAATACAGTGGTACTTCTGAGTAAAACATGCATAGGATGGCACCTAATCTTGATTTGGTTGTCTATAACCTTCAGTGGGAAAGAGCTGTGAGTCAGCAAGTCCCTGGTTCAAAACTCATTTCAGTACTATAAAATAGGGGTAGTACTACTGGCCCACCTTACATGACTGTTGTAAGGTTTCCTGTTTTGGGGGCTGTTTGTGGCATTCTATGTAAATACTAAATATCGCCAAGGTTCCCTCAGCGATAACTATTTTTGCCATTTCCTTCACATTAGCAGCTTCTGGCTTGTCAGCAATGCAGTTTTTGCCGAGAAGGATAAATTTTTGTCTCCTGCAATTAGGCCTAATTGTTGTAATGATCAGTGAGAACATGAATATAAGGATGCTCAAATATGTGCTGGTGTGGCTCAAGTTCTGATGGGTAAGCAAGGAACCAGTTTTTCACTGGGGTGTTCATCTGTTTTGGAGCAGTTCAGTACTGTTCATCAGGATCATTTTTGCATTAAAAAATTACAGTACAGTGCAATTGACGGTATTTCACCTTCTCACACAGCCTGAGTCTTAGGCCCCACCCCCACAGATCTGTCATGGCTACTTATCACTAAGCAGCCACCCAGTGAGCAAATTAATCAGTTAACCACTGATTATTAATAAACACGAATTTTTAGCAAGTTTTACTATTTGATTTGTGAGGTTATTTTATGCATGCACATTTTAACACAGCCTTATGGGATTTCTCCCTCTTAATACCAGAACGTGGAGTCATCTGCTGAAGCTGGAGGGTGAGAGATTCAAAACAGATAAAAGGAAGTATTTCTTCACACAACGCATAGTTAAATTGTGGAACTCCCTGCCCCAGGATGTAATGATAGCTGCCAACTTGGAAGGCTTTGAGAGAGGGGTGGACATGTTCATGGAGGGCTATTCATGGCTACTAGTAAAAATGGATACTAGTCATGATGCATACCTGTTCTCTCCAGGATCAGAGGAGCATGCCTATTAGGTGCTGTGGAACACAGACAGGACAATGCTGCTGCAGTCGTCTTGTTTGTGGGCTTCCTAGCGGCACCTGGTTGGCCACTGTGAACAGACTACTGGACTTGATGGACCTTGAGCTGATCCAGCATGAACCGTCTTATGTTCTTCTACACCTCACCCCCATGTAATTTAGTTACCTGACCCCCTTGTCAATGATCTGGGGGGGGGGGTCAATTTCAGAGTGTAGATGCAGAAAGAGGATTGCAAGGAAGAACTGGACAGCCGCAAAGCTGTTTAGCAGTTACTGAAGCAGACAATGGTAAGGTGAACAGTTCTGAGGCTCAGCCCACCAGCAGTAGCAGAGGTCGCACACAGTGTCGTTGCTTGCTGAACCTGCTTGCTGTGAAGTTTGCAGCATCTTAGCGTGGAACCATCAGGGGTATTAATTCTGGATCAATTGACCTGGAGAAACAGGTTTGATCCTGTGTATATATAGGAGGTTCAGGATTTGTCGGGCAGGCAACAAAAGGAGGCTGCTGGTGGCTCAGGCTGCCATATAAACAGAATTCCCTGGTGTTGGCTTTGAAGACAATTCCAGATGGGCAGCTGTGATAGTATGTAGCTGCAAAAGAAAACGGGAATCTGGTGGTACCTTAGAGACTATCAAAATATATTGTAACGTAAGCATTCATGGGCCAGATGTAGGAAGTTCTGACTAAAAAAAGCTTATGATGGAATAAATGCTGGTTTCTTGCTTTATTGTGTTTACCTTTGAAGAGGCAAGATTCCTAGGGAACTGAGAGCATGGCCTCATTCAGGCAGCTTGATCTGTGTACACATTTTCATGCCCGTTCACCAAATGAGCCTGCAAAATTCTTTCTCCCTGCTACAGATTCTGCCCTGCTTCCCCCCCCCACTAGAACTCCATTCAAATCTCTCCTTACCTGCCTATTTGTTTTGTAAGAAAAGAAGACTAATGGCTCACCTGCCTTTTCTTTCTCTCTTTCTTTCTTTCTTTCTCTCTCTCTCTCTCTCTCTCTCTCTCTCTCTCTCTCTCTCTCTCTCTCTCTCTCTCTCTCTCTCTCTCTCCTCCCCCCCCCCGTTTTCAGGCCAAGGTCTTGAACAATAAAACTTAAATAAGACCCATCTCTAAAAACACCCTTCAAATCTCTGCAGCCTCCACAAAACGAGCAACAAGTATGCTCAGGGTCAGAGTCCTCTAAGAGGAACTGATCCTTTTGCTCCAAAGTTGCTCGAGAAAATGCGGACTATTTGTTAAAACATGGTATAACCCTTAGCATATTGCAGCCAAATAATTGAAAAAGGGCAATTAAATCTTGAATGCATACAGATTCTACATTACTTTGGACTAACCAGAGAATCCATATAGGGAGGAACATTACCCTTAGATAACAGGCTCACCTGCCTTCAGTATGGGAGTAATTGTACAGGTCTACCTGGCAGGCTTGTTTTTTAAAAATAACCGAAAACTCATACACTGTCCGAGGTGCCATAGCAACGCTACGTAATATGAGAACACTGACTCTGTTCATGGAACACCCATCTGCATAGGTGATAATGGCCCAGAGGTCACATAAGATGACAACAGAGGCATGTATTTTGTGCTGTGTGGTTTCCCTACTCTGCATTGTTTCCCATGTGGAAGAACATAACATTTGATGTTTTTTATGCACATATGGAGCAGCACGTATCGCAAGATAACCTTCCCTGTGTAGTTTCTGAAAATGCCAGTCGTCGGGTAATTCTGGATATGTCGTCAGTGATTTTCTCCCCCCCACACCAGTTCCTTGGTTAAGGAGATGCACCCAAGACTCAAAATAACAGCAGCAGCTGTTAACAGAATGCTTGTTGGGAAGGAGGAGGGGAAATATGGGGTGTTTGAGGGCAGTGTGTCACAAGGGGGCGCTTTGTAACGTCAGATAGAGGCCGGTCCTAACATCGGTTTAAAGTACCTAGAGCAAGCTGCCGTGGGAACTATCCAATCAGCAGATGAGTCAAGAGAACAGTAAAATGCCAAGCAAACCCCTAAAGAACTACATTTAGTTTGATGCGCGTGTAAAACGTACAGCCAGATCTCTTTAGCAGCACAAAGGACTGGCTCCACATTTATGAATAGGATGTTGTACCTCATCCAAAACAATATGGATTGCCATATTGAGAGCCAGCGTGGTGTAGTGGTTAAGAATGGTGGTTTGGAGCGGTGGACTCCGATCTGGAGAATCGGGTTTGATTCCTCGCTCCTCCACATGAGTGGCGGAGGCTAATCTGGTGAACTGGAATTGTTTCCCCACTCCTACACATGAAGCCAGCTGGGTGACCTTGCGCTAGTCACACTCTCCCAGCCCCACCTACCTCAAAAGGGTGCCTGTTGTGGGGTGGGGAAGGGAAGGTGAGTGTAAGCCGGTTTGATTCTTCCTTAAGTGGTAGAGGAAGTCGACATATAAAAACCAATTCTTTTTCGTGGCATTCTGCAGGGTTAGGATTGCCAACCTCCGGGGAGCACCTGGAGATCTCTCTGATTACAACTGAATTACAACTGATCTCCAGACCACAGAAGACCAGTTCCCTTGTAGGACATGGCTGCTTCGGAGAGGCATTTGTTGTGGCCCTTTGTGGATCCTGGCAGTTATCTAGCTCAGAAGGATCTAAGACTGGCGATCCGCCCCCTCCGGCAGACAGGAATAGCCTCTATTCAAGGTGGATGTGAGTTTGTTTTGCAGAGAAAAGAAACCTTTTCCCCCTTGCAGAAGAGTCATTAGCTATGAAGCTGCTAGGGCTGCCCAAGAAACTGTGTTAACCCTTTACCACCTGAGTCATGGAGAAACTACGTGGCAGACACTTGGAGCCGTCTCCGGTCGTGCCTCTTTTTCCCCCCCCCCCCCAATGTTTTATTAAGTTTTTCAAAATAAACAAGCAAACAAATACATACACAGTCATTCACACAGTTTATACTCCTTCAGGGAGTCTATTTCATCTTACATCTCTAATCTCATAACTTGAATTTAAATTTCACACTTTGTATAAAAGATTTCCTTCTATACATTGTAACAAATTATAAGAAAATAAAAAACAAAAAAATTCTAAGCACTGATCTTAATATCTAACCATCTACCCTTTCCATTTGGCATAATCAAAATAACATTTCCATTTCTTTTGAAATTCTTCAATCATCTTATCTTTAATCAAACTGCTCAATCTTGCCATCACGGCAAATTCATCCATCTTTTGGCTCCATTTATCCAAATCTGGAATTTCATCCTGTTTCCAGAAAGCTGCAAATACCAATCTTGCCGCCGTCATTAAGTATCCGAATAATTCTGCATGATTTACATCCAGATTGTCTGGTAGGATTCCCAACAACATAGTCTCTGAGTTTAATGGAAATTTAAGTCCCAAAATTTTCTGGATTTCTTGATGAATTTGTATCCAAAATTTCTTGGTCGTCTTACACGTCCACCACAGGTGGAAATATGTCCCATCTTTGTCTTTACATTTCCAACAACGACCATCATAAGATTGATCCAGCAGAAGAGTGGAATCTCAGTTAGTTACTAGGGAGTGGAGAGACCAGGCACGGAGCTGGGGGAAAGAGTGCCCGGGGCAGGAGGGAGTGGGTGTGCCATGGGCATGTTGGAACCAGGTGTTGGTGGCCCGAGGGGCAGTTGCCACACTGCTGCCATGTGCTCGCCCTCCCCCTGGCCTGGCGCGCCGCTTCTCTAGGTGGAGCAGGGTTGACGAAGAAGGGCGGGCGGCACCACGCGCACTCGCCGTGCCGTGGGTGGGCAGCCATGCCCATGCCACAGCAGCACTCCTTTTCTCCATGCCTGTGCTGGTGCCCCCCTCCTTGCACCCAGGGCACTTGCCCCCCCAGATCCCCCCAATATCCAGCCCTGGGAGAGATTGTTGTTGGAAGTATTCCCTTGCAAACTCAACTTCTAGGCTGGTTTGCCAATGAACCCACCCCCACCCCCAGCAAAGCCATCCTGCTCAGAAGACCGCACCACTTTAGACTGCAAAGTCCTTCTACTGGAAGAGAGCGAGTGATCCCAAATGGAATCCATCCAAAGTGGGAGAGTTGGCAGATGGGTGAAAACATCGGGAAGTTGGCCCTCAGGAAACCTCAGGCCAAAGGGGGATGAAGAACTCACAAGCAGCTATGAGGACCTTTGGAGTGAGGAATGAATTCAAACAGTTGCATTTTAAGTGTTGTTTCTGCCATGCTGTTGATGGATGAAGAGTGACACGCGGCACCTGCCTGCTGAGGAGTGGGGCTTCCAAGTCACTGGAATGGCAGTTTCATGAAGACTGTTTAGTAAACAGAAGTCCCTGCCAATTCTCTGTCAACCTGTGGGTCATTCCATGGGTTTTTTTAGCCCTTGCAGATTAAAGAGATGCAAAGGAACCATGCAGGCAGTATTCTGCCCAATTGTTTAGTGAGATACACACCTATTCCCACCTTTCTGTGTTTCAACATGAGGTCACAGCTAATGCAATTGCAAGAGCTACAAGCTATTGTCTAGAAACAGGAACAAGTCCTAGCATGAGCAAAAGGTAAAGTCAAAAGGTGCTTCCTCTACTTCCGTGTTGGCGAACCTATGGCACGCGTGCCCGACTCGGCACGCGTAGCCCTTTCTGCCGGCACGCACGAGGGACGGGGCGAGGAACCGGCAAGCTGACAGCGGGGAGAAGACGGTGCCACGCCGCCGCACCCCAGCTGTAGCCCCTCCGCCCAGCTGAGAGTCGGGCGGGCCGGCGCTGGGCGCGGTCAGAGGACTTGGCTGGGGTCGTGGGGAGGAGGGCAGGAGAAGACGCGTCTTCAGCCTACTCAAAAAAACTCGGGCCCAGAAGCCCCCTCCCCCGCCCCTTCAAGGAGGCCCCGGTAGGGCAGGGGCGGGGCCAGCAGGGGCGGGGCGTGCAGTCTGCCCCATTCCCCAGGCACGGCTCCTCCCCGGCCGCCCCACCACCGCGTGCTTCTGCTGGCAGCTCCCGCCGCCTCAGCCCGGAGGAGGAGGAAGACCGAGGGACCCCCGCTGCTGCTGCTGCCGCGGGCAGGGGCTCCTTCCAGCAGGCGGTGAGTCCGGTGGGCGGGGGATGGCGCGTGCGTCTCTGGGCGCGTGCAGAGTGTGGAGGGCCCCGGAGGGAGGGAGGAGGGGGTGGGCGGGGAATGGCGCGTGCGTCTCTGGGCGCGTGCAGAGTGCGGAGGGCCCCCCGGAGGGAGGGAGGAGGGGTGGGCGGGGGATGGCACGTGCGTCTCTGGGCGCGTGCAGAGTGCGGAGGGGCCCGGAGGGAGGGAGGAGGGGGTGGGTGGGGAATGGCACGTGCGTCTCTGGGCGCGTGCAGAGTGCGGAGGGGCCCCGGGAGGGAGGGGGTGGGCGCGCGCACGGAGGCCTCTCCCGGCGCCGGCCTCAGCCTGCGCGGCTCCCCCGTCGGCGCGGGGGCGTAGCCCGCGGGGTTCGACCGTCTGGCTTGGGCGGGGGGCGGGCGGGGCTTCCCCCCTCTTCTCCCCCCCCCACCCGGCCAGGGGAGCCTGCCGATGCAGAGGCTGCCGAGCTCCGGAGGGTCCTGCCACTCCTCCCTCTCCCCCCCGGGGCGCAGGTCAGCGCTCCTCCCTCCGTCCCTCCCTCCCTCAAAACAACTCTGCGAGGTGGGACAGCGCGTGGCCTGCTTGCAGCGGCCCCTTTCGGGACTGGGGAGCAGACCTCCGGTCCGGCCTCAGCACCCCCACCCACCGCACAGGCCTGCCAGGCAGGGGTGCCCGCCTGCGGGTGGGGCCTGGGGGTCCCACAGGGGGGAAGCTGGCTCACCTTGGGGCATGCGTGGCGGGAGGGGGGTTTCCAAGAGCTTCAGGAGAAAAGGCAGATTAGGTCAGGAAAATGACCCAGGAGGGAAAGGGTTAAACATCTCATCGCTTCCCCCAACAAAACTGGAAGCCCCTCACAGTTACCCGGGAGGGGGTGGGGGTGGGCTTCTTGTCTAAATTCTTGTTCTTTTTTGGAGTTGCATGGAGGGTTATTGGCCATTTGTGAATGGGAGGTTTTGCCTTGGATTTGCCACTCAGATGCACATTTTCCCCATCCAGATTCTCAAAACTCTGCATGGGGGTTATTGGCCATTTATGAATGGGAGGTTTTGTCTTGGATTTGCCTTTCAATAAAAAGTTGTTTGTATCATTGAAAGCTCTGCTATTGTATTTTTCTTTTAAGGCAAAAGATGTTAACGTATTAGTTGTTTTTTCTAAACTAAAACCTCAGTATTCAGGTTAAATTGGCGCATTGGCACTCAGCGATAAATAAGTGGATTTTGGGTTGCAGTTTGGGCACTCGGTCTCTAAAAGGTTCGCCATCACTGCTCTACTTCTTCCCCAGCTTTCTGGAGTAGTTGTCAGAAGCAAACACAAAGCAATGATGTCTTTACAAAGCAAAGATGTCTTTCCCATCACCTGTGACCTGATCCTTTGAAACATGATAGAGGTCTGTAAAATTATGCATGGTATGGAGAGAGTGGATAGGGAGAAGCTTTTCTCCCTCATAATACTAGAGCGTGGGGTCATCTGCTGAAGTTGGAGGGTGAGAGATTCAAAACAGATAAAAGGAAGTATTTCTTCACAGAACGCATAGTTAAATTGTGGAACTCCTGCCCCAGGATGTGGTGATGGCTGCCAACTTGGAAGGCTTTAAGAGGGGAGGGGACATGTTCATAGAGGAGAGGGCTATTCATGGCTACTAGTCAAAATGGATACTAGTCATACCTATTCTCTCCAGGATCAGAGGAACATGCCTATTATATTAGGAACACAGGCAGGACAATGCTGCTGCAGTTGTCTTGTTTGTGGGTGACCTAGAGGCACCTGGTTGGCCACTCTGTGAACAGACTGCTGGACTTGATGGACCTTGGTCTTATCCAGCATGGCCTTTCTTATGTTCTTATGAAGGTGGCAGGGATTGAATTTTGGACTTTTCCATGCAAAGCAGATACTTCTGCACTGATGGCCCCATCCCTTGGTGTGGAAGGTTCTAGGAAACTGGTTTAGTGGTTGCAGAAAAGTAGGAATCCTTTGAGGGAAAGAGTGCCCTATTTGAAGCGCAGGAATCTGGATCGACCGTAGGATGATTGGGCTTGGGTAGAGAACTGGCCTTAATCCCTACCTTTTGATGCAGAAGCACTGAACAAACACTGGTCTATGGCTTCCGATCAGCATCTCAGACTGAAACCTTGACCTCAGCCCAAGCTGGCCAGATGGGGCATGTTGAAATAGTTTTGTTTGGGAGGAAGAGGGAGAAGTCATAAAGGGCGATCACTGACTTGTTCATTGAGCAGATATGCGAGACTCAGATCAACACCTCTCTAAACAACAACTGTGAAGCTACAGCAGATGTTCTTATTGCTCAACTCTTCGACACATTTCAAAAGACACCTACAGCCTGATAGGACCACACCAGGGTTCTCGGTTTTACCTAGTGTTGCTGTCTGAGAAAACATATCTACCCTCGGCAACTTCCATGACCTCGTCAAAGGTCATAAGAAGCAAACCTCCAAGGAAAGGATAGAGTAACTTTGTTCCTGGAAGCTTGAAGAAGAAGAAAGCCTCTGATAACAAGCCATGGCAAAAACAGTTTCTGGCTCTAGAAATCATAAATGGTGTCCGCAATGTGATCTGCACCCGTGAGTTTCTATTCCTGGTCTCCCCTAGTCACTTGGTTTTGGAAAATAGGTGGTGTTGATCTTTCTCTTGCAGGCCAAACAATGCGACGGGTCAGCCCTACCTTGATAAGATCTGGGGCATTCTATTTTGACAACGTTGTAGGGAGAAATCCTGCACTGACCTCCAATGCCGGATCAGTTGCGTCAAGTTTGCAGCTTGGAGCCATTCAAATGAAGACTGTAAATGTTTTTGGTAGCTGTGACGTAAAACGGTTGCATGCATTTTATGTCGCTCTTTCCAGTTGCTTCTGAAGGAGGTACACTTTCAGTACAGTAAACCCATTAATGCAATATGGGTCTTTCCGGACATGAAAAATAAATACAGCACATAGGTTGTGTTGCTGAATCAGAGAAGTGCCTGTTTAGTCTTACGCTGCTCCCTACAGCAGCCAGCCACATTCTTCCTATGGATGTCCTCAACATTTGGTATGCAGAGCACACCCTACAACTGTGTAGAGGGACAGTGCCTGTTTTCTGGTTCCCCTGTCCCTGTCAAATAACAGTCGGTTGTTGGTTCTGGTTTTTACCTTTAAAATAGGTTAAAAAGGTAAAGGTCCCCTGTGCAAGCACCAGTCATTCCTGTCCCATGGGGAGACATCACATCCCAACGTTTCCTAGGCAGACTTTGTTTACGGGGTCGTTTGCCAGTGCCTTCCCCAGTCATCTTCCATTTACCCCAGCAAGGTGGGGACTCATTTTACCAACCTCAGAAGGATGGAAGGCTGAGTCGACCTTGAGCCGACTACCTGAAACCGACTTTGGTTGGGATTGAACTCGGGTTGCGAGCAGAGCTTGGACTGCAGTACTACAGCTTACCACTCTGCGCCACGGGGCTCGTACCTTTAAAATAATGTTGTGTTAAAAGAGTATAAGTTGCTAGAGTTGTCGTTCCTTAGCATTCCTTCTCCACCATCCCTTAAGTTAAAATCTCTAGAGTAGGGGAGTGGCTAGATCTCGTCGTCAGTGCACTTGCATGTAAGCATCTGCACATAAACATTAAGGTGCCATATAGGGCACATCTAGGCATTTGATTGACTTGTTAGGAGCTGTAGATGTGATAGGTTTTTTTGGGATGATTGTTAATTTTTTTTCTAGCATGTATGTAAGTTTAAAAAAACAACCTTCCTCTTGGTTTTTGAAACAATGCAGGATAGCGTGATTACAAAATAAAGAAATTCAGTATACAACAGATGGGCCATTTACTGTATGCAGGAGTATTTAGCTCCCAATCCCTACTGGACTACTTCGAGGCTTCCTTTTCATTACTCATGATTTTACCAACCTTTAGAAGTCACTTTGCTGCTGCCTCGTTCTTTCCCCGCAGTTCTAGGATGTTGTTTTATGACAAATTTGAATTCTGCTTCGAGGCAAGAGCGAGGCACATCCATGCCATTCTCATGCATAGTCCTGACTTCAGGTTTCTCTCCCCACACCCATTCTGGCTTCTCCCTCCCGCATGTCTGTCCCTCCCATCCAATACCTTCCCTCAAAACGAAGCACCAAAGAGGGAATGAAACCTTCATGAAATGTGCAGGCAGACACCAACCGAAGGGAGGCTGGAAGGCAGCTCCTGGCAGGGAGCTGTTGAAGAAAGGAGGGGAGGAATAGCCAGTTTTGCAAAAGCACATGCACAGACAGGAAGCAGTCCCTTTAAGAGCTGACCTGCCCCCTCCAAATAAACTGCAACAAGGCTGCATTTTCAGAAGCTTCGTGATTCACTGGGGATGCATAATTCATCACAAGGTACTCCTGGAATTTCTTCATGCATATGATGTTTGAGGATTCAGATCAGAAAACTTTCTTCATGCATATGATGTTTGAGGATTCGGATCAGAAAACAAATTAAAAACAGAGTTAAAATATGCTGGCAGGTAAGCCAGAGGTATACTGCCTTGGAACACTGCAGTTCTTTTAGCTATCATGGCTAATAGCCATTGACAGGCCCGTCTCTCACGAATTTGTCTCCTCCCTTTTATAGTCTCCCATAAGGCCGTAACATTAAAAACTCCTTAAAGGTAAAGGTCCCCTGTGCAAGCACCGAGTCATTCCTGACCCACGGGGTGACGTTACATCCCGACGTTTCCAAGGCAGACTTTGTTTACCGGGTGGTTTGCCAGTGCCTTCCCCAGTCATCTTCCCTTTACCCCCAGCAAGCTGGGTACTCATTTCACCGACCTCGGAAGGATGGAAGGCTGAGTCAACCTTGAGCCAGCTACCTGAAACTGACTTCCATCGGGATCGAACTCAGGTCGTGAGCAGAGCGTTTGACTGCAGTACTGCAGCTTAACATTCTGCGCCACAAGGCTCCTAAAAAACCCTTAGGCACATATTTTTCTTTCAGGCATCATGTAAATGTTACAGCAAGCATCATCTTATAAGAGGCATTCTCTCATGTATGAGGGATAAACATGGCCACCATATAGGATTGCCGACTCTGGGTTGGGAAATTGCAGGTGGAGCCTGCAATGGGCAGAGCTTGGGGAAGCAAGGGAGCTCAGCAGGGATGTGATGCCATAGAGTCCACCTTCTGAATCTGCAGGGGTACTCATCTCTGTAGTTCGGAGATCTCCGGGCCCCACCTGTAGGTTGGCAATTTTGGTATCATAAAAAAAGGTTCAGAGGTTCTGAGCCAAGTATCCTCCTAAAATGGAGTTTCTGAGTAGGCACTTTCTGTAGATATAGAGGTGATGCCTCCTAAGCACTTCTGAAGTCCCTTCTACCACAGTGAAGTAGAGGAAAGCCAGGAATGGCTGCCTGCTTTGGAGAAGAAGCAAGAGAGTGCCAGGGAACACATTGGTGGGCACTACATTAGAGGAACGCTGGAACAAGGCACTCTTTTTTATCCCGACTAAACATTTTCTTGGCTTGTGGAGAGTCCAAAGGAGATCTAGCCTACATTAGGGAGAACAGCATCAATGCAACTTTCGAAAAGGTTCAGAGGGTTGTTAGACCCTGCTGTGGGGCGCGAGGGAAGGGTTCACTGCGCCAGCCACTCTATTGAGTTCCTTTCTTACATGAGGGTGGAATGCCTCCCCGTGGGTCTGCCAAGCCGATTAACACGAGGCCTTCTGGCATCATGAACCTCTGAGTCACCGCGCTAAAATTATCTGCTCCCCCCCTTCTTGGTCCGCCAATATTTACAGGTCTCTGTGTGGACCTGGAACGGTAACCTGTTTATCACTTGAGTTCCCAGAGGAAACTGAATGTGAAACCCTGATCATGTGAGCTAGCGGTTTCGTCCTGAACTCAACTCATTCCTGCCCTCAAGACTTGTGTCGGAGATGTTTCTTTTGACCCCCATCACCCCAAGCTCTTCTTCAAGGCATCAGAGAACCTACCAAGCCTGAGTCCATACGTAGTCCCTTGATTGCATGGAAGACTGGGTCAATTTTCTACTTTCATGCCCTTGATTTAAGGAAAACATTCTCCGTGGGTGGCTTTTAACCCTGGGACAGGTGTGAGGACTTGCAGGATTAATCATGGAGTTCAGTCTGCTAGACGGCTAGGCCACAGCTAAAAAACTACGGTGCATAGCAATTTAGGAAATCCCCACTAGTGACTAGGGCTAGGTGATCAGTTTCTCATCACACAAGAGTGAGCAATGTGTCAGCACAATAATCAACTGCTCAAGTTCTTCTGGACTGATGAAGCATGGCAAAGGCACAGTGCCAAGGGACTGGCCATATCTCCAGTGGTTGGAGCTCCAGGTTTCAGAACGCCAGAGGCGGATCTACTGTGAAGCTAATGAAGCTTAAGCTTCAGGGCCCCTAATCCCGGAGGGGGCCCCTGAAGTAACTTTTTTTAATGAGTGAATTTCTCATCAAAATTGATGGAGTTTTTTAGCGATAGAATCACAAGCCAATGGGTTGAAATACTTAATACTGACTTTAGAATATGCTCTGATACCTATTTCATATGGCCTGAAAATGTCCCTGTAATTGGTCAAATTTCAAAATTTTCTCAGGGGTTTGCAGCTCCCGAACCCCCAGCTGTATGGGCTCGCTGAGCTTGCCAGAAGCTATTCATAGCCTACATTTTGGCAGCTGGATCCTTGAATCCTTCGTTGGTGCACGGCTTAATAGTCCTATAGCTCAGCCCTAAGGCTAGAGCCAATTGGAACCATAAAAAGACACCTGAATTCTCAATTCAGGCTGCACTCGTCTCGCTTGTACATTTTAACACCAAAAATCAGATTTTCACCTCTTTGTCCTAACGAGCCCCCTCTGATGACCTTCTTTCTACCTCTCTATTCGAGAATGAACCAATACATCTGCCATAGAACAACCCCACTGAAGAAGATAAGAGCGGTTACCCAGACCTCGTTGCTGGTGGGAAGGGGCACACTGTATGGCCCATTTCCAAGGACTCCACTCCACCACCCTGTTCTCCACCATTTGGGCCTCGAGGTCTTTGCAAGGGCAGCAAGGCCCTTTGGACCTTGTTGGACATTGCCCTATTGTTGCTGGTTGTGAAGGGGCCCCCATAACAGTTCAAGCTTCAGGGTCCCAAAAATGTAGGTCCGCCACTGCAGAACGCTGTGGGCAAGATGCTCTCCCATGGTACCCACCTGAACACACCACCTCCAGTGGATGCACACATAACACTCGCCCAGAGGAGGGAGCATCATTTCTATGTTCCTTTAACCCTGTCAGCACCACACACAAAAAAGTACCAAAGAGTCATGCTCTACTCCCTCCTCTGACTTCTGGAATGGGAGATTGCCCCAGAAATTTCTGAGGTGATCTCTCATTCATTGTAGAAGCAGGTGGTCCAAGAACATAATGACTGAAAAAGACTAACAGTCTCTTCTCAGCCTTCTTCAGGCCAAACCTGCCCAGTTTCTTGAACCTTTGTTCCTGAGAAAGCCATCTTCTTTGCCCTCCTCTGAACACAATTCAGTTGGTCTAGTACCCGGAATTGGATGCAGGACTCCAGCATGGTGCGGTGTGGAACTATTCCTTTTTTGTGACTTTTATTCAAGACTTCTATTAATGCAGCCTAAAATTGCATTCCTCTTTTCTGCAACTGCATTGCATGGTGTAGTGGTTAAGAGCTGTGATTTGGAGTGGTGGAGTCTGATCTGGAGAATTGGGTTTGATTCCCCACTCCTCCACACGAGCGGCGGAGGCTAATCTGGTGAACTAGATTTGTTTCCCTGCTCCTACACATGAAGCCAACTGGGTGACCTTGGGCTAGTCACACTTTCTCAGCCCCACCTACCTCACAGGATATCTGTTGTGGGAAGGGGAAGGGAAGGTGATTGTAAGCTGGTTTATTCTTAAGTGGTAGAGAAAGTCGGCATATAAAAACCATCTCTTCTTTTTCTTCTGCCTTGTGCTCTGCCCGATCCTGTCTGAATCTACTAGACTCCACCTTCCGACTTGCCTTTGACTCTTCTTGATACCAGACTTTTTTGAGACCCAGGAGAGCTTTTTCCCCTGCCTAGAGTGCCAGCACTCTGGATAACAGAACCTTCTATCCGCTGAAAGAGTCCGATGCGTGCATACACAATGCCATGCTTGCATCTTGGAGGCCTGCAAATATCTGTCCTCATTTAGCTTCTGCAGCTCTAAGTTTTGCTGCCTCCTCTCTCGCCTCTCAAAGGCGTTCTTCATTCCCGTCTCTCGGCTGACGGGCTTTTCAGGGAGCTGAGCAGCAGCTGGAACCAAATTAGCAGTGCTACGTGAATCTGAACTTACTGCCCGAGACTGAGAGCTGTTACCAGGAGAGATTTCTTTTATTAACACTTCTGCCTCAGAGATTGATGGTGGGGACTGGCAGGCTTTGCTTCTGTAGAGGGGAAAAAACAAGCCCTCGGGAACCAGGAAACACTCGAAGTCTCACTCTTCTCTGTTTTGAAGGGAGGATACAGCAGTACTGATTAGGAATGCTTGGGGGATTTGTCAAACCCAAATAGACTATGCCAACCGGATCGCCCTCCCCCAAGTTGCTGTGGTTTTAAATCTCTTGTAGCTTTCATTGCATTTTCTTTTCCAACCAAGGATCTGATGGCGAGTTAAGCAGTCAGGTGGGTACTCCAGTACATACTGGTTTTCCACACAGAGGGCAGAGTCCCCATTCAACAGCTGCAACGGCTATTTTCCAAGGCTTAATACACGCAGCAGCCAGTGGTCTGTATCGACCAACAAAGAACTTCAGCAAAATAACTTCCAAAGGTTGACTCCAGCGTGAAACTGTTCACCAGGCAGCCTGACGCTCTCTCGTTTGGCCTCCATAAGGACAGTGGTTTCCTAAGTGTTAAATTAGCCTTGCAACACTAGGAAGAGAAATAGACTGACCATATTTCCTTGAGACAAAAACAGGACATTGGGATGGCAAAAACGGGACAGGGGCTATATAATATTAGTGTAACCTAATCAGAGCACTTTTTCTATGAGAATTTACCCAGCCATGCCTGCATGCAGCATGTCAGAGCTGAAGGAAACAAACGTTAGAAGTGTAATGAGGTGCAAAACGGGACAAAATTGACATTTTAATTAAAAAGACGGGACGGCCAGGAAATATGATAAAAATGGGACTGTCCCTTTCAAAACTGTACGTACGGTCAGCCTAAAGAGAAACAAATAAATTAATTTTACCTCAAGTCAGTATTGGGGTACATCTCTTCTTCCAAAAGCACAAAGGCTCTAGCTCTTACAAGCTTTGGTAGTAGCTAAACGAATACCTCTTGAAAAGTGGAAAGCAACCATTACACCACACAGTGGAATATGGACTAAACAGTGTTAATATGTTGTGGTTAAAGAAAAAGTTGCCTATAGTAGAGATTATTTCCTTAGGGTTGCACAATTTCATATCAGTACACCTATTTATATAGTTATAGTAGACAACAAGCAAATGTAAAGTATCACATTTGGTCTGAATTTGTGGAATAATTTGGGTATCAACATGGATCCTTTTTTTGTCTAAAGACAATACAATTTATTAACGTTTTTTGTCGTGCCTGTGTTGGTCCACCAAATTTTCTACAGTTTTCCTCAATAACTTTAAACGAAGTCTAGAACGAGGTGTTGTCACCTATTACTGATGCTGTGAATTGTCATACAGTTGTGTCTTGCGCAACAATATCTCACAGAGTACATCTTGCCTTCTGTTGCCCGTTGCACCCAACTGCTTACCATTTCTATGCCAGTTTTTTTTCCCTTTGTGCCAACGAGTGTGCGGAGGACATGCACCTGACAAATTGGGTTTTAGTCTACAACAGCTTCTACCTCAATAAAGCTGTTAGTCTATCAGATACAATTGAGACCCCCAGTGCCTGGCTCCGTGGTAGTTATCAAAGGGCAAGTATGTAGGGATTTTCCTGATTCAACACCTGGATCAGAAAAGGCTTGTGCCTGGAGAATAAGCAACCCACTGGCAAGCCCCAGAGAGGGAGAAGAGACTCAACGGGATTCTGACCTAATTGCTTGTTCCACATCCTCAAGGGGAATAAGACCTGCTGTGTGTCTCCTTTTGGCTGCTTTGATTTCAGCGTTGGGAAATCTCCTTAACTGTTGGCACTGGTGGTTGCAACATGAGTTATTCAAAAACCCTCCAACTGGTGCTGAAATCAATCACGTTCCTTTTTAGTTGCAGGTGGCATTTGTTTATGTTGATTTTTCCGGCAGATCAAAAGGCAGATGCTGTTTCTAGCCGTCTAAAAAACAAGTCTAAAAAGCAATCTAAAACCAAGATTAAGTTAATTCATGCCATTATATTCCCTATTACTATGTATGGGTAAAGCTGGACATTGAAGAAAGCTGATAGGAAGAAAGAAGATTCCTTTGAAATGTGGTGTTGGAGGAGAGTGTTACGGATACCGTGGACAGCCAAAAAAACAAATCAGTGGGTTATAGATCAAATCAAGCCCAAACTGACCCTAGAAGCTAAAATGACTAAACTGAGGCTGTCGTATTTTGGTCACATTATGAGAAGACAGAGTCACTGGAAAAGACAGTCATGCTAGGAAAAGCTGAGGGCCTCAAATACTAATAACAGTGCAGGAAGCCAGGATTTGATTGGTGATACCAAGCAGGAATTGAAGGGTTAAATCCGTCTCCAGGCCACCCTGATCCAAATTAAGTCTTCACTGTTTACCTTCTATGGACTGACAGAGATCCATGATCTTTGTTGCACCCATTTCCCAGTTTGGTGGTTGCCTCTTGGATAGGGTTGCCAACCTCCAGGCACTAGGTGGAGATCTGCTATTACAACTGATCTCCAGTCGATAGAGATCAGTTCCCCTGGTGAAAATGGCTGCTTTGGCAATTGGACTCTGTGGCATTGAAGCCCCTCCCCAAAGCCCACCCTCCTCAGGCTCCGCCCCAAAAACCTCCCACCAATGGCAACCCTACTTTTGGAAGAGCAAATCAATAGAACAGTGAGGGTATTCCAGAGGAAGTGGAATCCTTCTGAATTTCCTAGTAGGTAGAGGTCTTGTGGGTCACCGTGGTATTATCAGTGCACCCATAGCTTATCCGACTGGGTCAAAAGAGCCTGTGAGAGACTTTCCCCCTCTATGATTTCTAACGTTATCAGCCTTACCCAGTGCTGGATGTCTTCCCAGATTGTGGGAGATCTGAAGAAGAGACTGCACCTTTGCCTAGCCTTGCAGGGGTCATCTGTGTTCTCCGAGAGCAACCCAAATGTACAGTACAGGCAAGTGGGAAACATTTGCCCAGCTGTTGTTTGGACTAGATGGTTTTCCTGTCCCCTCCTCACACGTATCAACTGACTTGTCAGCTGATTTCTCATTCAGGAGACCTGGGGGGGATCACTCAATTATGATGCGACAAGCAATGAAATATATGTTTAGCAATCATCACCCCTTCTGCTAATGAGCTGTGACACTAGGGACAGGTGGAACATCTCTTGATGGTTTTCAGTTTTACTTGAATGCAGCAATGTTCAAAATGGAATCCAGGGGCCCTTGGAGGGTTCCAAGGGCTCGTGTGTTCTTTGTCAGGGTAAACCCCTCTCAGGCCAACCAGCAAAGTAGAGCCCTCTCCATTTTCTGAGCATGAGCATAGTACCTCTACCTTGGAGAAGGGATAGATTCAACTCTTCCTACTTTTGAAGTGGTTGTAGAGGTATCTGTGCCCACAGTCACCTAGCTTCCGGGTCACCTTGGAGAACTAGCCAGAAAATGTGCTTATTAGTTGCCAGGATCCAGAGCACACATGAAGCTGTCTTATACGGAGTCAGACCGTTGTCTATCAAGGTCAGTACGGTGTGCTCTGATGGGCTGTCCCAGATTTCAGGACAAGGTCTTTTACATCACCTTCTACCTCATGAAGAAGAAGGAGGAAGAGGAAGCAGAAGAAACAGAAACAGAAGAAGAAGCAGAAGCAGAAGAAGAAGAGTTGGTTTTTATATGCTGACTTTCTCCACCACTTAAGGGAGACTCAAACCGGCTTACAATCACCTTCCCTTCCCCCCCCCCACAACAGACACCTTGTGAGGTAGGTGGGGCTGAAAGTGACTTGCCCAAGGTCACCCAGGAGGAGCAGTTGGTTTTTATATGCCAACTTTCTTTACCACTTAAGGAAGAATCAAACTGGCTTACAATCACCTTTCCTTCCCCTCCTCACAACAGACACCCTGTGAGGTAGGTGGGGCTGAAAGAGCTCTAAGAGCTGCGATTAGCCCAAGGTCACCCAGCTGGCTTCATGCGTAGAAGTGGGGGAAAAAATCCAGTTCACCAGATTAAAAAAAGAAAAGCCCTGCTGGATCAGACCAAGGCCCATCAAGTTCAGCAGTCTGCTCACATTAGCGTCCTCTGCTCAGGTGGAGGAGTAGGGAATCAAGCCCGGTTCTCCAGATCAGAGTCCACCGATCCAAACCACCACTCTTAACCACTACACCATGCTGGCTGTAATTGGTGATACCAGGGAATGAACCTGGGACCGCCCACAAGCTTTCTTTTTGCTAGTGCAAAGGATATTATCAGCATCCATAGACGTAATAGCCAAAGGCAGTTTTCTGTGAAATGCTGGAACTTAGGGTTTTGTATGACATGGATCTTGTTCTATGAACAGCTTTGAGACATTTTTCCAGATTCCTTCTCTCCCGAGTGAACATGTGGGCATGAGAGCAGGCATAAGCATGCTGGCCCCACCTCCAGTTTCTGTTGGAAGTGAAGGACTTTGTGCTGTCTCTTAACCTCAGACTCCAGAGGGGGACAAGACTAGTGAATCAGAGAGATAGAGGGGACAAGACACTGGGGCATCCTTTCTCTACTGCTCTGACCCATCCCTTTGATATGTAGATTGCTACTCTTAGGGAAACTTCCTTCCTTCCTGTTTCTTCCCCACCTCCTCACACATACTGGCACTCTTCTCCATCTTGCCACCATGAGGGAAGGACGCATGTCCTGGATCTCCCTCCATCCTAGTTAGTTAGAATAGATAAGCAACTATACTTTATCCTATCAAAAAATGGATTTCCTACAATAAATGAAGTATATTAGTTAAATAGACAAAAGGTGCCTAGCAATTTTGTTCCTGGCACACACAGAGGTTTGGATGGGCTTCTCTGCGTATGACAGCCTTTGTGCGCTCTGCTAATTTAACAGGGATTTGGGCATAACAAAGCCCTCACAATCCAACAGTTTCCACATGAGCACTGGCTTGTGAGCATGGCACCTACACGTGGAGACAATATCCTTGCTACACTCCCTCCTCATGGGGAGGCATCATGTGTATAGGGCTGTAGTGTCCGCCAAAAACCCATGGTCACTCTGGCTTTGTATGGTAGAAAGTGGCATCAAGTTGCAGCTGACTTATGGTGACCCTTCATGGGGTTTTCAAGACGAGATGAACAGAGGTGGTTTGCCATCGCCTGCCTCTATGCGGTAACCCTGGGTTTTCTTGGTGGTCTCCCATCCTGCTTAGCTTCCAAGATGTGACAAGTTTGGGCTAGCCTGGATCCATCCAGGACAGGGTCTGGCTTTGAGTACGCATTGCAAATTTCCTATTAGAGACACGAGTTCCTGAATTTCTTGTTTGGAGGTTGTGACATAAGAACCATAAGAAAGGCCATGCTGGATCAGACCAAGGTCCATCAAGGCCAGCAGTCTGTTCACAGAGTGGCCAACTAGGTGCCTCTAGGAAGCCCCCAAACAAGATGACTGCAGCAGCACCATTCTGCCTGTGTTCCAAAGCACCTAATATAATAGGCACGCTCCTCTGATCCTGGAGGGAATAGGTATGCATCATGACTAGTATCCATTTTTACTAGTAGCCATGAATACCCCTCTCTTCCATGAACCTGTCCACTCCCCTCTTAAAGCCTTCCAAATTGGCAGCCATCACCACATCCTGGGGCAGGGAGTTCCACAATTTAATTATGCATTGTGTGAAGAAATACTTCCTTTTATCTGTTTTGAATCTCTCACCCTCCCACTTCAGCAGATGACCCCATATTCTAGTATTATGGGAGAGGGAGAAAAACCTCTCCCTGTCCACGCTCTCCATACCATGCATAATTTTATAGACCTCTTTATCATGTCTCCCCTTAACTGCCTTCTTTCCAAGCTAAACAGCCCTAAGCATTTTAACCGCTCCTCATAGGGCAGTTGCTCTAGTCATTTGTAGGGGTTTGACACTGGTTTCTTGTTGTAGTGAAGACATGATCCAGATCACTTCTGGTAGCAATTTTATTGGTGCCACTAAAGGAACTGTTCACGCAATGGTATGATTTCACCCTTGGTTCCAGTCTAATAAATAATAGCATTTTAAAAATATTCTGTGGTTCATTCATTGCCAGGTGGCCAGCTGTTGCTTAACAACCTGACCCTAAATATGTTTACTGGTTCAGATGATAGAGGTCAGCTGCCTTCCTAGGGTGACTACTCTATTGCACACCATAACGTTAGAAGAGGGGTCACAAAACACAGAAACACTCGCAGTGTAATGCGAGCCCTTTCTCAGACAGAGCAATTGTTAATTTTACTCTGGTTGATAAACTCTGAGGAGTAAACCCAGTGAAAGCCTGTGCAGTAAAGGGGATTGGGAAGAAGAAGAAAATTTGGTTTTTATATGCCAAGTGCCGACTTTCTCTCCACTTAAGGACTCAAACCAGCTTACAATCACCTTCCCTTCCCCTCCCCACAACTAGGGTTGCCAACTTCCAGGTACTAGCTGGAGATCTCCTGCTATTTCAACAGATCTCCAGCTGATAGAGGTTCACCTGGAGAAAAAGGCATCTTTGGCACTTGGACTCTATGGCATTAAAGTCCCTCCCCAAACACCGCCTTCCTCAGGCTCCGCCCCAAAAACCTCCCGTTGGTGGCGAAGAGGGACCTGGCAACCCTCCCCACAACAGACACCCTGTGAGGTAGGTGAAGCTGGCTCTCTTGTTGCAAGCCGCTTGGGGTTCCCACCAAGGAGAAAAGGGGACATTAAAATAATAAAAAATGTTTTACAGGTCCTGTCAGACACGTGCTGGGAAATCTGTGCTGTAGCTTAATATATTCAGCACAGGCTTTCCTACCCAAAAAAGTGGTGGTTTTCCCAGGTGACAGGCAGAGGCCTTTCCCAGCACTGTTACCTAAGATTGTTTTTAAACTGGCAATACTAGGGATTGAACCTGAAACCTGCCACTCACAAAGCATATGTTCTATCACTGAGCCAGAGTCCTCCCCAGGAACATATTTGCTCATGTGCTATACCAATTTGCAGATAGGATTGTCAGGATATCTCATTACCACAGTGGTTTCTTGGCCAGTATTTTGCAATGCAGACAATCCTCTCCATATCAATAGCCACTGAATTCTAGTATATTGCAGAAGATTCTGGGAGTTCTTTCTTTCTTTCTTTCTCCAGCATGGTGTAGTGGTTAAGAGCAGTGGTTTGGAGTGGTGGACTCTGATCTGGAGAACCGGGTTTGATTCCCCACTTCTCTACATGAGTGGCAGATGCTAATCTGGTGAACTGGGTTGATTTTCCCCCTCCTCCACATGAAGCCAGCTGGGTGACCTTGGGCTAGTCACAGTTCTCTTAGAGCTCTCTCAGCCCCACCTACCTCACAGGGTGTCTGTTGTGGGGAGGGGGAGGGAAGGTTTGATTCTTTCTTACGTGGTAGAGAAAGTCGGCATATAAAAACCAATTCTTCTCCTCCTTCCTTCTCCTTCCTTGCTTCTATCATATAAAGCCAAAAACGGTGTTAAAAATAAAAAAGAAATCTGTCTATCATGCTTTCTCATCTGCCCAATTTCCCAGAGTCCCCAGATTGGTACCAAAATTCTAACATGAATCGCTGTCCCCACACAATGTCATTGCACGTCAGTGAAGGATTTGTTTAATTTCCCCTGCACTGACCTAGAAGGCAAGAGGGTATTTTGGTCACAGGAAAACATCATTATCCTACCCTACATTAGCCTTAACAGTTCCCAAAATATGCCTCAATTGCTGCAGGGCATGCAATGGCGGGCTGTGTGCTCCCTGTACCTGTGCAGTTCCTTAGCATACATGAGCAGTAAATATAAGAAGCATTTCTCACTCGGAGATTGAACTTGTAGAGACTGCAGAGGGAGCTAAACCATGGAAAAGGTCAGCTACTGCAGGCTCACTCTCACATTGTTTTAATGAGGCTTCCTCAAGAGTCTATTTATTAGGAGCAGGCAGCAGAAAACTGGGACAGTCCCTGGTAAATAGGAACAGTTGGGGTATATGGCTAGTGGGTTTCTCAACTGCCAAGGGCCAGCCTTGGTTTTCACTGGCACCATGAACTAGAGGTAATTTTATACCCCCAGCCTACCCCCTATTCAATTTCTGACCTACCAGAGTCTGGGCTCCCACCCACGCACCCAGGGGCCAGAGGTGTGGCTTGGCCTTTCTTCACAGAGCCATAAACAGGATGTTATCATTCTAGATCTATGGAGAGACATGTAACTTTCCATTAATTTTTTTCCAGGAAAATCACATGCTCCTCTTCTAAACACTTGGGGGATGCTCTGTCCTTCTTTTATTGCAAGATCTTCCTGAGAACATTGATCAATACTGGTACGCAGGTGCTTGCAAATTGCTGTTTTAACAACAAGCATGTCAGGTGGTTTTTTCATGAGCTCAGTGTTGCCTCAGTGCTGCCACACAGATGGAAAATACTTTGGGGCCTGCTAGGGTTGGCAGGTCACTCTTCACCACCTGTGGGAGGTTTTTGGGGCGGGGCCTGAGGAGGGGGCAGGGCTTGGGGAGGGGAGGGACTTCAGTGCCATAGAGTCCAATTGCCAAAGCGGCCATTTGCTCCAATTAAATCTATGGGGTCCAATGAAATCTATGGGGATTTTTTTGAAGCTCCTGTAGGGGCATTTTTGGAGGCAGAGTCACCACATTTGGAGCGTGGCTGCAAGGAACTTTCCTTAGATGGTCACCAATGTTTGGTGAACTTTGGGACACGGGGTCTAATTTTATGGGTCTGCAAAGGGGTTGCCCCCATCCTCCAGGCATTTGCGAGCCGAGCTGTCCATCGGTTTTCAGGTTCAGAAGTTCAGCGTGGCCGAGGACTGGTGGAAAGAGCTGATTAGCAGGCTGGTGCCTCAAAGTCGGGGGGGCTCCCTTCCTACCTTGGGCACATAGCATGATGTCCATGCAAATTAGCTTCCAAACTGAGGGAAAAGGCTTAAATGCAAGAAAAATAAGGCATGGAAAACATTTCTTTTGGTGGCAAATGACATTCTGTGAACCTTCAGTTTGACAGCAGGTTTTCAGGGGTAGTGGTGGTGATATTGGAGCCAGCTGAAGTCATGACCAAAGCAGCTCATGTAAAGGAGATTGCTCATCCGCGCAGGTGAAGAGTCTTCTTCAGAAGCCCAATAAGTAATTGTAGAAACTGGCATTTTTTAGTTGGAGGGTATAACCCTCCGGACGGGACTGGATGGGCCCTGCCCCCATCTTTTAAAGTGCAGATCATCCTGGTTGGTCAAATTAAGTTGCCTCCGAGTACACAACCCCTACCTCAAAAGGGCCCCAACTATGGGGCCCTAACAAAACCAGCCCCCCAAAAAAGATAGAAAAATGGGAGAAAGCACAGAGCCGTGTATCTAAGCGAAAGTGAATAGCAAACCTGAAAAAGCCGAATGTTTATTTGACTTTTTCGGGAATCGCCTATTTGGCTTCAGGAAGCTTCCCGGGTTTTGGCATTCAGTAAAACCAAAACCCGAATATTGCCGAAACGGCTAATTTCAGATTTGTTTTTAGTTTGGGTATATCAATATGCATAGAGCCCTGTGGTGCAGAGTGGTAAGCTGCAGTAGTGCAATTAAAAGTTCTGCTCACAATCTGAGTTTGATCCCGGCAGAAGTCGGTTTCAGGTAGCCGGATCCAGGTTGACTCAGCCTTCCATCCTTCTGAGGTCGGTAAAATGAGTACCCAGCTTGCTGGGGGTAAAGTGTAGATGACTGGGAAAGGCAATGGCAAACCACCCCATAAACATAGTCTGTCTAGTAAACGTCAGGATGTGGCATCACCCCGTGGGTCAGGAATGACCTGGTGCTTGCACAGGGAACTACCTTTACCTTTACCTATATCGATATGCACAAACCTAGTTGGAATTATATCTGGGGTTTGGCTCTGCTTGCTCCTGACCACCAGTGGCCCACCGGGAAATTCCCTTGTGACTTAAATGGCCAGGCCTCCCCTGTGTGTGCACTGACAATCAGGGGAGAGCCCGGATGTGAGTTGTCAGGGAAAGAGGTTGTGGGATTCCTAAGCACCAGCAGGAGGAGATGTGAAGAGTTATCCTTTGGAAGATGAAGGCAGCCTGTGCTGGAAATAGCAAACTATTTTGTTGAGTGGCTCAAGTTTAATCCTTGGAGTTATGGGAGAGGCCATTCTAGTGTTTCTTCTCGAACGCCCTGAGAAGTGTGACCGGTCGTGGCCACTGGGCTGTGGTTTCTTTGTTCCAAAAGACCCTGGTGAAAGAGGGGAAATAAATCATCCCACCTCTCTGGAAATCTACTTCCCAAACTGTGGACAGCCTGTCCTGTGCCTTGTTTACAGACTGCTCTCTGCATAGGGGTGACCACTCACCCCCTTCCATGTGACAGTGTGTCAGCCTCGAGGAAACACGACCCTCTTCCCAACCGATTCTGCCAGCCGAAGCACATGTGACCCTTGAGATAAATTATAAATAGACAAGGGGAGCTGCTGCAGACAAAGTGCAGACACCTAAAGAGTTAGCTTGAAGGGTCAGCCGGCAAAGCATCATTCGAGAGCCAAGTCGGTCTCCTAGAAGGAGATCCTGAGTCGTTCTCTGCAGCGTCTGTCGCCTGCCAGTAAGGATATAACTTGGAAGAAGCCCTGAACAGAGTGATGGATTACCAGTCGAGCATCATTCGAGACTCTAATCCCATGGAGAACCTGGAGAAGCAGTTGATCTGCCCCATCTGCCTGGAGATGTTCTCCAAACCTGTGGTGATCTTACCCTGCCAGCACAACCTATGCAGGAAATGTGCCAATGACGTCTTCCAGGTCAGTGTGCATCCAAAATGTCCAAGGTGGGGTATGTTTTAAACTGTTTGGCCTTTGCTAAGATTTAAAACTTCAGTGCTTGAGGGCTTACAGAAGAGCGTCAGGGTCATGTTAGCGGAAGTTCTGTGAATGGGTGGCCTTCTGATGCTAACAAGGTGAACACGGAAGGCCATTTTCACAAGAAGGGGCTTTTCCTTAAATGTCTATAACCATTCTATTTTGGCTGCCTGGAATGTATGTTTCTCATTCACAGTGGACACAGAATTTACTAGTTAGCTGGAGCCAGTCTCCAGTGAGCATTTTTGAAGTGAAAACAATCTAAGAGCTGTTGGGTGCCATGACCTGAGTAAATGCTAGTCCTTGTAGAAACTTTTATTGCTATTCTAAGTAGAGTTACGTACTTTTGAGTCCATTGGTGGGCTTCGAAGGAAGTAACTTTGCCTAGGATTGCCCTGTTTGTCTCTGATTGAAAGTGGTTTTTAAATCTCTTCTCTGGAACCCTTCATCCCAATCCTATGCATATTTACTGAGTTCCCAAGGAAGTGCGCACAAGATTGCAGCCTTGAAACATGCGCAAGTAAGCAGGTATAGAATGTGTAGCAAGAGGTCTGTACAGGTGTGCTTCTTCAAGTTGTCTATGCATCTTCAATATCCCTTGTATACTGAACAAAGGTCTCTGTCTTGGTGTTGTCTTTTGCTGTCCAAGGCCCTCTCCTTTTTTATGGGGATGCAACGAACCCCTTGAGCTTGGTAAGCATCGGTTCTGGCCTACAGCCCCTCAGCTTGCCTGGCCAGCCATAAACACCCCTCTTCATACAAGAGAACTAATTCCCTCTTCTTATGATAGAGGAATGCTGGCTAGGAACCAGCCGATAAGAGCACTTGTCGCTTAGGGGCCCCATTTTACTCCTGACGCAGACTTCCACAGCTGTGTTGTAGTGAGCCTCCAAGGTAACAAAACAACAGGGGAGGGAAGAGAAAACGGCCTCCGTTTGCTGGAAGAGCGCTCAAAGTTTTCCAAAAGGATTTACGGTTTGGCAGGCTGGGGAGAGGGACCTGCTGACACCGAAGCCGGGCCTGTCACTAACTGTTTATAACCAAGGGCTGCATCCCTCAAGGAGGGTTCTCGATGTTGCTTCCAGTGAGGAGAAGCTGTGCACACAACAAACACCTGTGTGTGCCCATTTCCCCGGCGCACCTGGTTTTTCCACAGGGAAGTGATGCCCTGCCTAGCCCTGGAGCAGAATTGTGGGGAAAGATCCCAAGAGTTGCTTCTGGAAATGGAGAGATACATAATCCATTTCCCGCCCAAAAGGACGATCCAAATAGAATCTCATTAATACTAACAACAGGCCAGAGGCAGGGGGGGGGGGGATTCTGCAGGATACAGACCTTGGGGATTGCTACAGGAGCCAATTGAGGCCTGGTCATCAATAGGGTTGCCAACCTCCAGGTACTAGCTGGAGATCTCCTGCTATTACAACTGATCTCCAGCCGATAGAGATCAGTTCACCCGGAGAAAATGGCCGCTTTGGCAATTGGACTCTTATGGCGTTGAAGTCCCTCCCCTCCCCAAACCCCGCCCTCCTCAGGCTCCGACCCAAAAACCTCCCACCGGTGGCAAAGAGGGCCCGGCAACCCCAGTCATCAAGCACGGCCCACAGACCCAGCCAAATGGTCCTCCGTTTTGCAGATCTGTGGCCCATTTACAGGTGGCAAATTGTTTGAGGGAACATTTTGTAGAGGAGGATAGGAAGGCAGTTAAATCTTTACCAGCACAAATCCATTGGTCAGTTGAACATCTGTTTGCACGTCAATGCAAAACAGAACCAGACAATGGGGCAAATCAGTTATTAAAAAATCAACTTTGTGCACTGAAGACTACAGACTGCTAAAGCAATTTCTGTTCTTGCATCTGCACAGAGTTGGGGGTGTTGTTGTTCCTGGCAATGCATTTCTGCGCAGATGTTCCTTTATGAAGCACGAGGGTAGCTTGTCCCTCGTCTGTCCACTAGGAACCCTGTTGGGATGGTGGGTGCGCAAGATGAAGCCACATCATTAGGTCACAAGGAGCTGTCTTTTATCCCCAACACTCTTTGTGTGTGTGCAAAGTGCTGTCAAGTCGCAGCCGATTTATGGTGACCCTTTATAGGGTTTTCAAGGCAAGAGACTAACAGAGATGGTTTGCCAGTGCCTTCGTCTGCATAACAACCCCGGTATTCCTTGGTGATCTCCCATCCAACTACTAACCAGGGCTGACCCTGCTCAGATTCCGAGAGCTGACAAGATTGGGCTATACTATGCTGCCTTCCCTCCACTAACACTCTTTAGGGATTGTCAAATAATAAAATTCCATTGTGTCCCTCTCCCCAGTCATTTGCTACAAAAGAAATAAATGCAACCTGCTATTCAAATATAGGACTTCTGCTCAACTGCAGAAGGCAAATCCCAGTTCAGTCCTATGAATAATTAGGCACACCAAAATCCAGTCAAATCTGAATGGGATTGGTCTGAAAACTGATCAAGGGATTGGAGCACCTGTCCATGGTGGTTCCCAATGAAGCTGACCTGTGGTACATTTCAGAATTGTCATCTTCTTCACAGAAGTTCTGGCATTCACTGCAAGGTGCCATAGCCACTAGTCTATATGGCGTTTTACAGAGGAATAGACAGACTGATAGGTTAAATGAACGGCAATTAGCTAGGTAGAATCTCCACATTCAGAGCAGCCTACCTCTGGATACTAGCAACTGGGGATTGTATCAAGTATTCAGAGCTGGACTGGATAACATGCACTGTTTATGTGGCATAAACAGGATTTTGGCTACCCATGGTTAAAAAGCAAAGGCTTCCAGGACTATGATGGGGTTGGGTCTAAAGGCAATTCTTATATCCAAGATGGGATTTCATTTTATATTTGTCAATGTATTTAGATTTCTCCTTTAGGGCTCTGGTGACAACCAAATAAGGATATGCAAAATATTCTCATAAAAACCAGAACAGAAGCTGTTCTTTTGGGGAGTTTCCACCAATCTGCATATTTTGCAGAGTGGGACTTTATTACTTTCCCCACCTGCTGCAGGCCACTGGACACCTCCAAATTTTGATCCTGAGCATTAGCAGACCCTCAGGAACTGCTAGGGTTGCCAGGTTTCTCTTCACCATCGGCGGGAGGTGAACTTGCCACACCTTTGAAATTGCCACAGTTGGCACAAATGGAAATGTTGTTCCAACGGAGGAACCACATGGTTGGATACATCTTTTCCCATTTATATCTGTTTCCCATTATGGAATTCAAGGCATGGTGCATTTTTTTACTGAGACATTTATACACTGCTTTTCTTCTCAGTATTGTCCTTCACCCTCCATTTTATCCTCACAACCCTGTGAGGTAGGTTAGGCTGAGAGTGAGTGACTGCCCCAAGGTCACCCAGAGAGTTTCCATGGGGATTTGAACCCAAGTCTCCAAGGCCAACATTTGAGCTGCTACCACCATGCTAGCGCTAAGGTTTTCAGGAACTCTACCGCCCAGGTACTGAACAGGGCCAGAGCTTCTTAGCTTCAGCAAGTCAGATATATCATGTACCTTCCAACCGTACCTGATGGGAATAAAGAAGCAATCATAAACTAGTTGCTAATCTTTGATTCAATTGAAAAAGTCAGTTGGTTCTGGCCACCAATTACCAGCCCCAATCAAACTGTGCTGGCAACCATTCCAAAGTGATTCAGACTGGGGCCGAAGAGTCATGTTTTAATGACAAACACTGTGTACCCAACATGTTGGGATAATTTCCAATCGTTTTGGGAGGGACACTGATTAATTGTTCTTATCCGCACATTGGACGGTTGTGACTGCGCTTGAATAGCTGAGATCTCAGAACAGACGGTGGAAGGGGTGCAAGAAAAGTTGAGTTTGGTGGAGGCTCCTTGACCTTTAACCTTATGTCATGTATGGCACCTGCAGGCTGCTAACCCATACTGGCAAACTAGCCGTGGAACAACCATATCGGGCGGGCGGTTCCGTTGTCCTTCCTGCCGCCACGAAGTCATCTTGGACCGGCATGGAGTCTACGGCCTCCAGAGGAATCTACTGGTGGAGAACATCATTGACATCTACAAACAGGAATACTCCAGGTTGGTACTCCTTGAACTTTTGATCCTCTGAGTAGGTAAGGCTGGCCTTGGCAGACCAAAGGTCTGACTCAGTCTAGAAAATGAAATCTCAGGGAGACATTTACCAACGGTGATGCCACGGCTTTTACTCTAGACAATATCCCCTCAGAGGATCTACATTAATCCACACTCATTGTGGAGTCCATGAAAACTGGCACAATAGAAAGAGGTCCAGATATAGGAGAGAAGGTACTGATGAGATTTTGAGGGGTGTTTGAAGTCACATCCAGAGCAAAGAAAGGGCATTCACTTCCCAAAATAACATTATGGGATCTGCAGATACAGAACTTGCTTCTCGGACGCTTTGGCACGCACAGTAAAAAGATCTAAACATAACCTCACTAAGGAGGTTAATATTAGAGATGAAATGGGAGCCAGTCCAGTTTCTACTGTATGTAGAGATGTCCAAGTTCTAGTCTTCATTCCTCTCCCATATCATAACTCTCATAAGAATGGATTCATTTTTACAACCTGGGCATCTCTGCATATATGTTTGCCATGCAAAGGTTTTAGGTAAAGGTCCCCTGTGCAAGCACCGGGTCATTCCTGACCCATGGGGTGACGTCACATCCCGACGTTTTCTAGGCAGACTTTGTTTTGCGGGGTGGTTTGCCAGTGCCTTCCCCAGTCATCTTCCCTTTACCCCCAGCGAGCTGGGTACAGTTTTACACCTACAAAATTGCAAATGAAAAACAAGATGAAATACATTGGCAGCCATGTTTGCATGGAGAGCAGTTTTCATTGAATAAATCCCAGACTAATTACAGCTTTGTTCTTACAGGAAAGATAGTAAAGGGAGGAAGGATTAGGAATACCTCATACTTCTTTAAATAGGTAAAGGTAGCCCCTGTGCAAGCACTGGGCCATTCCTGACCCAAGGGGTGACGTCACATCCCAATGTTTACTAGGCAGACTATGTTTACAGGGTGGTTTGCCAGTGCCTTCCCCAGTCATCTACACTTTACCCCCAGCAAGCTGGGTATTCATTTTACTGACCTCGGAAGGATGGAAGGCTGAGTCAACTGTGAGCCGGTTACGTGAAACCGACTTCCGTCGGGATCGAACTCAGGTCCCGAGCAGAGCTTTTGACTGCAGTACTGCAGCTTACCCCTCTGCACCACGGGGCTCCTACTTCTTTAAATACAAGGGTATATTTCCAGGAGATGCGGCACACAATCTTCACAGCACTCCCCTTCTTCCTTCATCAGTTATCAAACCACAGTTCTATTGGGCATGCATCTCACATGATTTCCCTCTTTCCATGCTGTATCAGAAGCATGGGCTCACACTTCCTCCGCTAGCTCTTCCACCTGTCACGTAAGGCTATTATCTTGAGTATCTGTTCCACCTTTGGGCCATCTTTGTCCTGCTTGTGCGTTTTGAAGGCCAAACCCTGTTCTGCCAGCAGAAGCACTTTGCCCTGGTGGAAATGTTGGGTCTTAGATAGCGAGATTTGTTACATGTCAGACAGTCAAGGGTTAATTAGCCAAATGGTCAGGAAGAGCAGATCACCATTGCATTCATGTCATATGGTCACGTAGGCAAAGTAATCTGCATTTTACTGCCTTGGTATATCCTTTGTTTGAAAGAGAAACCGCTGCCCAGTTACTTTTTAGTTACCAACCTGCAAGCATGGAAGAGCACATTCTCCCTGTGAGAATGGCTACGTCTCCGCCTGATGCAAAACGTTTGGGAGGCTTCTTTTGCCAGGGAACAGAACTACAAGATCTAGCCATATGTATGTAGCAGTCGTCCCACATCTTTATTTTAAAAGCAAATACACTCTGGGGAGGGGAAATCTTAGAGTGGTGAAGTGGCTGGGGAGAGAGGCGTGCTCCATCCTTTCTACACCAGCTATTTCCCTCATCTAAATCAATCCACTCAATGTCCTCCCCCAGGGCTTCAAATATATGTTTCCCATGCAAAGGATGAGTGGGCAGAGGGCTAAACATTCCCTCTGTCCCTTCCCCACTCTAAAGCAAATGAACTTTTTAAACAAAGGTATTGTTGAAGCGCTAAATGTTTTAGTCTATGACATAAAATGTGCTCCTGGGGCAAATCTGCTCACTTTGCCCTGTGCCAGATCCCCGAAGTTGAAGGAACCGTGCCAGCTTGCTTCTCTTGTGTTTTCCCTCAGCCGGCCCTTTAAGAAGGGAAATCACCCCATGTGCAAGGAGCACGAAGACGAGAAGATCAACATCTACTGCTTAACCTGTGAGGTGCCCACCTGCTCCATGTGCAAAGTCTTTGGGGCTCACAAAGACTGCGAAGTGGCGCCCCTTCAGAGCGTCTTTCAGGGTCAGAAGGTACGAACTGAGGCTCGGTTTTGGCTTTTCGACTGTTTCATACTTATTTAGGATATACTCATTAGATTTTCAGAGGAATACCTGTAATGTCTGCTTTGAATGGTCTGCCAGTGTGGTGTAGTGGTTAAGAGCGGTGGTTTGGAGCAGTGGACTCTGATCTGGAGAACCGGGTTTGATTCTCCACTCTTCCACATGAGCGGCGGAGGCTAATCTGGTGAACTGGATTTGTTTCCCCACTCCTCCACATGAAGCCAGCTGGGTGACCTTGGGCTGGTCACAGCTCTCTCAGCCCCACCTACCTCACAGGGTGTCTGTTGTGGGGAGGGGAAGGGAAGGCGATTGTAAGCTGGTTTGATTCTTCCTTAAGTGGTGGAGAAAGTGGGCCTATAAAAACCAACATTATTATTATTACTCTATGATGAAAAAACGGCACCATGTAATCACATTTGGATATATGATTAGCAAAAGGAAAGGAAGCCAGACTCTGCCCTTGCTCTGAATGGGGGTGAAGAGAATTCCTTCTCATCGCCAAGGCAATGGGGCAGACACTCTGTTTTGCCATAATTAGGTCATTTGACCACAGTGAAGCAAAATATTAGCCCGATTTCCTTTGCGACTCGGGAATCCTCGGTTTTGCTCAGTTAAGAAGGTTCCCAAAAAGACAAAAGTGAGCCCCCCCCCCTTTTTAGGACATATGAAACTGCTGCTGAACCCCCACCTGAATTGGCAATGGTAGGCCATCTGTCCATCCACTACCACCTGTCTTTCTGATTGAGGGACTCGGATAGTTCCCTGGTACACAGTCTGAAAACCCATTGGATTAAGGCCAAAGAGGGCTTCTCCACTGTTACAGAACTTTGGCATCGGACCGACACGTTTCCACACCAGGGCAAAGGGTGCCGTTCCTTGACTGTAGAGGAGTTCACATCTAGCCAATGGGGAATGCAGATGAGCTCTTTGGGTGGGAGGGATCTTCTCCCAATTGGGCCAAGAGGCCACTGGAGACGCTAGGATGTGCTGCGCTGTGCCTTTCAGGAATAGCTTCCCAGCCTGAATGCAGCAGGTCAGAATATACAGATGACTGCAGTCCCCAAGCAGTCGCTGGAAGGTTATATTTAGTGTCAACAGTGACGAGGAGGCCGCAAGGTCTAGGAAAAGCATTCCCAAGGGAGAAGCTGGGTGGGTGAACATCTCTCCCGGGGCATCATGCATGGAATCAACGGGCCATGGTTTATCTTCCAGATTTTAATCCCACAGTGTAATATGGGGTTGAGCACATCAATCACACAATCCCTTTCTATTAACTTGGGTATTGTTGCTGCTACCACTAATTCCCTTTAAGCAACCTTCTTCCACCCTGAACAGCTTCACACGCCTGCTAATGTTTGTGAGAATCACTGCCATACGGTAATGGAATGGAGAGAGGATTGACAAACTGTTGACCCTCCCCTCCAACTTCCAGTGTGGTGTAGTGGTTAAGAGCGGTGGTTTGGAGCGGTGGACTCTGATCTGGAGAACCGGGTTTGATTCCCCACTCCACGTGAGCGGCGCAGGCTAATCTGGTAAACTGGATTTGTTTCCCCACTCCTACGCATGGAGCCAGCTGGGTGACCTTGGGCTAGTCACACTCTCTCAGCCCCACCTATCTCACAGGGCGGGGGCTGTTGTGGGGCAGGGAAGGTGTTGGTAAGCCGGTTTGATTCTTCCTTAAGTGGTAGAGAAAGTCAGCATATAAAAACCAACCCTTCTTCTTCAATTATACATTAAATTAGAGCCAGTTCTTAGGACCATAGTGACTTGTTAAGAACATGGGTTGAGTGGACCCCCAGGGATGCCATCCTGCAGCGAGAACCAGTTCTACAAATAGGGTCGCCCTACATCCAGCTTGCAATGCAACTTGGACTTCCCATCCCAGGGCTCTTGGAATGGGCCCTGGTTTAATTACTGTAGTTTGAGTGGCAAGCCAGCATTGAGCAATGGCTTCATGTGGCCAAATTTGCACACAGCCCAGACCGAACTCTGCATGGCACACTGCCAACATGCCAACTTGGCTGTGTGAACCTGCCACAAATTCACTGGACTCCTTTCAGCCCCTGAAAAATGCTGATTTGTGCCAGCCTGTCCCAAGCCATCTGGTGTCGAGAGACAATGTGTGGTGCAGTTTCATAAATGGGTTACATGCAGGGTGCCAGCAGGTGGGGGAGACCATGGCTATGAGACTACCTCTCCTGGTACACGCCCCCCCCCCCCCGAGAGCTTTACGTTCAGTGAGCAACAACTTACTGGTGGTCCCCAGCCTGCGGAGTGTGCAGCTGTCCTAGACAAGGGCTTTTTCGGCTCAAGTAACATCAGGGCCCTGCGGGACCTAAATGAGTGCCACAGGGCCACGTTGGCAATTGGACTCTATAGCATTGAAGTCCCTCCCCCAAACCTCGCCTTCCTCAGGCTCCACCCCCAAAACCTCCTGCTGGTGGCGAAGAGGGACCCGGCAACCCTAGGGACAAACCCAGCCTCTCCAAAATCAAACCTACACAAAGTACAGATCACTGCCAAATTCCTGAATACCCAGCCTCCTTGAATACCCCTTTCGCCTCCCTGTTTCCTCAGCTGTTCTCCTCTCACCGTTCTCTAAAGCAACAGCCCAAGCGTCTTCTCTGGCCTGAAATCTATTCTTATCTTCTTCCCTCACAGACTGAGCTGACCAACTGCATCTCTATGTTGGTGGCAGGGAATGACAGAGTCCAGACGATCATCAGCCAGCTGGAAGAGTCCTGCAAAACCACCGAGGTGAGGAATGCAGCGAATGGGCTGAGCTCTCCGAAATCCGAGCGGCGGAAGGGAAACCCAACCCTGACCGACGGCCAAGGAAGGGCTTGGGAGACGTAGCCCCTCTCTGAAGCTCGGTGGCTTCCCCCTTCCAAATCTGGGCATCTAAAGCAGGGGAGAGGACTATTTCCTTTGAGAGGAAGGAGTTGGCAGGAAGGGGAGGGACTGTGGCTCAGTGGTAGTGCCTCTGCTTGGCATGCGGAAGGTCCCAGGTTCAATCCCCGGCATCTCCGGTTAAAGGGACTAGGCAAGAAGGTGATGTGAAAGACCTGGGTCAGTACTTGGGAGGGAGACCTCCAAGAAGGACTCTTCAGAGGAAGGCAATGGCAAACCACCTCTGCTGAATCACTTGCCTTGAAAACCCCACCGGGGGTCGCTATAAGTCAGCTGTGACTTGACAGCGCTTTCAGCTGTGACTTGACAGCGCTTTACCCACACACATTGATGAGTGTGCACCTTCTGAGTGGATCTTTCCTTGGGTATGGCAGGCAAGCTGGGATGTCTCTTTGGAAGGCTTGAGAGTATGTCTGACCCTGAGCTCTCCTTCCTACACTCCCTTCTCGGCAAACAGCTCACTCGCTCACTCATTCATTCCCTGACAGGAGAACAGCCGGAAGGCAAAGCAGACCCTGTGCGAGAAGTTTGAAGCTCTGATCGCTATCCTGGAGGAGAAGAGGAGCGAACTGCTGGAGCGGATCTCCAAGGAGCAAGAGGAGAAAGTCGGGTTCATGCAGAACCTCATCCAGCAGTACAGAGAGCAATTGGAGAAGTCCAGCAAGCTGGTGGAGTCTGCCATTCAGTCCATGGAAGAAGAGGCGGGAGCTGCATTTCTCCTGGTGAGCCAGAGACCTGGGTAGAGTTGGGTGTCCACATGCCCTCAGTCCTCTGGATGGAGGCTGGCAGCTGGGGTTAAATTTATTTATTTAGAATATTTCTATACCAGCTCTTCAGGATCTTGCTTGAGGTAGCTTACAATTTAAAACCATGGTATTAAAACACAAGCCACTGAAGTTTGACCTTTTCCTTGCTTCTCTAGGCACAGGAGTGGATTAGGACAGTACCCAAATTAACGGGGGGCGAAAGAAGGAGGGTCTTGATGCTATTCATGAGCCTTACCAATTTGTCCCACCCTGTACTTTTCCAGAAACAGTAGCTAAGGGGGCTATCACAAAAGATATGGGGATCCTCCTCCCAAGCCCTCTATAGTTTGAACAGATTATTATACAATGCACAAATACTGCAATTTTGTCAGTGACTCTGTTTTGCTAACAATGCTGGCATAAACCATGGTTGAGAGCCAGCATGGTGTAGTGGTTAAGAGCGGTGGTTTGGAATGGCGGACTCTGATCTGGAGAACCGGGTTTGATTCCTCACTCCTCCACATAAGCTGTGGAGGCTAATCTGGTGAACTGGATTTGTTTCCCCATTCCTACACATGAAGCCTGCTGGGTGACCTTGGGCTAGTCACAGCTCTCCTAGAGCTCTCAGCCCCACCTACCTCACAGGGTGTCTGTTGTGGGTAGGGGAGGGTAAGGTGATTGTAAGCCAGTTTGATTCTTCCTTGAGTGGTAGAGAAAGTCGGCATATAAAAACCAACTCTTCTTCTTCTTAAAAGAGAGATGCCTTTCACAGGAACTAGTTCCTGGCCAGAGTAAAACTTGAACCCAGATCTCACAGAGGCGACCCCTACTCTTTTCCTCTTGCTTAGAAAGGCTTAACCTCCAATCTTCCACTTATGTGACAGTTACAAGGAATGTTTAACAACACTTAGCATTTACAAAGTGCTTTACATGCATTGTCTCTGAATTATTTGTACAGCCCGTGAGGTAGTTCAGTGTTACGGAGAGAGCTCTGAGCCTGACAGGTAGCAGCTTATCAAAGACTTATCGAAGACAGGTAGTAGCTTAACCAAGCCCATGGCAGAGGTGATATTTGAATCAGGTGCTTCCTGAGCCACTGTACAACAATAATTCTTTAGGGTTGGTGCCGCATTCCTAGTATGAGTTTGTGCGACACCTAAATTGAGTGGAAGTCCTTATAGACAACCTGGGAGGAACCAGAGAGGTTACTGGCCTGATTTTAAACCGAGCGATCATTGTTTACAAATGTTCTCTCTCCTTCTCTCTTTTTCAGACTGCCAAGCAGCTCATTAAAACGTAAGTCCTAGAACATTTGTTTTTTCCTGAGTTGCATGAATTACATAGAATTGTGGTTCTCAATAGTTTACCAGTTCCTAACAGGAAGCCCTCTCTCTGGTTGAAAGCATAAACACAAGGCTCCATTGACAAACTCAAGTTTGAATGGGCGCGCTCGTTTTTCGTCCCAGTTGCAAGACTCGACAGAAAGCCAGGGCTGGATGAATCATTTAAAACATGAATCATGTTGTAGGCCAGGATCCAAGTCATAGTGGACCCTGTGTTATGGTGTGACTTTAGCATCCTTTAGCAAGCTCTCTCGAGATGGTCCTCAGCATCCTCCAGTGGCCATGTTGTTAGTCTCAGCACTAAACAAGGCTTCTTCATTGTGAGAGATATCCTACAAAAAATTCCCTCCTCCCTACCTATTTTTTTTTTTTTTGCAATATGTTGGTTTTTTGGCCTTATCACTAATTTAACAAAGCACCCACCATTTTTGCCCTGACCTGGATGGCCCATGCTAGCCTGATCTCATCAGATCTTGGAAGCTAAGCATGGTTGGACCTGGTTATGATATGGATGGGAGACCACCAAGGAGAACAGGGTTGTTACGCAGAGGCAGGCAACGGCAAACCACTGCTGTTTGTCTCTTGCCTTGAATACCCTGCAGGGGTTGCCATAAGTTGGGTGCAACTTGACGGCACTTTCCACTACCACACACCATTTTGACAGGTGATATGTATATGGAAGAAGGGTTTGATGGGATGCAAGTAATACTTAACACATCCTGTAGAACTCAACGGTAGCTTCTGGAAACTCAACCAGGTAGTGTGGTGTAGTGGTAAGAGTGTTGGTCTAAGATTTGGGAGACCCAGGGTCGGATTCGACCCTGCCACTGAAGCTTTTGGGGAGGGGCTTGGGCCAGTCACTACAGGATCACTGTGACAGATTTGACTTCTGCTGGCAATCTGCCCCACAGTACTCCATCTTGGGTGGCTTCCAGTTTGACCTCTGATAAAGCCAGCTCAGAAAAAAAGGGGGGTTTAGGACAAAGCAAGCCCACCTAGCCCAGTTTTGGAGGGGAAGGGGGGTCCCTTCTGAATACTGTTTTCTGCATGTCATTCTGCTGCTCTAGGCCAAGGTACACTGGCTTGAATTTCTGGAAAGACTGTGCTGGAAATTTGCATTAAATCCTTTTTTCCCCCATTCTGTTTCTTCCGCAGACTTGTAGAGGCATCAAAGGGAAGTCAATTGGAGAAGATCGAACCTGGTTTTGAAAACATGGATTGTTTCACCCTTGACCTAGAACACGTCACAGAAACACTGAGAGCAATAGACTTTGAAGCAGGTGAGGTAACTTGGCCTCCGGTCAATGGGGGGGGGGGAGAATAATTTGAACCTTGAAAGCTGCTCAGTCTGAAGGTTCAGAACAAAGTCAGGGGCTTTATAGGATGAGGTGAAACTCTATTGGCCCTTGGAGCTACTTTGACGATTGAAAATTTGCTAACTGTAATACTACTTTATGACTATTTGTAGTCATGAAGTGACTATTTGCTCAAGCAGACAACACGGGAGTTCTCTCCTCCAGCAAGCTACCATAGAGACACACAGAATAGTGTGCTTGGGTGTTCCTGACATCATCAGTGGCTGAATTCCCTGGTACCAAATGTCAAAATTAATGCCGGAGTATGCCAAGGGAGGGGCAGTGGCTCAGTGGTGGAGCCTCTGCTTAGCATGCAGAAGGTCCCAGGTTCATCCCCGGCATCTCCAGTTAAAGGGACTAGGCAAGGAGGTGATGTGAAAGACCTCTGCCTGAGACCCTGGAGAGCTGCTGCCACTCTGAGTAGACAATACTAACTTTGATGGACTGAGGGTCTGGTTCAGTATAAGGCAGCTTCATGTGTTCATGTGATAATTTTTTGGAGTAAATTAATTTCAGCTCAAATTGCCTCTGTCTTCTCTGTGGCTGATATCTATAACCCTGTCTTGAAGATACCACATCCTCTTGTGTTAACAGTACCTCAGGAAGGAAACATGTTTGTCTTTCAAAGCAAGATAATTAATTATCAGCTGAATCATAAGCAGGGTTTCTGAATATCGAGCAAAGCCCATTTGACACCAAAGACTTTCTGAGAACCCCCAAAACCTTTTGGGTTTTGCTCGTAAACACGTCGCCCTTTCCCGAGTCAGAATAACCAGAAGTGACCCCTTGGTAGAAACCAGGAGCCTCAAAGGGATTCAGCTTCCTAAATTATTTTTCTCCCTTCCCTTTGAAGATGAGGACGATGAAGAGCTAAACGAGGAAGAAGAAACGGAAGAGGAAGATACTCAAGTTGGCAATGTGGATGGTACGCAGCAAGCCTCGGGAATCTCACGTTACTTCCATGCAGGGACAATTGCTCGTTCTGCTCTGACTGCCTTTGCATTTGCAGCAGCCGCAGTGCTTCCACATGGAGATCATATTTTCCTCTACCATCCACCTTCCCCACCACCCTCTGTGGGTTTTTTGGGAGTTTTTTGCTTTTGTATATTATTGGTAGTCAGTTTTCACTACTGATAATTTTTAAAGAAATGTCCAAAAGTCTGCTAGCAGTGGTGGGTTGGGGTGGGACAGTGGGTGGCAGAGGAAATTATGCTGGATGTGGCACTTGTAATGTTTTGGAGTGGTGGACTCTGATCTGGAGAACCGGGTTTGATTCCCCACTCCTCCACATGAGCGGTGGACGCTAATCTGGTGAACCCGGTTGGTTTCCCCACTCCTACACATGAAGCCAGCTGGGTGACCTTGGGATAGTCACAGCTCTCTTCGAGCTCTCTCAGCCTCACCTACCTCACAGGGTGTCTGTTGTGGGGAGGGAAAGAGAAGGTGATTGTAAGCCGGTTTGATTCTCCCTTAAGTGGTAGAGAAAGTTGGCATATAAAAAACTCTTCTTCTTCTTCTTGATGTGGGTGGAGAGGTGCAGAACTCTGCCCTTTCCTTTCCACGCTTTTCTAAAGCTGCTTTGGTTATGACCTTCCAAGAAAAATTCTACAAAGCAAGTTTGGGAAAAATCACGGCACAGCTGGGGGAAAACCTGGAAGGTTGAAGGAAGCACAACACCTGTTCAGAAGCCGAAATTAAACCTTCTGAAGTTTGGGGGAGGAGATGTGGAGCAAGAACTCCATGTGGAAGCAACCTAACTATCCGTGCACATTCTAAAAAAAATCTGTCTGCACACACCATAGGGATGCCATGGAAAATGGCATTCATGCGTCAGGTTCTCCCGGTCCTCTTCTGTAATACATAGGATAACTTTACCTTTGATGCAGCATCCTCACAGAGATTCTTCTGTCACTCCACATCAGTGGCTGCCGACTAATGGAAACAGAGAAATGGACAAAGTGATAATGTCACGCCACAGAGATGCCATTTTCCATGGTATCGCCGTGGCATATATATATAATGGTTCAACAGAGAGCACAGTGGCCTATTTTCCCCTGTACTTTCCCAGATGCTTCCACAAGGCACCTGGGAGCGGGCCATTTTCAGCAACAGGATACTGAGGTGGATTAACCATTGACCCAAACCCCCAAAGGTTGCTGTTATTGTGTTATCAAGTCACAATGTGCTAATTTTTCTGAATGAAGCTAGTTTCAGTAGGCCCAACAAAACAGTCAGGCTTATTTGATTGATTCTGACAGCTCTCAATTCCTCACTATAAAGCTACCATAACGGTTGAGCGGGGATTTAAGGTTTCTTTATTTGGGGTGGGGGGAAGTAACTCCATACATTTTGTAACTGCTATGAAGACTTAGGCTTATGCAGAAAATAGGATTTGATAGTTGCATCTAATAAACTTTACTAAAATATGTTGCTCAAACCATGCCTTAAACAAACCAGGGTTTATCATGATATCTGAATGCAACCTAACCCTTCCTCCGCTCCTGAATCAGGTTCTCTGAACATGTTTTCTTCACCCCTTCCAGGTTCTCAATAACAAAGCAGGAAATTGAATTCCATGGAGGAAGAGGAAATTCCTCATGTACAGACCGAGAGAATCCAGGGATGATGATGATGATAATGATGATGATAATGATAGTGGGGTGGGGGATGGGAAAACCAGACCGAATGCCCAAGCAAGCAATGGGAAGAGCAGGGCAAAATCCCAGCTGAAGAAGAGCCATATGGAGCGTGGGGTTCTTGGCAAGTCAGAAAGACAACTTGCACAAAGACACTTTTATACACGGGTGCAAAACGAAATCTTTCATACATTTTATAAGTATTTTTTTTGTACATAATTGTCATGGCACTTGAATATTTGTAAATAAAAATAAGGGGTTTTCCCCCCTTTTTTTTGCTTCGCAGCACCCTTCCATGGACCGAAGGGTGTTGATTTTGATTATTAGTTACAGGGATTTCTTTGCACTATGTAGGGCATAGGAGAAAGAGGAAGGTAGTATTAGACTTAGCTGTTTTAGAAAATGTTGGTTAAAGGATCTAATAAAGAATATTCTTCCCTGCAATGCCTGTAGTTAAACTTCAAAGATGCCTGTTGATTTTGTTGCTGCATATTGTTACAATAAAGTAAATCCCAGTTTAACCTTGTTGTCAAAATTGTTTTACTCTGGTTGGTGGTGGCAGGAGAAGCAGTTTGAAAACAACCTACAGAACCCATTGCCATAAGTAGCAGCCACTGATTTAGACCACGTGAAAAAACGATCAGAGAAAATAAAGGGAGAGCAATAGATATTAGCTACATTATGCTTCAAATTATCTTTTGAAACGTGGTGTTGGAGGAGAGCGTTATGGATATCGTGGACTGCCAAAAAAACAAATCAGTGGGTTATAGATCAAATCAAACCTGAATTGACCTTAGAAGCTAAAATGACTAAACTGAGGCTGTCGTATTTTGGTCACGTCATGAGAAGACAAGAGTCACTGGAAAAGACAGTCATGCTAGGAAAAGTGGAAGGCAGCAGGAAAAGAGGAAGACCCAACAAGAAGTGGACTGACTCTATAAAGGAAGCCACGACCCTCAATTTGCAAGATCTGAGCAAGGCTGTTAAGGATAGGACGTTTTGGAGGACATTGATTCATAGGGTCGCCATGAGTCGGAAGCGACTTGGCGGCACTTTACGCACACACATACACACCGGGTCAGGGCCTAGGAGCAGAGCCCATCATCACTTTGGGAATGGAGCTGGGAAGGCAGACATTAACAGTTTGGGGTTGAGCACAGGGACAGGAGCTCTCTGTGTTGTTGTGGGTCCTGGGTCAAGCCTAGCACAAAAGCTGTCTGCTCCCAGTGTGATGTAGCGAAAGTGCCAGACTCAGACCAGAGGCATCTGGATTTGAATCCTGCTCCAGCCACAAAGTGAACTGGGCACATACATTAACACATATTAACACATAAAGCTGCCTCATACTGATTCAAGACTATCAGTCCATCAAGGTCAGGTACTGTCTACTCAGACTGGCAGTGACTCTCCAGGGTCTCTGGCAGAGGCCTTTCACATCACCTACTACGTCATCCTTGTATCTGGAGATGTCAGAAATTGAACCCGGGACCCCCTGTATACAAAGCAGATGCCATGAGCCCTGGCAGTCTTGGGCATGTTTGTTAACTGACTTCACAGGGTGGCGGGGACTCTCTTATTTTTAGCAGAGGGGTTCTGTGAGAGAGCTCCTGATTTATATAGAGAGGGGTCTCGAGTTAAGAAGATCTTACGTGACAGGAAAGACCCCTCCCTGCTTGAGACTTTGGAAAACTACTGCCAAGGAAACTCAGGCAGAGCAATTCCTGTTACTAGTTGGGCCTGCCTTTTACTACAGGGTTATTGCAGCGACTTCATCCCGCAGCAGAACAATCATGCTGGCTGGAGTTTAGCAGAGAGATCCAGGCAGGTTACTCTTTTCATGCCTAGGTGGATGCAAGAGGCACCTGCTGGATCATCTGCTCTCTGCAGAGCTTGAGCGCCACCACACCAGATAGCCCAAGAGTGGTATTGCACCTATCAAGTCATTAGAAAAGGTCAAGGTAGTCCCCTGTGCAAGGATCAGGTCATTACTGACCCACGGGGTGACGTCACATCATGACATTGTCTAGGCAGACTAGTGGTGGTTTGCCAGTGCCTTCCCCAGTCATCTTCCCTTTACCCCCAAGCAAGCTGGGTACTCATTTTACCAACCTCGGAAGGATGGAAGGTTGAGTCGACCTTGAGCCAGCTACCTGAATCCGACTTCCGACGGGATCGACCTCAGGTCGTGAGCAGAGCTTGGACTGCAGTACTGCAGCTTACCACTCTACGCCTCGGGGCTCCTGTCATCAAGCCATTAGGACTTGCCTAACACCAATCAGTTTTCACCTCATCATCCTATAAAGCTGCACACTTCACTATCTTCTAATTTCTTTATTAATTAGTATAAGACTGCAGTAAACTCAAACACACATGACTAACTCAGCAACTATTTTGGCAGAATAATATATGGTATTTTTTACAAAGCCCTGACCTGGATGGCCCAGGCTAGCCAGATCTCGGAAGCTAAGCAGGGTCAGCCCTGGGTTAGTATTTGGATGGGAGACCACCAAGGAAGTCCAGGGTTGCTGTGTAGAGCAGTGGTTCTCAACCTAGGGGTCGGGACCCCCAAGGGGGTCGTGAAGTGTTTTCTGGGGGGTCGCCGCCACTGTCCTAGGACAGCCCCCATCCTGGGCTGTCCAGGACTAACCCAGACGCCCTGTAACCCTGATCCATCCGCGAGGGCAGGGAAGACCCCAAGCAGAGAGGTGAGGAACTGGCCGAACCAACAGCCAGAAGGAGCCAGGCTGCAGAGACGCAGCGGCGTGCCGCCCCACACCAGCTGTAGCCCCGCTGCCCAGCTGAGAGGCGGGCGGGCCAGCCCTGGGCGCGGTCACACCTGCGCCGGGCGGATGATGCGGCAGGATGTGTGGGAGGCCGAGGAAGCTCCCCTGGCTCGGCCAGTTCAGGTCTTGGAGGAGAAGAGGGCGGTCCGCCTTGAGGCCGCTACAGCCACGTTGTTTTTACTTTTAGCGGTGCTCAGGTGGGGCAGGAGCTTCAGCCTGGAATCCAAGTGCGCATGACTGTAGTGTGGCTTCGCTTTTCTGCCCTGAGTCATCAGTTCCGCTCTGGCAAGGCCATGGGGAAGAGAGTCGAGGTGCATGCGCAGTTCGGGATTTCCCCCTCGAGCGCGAAGGTTCGGTGAGGCGCAGAAGGAGCGGTGACTGGCGGAGGGGAGAAAAAGGCACGAAAAGTCCGAGCGGGATAAGCGGCCCTCGGCTCTTTCCTGGCCCTTCGCTCTCGTGAGGTGATTAAACGGAGCTCCGCTTTGAGGGATAACTGCAGTTCTGTGCACAAGCAGTGTCCCAGTCACAAGAGAGGGGTTTCCTCGCGAGAGCCCCGGCCTGCTTGGATGAGTTTTTGGGGAGAGAGGGGAGGACAAGGAACGCAGTGCATGCTCAGAGGCACTCTTTCCTCCGTGCCACACAGTCACAGCCGTTGCGCAACAGGTGGTAGTACCGTTTGCTTGTTTGTTTTAAACTTTAAAATTTAAAGTAATTATATATATGGATACCCTGGACTGCCAAAAAAACAAATGTGTTTTCTTTATCCTATTGAAAATGTCATTTATGCAAATTTATGCAAATGTGACGAGGGTCGCAGGTTACTTGGCAATTGTAAAAGGGGGTCGCGACTCGAAAAAGGTTGAGAACCACTGATGTAGAGGAAGGCACTGGCAAACCACCTCTGTTAGTCTCTTGCCATGAAAACCCCAAAAAGGGGTCGCCATAAGTCAGCTGTGACTTGACGGCACTTTACACACACACACCTTTTACAAAAGTACATCGATGTGAAGCATGGGACTCTCTTATGCTGCCGCAACATTGAAAACATCTTTATTGCCCTTGAAACCCTTGGGTTAGACACCACGATCCCCTTGGTACCATAACTAAGGAGATATAAGTCTTCAAAGATGGCAGCCTCCCACACTGAGTAATATCTATGCAATTTGTGTTTTCTTAGCACACTGGTAAGGTAATCACAGTCAGTTTCTGACTTTTCAAAGTCAGAGACTGGATTACATGGTTTTTACATGGGCTTTCCCGGCCTAAATCCACTGTGAAATCACTGCTCTCATGGACACCTAACCCTACCCACGGACTTCACCATGAAAATAGTGGCATAAAACTGGAAGCTAGTTCATAACTGAGAACGAACAAATAAACAAGGGATCTAATATATTCTCCGACAAATTTTTGCCCCATCCTTTCTCTCAGGAGTACAGGGTGGTGGTATACGTAGTCTTTCTCTCAAAACAACCATGTGAGGTAGGCCCGGTTTAGAGAAAATGGCTGGCCTGGAGGGTTTGAACCCAGGTCCCCTCTCCCGAGTTGTAGCCCTGCACTCTAACCACTGCACATGGCTGTTATGGATCCGCATGATGTTTACATAAAGAGTACACACATACAATCTATCATCCATTTATAGCTTGCATCCCTGCCCACTAATTTATGGGTCACATACAAAAAAATTCCACCCTTCTTTCCAGGATTTTAGAGTTACATACATGAGTCTCCCCTCCTCCTTTCAAGGTAGGCTTCTTCCCACCCCTTCCGTTATGTCAAATTTGGGGCTGTAAACCTCTTGGGGGCAGGTACCGGACACTGCTTACCGCACTTTGAGGGCACAGTATAAATAACACCTTATATAGAGGGATGATTGTCTCAAACTCACAAAGCCAGAGCTGGGGGGCTGAGCTGGGAGTGAAATGCAGGTCAATCATCTACCCCACATTTATTCCCCCCTTCCTCAAAGCAGCTCAGAGCGTCGCATCCGGTTCTCCCCCATTTTATCCTCACAATAACCCTGGAGTCTGTCACTAGCGGTAGAAAAGAGCAAGAGTCCAGCAGCACCTTAAAGACAAACACAATTTCTGGCAGGGTATGAGCTTTGGTGAGCCACAACTCACTTCTTCCGATACATAGGGTTGCCACCGGCGGGAGGTTTTTGGGGCGGAGCCTGAGGAGGGCAGGGACTTCAACGCCATAGAGTTCAATTGCCAAAGCGGTCCTTTTCTCCAGGTGAACCGATCTCTATCAGCTGGAGATCAGTTGTAATAGCAGGCAGAGCTGGGAGTGAAGGCTGGCCACCATCCTACTCCAGGCTAGTACCTGGAGGCAACCCTACTGATACAGTTAGAATGTGATTCTAGCTGTGTTGGAAGAAGTGAGCTGTGGCTCACCAAGGCTCATACCCAGGGCCGGTGCCAGTCTTTTTTTGTGCCCTAGGCAAGGCTAACTACTTGTGCCCCCCCTCCCATTGCTAACCAATTTAAAAAAAACAGGTGTCTTGTAGAAAAAATAAAAGCCTGATGCATTCCTACAAAACTTTTTATAAGACGTTATAATTAATTATATTCCATAGCACTGTCGTGGTACTTACCTTAAAATTTAAAAATATAAATTGTCAGTTGCATTTTTTCAAGAAACTAATCTGTTTAAAACTGCACCCCTCTAAGGTCTGTGCCCTAGGCCCTGCTCATGAAGAAGTATTTTTTCACACAACACATAGTTAAATTGTGGAACTCTCTGCCCCAGGATGTGGTGATGGCTGCCAACTTGGAAGGCTTTAAGAGGGGAGGGGACACGCTCATGGAGGAAAGGAGTAAAATTAATACTGGTCATGATGCAGACCTATTCTCTCTAGTATCAGAGGAGCATGCCTATTATTTTGGGTGCTGTGGAACACAGGCAGGACGGTGCTGCTGCAGTCGTCTTGTTTGTGGGCTTCCTAGAGGCACCTGGTTGGCCACTGTGTGAACAGACTGCTGGACTTGATGGGCCTCGGTCTAATCCAGCAGGGCTTTCCTTATGTTCTCATAGGTAAAAAAGGTAAAGGTCCCCTGTGCAAGCACCGGGTCATTCCTGACCCATGGGGTGACGTCACATCCCGACGTTTCCAAGGCAGACTTTGTTTGCGGGGTGGTTTGCCAGTGCCTTCCCCAATGTTCTCATACCCTGCCAGAAATTTTGTTAGTCTTTTTTTTTTTATAATATAAAACAAAACAAATACAATAACTAAAAACATAAAAAGAAAATACAAAAGAGTATCAATTATAATTATACAAAGTTATACAGTTCAACAAAGCCACAATACCCTTTTGACCCTCCACCCACCTGAAAAAGTGACCCATCACCTGACTTCCGCAGAAGTGTCTAAACAGTTTTGAAAGTTGTTAACAGTAATAATAGAAAAGTAAATAAACTTGTTTCGATAACTCACTAACTAAAATAGTAAAATCCATTTTTGCCAGTTTAGAAATGTTGTTAGTCTTGAAGGTGCCACCGGACTCCTGCTCTTTTCGCAACAACCCTGTAAGGTCGAGCGGAGGCTGAGAGCGCGACTGGCGTAAGGTCGCCCTCCTACCCCCCCCCCCCGCAGAAAACGAGGCGAGATGCCGCGGCGGGGGGTGGGGGTGGAGGAGGGCGCGAGGCGGGCCTGGGGTCGAGCGTGCAAACTTTGCAGCCGGGCCCAGCGGCCGTCGGGCCTCCCTTTGCGCACGTCCGCCGCTCTCCGCACGGGCTGCAGGCGGGCGCGAGATAAGAAGGCGGCGGCCGAGCGCCGCTGCCCTGCAGGCGGAGGGCGCGGGCCGGACGGGGCCGCTCGCCGGACGGGAGGATGGAGCCCAGCGACGGGAGAGAAAAGAGCCGCCTCTTGCAAGGGGTGGAAGCCAGGTAGGTAGGTAGGTAGGTGGGAGCCGGGGGGGTGGAAGGTAGGTAGGTAGGTGGGTGGGGGGGTGGAAGGTAGGTAGGTGGGGGGGTGGGGGGTGGGGGTGGAAGCCAGGTGGGTGGGGGGGTGGGGGTGGGGGTGGAAGCCAGGTGGGGGGGTGGGGGGGAAGCCAGGTGGGGGGTGGGGGGTGGAAGCCAGGGTGGTGGGGGTGGTGGTGGGGGGTGGTGGAAGCCAGGTAGGTGGGGGGTGGAAGCCAGGTGGGTAGGGGGGGGTGGAAGCCTGGTGGGTGTGGGAAGCCTGGTGGGTGTGTGGGGGGGTGGAAGCCAGTTAGGTGGGTAGGTAGGAGGGGGGGTGGAAGCCAGGTAGGTAGGTGGGGGAGTGGAAGCCAGGTGGGTAGGGGGGGTGGAAGCCAGGTGGGGGGGTAGGTCGCCCGCCCTCCTCCCCCTCCCAGAACCCCATAGCAACTTCCCTCTCACCCCCTCCCTCAATTCCAGGGCTTCCAGCTTTTACTTTCCAGCTGTTGCTCCTCCAGCCCGAGCCTCCACACCAGTGGTTCCCAAAGTGGGCAGGACCACCCCCTGGGGGGCGGTGGGATTGCCTCGGGGGGGCACTAAGAGGCAAGAGGGCAGCAGGGGGCGCTGGAAGCGAGACCCTTCGACGGGGTTGTGCGCTAATTGACAATCGATCCGGCTCTGGCACCATGCTGGCCAATTTGGTGGAAACTATCAGGATTCCCCCCCCCCGCGCGCCCGCGCCCAGACTTTGCAGAGCTGGTACCATTGGTTTCATCGGTTTTGTTGAATAAATTTCAACTAAAAAGTTTTAATTTGATTTTGAATAGATGTGCGATTGATTGTTAAAGGGTAAAGGTCCCCTGTGCAAGCACCGGGTCATTCCTGACCCACGGGGTGACGTCGCATCCCGACGTTTCCTACGGGGTGGCTTGCCAGCGCCTTCCCCAGTCCTCTTCCCTTTACCCCCAGCAAGCTGGGTACTCATTTCACCGACCTCGGAAGGAAGGAAGGAAGGCTGGGTCGTGGGATCGAACTCAGGTCGTGAGCAGAGCTTGGACTGCAGTACTGCAGCTGACCACTCTGCGCCACGGGGCTCCTTGGTTGATCGTTACGCTTTTGAAATTGTATTGTCATTATCTTCTTTAATGAGTCCTGCAAAACCCCTATTTTGAATAATGCTTTTTGTAGGACAGGGTAGGGGGGGCTGGGGTTGAGTCTGTGGAGCCAAGGGGGCGGTGGCCGGAAAAGTTTGGGGACCACTGCTCTAGATGCTTACTCGGAAGTAAGTCCCACTGAGAGACATTGCTCCCAGGCAAGGGTGCATCGGTTTCCAGCTGTGCAGCCGGCGCAAGTTTACTCTGAAGTAAGCCCCTCTGGGTTTGACGGGTTTATTCCCAAGGAAGTGTCCTGCCCTTGAGTTAGATTGCAGCCCAAACTGCTTCTTGCACCGATTTTGGGAGGCAGGGGTGTATCTCCCTCCCCCCCCCCCACATACTAACCAGCTGAAAATGTGCCTGTCTCTGCTTAATCTCTCCCCCCCCCCCCATTGGACTGTTGAGTGGAAGAAGGCTCCCCCCCCCCCAAGCAGTTTAGTAAATAGGGTTGCCAGCTCCGGCTTGGGAAATACCTGGAGGTTTTGGAGAGAAGTCATCTTTCCAGGCTAGGGTTGCCAGGTCTCTCTTCTCCACCGGTGGGAGGTTTTTGGGGTGGAGCCTGAGGAGGGCAGGGGTTTGGGGAGGGACTTCAGTGTCATAGAGTTCAATTGCCAAAGTGGCCATTTTCTCCGGGTGAATTGGTCTCTGTTGGTTGGAGATCAGCTGTAATAGCAGGAGATCTCCAGCTAGAATCTGGAGGCACTACTAACCCTATTAGTAAATGAAGCTTTTCTTTACATGAATTAGTGGGGAGGAAAGCTTCATCTGTTTAATGGCCGCTGGTGGGTAAACCATTGTATACCCAAAGAGTAATTAATCTCTACTGAGTAACTAATATCCCTTAACTCGACAATAAAGGTGGCTGGAAATATGTCCAAATGACAGACTGCCCCCAAACATCTGGGTCTCTCACTGCATTGGTGATCATGGGTAGTAAATGGCACTTGGGTAAGCAACAGCAGTTAAGATATAGATGTTTGTTCTTGTGGCACCATGCAAAGAACTGGAGGTAAAAGACTTTGAGAGATCCTGAAGTTTCACTGATAAAAGGCAGTGGCCATTTCTTACAGGGAGAGCTGTGGGCTCTGAAATAGTTGGGTGAAGGTTGCCCTGCACAAAATGCGTTTGCAAACTTGCTTGGGTAAATTATTTAACTGCTGCGATCTAGACTGTTCTGTTTAGCTTATTGTAAGTAGGATCCTAGTGACGTAATTTCTGTTCTCCTTAATGCAGGGGTGGGGAACCTTTTTTCCGCCAAGGGCCATTTGGATAGTGGAACATCATTTGCGGGCCGTACAAAATTATAATCTTAAAAATTAGCCAACCAAGCCCCAAGCGGGCAGCTGCCCCAGATGACACCCCCCCCCGGCGCAGGCAAGCAGGCAGGCATCCAACCGGTGGTGCACTCGCCCACCTGGTGGCACAGGATGGTCTGTTGCACCAGCCGGGTGTAGCCGTCTAGCTGCACGCCTGCTCCTGCTCTGCATGGTCAGGGCGGATTCTACAGCTAGCTCCTGCTACCTCTGCCTGCAGGGATGAAATGAGGACACACTGGCTAAGAACTCCCCGCCCCCGCGCACTTGCATTCTGGCTCGGCCCCCATTAACCCCTCCATTGTTGCCACTTCCACTTCCGGTTCTGTACTTCTGAAATTCTAATGCGTTGGTTAACTGAATGCCCCAATTTTGTGATTGCCCTGGCTCACTGTGTGTAATCCTCCTTGAGCCCCTGTGAGAAAGGTGGTCTATAAAGAATGCAAATAAACTAAACAAGACAGGCTTAGCTTCCGCCACAGGCTCTGTCTCATTTTTTATCCCGCAGCTCTTCCTCCAGCATGCTGTTCTTCACTGTGTCCTCACAACAACCCTGTAAAGTGGTTTGGGCTCAGAAACAACAGTTGGCCCAGGGAGCTCGTGTCTGAGTGGAGATTAAAACCCGGGTCTTCCTGCTCCTAGTCAGAAGCTCCGCCCGCTGCCCCAGATTGCACCCCAAACTGCAAACAGAACCCTCCTTCCCAAGTTCATTTTAGTTGGGTTTATTTAAGAGAACGGCCTAGTAGCCCATGCTGGTCATGGGTCAAGGCTGCCTGTGTTTCTCTTGCTTTCTCTCTGCGCATTTGCCACGGCACGCTGCTTCTGGGAAGGACAAAACAGGCTGCGGGGATCTACTTACAGAACATTGGGAACTCTCAGCTACTAGTTATCATGTTTTGATCGGTACCCTCAGCAATGCAGAGTTCAGGAACATCCACGATGATTTAAAAAAAATGTGATAAACCCTTTTGCAGGGCTGGTGTCTGACAGAGTTTGGCTCTGGCTTCTTAAATATTAGGGGAAATTTTGTGCTCGCCAGCCTGTAGCGTTGCCAGGTCCCTCTTCGCCACTGGCGGGAAGTTTTTGGGGCAGAGCCTGAGAAGGGTGGGGTTTGGGGACGGGAGGGACTTCCATGTCATAGAGTTCAATTGCCAAAGTGGCCATTTTCTGCAGGTGAACTGATCTCTATTGGCTGGAGATCGGCTGTAATAGCAGGAGATCTCCAGCTAGTACCTGAAGGTTGGTAACCCTACAAGCCTGGCTGTGAATCTGTGAAGCTTCTTATTTTTTTATGCAGTGGATCTAATATGGGTGCCACTTGTTAGGAATTTGGAGAATTTTTCCAGCTTTGCAATTACAGAGAGAGACCAGTCAAGTGTATCCCTTTGAGTGCCTTTGTGGACTGTGCTGTTTGACTCTTTTTTTGTGGCCCCACATGCCCCCACTTCCCTGTACAGTCTCTGGAGCTAGAGATCCTGAAAAATGAGGGAGCCTGGCAACTCAGGAAGGGGACAACAGCACCTGTCAGGTTGTGGCAGGCCCTCATAGTAGCCATAGACACAGAACTAATTGTTGAAGCTCCCCGCATGTGCAGCTGAAAATGTGCAGCTGAACCTTCCCCTGGGGTTCTCAAGAAGGTGGCTAAAACCTTAAGACCCAGCAACCCCCCCTTCTCTTATTTATTTTATTGCATTTCTACCCTGCTCTTTCCCAACCCCAGGGTCGGGCTCAGAGCGGCTTACACAATCTAAAACATAATAAAAACAATAAAACATTAAAAAATATAATTTAAAATCGCCCCAAACAATCTAGTAAATAGAACAATAATGTCCCTCGATGGCGCTAAAACCCCCAAAATAGCCATCTGCAGGCGTCAGATGAATCTAACCACCTCCCAAGGTGGTATGGTGGGGGTGGCACTCAGCAGCAGGGAAGGGGGGGAGGATTAGGGAGGCCAGTATTTATAACGAGAACCATCGCTGGCCTCGACCATAAGCCCGGTGGAATAGTTCCATCTTCCAGGATTCCTGAAGGTCCCGCATGGCCCTGATCTTGCTAGGGAGCCTATTCCACCAGGGAGGGGCCAGGGCCGAGAAAGCCCTGGCCCTGGTCGAGGCCAGCCGGATACTCCTTGCCGCACAATTCTGGCAGGATCTCCAGCCTGCTGATTGGAAGGAGGGGGCCCATACTGTTAAAGCTCTGCCTCCATTCGGTAATTTCTCTGAGTTTGTTTCCGGTGAGTGTGTGAGCAAACCCTTATGGGCATCTCTGAGCTCCTTGCACCCTTATCAAAATGTGATAGATTGGTGAAGCTGAACTTGTTTGCATTGGTTGGATTTTGCAAGGTGCTTAAATGTGCCTAATTTCATAGGTTGCACCAACAGCTTTCTTGGGGCTGAATCTTGATTGCTATATTAATGTGCACCATCCTGGTTCTATGTGGGGCAGCTCTTGTCGTGCCAAGCAGTGCAGACCTTTAGTCACGGGAGGCTTGTGGTCCTTATAGGGCGCTTTCACACATGCTGAATAATGCACTTTCAGTCCACTTTTACTGCACTTTAACGATGGTTTGCAAGTGGATTTTGCCATTTCACACAGTACAGCCCAGCTTCAAAGTGCATTGGAAGTGAATTGAAAGTGCACTATTCAGCATGTGTGAAAGCGCCCATAGTGATGTGGTCTGTGGTTAATGAGAGTTGAGGGGAGGGGCTTGTGTCCATCGTTGGGCATTAGTTGGCAAGCAGCTCCCTCTTAGAGAATCTCTCTCTTTTTTAATTGCTCTTCTTGGTTCAGATCTTATTTAGGGATTTCAGGGAGCAGCTTCCCTGGTTCGATGCTCGGCTACGTCCCAGACCTCTCCGCCATCGAGCTGGGCCTGAAAGAAAACCAGCACTGCCATTCCAACTGGGCCTCTGGCAATGGCTACGACTGTGAAAGAGAGAGCGCGCGGAGGAAGCTCTACGTGGCCTCTGCGATCTGCTTGGTCTTCATGACAGGGGAAGTTGTGGGTAAGAGGCCAAGGCTTGTCGTACCGCGCAGTTTCTTTGGGAACAGCCACAAAGCTGTGCATAGCTCTGAGTAGACATAGCAGCCTGTCAAAGAGGATGCCTGGCCAGAGGTACCCTGGTCTTGATCCAGCAGGGCTGTTCCTGCACCATCTGACCTATCTGTTGGCCTCCCTTTTCCTCTTTCTTTCTGTGGTGATCCCGTTCGCCTCCCCGTTGTTCCATCCTTAATTTGCATGTTTTCTAAGGATGTTGTGCATGAATGCGGATACATGTGCCATATGTGCTGTACACTGCATTGGTCAGGCCGCACATGGAGTATTGTGTGCAGTTCTGGAGGCCTCACTTCAAAAAGGATGTGGACAGAATCAGGCGGGTGCAGAGGAGAGCGACAAGGGTGATCAGGGGCCTGGAGGCCAAGCCCTACGAGGAAAGGCTGGGGGAGTTGGGAATGTTTAATCTGGAGAAGAAGAGTTTGAGGGGGACATGATGGCTCTCTTTAAGTATTTGAAGAGCTGTCACTTAGAGGAGGGCAGGAAGCTGTTCCTGTTGGCAGCAGAGGATAGGACTCGCAATAATGGGTTTAAATTGTGGGCGGAAAAGTACCAGCTGGATATTAGGGGGAAATTTTTACAGTAAGAGTTGTTCGACAGAGGAATCAGCTACCTAGGGAGATGGTCAGCTCCCCCCTCACTGGAGTCTTTAAGCAGAGGCTGGACAAGCACTTGTCAGGGATGCTGTAGTCTGATCCTGCGTTAAGCAGGGGGTTGGACTAGATGGCCTCTGTGGCACCTTTCAACTTTATGATTCTATGTTAAAGGCTCTAGGATGTGTTCAAGGATGACGTCCCGTTTATGCTTGTGCAGTGCGCTAAGGAAATGCAGTGACCGGAGTTGGAGCACTTAGGAAGAGTGGGAATGCAGAACAAGGGCAGGTGTCCTTGGGTGGCCAGTGGAGGAAAAGGGTGGTGGCCTGGGCCACTGAACTGAAACAAGCCACGTTGGGTTACGTGTGACAGAGTAATTGAGTCTTTACACACATGAACGTTTAGGGGGAATGAGGAGGCAGCTCTTAGATGCAAGCGCATTCTCAGAGGGAGCTGCCCCATGTGGAAATGCCATGTGATGCCGTCTTCCTAGCGCCATACCACTCTGGAACACAGTGGAGGAGACTGAATGTTGAACGTTGCCCTTGTTTCAAAAACTCTCTGTACTTAAACTAGCATGGCAAGGAGAAGATCTCTTCTCTGATGTGTTAGCTTTCCACAATTCCTGCCATTGAAAGAAGAGCCAAAGAGCTTCATAGTACCGATTAACAAAATTTCTGGCAGGGTATGATCTTTCGTGAGCCACAGCTCACCTCTTCAGATATCTGAAGAAGTGAGTTGTGGCTCACCAAAGCTCATACCCTGCCAGAAATTGTGTTAGTCTGTAAGGTGCTACTGGACTCCTACTCTTTTCTACTGCTAGTGACAGACTAACATGGCTACCCATCGTGATAGTACTGATTGTGAGCCGTCAATGGCCTGTGATTCTTCTTTCCGCCTCCCACGTCTCTCCTCAGGGGGTTACTTCGCACACAGCTTGGCCATCATGACGGATGCAGCCCATCTGCTGACCGACTTCGCCAGCATGATGATCAGCCTCTTTTCACTTTGGATGTCATCCCGGCCGGCTACCAAGACCATGAACTTCGGCTGGCATCGGGCAGGTAACTTAGAGCCAGCATGGTGTAGTGATTAAGAGCGGTGATTTGGAGCAATGCAGTCTGATCTGGAGGACCTGGTTTGATTCCCCACACCTCCACATGGGCGCAGGCTAATCTGGTGAACTGGATTTGTTTCCCCACTCCTACACATGAAGCCAGCTGGGTGACCCTGGGCTAGTCACGGCTCTCTCAGCCCCACCTACCTCACAGGGTGTCTGTTGTGGTGAAGGTAAGGGAAGGTGACTGTAAGCTGGTTTGAGTCACCCTTAAGTGGTAGAAAAAATCAGCATATAAAAACCAACTCTTCTTAAACTGTTGTATTTAGCTTTTGATGGATCAAATTCAAGGGAAGACCCTGCTTTCTGTAGAGAAACGGCATTCTGTGATGTAGTTCTGGCCTCAGCCTTTTTGTCTCTTTCTGTTCTTCTCCCCCCCCCACCCCACTCACGCACATACACACACACCAATTTCCTCCTAATTCACAGCTGGTCAATGGTCTCTGAATGTATCCAGATTCCCATGGGCTGGGACCCTCAAAGCACGGCCTGTTGGGTTGTGATTCTCTAAAGAGCTGCCATTTTTGTTGCTTTTTGGAAGGCCCTGCTACTGGTGATCATGTGCAGAAAGCTAGGAAACATCACCCCTTGCCTTCCTTTGCACACATCCTGAGAAGAGCAGCAGGATGCCGAGGTGTGGTTTTGGAAGAAGAAGAAGAGTTGGTTTTTATATGCCAACTTTCTCTACCACTTAAGGAAGAATCAAACCGTCTTACAATCACCTTCCTCTCCCAACAGACACCCTGGGAGGTAGGTGGGGCTCAAAGAGAGTTCAGAGAGAGCTGTGACTAGCCCAAGGTCACCCAGCTGGCTTCATGTTTAGGAGTGGAGAAACCAACCCGATTCACCAGATTAGTATCTGCCGCTCATATGGAGGAGTGGGGAATCAAACCTGGTTCTTCAGATTAGAGTCCACTGCTCCAAACCACTGCTCTTAACCACTACACCATGCTGGAAGAGATTGCTTTCAGCACTAGGAGGGTTCTACCTCTTCCTGTCATGTGACTCTCTTACATTACTTAGATTCATACTTCTCGCTCTTGCAGCTCACTGGGTCTGATAGACCCACTTCCAACCCTCAGAACTGAAGGGCCCTAATCGCAATCAGTCCAGATCTTCAAATGTTCAGTGGGCTTCACCCCACCACTCCGTGTCCAGATGGTGCTGTTTTCCCACGGTCCTTTCCATTGGAACAGCTCTTTCCAACTGCCCAGACAGATAAATGCTGTGGTTGTGGGATCTGTCTCAAGGAACAGCCTCACAGATTGTGAGGCTGGAGTAATGAAAGGCAAGTAGTTGAAATAACTCTTCCACAGATTCTGCTGGGGGGGGGGGCAGTTTCATTCCCACCCCCTTTGTCTCTGTCCCACTGATCTTCACATCTGTGAGAGCCAGCGTGGTGTAGTGGTTAAGAGCGGTGGACTCTGATCTGGAGATTTGGGTTTGATTCCCCACTCCTCCACATGAGCAGCAGGGGCTAATCTGGTGAACTGGATTTGCTTCCCCACTCTTACACATGAAGCCGGCTGGGTGACCTTGGGCTAGTCACAGCTCTCTCATCCCCACCTACCTCACAGGGTGTCTGTTGTGGGGAAGGGAAGGTGATTGTCAGCTGGTTTGATTCTTCCTTAAGTGGTGGAGAAAGTCGGCATATAAAAACCACCTCTTCTTTCTCTGCATGGATCCTGCGATCCCTGGAATGATAACTCCAGGGTTAGAAAGAGCTGTAGCAACTGAGAACGTGGGAAAGTCCTGTGTAGTGTTGTGCATACCCATGAACCCAAACCGAAAATAAACCCAAAATTAGCTGTTTCGGCAATATTTGGGTTTCAGTTTTACAGGATACCAAAATTTGGGAATAAAGCCAAATAGCTGATCAGTATTCAGCTTTTTTCGGCTTCGGCTTTCTCCAGGCTTTACTATGGGATTTTTTTCAGTGAGCTCTGGGGGATAGCTTCAAGGAACTGTCCTTGTGTGAACTCCGAAGTCTGGTGAAGATCGGGTCAGGGGGTCTGATTTTATGGGGTCCGGAAGGGGGAGACCCCATTCCACACAGAAAAACATTTTAAACTTTACCATGTATGGAGGAGGGGGGGTGACCCCTTCCATGCATTTGCAAATTTTCCTGATGTTTCCCCCCACCCTGCAGAGATTTTGGGAGCGCTGCTGTCGGTGCTGTCCATCTGGGTCGTGACCGGGGTCTTGGTCTACCTCGCGGTCCAGCGGCTGCTCTCGGGCGACTACGAGATAGAAGGGGAAGCGATGCTCATCACCTCTGCCTGCGCAGTGGCGGTGAATATAATGTACGTAGGAATCGCCTTCAAAAGCTGCATAAAACGGAGATTTCTGATTGATGGGAGGTGACCTTAGTAGCTGGTCATGGAAGACTCCTGGATGGGCTGCTGGAGATGTGGACTTGAAGACCATGGGCTGAACCAGTCAGATCAGGCCCTGATCTAAGGAAAAGCCCCCTTTTCCCTGCTGGCCTTTGAGTAATATCCCCCTGATGTTCTTTTGTGTGATTATGTCCAGAAATAACTGCACTCTGTTTGTCTGCATTCTCTTGTATTTGTGATGACAGTTTTCAGATCTTAAACGAGGATTGGTCCTTAGTGTTTAAGGTCGCAAATCGTAAATGTTCACCTTGCTTCTTCCAGATACCCTTCAACAGAACTTTCTGCTTGCCAGACTATTTCGGCTGGTTAGAAATTCATAAGTTCAGACGAGCTTTCTTATTGGCGAGATGACATGCCCTTGCCTCAGCTGAGACACAAGGGCAATACAATAAAATTATTGCAGAAGAAGGAAAATGCCCATTTTGTCCGGATCACATAGACTGCCTAGCCCACATTGTTTTAGTATGTACACAAAATAATATTGCACGAAATAAATATATCACTTCTTGGATAAAACAGCTAAAGACGCTTTCTGAGAAGCGAATACTGCGATACCTGCTGTCAAATAGATCGGTCAATTGCATGAGAGATGTGGCAACCTTTCTCTTCATAGTGTCAAGGAAAAATTAAATTTCATCTCCCTTTTTTAAAGTGTGAAGTGTGAACAGCCATTGGCTGTTAAATCTAGGGAAAGGAAAAGTTTCAGACATGAGCAAAGGACGATGGGGGTTGGGCTTCTCCTCCAAGGCAAATTTGCCTTCCCTTGTAGCTTGGCTCATTTCCTCAAGTCCCCTTTCTGCTGTCCACTTCTGGAACTTTGTGCTGTGGGCTGTGAGAAGTTGAAGTGTGGGCAGTTCTGCCTTAATGGGGTCCCTGGCAGTCCTATGACTCTGGAAGGAGGGAGTGGTGGCAAGGAATGGAGAGGCCTGCCTTCCTTGCCACATGGGTTGCCAGGTAGCAAAAGGGGTCTCCTCCATGCAAGAGGAGTAGAGAATCTACATGGCTTCCTTTTTGCTTGCCTTGGCCTCTGTAGAATGGGAGTCTCCCTTCACCAGTCAGGACACGGGCATAGCCATCACAGTCACAGTGAGGGGCAGAATACCAGCGTCCGGGCTGCATTCATCCACGTTATTGGGGACCTTCTGCAAAGCATCGGGGTTCTGGTGGCAGCCTACATAATCTATTTCAAGGTAAGGGTCCAGCTGTGCTTTTTGGGAAGGATTTGGCCAGAGTGGTCATTCTACATGTAGAGTTGTCACTGAATAAGTAGCTGCCATGATCCATCAGTGAACAATTTCAATGCGGGAAGTCCAAGGATTACCAAGTCCCTGTGGCATCTTCCGTTGCAGGGTCTCGGCTGGTGGATGCTGAGAAAGACCTTTGCGTAGGGTTACCAACCTCGACGCACTAGCTGAAGATCTCCTGCTATTACAACTGATCTCCAGCCGATAGAGATCAGTTCCCCCGGAGAAAATGGCCGCTTTGGCAATTGGACTCTATGGCATTGACGTACCTCCCTTCCCCAAACCCCACCCTCCTCAGGCTCTGCCCCAAAAACCTCCCGCCGGTGGAGAAGAGGGACCTGGCAACCCTACCTTTGCCTGAAAGTTCGGCTAGACCTTATTGTTTCTTCCATGTTTGCTTTCAGTTTCCTTTTTGCTTTTGCAAATGCAGCCTCTGGGATTACTTTATCAAGGAGTAGAGGGGGGGCAGAAAAACCAGGAAATTTCTCCCTTTCCTCCCCTTTCATTTTCTCGCTGGATAAAGCCATGCCTGAGCTGCTTTGCCCCCATGGGGAACAACATGCAGGAGCCTGTAAGTTTTTCCTACCAGCATATTTGGGTCATAGGTCTGTTTCGTCATGGAGTTAGGGTCGCCAACCTCCAGGTACTAGCTGGAGATCTCCCACTATTACAACTTATCTCCAGCCAATAGAGATCAGTTCCCCTGGAGAAAATAGCCACTTTGGCAATTGTATTCTATGGCATTGAAGTCCCTGCCCTCCCCAAACCCTGCCCTCCTCGGGCTCCACCCCGAAAACCTCCCACCGATGGTGAAGAAGAACCTGGCAACCTTACAAGGAGCTGATCTGCCTACTGCCAAGAAAATTATTGCAGCCACGTAATACTTTTTTCACTGTCGGCAACAAGCTGGGTGTTGTATAGCATGGGGACGGTAGTACAACTCTATATTCACATCCTTCCAGCCAGAACTGAAGTTCGTGGATCCCATCTGCACATTCCTGTTTTCCATCCTTGTCCTTGGGACAACGCTGAGCATTCTCCGAGATGTGGTCCTTGTGCTGATGGAAGGTAAACCTCTATGTGAGTGAGAGGGGATGGATGACTTTGGACTATGAAGGAGGAGTTCTCCCCTGTTTATATTTAAGACATGTTTTTACTTGTGCAGATTTACCTGCTAGCATTACTTAATCAAAGATGGGAACATTGTGGGGAAGGGGAGACTTTAACCCTGTCCTAAAAAGGTAAAGGTCCCCTGTGCCAGCACCGGGTCATTCCTAACCCATGGGGTGACATCACGTCCCGACGTTTACTAGGCAGACTTTGTTTTTACGGGGTGGTTTGCCAGTGCCGTCCCCAGTCGTCTTCCCTTTACCCCCAGCAAGCTGAGTACTCATTTTACTGACCTCTAGTGGCCCCCAACTTCCTGTTGCTTGCACCTAACTGGCATCTCCCTCTTGCTTTTCCGCAGGTACACCCAAGGGTGTGGATTTTAATGAAGTGAAGAAGATCCTGCTGTCCATCAGTGGTGTGAAAGCTCTTCACAGCCTTCACATCTGGGCCCTAACTGTGTCTCAGCCCGTCTTGTCGGTTCACATTGCAATCAGTAAGTTGCACCCCCAAGCTGTGGGTTTGGGGCTCACTAGGTACAGCTGCCATGATCCTTGGATTGTGTCTCTGGAGCGGGGTGGGGAGGTGACCACATCTGGCATCTGCAGCTGGAGGAGGGGTCAGGATCCTGTCCACAGCTGTTGGACGGGCCCACCAAGCTGATCCTGGGATGTAGAGCAAAAACACAAAGAGGCCAAGATTGTGCATCTCTGTTTGTTTATAAAATGCAAATTGCAGCCCCAGTTTGCATCAGGGCTGTGTGCAGAAGGAGTATTTAACCCTTTAATCTCCACCAAGTCTTTATAATCAAGACTGGATTCGCTGCTTAGCTGTAGCAGTTTAAAGGTAAAGAAACCCACATTTTTAAAATGACATGCCTCTCCTCCCCTTGAAAATGGTAGCAGAACTGGGGAACAGATTTGATGAGCAAAACTGAGTAGAAGATGAAAAGTTATGCCTCCTCTCCCTTTCCTGATTTGCCCTGAGGCAAATTGAGGCTGCTATAAGTTGAGGCTGCTTGTGTCTGCAATTTGCATTTTATAGGTAGGTAGACAGGCTAGAAGGAGCCCCGTGGCGCAGAGTGTTAAGCTGCAGTACTGCAGTCAAAAGCTCTGCTCACGACCTGAGTTCGATCCCAACGGAAGTTAGTTTCAGGTAGCCGGCTCAAGGTTGACTCAGCCTTCCATCCTTCCGAGGTCGGTGAAATGAGTGCCCAGCTTGCTGGGGATAAAGGGAAGATGACTGGGGAAGGCACTGGCAAACCACCCCGCAAACAAAGTCTGCCTTGGAAACGTCGGGATGTGACATCACCCCATGGGTCAGGAATGACCCGGTGCTTGCACAGGGGCCCTTTACCTTTACCTTTAGACAGGCTAGACTTGTAGGTGGAATTGCATGGACATTAACTGTTCTCCCCCCCCCCCCAAATTCTCCTTCCCAATGCTTTTATGAACTGCAGATAGAACTCTGTTGAAAAGGGGAGGCGTTGGAAAACTGGTGGGGATGCTCAGAGAGTCTTGGAAATTGCTCACTTCAGGTGGTGCAGATGTCTGCCTGCCTGACCCTTCCCCCCCCCCATTCTTCGATAGAATAAAAGTGTATTTTTTCCTTCCAAGAGTTCACAATGAGGTGAACTCTCTCATAATACTAGAACGTAGGGCCATCTGCTGAAGCTGGAGGGTGAGAGATTTCAAGAGATTTCATAAAATGAAGTATTTCTTCACACAATGCATAGTTAAATTGTGGAACTCCCTGCCCCAGGATGTGGTGATGGCTGCCAACTTGGAAGGCTTTAAGAGGGGAATGGACATGTTCATGGAGGAGGGGAGTATCCATGGCTACTGGTAAAAATGGATACTAGTCATGATGCAGACCTATTCTCTCCAGGATCAGAGGAGCATGCCTATTATATTAGGTGCTTTGAAACACAGGCGGGACAATGCTGCCGCAGCCGTCTTGTTTGTGGGCTTCCTAGAGGCACCTGGTTGGCCACCGTGTGTACAGACTTCTGGACTTGATGGACCTTGGTCTGATCCAGCAGGGCCTTTCTTGGGTTGTTAGGTTAGGCCAGTGGAAGAAGGAGTGGCAATACGGAAATGGCCCCACGTACAAATTTTGTTCTGGGCCCAGAAAAGTAGTATGGCTTGCCAGTTAAGTAGTGATAAGAAAGTGTGGTGTAGTGGCTAGAGAGTCAGGCTAGGGGGAATACCCAGATTCAAATCCCCATTATGCCCTGGCAGTTGGCTGTGTCACCTTTGGCCAGTCACACCCTCTCAGCCTAACCTACTTCACAGGGCTGTTGTGAGAGTAAAATGGAGAACGATGTTGCAAGCTGGTTTGGGTCCCAACTGAGGAGGAAAGCAGGGTATAAATATCTAAATAAATAATAAAAACATTCTTCAAGAAAAGGGTATTAGATGTGTCGGCATGAGATGGGGCGCTGTGGAGGGTCTTTTGCCAGGGAGGTCACATCCCCGAAAAAGAACTCTACATATCTAGTACATTTTTATATTTTCCTTTCCCCAGGGATCTCACGGTGGCATACCTGGTGCTCTTCCTGCCCCATTCTATCCTCACGACAACCCTGTGAAGTAGGTTAGGCTGAGAGTGTGCGACCAGCCCAAGGTCACCCCCTGAGCTTTGTATTAGAGTAGGGCTTTTAGACTCTGGCCTGCTAGATCGTAGATGATCACTGTAATCACTACACAGCACTGCTTCTTCTGGAAGAAGTTGCCTTAGACTGAACGAGACTCTTGAAGCTGCCTTATACTGAATCAGGCCCTTGGTCCATCAAAGTTAGTATTGTTTGCTCAGACTGGCAGCGGCTCTCCAGGTTCTCAGGCAGAGTTCTTTCCCATCACCTACTTGCCTGGTTCCTTTAACTGGAGATGCTGGGGATTGAACCTGGGACCTTCTGCATGCCAAGCATATGCTCTACCACTGAGCCACAGTGAAGGGGAGCAAGGAGCTCTGAGCTGAGGGTACTGGAGATAGCCTACAAAGATGTGAACTGCAGAAAGAGGATCTGGGTGGTTTTGGCACGTGCTGGGTAGGATCCAGCCAGCAGTTCCTGAAACCATCACGTGCAGTCTTTTCATCAAAGCTACTTCCTTTTTTAAAAGGGGGGGGGCATTTCCATCTGCTGGCAGTCTTGTAAAACTGCCCAGCAGGGTTGGATGATGCTGTTCCTAACGTCACAAGCACCCCTCCTGTTTCTAACTTCACTAACGTCACAAGCACCGCTCCTGTTCCCTTTCCGTGGGGCTTGGGCAAGAGCACTTCCCTGTGAATCGCATCCACAATGCGACTGTTAATAGATCCTCTTTTCAAGTCCTGCTCTCTGTGCTCCTGCCTGCAAAGGTGGGGTGGGTGGCAACCAGAGACAGGGCTTTTCCAGTGGTGGCGCCTTACCTGTGGAATGCCCTCTGCCTTGAAGCTTGCCTGGAACCTAACCTACTCTCTGTTAGGTACCAGGCCAAAGCATTTCTTTGTACCCAAGCTTTTAACAAAGGGGGTTGATATTTATTGTTTTTACAATCTGCTTCTAGTTTAAGGCCTGTTATGAGGTCAATTTCAGCCGCCAAATGTTTAATGGTTTGGGGAGCCAGCATGGTGTAGTGGTTAAGAGCGGTGGAGTCTGATCTGGAACCGGGTTCGATTCCCCACTCCTCCACATGAGCGGCGGAGGCTATTCTGGTGAACTGGATTTGTTTCCCCACTCCTTCCCACGAAGCCAGCTGGGGAACCTTGGGCTAGTCACAGCTCTCTCAGCCTCACCTGCCTCACAGGCTGTCTGTTGTAGAGAAAGGAAGGGAAGGTGATTGTAAGCCGGTTTGAGTCTCCCTTAAGTGATAGAGAAAGTCAGCATATAAAAACCAACTCTTCTTCTTCTTCAATCATGTTTATTCTTTGGGGCTTTCGTTGCCTGTTTTTAAACGGTGATTAGTTCATTGCTTTTATTTCTATGATGTTTATTTTCACAAGCCGCTTGAAGATGAGCCTTATGATTACTTCAAATAAATAGTAGAAAAGAGCAAGAGTCCAGTAGCACCTTAAAGACTAACAAAAATATTTTCTGGCAGGGTATGAGCTTTCGTGAGCCACAGCTCACTTCTTCAGATACAGCTAGAATAAATAAATATCATCCCAGATTCATGATCCCCCATTAAATGCGCAGTTCTGTATTTTGTGTCATCTTCATCTTCCTTTTCCCTCTGCTTGCTTCCCAGACGAGGACGCAGAGGCGCAGGCCGTCTTGAAGGAAGCCAGTTCCCGGCTGCAGGCGGCCTTCAGCTTCCACACCACCACCATCCAGATAGAGAACTACTCCGAGGACATGAATGATTGTCAGGAATGCCAGAGCCCCTTGGACTGACGGGTGCCCACCGGGGAGGGTTGCTAAGCAACCCGGACTGGATGGTCTTGTCAAAACTGCTACCTCAGACCTGCTGTTGATGTGAACTTAAAATCCTATAGTCTTCTGGGCTGGCTGTGGCCGAGGAGCATTCTGGGGTTGCCGAAGGGGGTGTTTGAGACTTGGGGAATGTGATTGCTTTCCACTGCATTTTGCATTTTAAGGAACCAACGTCCCTTTTTTTTTTTTTGCCCCCTTCCTTCTCTTTGTTTGTTTGTTAATGTCTCTTTTTTCATTCTCTTCAGAAAATGTAATTTTTAAAGGCCTGCAATTAAAACAGTGGAATCTGTCGGTCGGTTTGTTGATTTCTTTTTTGTGGGGGGCTTTCACTGTCATTTTCAACCGGCGGTTATCCGTTGCTGTCCCAATTCTATGTAAAGCAACGTGGGGACGGAGGTTTCAGGCAGCATTTTTAAATCGGTTTATGTCTGAGCCGTATCTGAAGCTTCCTGCTTGCGCTTGTTTTCATAGTCCTTTTCCCAGGTCTTGTTCTTTGCGTCTTGTCTGCTCATAGAAATTATATTCATTTTGGAGCTCCTGGTCTTTCATTGCTCTGAAAGGCAGCGCCTTCCAGCCCGAGGGTCGCAAAGCTTGTGAAAGAGGGTTTCAGGCTTTTGCAGTTTTATTGATGTGTGCCTGCTTAGTTTTTTTAAGTGGGTCACCATCATAACAAGTAAACTTGGCCTTGTTGGACACCATACCAAAAAGTTTGGAGGCCACTGGTCTAGGGTTGCCTTCGCCATCTCTTTTTAACCATCCCGTTCCTATGGTGGTCTTATCCCCTTCCCCAGCTGATTTTTGTAGATCAATTGTTTGCTGAAAGCACAGGAGTAGGCCAGGCTGGGTTTATTTTTCCTGGTCAGTTTGGCATGCCTAAAACTCTCTGCAGACTAGGTAGTTTGGGGCTCTTATGTTTGCACCTTCAGAGAATAATGTCTGCAGTTGTCAGTGGTTACAGTGTAAGACCATGATCTGGGAGACACGGGTTCAAATCCCCACTGCCATGGAAGGTTGCTGGGTGACCCTAGTCAAATGGGTGACGCATAGTTAAATTGTGGAACTCCCTGCCCCAGGATGTGGTGATGGTGGCCAACTTGGAACGCTTTAAGAGAGGAGTGGACATATTCATGGAGGAGAGGGTTACCCATGGCTACTAGTCAAAATGGATACTAGTCATGATGCAGACCTATTCTCTCCAGGATCAGAGGAGCCTATTATATTAGGTGCCTATTATATTAGATGCTGTGAAACACAGGCAGGACAATGCTGCTGCAGTTGTCTTATTAGTGGGCTTCCTAGAGGCACTGTGTGAACAGACTGCTGGACTTGATGGACCTTGGTCTGATCCAGCATGGCCTTTCTTATGTTCTTTTGACCCTGGACCAGTCACACGCTCTCAGTCTATGCTACCTCAGAGTTGTGAAGATAAAATGGAGAATGCTGTACATCACTTTGCGTTCCCATTGGGGGAGGGAAGTGTGTATAAATGACGGAAATAAAAAATGCAGGGTTAGGAATCTAGGCCATGGTTGGACCACTAGAGGGCCTCAGAAGCTTTCTTAACTCGTGATTGAGGTCTTGTGAAATTTCCTTTGCACATTGTTATTACTGTACAGTATTCTATGCCCTGACCTGGATGGCCCAGGCTAGCCTGATCTCGTCAGATCTCAGAAGCGAAGCAGGGTCAGCCCTGGTTAGTATTTGGATGGGAGACCACCAAGGAAGTCCAGGGTTGCTGTGCAGAGGAAGGCACTGGCAAACCACCTCTGTTAGTCTCTTGCCATGAAACCCCCCCCCCCCAAAAAGGGGTCGCCATGATTCTGCTGTGACTTGACGGCACTTTACACACACACACACACATTCTTCTGCTGTAGGATAAGGACTGGAGTATGTTATTTGGATTAAGCCACGGCTCCATCCTGCCGCATTCTGATATGACTTGCTGTGAGCAATCTTTCCCAGTGGTCTGTCCTAATGAATGGGGTTCAGTGCCAGAGATACTGCCTCCTTGGCTGGTGTGGGGGGACGTAGGATAGGTTTCTTTCTGCATAATTTACTGTTCTTTTGTTAGTTGGCAACAGTTTTGCCCGAACCATCTCAGCAGACAACGACCCTGTGCAGTGGTGTTGTCATACTATAGATTGTGGGGTAGAGACTCAGACACCAGCTTGCTAAATTGTACGTTATATGAGAGAAGTGTGCAGAATCTTCTTTAAGTGCTGATGTTTATTTGCTTCATTGAAAGTCCGCCTTTTTCATGAAGACACGAGGCAGATTGCAGAATGAGGAAACGTGGTAGCATGCATGGCTCTTCATTTAATTCCCATAACAATCCTGTGAGGTATGTAAGGCAGAGAGAACACAAGAAAGGCCATGCTGCATCAGACTAAGGTCCATCAAGTCCACCGGTCTGTTCACACAGTGGCCGACCAGAAGAAGAGTTAGTTTTTACATGCTGACTTTCTCTACCACTTAAGGGAGTCTCAAACCGGCTTACCATCACCTTCCCTTCCCCTTCCCACAACAGACACCCTTTGGAGTAGGTGAAGCTGTATCAGTGTGACTCACTCAAGGTCACCCAGCTGGCTTCATATGTAGGAGTGGGGAAACAAATCCAGTTCACCAGAATAGCCTCTGCCACTCATGTGGAAGAGGGAATCAAACCCCGTTCTCCAGATCAGAGTCCACCGCTTCAAACCACAGCTCTTAACCACTACTCCATTCTGGCTCCCAGGTGTTGTGATAGCATACAGCTGGTCCTGGGCTACCCAACAATCTTAATAGCTAAGTCAGGGTTTCACCTGGGTTGCCCTAGGTTTAGTCCTACCTTCAATCCATATCACCACTCTGTTTCCGTATTGTTTTTTCCAGTGTGCCAACATGGCTGCTTTTTTGGAATTTTTCTTCTTGTGATCTGCATCTCGTGATGCAGATGATGTTTGGGAGCTTTCAGCCTAGGCCCGTAGTAACGCATTGGCAAGACATTCCTCTGGGGAGGGTGCTTCCTTCATGGCCTGTGTGCAGAAAAAGGCATAGATGCGCACAGCCTTCCACCCTTGCGGGGTGAGGAGTGCGCCGAGTCCCGGAGAGTTCAGGAAGCCACACAGTTGCCTGAGGCAGCATCATGCGGGAAGCGGCTTCCTGTCAGCAGGGACTTAGCGAGCACCAGCTGATGGATGTGACCGGATTCTGGTTGAGGAATGATGGCTGCCATTTGGCCCTCGTGAGGGAAGGGTCTCAGTGCAGCCCTGGAGAAGAAACGGTTGGGCAGCGGCAGGAAGGCTGGCCTTGGCAATGGTGCCGCTCGGTTTGAGGCTGCAACATATTCGCGGATGAGACAGGTAGGTTTGCACCAGGGTTTTGAGGTCTCACTCACTAGCCTGCGTGGCGTAGTGGTTAAGAGCAGTGGTTTGGAGCAATGCAGTCTGATCTGGAGGACTGGGTTTGATTCCCCACTCCTACACACGAAGCCAGCTGGATGACCTTGGGCTAGTCACACTCTCTCAGCCCCACCTACCTCACAGGGTGTCTGTTGTAGGGAAGGGAAGGTGATTGTAAGCCGGTTTGATTCTTCCTTAAGTGGGAGAGAAAGTCAGCATATAAAAACCAACTCTTCTTCTTCCCCAGAGCCTCAACTGTTCCTTTCATGCCAACTGGAGGGAGCTGGAGCTATGTCACCGCTCCTGGCATGTGCAGAATATGTCCTCCTCACAACTAGGCTGAAGGGAAGGCATTTCTGGGTGGCCTTTTTTGCTTGGCAATAGGTTCAAAATAAACAAAAGGAAGCCTGGCATGATGCAACCCATGTCTGAGTAATGCAATTTGTTGCCACACACATGGAGAACGAACAGCTGTCAACTTACGACGGTGTCTTTCGGCCGTTCTGGCTGCAGGGAACCTTCTTGTGGTCTTAGGACTCGCCTGAGTGTCTGTTGCAGAAGATCTTGGAACATCTTTTATGCCACCCATGATTCATATGGAGCATTGGTCAGTAGGGGGACGTGGTCCTTGAATACATGAAGTTGCCCTATACGGAATAAGACCCTTGGTCCATCCAAGTCAGTATTGTCTACTCTGACGGGCAACGGCTCTCCAGGGTCTCAGGCAGAGGTCTTTCGTATCACCTACTTGCCTAGTCCCTTTAACTGGAGAGCCGGGGATTGAACCTGGGACCTTCAGCGTACCAAGCAGATGCTCTACCACTGAACCACAGCCCCTCCCCAAAAACAGCTTTATCCTCACAGGAGCTTTCATAGTGGTCAGTGTATTTGAACACATGAAGCTGCCTTATACTGAATCTGACCCTTGGTCCATCAAAGTCAGTATTGTCTACTCATATTGGCAGCAGCTCTCCAGGGTCTCTGGCAGGGGTCTTTCACATCACCTACCTGCCTAGTCCCTTTAACTGGAGATGCCGGGGACTGAACCTGGGACCTTCTGCATGCCAAGCAGATGCTCTACCACTGAGCCACGGCCCCTCCACAGTCCTTGCTGTCACCCTGAATGAAACAAAGAGCCAAAGGATGCCCCCAGTGCCTGCACATGGTGGGTAGCTGGGTTCTGCATTGCTCCTTAGTGGAAGCCATGTTGTGTCTTAGGAAGACAAGAGGAATCTTTTCACTGGCAATCTTCTGGGGAGCACCTGGGAAACTTGGGCTTGAAAACCAGTACTTTAGAAGACCTTATAAAAATGAGATACATTTGTGGTGCCTCTTTTTGGGTGCGGCTAGGCCATTCCATACTCTTGGCTTAACGTTGTATTCCTCTTTCCGTATACTGCAAATGCACCTGACCCTTCAAAGAGCCAGAAGCAAACCCTTTTAAATTGCATTGATTTATGAAGACGGTCATATACCACTTAAAAAAGGTAAAGGTAGTCCCCTGTGCAAACACTGGGTCATTACTGACCCATGGGGTGACTTCTGTCGGGATCAAACTCAGGTCGTGAGGAGAGCTTTTCACTGCAGTACTGCAGCTTACCACTCTGTGCCACGGGGCTCCTACATACCACTTTGGGACCCATTAAAGTAGAAACATGGCTGATAATTACTTACAGAATCCCCCACACACAGACCCAATTGTTGTCCACTTTTCCTGCGTAAACTGGTTCAAGAACTTTTTGTTGAAAGGCCATAAATAGAAATTGTAAACACCTAAGAAGTGTTGTCAAGGGTTGTATGAAGTTGGTGGGTTTTTTTAAAACACCACTGACTCTGAGGAGATGGAAACAGGCAGGCGGGGTCTGAAAGGGAATCCATCTGCCCATCAATCCTTAGCAGTAAAGCCCAGGAGAGAGAAGAGTCCGAGCCAGTAATATACTTTAATCTGTGGATTTATAGTCTCATCTGTTTTGCTGGAGGGAGGGTGCGAGAGCCACTCGGCTTCCTCCCCACAACCCAAGAAGCGTATCTGCCGCTTTACGGACACCAGAGCCCGGCTGCCTTGCAGGAATGATCAATTTTATTGCAAGGTCTGTGAGGTTGCTTGGGAAGAAAAGCCGTGTTATTTATGCCACAGTTTGTCAGCACCATATTGATGGCATGGCGAGTTCCCCAGCCTGTTTAGAGAATGATTGCTTAGAAAGAGACTCAGGTTGGCTGATAAAGTGATTCTTGGCCCTCTTGGGCAACCCCAGTGGGTAGTCATTTCTCAGAAGGAGCTTAAGTTGTTCCAGGATGAATGTACTAGTGAGGTTCTGAATCAGGGCAACTTTACATGGTAGTGAGTCGACACAATCACCTGCTTGTGTCTATGGGGAGTGGAGGGGGACAACAGGTGCCCTCTCCCCCCTGAATCCTAAATTTACTGGTAAGAAGTCAGGTGATCTGCAGTTAAGATTAATAACCTCCTCCCCAATTATTTCTGCAGATACTCTTTCAAGGACTTAAAGAAGTGATATCAACACATGAAGCTTCCTTATACTGAATCAGACCATCAAGGTCCATCAAAATCAGTATTGTTTACTCAGACCGGCAGCGGCTCTCCAGGATCTCAGGCTGAGGTCTTTCACATCACCTACTTGCCTAGTCCCTTTAACTGGAGATGCCGGTGATTGAACCTGGGACCTTCTGTGTGCCAAGCGGAGGCTCTACCACTGAGCCACAGACCCTCCCCTAGGGAGCAACACTCGCTGTTTGATGTAGCCACGGGGGGGCAGGGAAATCCTCTTCTTAAGAAGAGTGGTCCTTCAAATCCGGTATCCTGCTTCCCACAGAGGACAGCTAGATGCTCTGGAAATGCCATAGGGCAGGGCCCACTGGAAAGAGGGAAGGCCCACCTTTTTTGTTTTTCAAAGTGGGGGTTCCTTTTATTAACTCGGTTAAACACAACTATAAGATTGATATAAATAGATGTGGATCCTTTTGTGTGACTTAATATCTGCTCTTAGGTACCTAATGTAGGCTTAATATAACATAAGTTTTATACTGTGGGTATATGTAATTATTGGTAGTTTTGGAAAGCTTGTAAAATTTAAAAAAAATTCCCCCCAAAAGTGGCCCAAACTTCACCCTGTTCTTGTCCTCCAGGAATGGATATTCAGAGTTACAGATCCTTTGACATGACCTGGCATCTTCTAGAAAACAGGGAAACCACACAGTAAACAGGGACCACATGAGATTTTTCCAGCTAAAACCCCTCCCAGCAACCAGTCAGAAGGATGACATTGTGGTCAAGTCAATAGAATGTGGTCCAGGATAATAGCATTCCCCTGGCTGTGCCAGGGGGGTGAAAGGGTTGGTGAATAAGAGGAGATCCAAGTAGTTAAAAACAAGCAAAGAGAGGTGTCATTTCCTGCAAACTTTTACTTGTACTGGTAAAACCCAATAAAGACTGAAAATTCAACTGGCATCTCTGCAGGTTACCAGCGGAATGAGTTTCCACCTCTCAGAATCCAACATCAGAAGGCTCTGGAGCCGTTCCCCACTAAGGAATGTGGCCTGCAGCCTTGTGAAACGACTGCATCCGATTCCCCAAGGCCTGCAACAGGCCAAAACCCAAGTGACTTCCTCCAGACAAGTAGCAAATCCGTACAGCCATGCCAGGCTGTTTGTCTCCAGTAGTGGGGGCTACTTCCGCCGTTGCCCCTCCGCTGGCGTTCTGTCTCCCTGAGAGGTTCTTCTGCTTCCCCTGGGCTAGTCTCTCTCCAAATGCCGGTATTTTTTGCGCAGCACAGACACCTGGTCTTTGAAGAGCACGGGGTCCAGGCGGAACTGAGAGTGCACCAGGGGCATGTAACCAAACCAGGCCGCAAACTGGTTCACGCACTCCTGGCGCTGGGAGAAACGAAGGTTCCCGTTGGAAGGAGGAGCGCTCTTCAACAGCTGCAGAGACAGAAAGGAAGACCACGGGGCAGAGAAAGACCAGATTTTTGCTGAGTGTGAACAGCTGCCTGGGAACTGCTCACAGATAAATGGATCCTATGCTACAAGGGTAGCATCTAAAAATGACCCCCCAGAAATACTAAGATGTGGAACCAGCCAGTGCCCCCATCCCTGCCTTTTATTCCCCTCATCGACCCATCTCTGCTCAGTACCTGTGGCAAGGGAACGTCTCTGTGCTGTTTCTTTTGGGTCACTTTGATGGGAGGTAGTTTTGTGACAGCCGAGACCAGGAAGTTCATCAATATGTCCTCGCAGTTGGAGATCTGATCAATGAAGCTCCTTATTCTAGCCGGCAAATAGTTAGTAAAGAGGCTGTGATAATACCTAGGGATGGAAGGGGTGGGGGAAGGAAAAGAGAAATGCTATTGTTAATGTCATGTTCAGGCCTGGTTTCCAGCAGGGACAAGACATTTGGGGTTCCTCAGGCTCAAGATGCTGGTATATTTCCATGGCAGAGATCTTGTAAATATTAATGTATGAAATGCAAACTTCATAGAGTTGGAAGGGGCCATACAGGCCATCTAGTCCAACCCCCTGCTCAGTGCAGGATCAGCCTAGAACAGTGATGGCGAACCTTTTAGAGACGGAGTGCCCAAACTGCAACCCAAAACCCACTTATTTATTGCAAAGTGCCAACACGGCAATTTAACCTGAATGCTGAGGTTTTAGTTTAGAAAAAACAACACATACATTAACATCTTTTGCCTTAAAAGAAAAACACAATAACAGAGCTTTCAATGATACAAACAACTTTTTATTGAAAGGTAAAAGTTTGCATTTGGCATGCTTTTGAACAATTAATGTTTGTTCAAAGCCCCTAAGCTGGGCGGCGGGGAGTCCAGGGAAGGCAGACGCGAGGGCTGCTCAACTTACCCGCGCGTGCCCACAGAGAGGACTCGGCGTGCCAAGTACGACACTCGTGCCATAGGTTCGCCAACACGGGCCTAGAACATCCCTGACAAGTGATTATCCAGCCTCTGCTTAAAGACTGCCAGTAAGGGGGAGCTCACCACCACCTCCCTAGGTAGCTGATTCTATTGTCGAACAACTCTTACTGTAAAAATAAAATTCCTACTATCCAGCTGGTACCTTTCCACCCACAATTTAAACCCATTATTGCGAGTCCTATCCTCTGCTGCCAACAGGAACATCCCCCTGCCCTCCTCTGAGGGACAGCCTTTCTTTCCACCTGGTTCTTGATTTTGGAAACAACAATCAAGACCCCATAAGAACATAAGAAAAGCCCTGCTGGATCAGACCAAGGCCCATCAAGTCCAGCAGTCTGTTCACACAGTGGCCAACCAGGTGCCTCTAGGAAGCCACTAACAAGACGACTGCAGCAGCACCATCTTGCCTGTGTTCCACCACACCCAAAATAATAGGCATGCTCCTCTGATACTAGAAGGAATAGGTAAGCAGCATGACTAGTATCCATTCTAACTAACAGCCATGAATACCCCTCTCCTCCATGAATATGTCCACTCCCCTCTTAAAGCCCTCCAAGCTGGCAGCCATCACCACATCCTGGGGCAGGGAGTTCCACAATTTAACTATGCGTTGTGTGAAAAAATACTTCCTTTTATCTGTTTTGAATCTCTCACCCTCCAGCTTTAACAGATGACCCCGTGTTCTAGTATTATGGGAGAGGGAGAAAAACTTCTCCCTGTCTACTCTCTCCAAACCATGCATAATTTTATAGACCTCTATCATGTCTCCCCTCAGCCACCTTCTTTCCAAGCTAAACAGCCCTAAGCGTCCTAACCGCACCCCCTTAGGGGATGCGTGTGTGTGCTTGTTTGTTTGTGAACAACATTGACTTGACCTAACTGGAAAGGTCTGAGCCAGCGTGGTGCAGTGGTTAAGAGCTGCGAACTCTAATCTGGAGAACCGGGTCCAATTCCCCACTCCTCCACATGAAGCCTGCTGGGTGATCCTGGGCCAGTTGCGGTCCTCTCAGGACTCTCAGCCCACGAGGAGGCAGGCAATGGCAAACCACCTCTGAACTTCTCTTGCCTGGAAAAACCCTACCAAGTCGCCATAAAGTCACCCACGCACAAAACTAGAAAGGTGCTCCAACCCCCAAATGTGATTTGAGGTCTCCCTCTCCCCTACTTTCTCTCACTGAGGGGGGGCAGGGCAACAAGACAACCAGAACTGCATGCGACACTCAAAGTGTTGGATGCGCCATGTGTGTGTGTGTTAAGTGCCGTCAAGTCGCTTGCGACTCATGGCAACCCTATGAATGAAAGTCCTCCAAAATGTCCTATCTTTGACAGCCTTGCTCAGATCCTGCAAATTGAAGGCTGTGGCTTCCTTCATTGAGTCAATCCATCTCTTGTTGGGTCTTCCTCTTTTCCCTATGCGCCATATGGTCATATAATGCGCCAGATTGTCATATAATGGCATTGGGAGGCTGGCTTCTGGATGTCCAGCCCATTTCCTAACAAGAACCCATTTCTTAGGAAGGTCACCTGTGGTAGAACGCAGCTGCTGTGAGGACCATGGAGAACTCATTTGTCCATTTGGAGGTGTAACTCCACTGGTTCCTGCTGTTGTCCCAAAAGTGGCTACGCATGGGAAAGCCGACGATCCGGTCGGGGAAGCTCCTCCACACCATAAAGGCAAAGTCAACCTGGAGAGTCATGGGGGGTGTGAGGAAAGGACACACACACCAAGCATTAAAGAAAGAAAAATTATAAGCTGTCATCCCTACTCTGGTATACTTGCCTGCAATCCTCAAAACACTTCTGTAGCAGTAAACTGCACTGATGCATGGTGTGGTGGTTAAGAGCGGTGGTTAGGAGCAGTGGATTCTAAACTGGAGAACCGGGTTTGATTCCCCACTCCTCCACATGAGCGGCAGAAGCTAATCAGGTGAACTGGATTTGTTTCCCCCACTCCTACACACGAAGCCAGCGGGGTGACCTTGGGCTAGTCACAGCTCTCTTAGCGCTCTCTCAGTCCCACCTAACTCACAGGGTGTCTGTTGTGGGGAGGGGAAGGGACAGTGATTGTAAGCCGGTTTGATTCTCCCTTAAGTGGTGGAGAAAGTTGGCATATAAAAACCAACTCTTCTTCTACGTGGGTGGTGGGGAAGATTTGCCTGCTGGTTTGGCCTCTCAGTTGTATCACCTTTTTTGCCAGTTCCTGGGAAAAGCCAGAATGCCTCTACAAAAAAACACACAAAAAAACCCTTGCCCCACCCCAAACATGTTACTCATCCAAGCCTTTTGTGAGAAAAGGACCTCTCCCCTGCTGTTTACCACTCCCTACCACAATTTCTATTAAGTTGAGGCAATCGCTGATCCTTCCTCATTTCTTTGCTGCCCCACCCAGTAAGATGTCAGCCTCCACCCAGTGAGGAACAGACCTGAAACCCAGCAAGGCTAAAGATGAGGTGAACTGCTTCAAATTGCTCTCCCCTTAGCCCTTTTCAATTTCACACTGTGGTCAAAGAGGCGATCTGATAACAGTGCCCAGACTCCACCCCCTCCAGAGACGGCTGCTCCTTGGTTCATATATTCTGGGTATCCTTGCACTGATGGATGAGAAGATTCAAGGGCTTCAGGTCAATGCCTCACCTCGCCTGTTGAAAGGCTGGTGTGTTCGTCTAGGCTTAGCACCGCCTCGGTCTCGATAGCTGAGTAAGGCAAAAACCGATCGCTGACCTTTAAAGAAGGGAGAAGAAAAGAGGGCCATGAATAGGCAGGCCAGAAAATAGCTTCATCCTCAGAATCACAGAGTGCATTTTCTCATTGACAGACAAATCTGTCTCCCAGTACAAAAGGGTGAATGGAGCAAAACTGGTCTCCCACTCTCTTTAGAAATTAGGTATATTGTTGAGCTACCCAACAACAACCTGAGCTGCATGCCACAGTATGAGGAATGAAGAGTCCTGAGGATTTAAATTTTTCCCATTTTAAAATGTCTGTTTGTAGTTCCCATTAGGTTTGCCAACCTCCCGGCGGCAGGGCTTGGATATAGGGTTGCCAACCTCCAAGTACTAGCTGGAGATCTCCTGCTTTTAAAACTGATCTCCAGACGATAGAGATCAGTTCCCCTGGGGAAAATGGCCGCCTTTGGCAATTGGACTCTATGGCATTGAAATCCCTCCCCTCCCCAAACCCCGCCCTCCTCTGGCTCCACCCCCAAAACCTCCCGGCAGTGGTAAAGAGGATCCTGGCAACCCTACCTGGAGATCTCCCAGAATTACAACTGATCCCCAGACAGAGATTAGTTTCCCTGAAGAAAGCAGCAGCTTTGGAGGGTGCATTGTACAGCACTATACCCTGCTAAGCTCCCTCCCCTCCTCAACCTCCACTCCCAAATCTCCAGGAATTTCCCAACCTGGAACTGGCAACCCTGGTCCCCATGGTTAAAGACATGCTTAAAGCCAATGCTTGAAAACACATGAAGCTGCCTTATGCAGACCATTGGTCCATCAAAGTCTACTCATTTAGTTTATGCATGGGTACCTTCACTCATGTTTGCCCCCAGTCTGTCTCAGTTTTTCCTTGGAGTTATGCATAAGTTTTGTCCATTAGAGATGACCTCGTGCCCAGCCCCCACAAATCCCAGGTCTTCCCATTCCACTGTTCACCTGATTCTTCCCTCTCCCCTGAGTTCAACCCGGGAGAAATCCCTGTGCATAAGGCAAGCTCGGTTTCTCTCACAGCCAATTACAAAGCAGAGTGTAAAGAGGCGGGGATTCAAATGCTTCCTGCTTCCTCGGAGCTCTTTCTGAGCAGAAGAACGGCTTTTTAAAAATGAGGTGTGGATTTCTCCCCCCCACACACACTTCCTTTTGGATTGCTCCTTTTGTTGTTGTTCTTAAAATGCTTTTTAATGCGGCAATTGGGTTAGGGGGGATTTTCTCTCACAGTAAACACTACAAAGTAAGCCAATTACAAAGCAGCATTTAAAGGGGCGGGGGCTTGATTTGAGCTTGGAGACTGCTGGCACATTGATTCCCAACAAGTGTGGGTCCAGCAAGCAACAAACCTCAGATAAAACTCGCATGCATAAACGACCTCAGACTGGCAGTGGCTCTCTAGGGTTTCTACACCCCAAGCCGACCCAGTCGCCCACTTACTTTGCTGCTGGCTTGGATGATGCTCAAAGGGACAGCAGTCAGCGGCCATCTGGTGTTCAGGGGTGGAGGTTTCTCACAGCTCCACAGAACTACAATCTTTATGAACAATAAAATAAAAAAAGCACAAGGCAGAAAAAAAGCAAAGGAATCCAATATTAGTAAGGAGCCTCAAACTGGGCCGTCGTTCTGTCTCCTGGACATTCGTGAGACGTGCGCCCAGATTTGGCACCCGGGAGTGCCCTAGCATCTGCCAACGTGTTTCCTGGCACCCGTTTGCTTCGTGAGCCTTAGGGATAAAATCCAAAAGGTCTTCCATAGAATAGAAAGAAAACTCCCAGAGAGCTTCAAATTGCTCCCTGTCAGCAAAGTGTTCCGCCCAGGCAGGCACATCACAGTCATGCATGTGTGGTTTTTGCCATAAACACACACTTTCTTCCGTTGCCAGCCCCCCCCCTTCATCTGCACACCCTCCTTCCCAGCCTGAATGGATGTACTGCCAGAGTGACACCGTGAGCAAGTCCCAAGAGGCACATGCCGAACATGGGGAGCGCTGCCATATTTTATGTCTAACAGGGAGCCATGCAGCGGTGAATACAGCAGAGGATTCTGGGACAAAAACCACAGCAATGCTTTCAGGAAGCCCCTCTGGGAGAAATCAGGGTGTGCCAACAGGACAACAGCAATTAAGCCACACCAGGCAAGAAGACAAAGATGTCCTTTCTTTTACATGCTATGCAATCACTGACCATTAACACAATTCAGACTTCATCGTCAACAAAAAAACCAGAGAGAAGACTTGACAAAGAACTGGAAATTATATTATGAGTATATTGCTAAGTAATTCTGTCAAGTGGAAAGTTATAATATGAGATGACTTTCTCTCTCACAATTAACAGTTGAAGACAGTTTAGTGTTATTATACAGAATAATTACATTCTAATGAGATAACTAAATAAAGTTATCATATATGAAAGTATTTTATTACTCTTAAGCCATTTATGCACGGGAGGTTTTACCTTGGATTTGCCACTCTCTAGATGCACATTTTCCCCATCCTAATTCTCAAAACTCTGTATGGGGGCTTATTTTTGAGTTTTGAGAATTTAGATGAGGAAAATGTGCATCTAGAAAGCGGCAAATCCAAGGCAAAACCTCCCATGCATAAACGGCCTCACTCTTTCTTTTATTATAATTCTGTGTGCTAAATATTATATAAGTAAATTTCTGACATCAGTAAGCATGAAAGTGTAATCTCCTAGGTAAAATCAATATAGGTAGGTAGGTAAATATTTATTTGTAGATAGCCAAAGGCCTTTACAAAGTATATTAAATTAAAACAAGAAGATTATGCAATAAGGATAAAAGATAGAATACAAAATGCCGTATAAGTTATAATAAAATACAATCTAATTATAATATATCCTAGCTGGCCCTCAATTCTGGCTAGTTGCATTCTTTGGCACCAGTTTGGCTCTTATCTTTCTAGCTGCTAGAGCGAAAATAACATCCTGTAAGTAATAAATGAGTTGGTATCAGACAACAAACACACACACACATAAAGGTAAAGGTCCCCTGTGCAAGCACTGGGTCATTCCTGACCCATGGGGTGACGTCACATCCCGACATTTACTAGGCAGACTGTGTTTACGGGGTGGTTTGCCAGTGCCTTCCCCAGTCCTCTTCCCTTTACTCCCAGCAAGCTGGGTCCTCATTTTACCAACCTCGGAAGGATGGAAAGCTGAGTCGACCTCGAGCCGGCTACCTGAAACCGACTTCTGTCGGGATTGAACTCAGGTCGTGAGCAGAGCTTTTGACTGCAGTACTGCACCTTACCACTCTGCGCCACGGGGCTCCTGTATATATACATATACAGCAGGATAATAGGGTGTTAATTAATATTATGCTTTGCAAGTATTTAATGGTTTTATATTAGCTTAGGTTAGAAGGTTTATATCCATTCCAGCTATTTACAAACAGTAACTTGTCCAAGACTTGTATTGATAGGTAGAACTGTTTTGTGGTGTAGTTTCCATGTTTTTTTGATGTATGTTTTATATTGTGTTGAAAATTTAATTTTTTTTAAAACACAATTCAGACTTAAGCGCTACTCACAGCCACCTCTAGGTAAAAGATCCTGGTTTACTGTGCCCTGCACAAACATACAAGCTAATTCCCCATATTAATCTAAATGTATGTTCATGTGTCTGTGGGGGTGCGATAACACTCCTGTCCCCGGGCTTGCCAACCTATCCCTGTGATCACACAGGGAGCAGACCCTCCCCCCCTTTTTTTTGGACAATGAAACTTAACAGAGGTGCTTCAGAAGAGCCCTGGAAGTATCACCTTTGGACCACCCCATTCAGAAGCAGCTGCTCTGATGATGGGTGTGTGTGTGTGTGCGTCTGGGAATAGGAAAATGGGGCCAGTGCAGGCAGGGCCAGGAAGATCCAGACTTTCCTGTTCACATGGGGTGCCATCCTGGCTTTGCTGTGATCTTTCCCAAAACATCACAGCAACTCGTGTTTGGGAAAGATTGCAGGAAAGACATGGGAAACCCAGGAGGTGCGTGGGAGCACCGTGATGCAGTTGGGAAGCAGGAAAAAAACCAATGAACTTCCCAATAACATCCCATCTGTGTAACAATAACATCCATGTGTAAGTGATCTCCCTCTTTTTGTTAAGTTTAAGATTTCCCTGCAAACCTTAGCATTTCTCATGTGTTGCACAAATAACTCCCCCATCTGTACCTAGCCCCCATGTGCAGGTTTTTTGATCCGCACAGTGGGAACCTGTTTTGAATCTAAATATCAAATAGTACTATAAAAACAACACATCACCATCCAGCAACATCAAGAAAATCAGCACAAGAATAGAACAAAGGGTTAAAAAAACATAGATAGGAGAAGCATGAAGGAAAGGGTGCTGTTGTCTCAGAGTGTTTGTGGGTGTGGGTGGAACTTTGCTCTGATTTAAATGTGAGGCTAGCAAGAGCTTCCTTTGGGTCTTTGTGTGAGGTCTGCATCATGTTTTAATCTGGGCTGCAATGTGCAAAAAATTCACCACAGACACCTGTGATGCTTGTAGGCACTGTGTTGGTGACCAAGACTTGGCATGAGCTGGATTGGGGTTCCCCCAACCAAAGCAGCTCAATTTGGGAGAGTCCTGCCCCCTCCTGCCCTATCCCACCTGCCTGGAGCTCTTAAAGAAACAGGCATGACTATTTTTTAGTCAGGGAAGGGTTCAAAGGCATCTTTATGCAGAGTTGCCAAGTGGCCAGAATAAAGCAGGCTCGGTCTGCTCCGATCCCTTTACCCATGATTGGCCCTGCAGCAATCGGGTGGCAAAGCTCTGAGTGGCGTGAAGCTGTCTATTATCCCTGGCAAGTTGCTGCAGATTAAACAGTTGGGAAGGGGCAGTTGGCAACGCTCCATGCCACCAAAGGGGCTGTACGTGTTTGCATATGTGTGTTTGCGTAGAAAGGAGGGTGGGTACGCCTCTGGTGTGTACCTGTGTCTTGCCAAGCCAAGCCCTCCTTCCCAGCTGCAAGTTCAAATAAGGTGTCAGCCCTCTAGCCTTGGTTTTAATCAAGGCGGCATCAGAGTCGCCAGGGGCTCAACCCCCACATCTATGGCTGCTTATACTTTTTGTACCTCAATAGGCTGTAATCGATGCACCAATAAGATAGTAATTTTTAAAAAGGGGTTCATGTCAGAGACACAAGCTTCAGTCAGAGGCTCTGGGGATGGCCAGTTCTAGCCGTATTTTTTAATTTTCTTTAAACACATTTCTATAATCATTCCCATTCCTCAACCTTTGGCTGTTCAAAATCAACAGTGAAATCCTAAAAGAGTCACACCCTTCTAAGTCCATTGGCAGGGCGGTAGAAGTGTGTTACTCTACTTAAGACAGCAAGGTAGTTAAGCTTTTAATATAAGTAAGCAATGATATATTATACTGAATAGTAAAAAGCAGCTAAGAACATTGGCTCTTAATAATACCTGTTATTTTTTCTTTAGGGAGTAATTAACTGATATATGGCCAGTATGTTGCTAATACTCTATATCCTTTGGAAGGTTTAATACACCGGATGAATGGCTTTAAGAGGGGAGTGGACATATTCATGGAGGAAAGGGGTATTCATGGCTATTAGTTAAAATGGATACTAGTCATGCTGCATACCTATTCTCTCTAGTATCAGGGGAGCATGCCTGTTATATTAGGTCCGGTGGAACACAGGCAGGATGGTGCTGCTGCAGTCGTCTTGTTTGTGGGCTTCCTAGAGGCACCTGGTTGGCCACTGTATGAACAGACTGCTGGACTTGATGGGCCTTGGTCTGATCCAGCAGGGCCTTTCTTATGTTCTTATCATTATCTTTTCTTTAATAAAAAATTATTTTAAGAAAGACAGCAAGGTAAACGACTTTGGGAGCAAACCTACTCAGAAGTAAGTCCTCATGTTAGTCTAAGGGGCTTACTCCCAGGAGAGTGTTTTTAGAACTGCGCTGTTACTATAGGGTCCCAAACCACACTTCAGCTCCCTAAGACAAGTGTTTATTTACTTCAAAGTAAATAATGCTGAGCTCAATGGGACTTTCTCTCAAGGAAGGAGTGTATGGTGACCCTAAGCCCCTGGCCCCGATCCAGTTCAAGTTGCTGTGATGAAGATTTCAATCTCCTATGCATGCTTGCATGGGAGTAAACCTCACTGAACCTTAAGGAGCTCACGTATGTAAGTGCCGTCAAGTTGCAACAGACTTCTGCTGACCCCAGAAAGGGTCTTTCAAGGCCAGTGAGAAGCAGAGGTGTTTTGCCATGGCCTTCCTCTGCAGAGTCTTCCATGGTGGTCCCCCATCCAAGTACCAACTCAAAGAGGCTTACTTCTAAATAAACAGGCACAGGGCATCACAACTGACACATCACAACCATCTGTCGTTGGATCAGGGCAAACGGGTTTGCATTTAACCTTCCGACTGTGTCCTTCTTTTAAAAAATATTTTTTTTTTTGCACTTTGTATTTCTAAGAACTTGTTTTAAGGAAGAAGAGCTGGTTTTTATACCCTGATTTTCTCTACCTTCAAGGAGTCTCAAACTGGCTTACAATGGCCTTCCCTTCCTCTCTCCACAACAGACACCTTGTGAGGTAGGTGGGGCTGAGAGAGTTCGGAGAACTGTGACTAGCCCAAGGTCACCCAGCAGGCTTCGTGTCAAGGAATGGGGAAGCAAGCCGGTTTACCGGATTAGAGTCCGCTGCTCATGTGGAGGAGTGGGGAATCAAACCCAGTTCTCCAGATTAGAGTCCACCGGTCTTAGCCACTACACCACATACATAACGTTTGCAATATAATTACAGAAGCAATTACAATTCTGTTTCTTGAATGGGTTTTAAGAAACTCTGCCTTACTGCGGGAAACAAGCTTCATTGCCCATAAAAGTCTCCTGAGGGCAGAGTGTATGCTTTGAACTATTCTCAATACAAGCAATAAGGCTTTCATTTTCTCTGTGGGTTTAAGTTCCCTATTTCAGATATACCATCCACAGGAACTAGAAACAGAAACCAGGACAACAAGAATTCCACTTGATGGGAAACCTTTAATGGCTTTTACTTGACATGTCATTTTTTTCAATGAACACACATTTCTATATCTAGGTACTAGCTGGCGATCTCCCGCTATTACAACTAATCTCCAGCCGACAGATCAGTTCACCAGGAGAAAATGGCCGCTTTGGCAATTGGACTCTATGACGTTGAAGTCCCTCTCTTCCCCAAACCCCACCCTCATCAGGCTCCGCCCCAAAAACCTCCCGCAGGTGGCGAAGAGGGATCTGGCAACCCTATCTATATCACAGGGATGGGGGAAAGGGCAGGCAGTGGAGTGATTAGTGTCAACAGTGCTACAATCCCCGCTCTGCTCTGAGGTTTCTTGGGTGACCTTGGGCCAATTGCTCTTTCGCTTTCAACCTAGCCTATCTCAAAGGGTTGTTGTGAGGATAAACTGGAGATGAGGAAAACAAATTTACTCTTTCCTGCGACCCTTGGAGGAAAGAAACGTGTGTGACAAAAAAGACGATGGTTATCTTCCCTAAGGCCAAATAAAGATTAGTCACAGGTTGATGTACACACATCCAGAAGCCTTGTTCGTTTTGCATCAGATTATGTGAACAACGGTCCATGTGGCGGTGGCTCTCCAGGGTCTCTGGCGGGAGGTCTTTCATGCCACCTACTTGCCTAGTCCCTGTAACTGGAGATGCGGGGGATTGAACCTGGGACCTTCTGCATGCCAAGCAGATGCTCTACCACTGAGCCACAGCCTCTCCCCAGGTGGCTAGGATCCAGGGTGCAAGAATACTTTGCTTAGCGTCCATGGAGCTGGCATGCCTAAACTAACCTGCTGCTGCACATCTTAAAGCATGGGTGGGCCGGGTCGGGTGTGGCTCGTTGGCTGAATTTTCCAATAGCACAGCAACGCTGCCAACCCTTGCCCTGGAGTCAGAGGGAGAAGGGAGCACCTGCTGGCAGCTGCCAAGATGGCTAGCCCACCCAGCTGTCTCCACAAGGCTGCCAACAATCCCATCGGTAATTTTTATGACTTCCACTGATGCACGCTGATACTAGGGTTGCCAACCTCCAGGTAGTAGCTGGAGAACTCCTGCTATTACAACTGATCTCCAGCCGACAGAGATCAGTTCCCCTGGAGAAAAATGGCCACTTTGGCAATTGGACTTTATGGCATTGAAGTCCCTCCCCTCCCCAAACCCCGCCCTCCTGAGGCTCCACCCCAAAAACCTCCTGCCCATGGCGAAGAAAGACCTGGCAACCCTACTCTGATGCACTACTATTGGGGAGACTGAAAAGAGCTCACTGCTGGGGGGGGGATGGAAATGGGGGGGGGAGATTCGACATTGTGCCAATGTGTGATGTCACTTCTGGCACAAAACTGGGAGTGCCATCATTGCGTCAGGGCAATGCTCTAGGCTTAGAAATTAGAGTTCTGCATGACTCCCAGACTGTCACCCCCGATGCAATGAAGTCACTTCATGTTTTGTGCTAGGAGTGACATCACCCATCAGCACAGCGGCAAATCACTTATCCCTGTCTTCAACATTATCCTGCCAAACTGCCACCTACGGCTGGCAACCCCTACCTTTCACCCCATTGCAAACGGCAAAGAAGGTTTGGGCAGCTCCTTTCCCTTCATGTGCATCTCAGGTCAGTTTTACATAGGGTTGCCAACTGATGATGGCTGGCGATCTTCCGCTATTACAACTGATCTCTAAGTGATAGAGATCAGTTCCCCTGGAGAAAATGGCCGCTTTGGCCATTGGAAGCTATGGCATTGAAGTTCCTCCCTTCTCTAAATCCTTCCCTCCTCAGGCTCCGCCCCCAAAATCTCCAGGTAATTCCTAATCTGGAGCTGGCAACTCTAGTTTTGCATGACTGAGCCAGAGGCTCGTTCTAGTAACAAAAAAACCATTGTTTGGTCAGTATGTACATTATGTGGGGGGCCAGGGAAACCCACATCACACTAAAACATGAAGCTGCCTTCTACTGAGCCAGCCCCTTGGTCTGTCACATTCAGCGTTGTCAACTCTGACTGGGAACCCCTCTCTGGGGTCTCAGGTCAAAGTCTGAACCTAGAACCTCCTGCATGCAAAGCAGATGCTCTACCACTGAGCCACGCCCCTGCCCCTGTTTCATCCTCTAGGAACTCTGAAGACCTACAGCAGGGGTGGGGAACCTTTTTTTCCGCCAAGGGCCAGTTGGATATTTATAACATCATTCAAGAGGCCACACAAAATTATCAACTTAAAAATTAGCCGACCAAGCCCCAAGCAGGCAGCTGCCCCAGATGACACGCCCGCCTGCCCCCCCGGCACAGGCAAGCAGGCAGGCATCCAACCGGTGGCACACTCAGGGGGAAAAGGGTTCCTTTTCTCAGCAAAACAAACTCACATCCATCTTGAATAGAGGCTATTCCTGTCTGCAGGAGGGGGGCGCATCACCAGTCTTAGATCCTTCTGAGCTAGAGATCTGCCAGGACCCACAAAAGGCCAGACCAAATGATTTCGCGGGCCTTAAACAGCCCCCAGGCCTGACGTTCCCCACCCCTGACCTACAGGATGGTTTGCTTTAACAATATCCCAGAAACATATGGAAAAATGGGTTTCTCTGCCTCTGATGAGACGTAACATTTATTTTATTGACGTTATTTATAGTCTACCTTTCTCCTTTGGTCTCAAGGCAGAAGAAGAAGAAGAAGAGTTGGTTTTTATATGACAACTCAAACCGGCTTACAATTACCTTCCCTTCCCCTCCCCACAGCAGACACTCTGTGAGGTAGGTGGGGCAGAGAGAGCTCTAAGAGAGCTGTGACCAGCCCAAGGTCACCCAGCTGGCTTTATGTGTAGGAGTGGGAATGGGGAAATGAGAAACAAATCCAGCGGGGAAACAAACCCTCCGCCGCTCATGTGGAGGAGTGGGGAATCAAACCCTGTTCTCCAGATCAGAGTCCACCACTCCAAACCACTGCTCTTAACCACTATACCATGCAAGTCAATACAATCAACAAGATGGGACATTCATGGAACAATGAAATACAACTTGGGTTGCAGAACCAACCGGAAGTCTACAAACCGAACTGAAGTTAAGCATAAGTATTAACACGACACATTCAATGATGAAAATGACACAACAGGACCCAACCCACAGCAAACTATACACAGTAGTACAGACCACAGTCCCCAATAATTTACCCAAGTCACTTTGTGATGCCTTTTGTGCATTACTCCCCTATTACCCGCACAGAAAAGCCCTCATGAATAATTCAGTTTTGCATAGTTTGCGCAAAGCCAGGACAGTGTGAGCTTTCCTGACCTCCCCAGGCACTCAAAAGCCATTTATAGAAGGAGGGAATTTTACCAGGTGTCAGTTTTTACACCAAGCTGCCGCCTCCCTTTACCTGGGCACAGTAGGAGGATCTGGATACTGCTTGAATGAGCTTGAGGATAGGCTGAGAGAGAGAAACGACTGGCGAAACCGCCCGGATGAGAGCTGTGAACTTGCTGGAAGGGCTGGATCCTGCATCGGGGAGAGACGGAATTAGTCTGGGGTGCAGCAACGGCAAACAGGGAAAAGAATCTGAGGTGTGCAGGGAGGGAGACGGAGGGTAGAAGAAGGGATTCCTGTACCCTGCTGCAGGTAGTAGAACGGAAAATCGCTGAGGTGGGTGGAGTACTCAGGCAATGCCAGCAGCCCGCCCGGCAGTGTGTTCCAGAAGACCCTCGGGCGGGACGCCTGATGAAATATCCGATCTTTAATGATCTAGCAGAGAGAAAGCAAGTTGTCATCACGTACCAGCAATCGGCCCCTGAAGCTCTCCGCACCCAGCAGAGGCGGGGGAGAAAACACCCAGGAGCAACCGCAGACACCTCACCCGCCTGAGCAAAGAAGAACAACAGGGCCAAATTCAACTATATTTGGAGATCTATAATCTGGGTCCCCTGTGGGTTTGGTGTAAAAGCAGAGGCTCAGTGTGGAGAACTGGATCGAGGGTAAATAAAGGAGGGGTTAACTCTGAACTCCCCTGTGTGGTTTTCTTCTATCTATCTATCTATCTATCTATCTATCTATCTATCTATCTATCTATCTATCTATCTATCTACCTACCTACCTACCTACCTACCTACCTACCTACCTACCTAACCCCTGTTCAAATCCCCACTCTGCCATGGAAACTTGCCTGAAGACCTTGGGCGAGGAGAATGATGTAAGCCACTTTTGGGTCCACATTGGGGAAAGAGAAAAGGTATAAATGAGGTAAATAAATAAATATTATTTGCTTGTTTTAAAAAAATCTGTAGATTGACTTTCCCAGAACGGCTCATGGGGTTTCCATTAGGGTTGCCAACCTCCACGTACCAGCTGGAGATCTCCTGCTATTACAACTGATCTCCAGCCGATAGAGATCAGTTCACCTGGAGAAAGTGGCTGCTTTGGCCATTGGACTATGGCATTGAAGTTCCTCCCCTCTCCAGACCCCACCCTCCTCAGGCTCCACCCCAAAAACCTCCCACCAGTGGCGAAGAGGGACCTGGCAACCCTAGTTTCCATACAAAATACAAAAAAACACACATTTTAAAAATCCATTTAAAATCAAACACATTTAAACTGGGAATATGGAGTGGGGGGCGGGGAAAGGTGAACCCATCCTTCCCTAATGTAAAGGCCCAGATAAGACTGAAGCCTCTCCCCTCCCCCCTGGTTGTTTTTAATATATGAAAGGAAGAAATACAGGAATTCAGGGAACTTAGATTTCTCTAATGTTTCATTGAGTTGATGCTCAATGTCCATGTGGCATAGTGGTTTGAGTGTCGGATTAGAATCCCCACTCTGTCATCAAAGCTCACTGGGTGACCTTGTCGCAGTTACACTCGCATGGCCTAACCTACCTTGCAGGGTTGTTGTGAGGATAAAATAAGGGGAAGGGGGCAAGAGTGCCCCCTTTAGCCCTTGGCAAACAAGAGGGATCACATCATATTAATAATAGGTTGGTTGTAAGGTAGGGTTGCCAGGTCCCTCTTCACCACCAGTGGGAGGTTTTGGGGGCAGAACCTGAGAAGGGTGGGGTTTGGAGAGGGGAGGGACTTCAATGCCATAGAGTCCAATTGCCAAAGCGGCCATTTTCTCCATTTTCTCTATCAGCTAGAGAGCAGTTGTAATAGCAGGAGATCTCCAGCTAGTACATGGAGGTTGGCAACCCTATTCTAAGGTTATACTTCCTAGCAGCTGGGGAGGGAAAGGGCAGGGAAAACCTACTTGCTCAGAAGAGAGAGAAGGGGAGCTAAAATAAGGGACAAAGAAAAGGATCTGCAGCAGCTTCTCCTTCTGTGTGAGACTGATGTCTATGCCTGCTGGCTTTCCCTGCCTCTCAGCAGGGGAGCCTTTGGAAACCCTCAGCAGGCAGAGATCTGCTGAGGTGGGTGGGGCGTGCAGTTTGCAGCAGGGCTCCAATTCTCTTGAGGGTTTGCAGAGCCGAGCACTCCTTGAGGAACCTACACCCATATAATTAGCTACTGCAGGGACTCTTGGAAAGCTCAGGTGGTCAGATCTGGATAAACAGCAGTAAGCATCAAGCATTCCTGGGAGCCTTCCTGATTTCTTCCCATTCTACCACACCAAAGGCTTGGAAACCAGCCAGCACATTTCCCAGCCCTTTTTTCCCATTCCTGCTGTACAAGATTTCCACAAGACACAGGATCCGTCCCCATGCCTTTCCCAGATGTCCCCTAGGGGCCAAAATTAATAAAATTTGGTGAAGCTGCTGAGGATGCCAAATAAAATTGTAAACAGCCATAAGGGCACGCACAAAATCCAGAAATAAGAAATAAAGCCCATGCAATGCCTTTTGTTAGGGACAACCGAAACAACACAAAACAGTGTGCAACCTTTCGAGCTCGTGAGAATTGGCTGGATGTTACAAAAATTAAAAAGGAAGGCGGGGGGAAGCAGATTTTTCCAATCAAGACCTTAGCACACAGTCTCATCAGACTTTAGTGTCAGATGCCGGCAAGATCACCGTTTAATTGCTTCAGGTGTCAGATTTCAGCACTTGCATTCTGGATCATCCCATTTAGTTTTACCTACAGATAGCAACCACGATAGCTAAATGGAACCTTCTTGTTCAGAGGCAGTATACCCCTGAATTGGAAGTGAAACTTGCAACAGGGAAGGACTTTTGCCTTTCTGCCCTGCCTGAAGGTGAAGAAGAAGAAGAGTTGGTTTTTATATGCTGACTTTCTCTGCCACTTAAGAGAGAATCAAACCGGCTTACAATCACCTTCCCTTCCCCTCCCCACAACAGACACCCTGTGAGGTAGGCGGGACTGAAAGAGCTTGAAGAGAGCTGTGACTAGCCCAAGGTCACCCAGCTGGCTTCATGTGCAGTGGAACCTGGCTGATCCCTGTTGGAAACAGGATGGTGGACTAGGCAGACTTTGGGTTCGATCCAGCAGGGCTCTGTTTATGTTCTCAGTCAGACAGTCAGTCATGTGCTTATGCTGTCAAAGAAGACCGTAAGAACATAAGAACGGCGCTGCAGGATCAGACCAAGGCCCATCAAGTCCAGCAGTCTGTTCACACAGTGGCCAACCAGGTGCCTCCAGGAAGCCACAAACAAGACGAATGCAGCAGCACCATCCTGCCTGTGTTCCACCGCACCCAAAATAATAGGCATGCTCCTCGACCGTACGATGGAGATCTTCCAGGGCTGCATTCAGTTGCTTTCGCAGCAGGACATAAAGAATGACACTGGAAGCCACCACAGACAGTCAGACATTTAAATCAAAGTATCGTTCTCAGGAGGTGCTTTTGGGTTTGCTGCAGACCCCAAACAACACACAACTGTGCATCTCTTCTAAGCATGCCTGCAGCCATGATCATTGGAGAGACACGCTTTTCTTATACCTTTCCAATTTAAGGAAAAGATGAGGGTGTCTGGCTCAGATGGATCTTTAAAAAAACCCCTACAATAATTAATGAAGGAAGGATCCTATTTGGTGTCAAAGAAGTGAAAAGATTTCCAGGCAGGATACAGGGTCCAGGCACAACAGACACCCTGTGAGCTAGGTGAGGCTGAGAGAGCTCTAGGAGATCTGTGACTAGCCCAAGGTCACCAACCTGGCTTCATGTGCAGGAGCAGGGAAACCAACCCGGTTCACCAGATTAGCGTCCGCCGCTCATGTAGAGGAGTGGGGAATCAAACCTGGTTCTCCAGATTAGAGTCCACCACTCCAAACCCCCACTCTTAACCACTACACCACGCTGGCCAGCAACCACACCAGTGGAGTAATCACACTAAGGGAGAATTATCCCAAGTCCCCGCTGGTAACTGGCAGCAATCCAACATTTTGTGTTTTAAAAAATACTGAAGAGATTGAGCCCCTCTGGCACAAGCACATTCTCAGGACTTTCCATGGTTTACCTCAAGCGTGGTTTGCACAATCTTCTCCACAGATGAGAAATATGCCTCCCACAGGAACTGGGTTTGTTGCTGGAAGGCTAAGATCTTGTCGCTGGGGAGGCATCGGACGGTGGATGGGATCTAAAGAGCGAGGAAGAGCAAACAGAGAGCCTTATGACCGATGGAGCCAACTAGACATTTTGACTCCAAAATGAAGGGCAGGGGGCCCTCGCAAGCAAGGGCAATTGACCAAGCTGTGATTAAGACAATGTGTAAAAACTGAATTTGTATGATCCTTATCCTGAAGATTTGAACAAGTGGGAGCTGTAATATTTTTGGAAATGTAGTTTTGCACAATCTGTTTGCTCTGGCCAATGGCTATGAACAGGAGACTGGGCTATACTGGATTTCACAGGATATTGGAGTTTGGGTTGGATTTTGGAAATAAATTTACAGTACAATCCTAAACAGAGTTACTTCCAAATCCTCATATCCACTGAAATCAACAGGCTTAGAAGGGCGTCACTTTGTTTAGGATTGCACTCTTAATTAACAGAGGCTCAGCCAGTCTGTAGATTAGAATCTCTGTTTTAAACTGTTACAGTCCATGAGGGGCATTGAAACCACTGATGGCATTTGTCACTTCCACTGCAAAAACAAGAGCAACTCATTCTGAAAGTGTGGAATGCACAGCAACTCCCATTTTCAACTACAACTGTACACACCCTAATATTGCCAGTATCAAACTGCAGATATCACACATGCTTTCTTTCTTTAACACTGCGCTGAATGATTCCAAGGCTAATATAAAATCTGCCTCATTGCTTGTATTATGCCCACTGGTTCTAGTATTTTGCTACCTGAAAAAGGATACCCCCCCCTTTTTAGGGGGAAATGGTAGATGAATAGCCAATGGCTGTTAAATCTAGGGAAAGGAAGGAAAAGGACATTTGTTTCCCCTTCTCTCTGAAATCCTAATATACTTAAAAGGTAAAGGTAAAGGTCCCCTGTGCAAGCACCGGGTCATTCCTGACCCATGGGGTGACATCACATCCCGACTTTGTTTATGGGGTGGTTTGCCAGTGCCTTCCCCAGTCGTCTTCCCTTTACCCCCAGCAAGCTGGGTACTCATTTTACCGACCTCGGAAGGATGGAAGGCTGAGTCAACCTTGAGCCGGCTACCTGAAACCGACTTCTGTCGGGATCGAACTCAGGTCATGAGCAGAGCTTGGACTGCAGTACTGCTCCTTACCACTCTGCGCCCCAGGGCTCCTATATATACTTATACTTAACCTTTCATCAATTGATAATTGGATTCTGGATTTCCAGTTTCATAGAAATTATTAATCTTGTTGCCACAATTAAATAAATCACCAGATCTCCCTTTTCTGCTTCAAACCAGATCCTGAGCTACCCTAGTAGGAATAATGAAGAAGAAAATGGAATATTGTGACATGGGATTTGATTAGGGTTGCCAGCCTCCAGGTACTAGCTGGAGATCTCCTGCTATTACAACTGATCTCCAGCCGATAGAGATCAGTTCCCCAGGAGAAAATGGCCGCTTTGGCAATTGGACTCTATGGCATTGAAGTCCCTCCCCTCCCCAAACCCTGCCCTCCTCAGGCTCAGCCCCAAAAACCTCCCACTGGTGGTGAAGAGGGACCTGGATTTGATCTACAGAATTACTACAGCTCCTTTTTTTTAAATCTAATGTAATAGAGCCATCTTTTCTTAAGCAAGTTCCTAGCTTGCAGATGGGACTAGAGGAGAAGTTAAAACACATCATGGGCTAGTTAGACTGAAATAACTGCTCCTGTAAACACATCTCAGAAAGAAGTCTGGGAATGCTTGCTTGCACAAGATTTTCCTGCTGCCTTTTCAGACACAACCCGCTATCAAAGAACGCTTCATCCCAGGGCTGTGATGACGAGATCACGGCGAGGCCGTCTGTACAGTAATTCTACAGTTCTCCCCATGAATAGGCCAACGCTCTCCCGAGGACCGACTGCACGATGCCATCTTGTGTCAGGCTGCACGATGCCATCACCCTGGCCTGCCCCTCATGACACAGCGCGGGCATTGTTACCTGCAGAAGGAGCCGCTCGTCCCCGACAATGGCCGATTTGCTCCAGTCAATCACCTCCGAGAATGGCAGCTCCCAGCCATTGCTGAGTAGCATGGGGATGCAGGCGGCCTGGATCAACGAGAGATGGGGGGTGGGGGAGATGACAAAGTTGCAGGAAAGATAAGTGCATCAGTGGTGGCAGTAGGGTTGCCAACCTCCAGGTAGCTGCTGGAGATCTCCCGCCACTATTACAACTAATCTCTAGCCGATAGAGATCATACTCCATACTCAGATGCAGTCAACCACTGAATAGCAGTGCTAGGAAGCAACACTGAGGGAGGCCTTGGCCTGTAGGCCCTGTTTGTTGTTGGCCCTCCAGGGCAACTGGTGGCCAGTATTTGAAACAGGAAGCTGAACTAGATAGGCCACAGTTCTGATCCAGCAAGGCTAGGGTGGCCAACCTCCAGGTACTAGTTGGAGATCTCCAGCCGATAGAGATCATTCCCCCTGGAGAAAATGGTCACTTTGGCCATTGGACTCTATGGCATTGAAGTCCCTCTCCTCCCCAAACCCCGCCTTCCTCAGGCTCTGCCCTAAAAACCTCCCATTGGTGGCAAAGAGGGACCTGGCAACTCTTGGTGGCAGCCTTGGGATTTAGAGATCCAGTCAAAAAGGAAAGGGAGAGGTCTGGTTGTGCCACAGCTCAGCAGCATCTATGGATGCTTTGCACCCCTTCTGGAGTTTCCAGTACTCTTATGGCTGCTTTTGCCGTGCTTGTGAGGTCTGCCACAAGCCCTCAGTGTAGCAGCCAGAGAAGTAGTGGTGGGAAATGGGCCGACAGCACTCCTCAAACTATCCACTACCGAGAAGCTCTGCAGCAGCCGAACGGGGGGAAAGAAACTTGGAAAGCTTCTAATAGGAGCATGAACCAAACCGAGGCTTGGTTTGCATGCTCACAGTGCCAGCCTAACCAGATTGCCCACCTTCTGAGGCCATTTATTATATTTACAACTTAATCAATCAATCTTTATTGTTATATACACACAAAGGGTTGCCAAGTTTTGTGCCCAGGTCTATAACCTTAAAAAAAGACGGCTGAGAAGTGATCTTAAATTAAAGAGTGGTATAGATTTCAAGTCCTTGGGGTGACTTTATTTTTAGCTTTCGTTAAAAACACATTATGTTTATTTGTAGTCGTGCAAAATATGTTCTATGATTATTTTTATAATGTTCCCATTTTTGTATCTGCTGTATCTGCTGTATCTGCTGGTTGTGGACCGTAATAAAATACTTTTGATTTGATTGACTTGAATCTTTATTGTTACAGTCAACGACCAGCATATGTACACATTACAATTCTTATAAAAGAGAAAAACTGTATGAAATCAAAAACTAAAAACCCTGATTGAATAAATAAGCCAAGGATAACTATAAAGCTGTCATAAGTGAATTGTGCGAACCTCAGCTACAATAATGTGTATATATAAGACCATTAATCCTCCTCCTTACTTATGAGTGCGTTTCTTTTTCTTTATGGCTAAAAAGCAGAATTTTGCCATTGCATGGGATACAGCAGCCTCCCTATTCCTCAAGCTATAGTTTGACCAGGGCTAACTCTGCGCACTCCAAGAAAAAAGTTCAGATGCTTAAAACGAGAAAGCAGAAGGAAAATATCCCACCCAAGCAGGGCTCGTTGATTCTAATGGGTTCAGATTCATAGAATCATAGAGTTGGAAGGGACCACCAGGGTCATCTAGTCCAACCCCAGCACAATGCAGGAAATTCGCAAATACCTCCCCCCCACACACCCAGTGACCCCAACAACATGCCCTTTTCACAGCCCTGGTCTAAATCGCCTCCCCCCATTTTGCAGCCGGTAAAAAAACTGTGAAAGATCCACAAATGGATCACTGAGCAACACCTCTTGTGCAGCCTTACAAAAACACACCCTTCAAGTACCTGTAATGCTTCCAGGAACCGAAAGGATCCCAAGCGTCTCCCTCGGGGAATGATGCAGAAGGTGGAGTTGTGCAGGAGTTCCTGGTAGTCAAATCTGGGAATAAAAGATACAAGCCTCGTTACAGAAAGCGATAACTGAAGGCCCTAGCCAGTTGCTCCCAGCTAGGGTTGCCAACCTCCTGGTACTAGCTGGAGATCTCCTGTTATTACAACTGATCTCCAGCCAATAGAGATCAGTTCACCTGGAGAAAATGGCTGCTCTGGCAATTGGACTCTATGGCATTGAAGTCCCTCCCCTCCCCAAACCCCACCCTCCTCAAGCTCCGCCCCAAAAACCTCCCACCATTGGCGAAGAGAGACCTGGCAACCCTCCTCCCAGCCCTTCTCTTGACCTGGGTCTGCTTTAATTAGCTTTTTTGGCTAAGGGGTCTGCTTTAATTAGCTTTTTTGGCTTCCTGGAATAGATGGAACCTGATCGACTTCTGGTTCAATTCTGCCAGGATTCCGTAGGAGGCTATGGACTCTATGGCATTTAAGTCCCTCCCCTCGTCAAACCCCACCCTCCTCAGGCTCCGCCTTAAAAAAACCCACCGGTTGCCAAGAGGGACCTGGCAACCCTAGACTGGTGCCCGTGGTGCCATGGTGCTGCTGCCACCTGTCCTGATGCCCGCCAAGTGTTTTTAGAGAGGTGGTGGGGCCAGGTAGGGCTTTTCCCCAACAAGGCTTCTGATTGGCCACTGGAGTTCAGATCAACTGTGCAGATTTGAAAAAAAATATTGCTTTGGCAGCAGCTGCCTGCCACCGCAGCGAAAGGATCATCACTGTGGGACTGGAAGCATGCTGTGTGTAAGCAGGAAAATACTTTGCAAATAATATGTTCATTTTAAAGCCATCCTGTTGAGCAGAGCTTCTGTATGAAATGTTGAGCTACTATTAATTATGCATAGCCTTGTTTTGTGGTTGGCTTCACTTCCTCCAGTAGCCATTTGGGGGTTGCGCCTACCCCCCCCACCCATGTCAGAAATCCAAAGGTGCCCACAGGCTTAAAAAGATTGGGGACCGCTGTGAAATTCTTGGTAGGGTTGCCAGGTGCCTCTTCACCACTTTCGGGAGGTTTTGGGGGCGGAGCCTGAGGAGGGTAGGGTTTGGGTAGGGGAGGGACTTCAATGCCATAGAGTACAATTGCCAAAGCGGCCATTTTCTCTATCGGCTGGAGATAAGTTGTAATAGCAGATCTCCAGCCACCACCTGGAGGTTGGTAACCCTAATCCTTTTGCGGGTCTTGAATTTATTGCCCAACAGACTTCATTGGATGACAGGGATGCCCATTCCAGGATACGCCTCTGCCTGTCTGCCTTCCCTCCTCATGCATCGCCTCTACTCCCTGTGGCTTGTGGGGCCTTAAACAGGGCAGCTTCAGGGGTCTCCAATTAGTAGGGTTGCCAGGTCCCTCTTTGCTACCAGCAGGAGGTTTTTGGGGCAGAGCCTGAGGAAGGTGGGGTTTGGGGAGGGACTTAATTGCCATAGAGTCTAATGGCCAAAGCAGCCATTTTCTCCAGGGGAACTGATCTCTATCGGCTGGCAATCAGTTGTAATAGCAGGAGATCTCCAGCTACTACCTGGAGGTTGGTAACCCTAGCAATTAGATACCCAGGCTCTGTTGGCTCTACTGCTGCCCTGCAAATCACCACCAGTACGAATCTGCTCTCATTGGCTGGCTGCTGACTAAGCAATGGATAGGGTTGCCAACTGCCAGGTAGTAGCAGGAGATCTGCTAATTCAACTGATCTCCAGCCGATAGAGATCAAATCACCTGGAGAAAAATGGCCACTCTGGCAACTCTATGGCATTGAAGTGCCTCCCCTCCCCAAACCCTGCCCTCTTCAGGTTCCGCCCCCAAAATCTCCCACCGGTTGAGAAGAGGGACCTGGCAACCCTAGCAATGGAGGCTTCGTCACTGCAGAACAGAGGTTGGGGAAACCCCTCAGGGATGCCAACCTCCAGGTGCGGCCTGAAGTTCTCCTAGAATTTCAACTGATCTCCAGACTACATAAATCAGTTCCCCTGGAGAAAACAGCCAAATCTACAAGAATTTCCCAAACCAGAGTTGACAGCCCTACCCATCTTAGGGGTTTTCCTAACTTCATATCCTGATTTTGGTTGCCAGCCTCCAGGTGGACCCTGAACATCTCCCAGAATTACAACTGATCTCCAACGACAAAAATCAGTTACCCTGGAAAAAATAGCTGCTTTGGAAGGGGGACTCTATGGCATTATACCCCACTGAGGTCCCTCCCCTCCCCAAACCACACCTTCCTCAGGATCCACCCCCAAATCTCCAGGGATTTCCCAATTTGTGGCTCTGAAGCTATGGAGGATTCAAATATAAAGATGCTAGGGCTTTTCAGCTCTTGCACTGAATCATGAGCTATGGTCTTAAGAGATGCCTGGGGGTTGGGAATAGGTGGAAAGTATACAACATATACAACAGCACTATATGTTGCATATATACAGTTCATATCCTGCACATATAAAACCCAGAGGATTAATTGTGCCAACACATCCACAAGTTGTAACATACGTTGCAACCCAGTTTCAAAAAGCCACAAACAGGCAAAAGCATTTCCTCCCCCCGCCCAATGAGAACAAAGGGTTTCATCTAGGAATCCAGAGTCAGCACATTTTACTGCATTTTTTAAAGATAAAACTTCTCACAAAAGGTACAAAAACTGCCAAATTAGATGCGCTGGCTCAGGTTGAAATTGAGTGCACGATCACAAGGTTTTATTTCCACCCCTGAGTCTGATTTATCATTGCATGCTGCACACGGTGATATCAAACAAAACCAATCTTTGCATTAAAAGCACACTGGCTCCAAAAAAGCATACAAAGGAGTCAGGCGATCTGCTAAAGGATAATACAAGGAACAATTCCAGTTAAAAATCCAACCCCACCAATGCAACAGGACCCCCAGTGCTGAACCTGAATATTGATCTGATGAAACATCTATATGGCTATGCAGCCAAAGCTTTCATAAGAAACATAAGAAAAGCTATGCTGGATCAGACCAAGGTCCATCAAGTCCAGCAGTCCGTTCACACAGTGGCCAACCAGGTGCCTCTCGGAAGCCCACAAACAAAACGACTGCAGCAGCATTGTCCTGCCTCAGTTCCACAGCACCTAATATATTCGGCATGCTCCTCAGATCCTGGAGAGAATAGGTATGCATCATGATTAGCATCCATTTTTACTAGTAGCCATGAATACCCCTCTCCTCCATGAACATGTCCACTCTCCTCTTAAAGCCTCCCAAGTTGGCAGCCATCACCACATCCAGGGGCAGAGAGTCCCACAATTTAACAATGCATTGTGTGAAGAAATACTTCCTTTTATCTGTTTTGAATCTCTCACCCTCCAGCTTTGAAGGTGGTTCACAAGCCCTTTCCAGTCTTTACAATGGCACATACCAGGAACCTAGCAACCGAGCTGCAGATCCTCTCGATATGCAAGGTTGCCATGTCGTGTGAACGGGAATAATGTGCATATTTATCATGCACATACATCTCTGGTATGCACAAACTAACCACTGGGTTTTCCAGAGTCTGAGTCCATGCGTACCCAGGCCTATACACGGTTGTTAAATATGCACATTGCCCCGTTCACAAAACATGGCAACTGCAAGCATCTGGAGGACCTGCTCCCAATATCCAAAATTGAGGGGCTCCCAGGATGCACAATTTGTAAAGTCTAAGAAGGGCTACAGCAAAACATGTAATGAAACCATAAAATCTCTGTAAAAATAAAAAGCAGCCGCACAAAGAAAATGCAGTATAAAAATTCTGCTTCTCTTTATTTAACCTGGCTAAAGATCTTACCACCCAATGCCAAATGCTCGATGAAGCAGCGCTCTCTTACCTGCCCCGGGCTCTGGTTCCTCTCTGTTCCATCAATGACAGAAAAGCCTGGAACCAGGAACTCCTTTAGGAGACAGCCACTGAGCATTTAATTTATTTACGTCATTTCATTTTTACCCCACCTGTCTCCCTGTGGGGTCTCAAAGCGGCTTACACTGTTCTCCTCTTCTCCATTTTATCCTTCAACATTCCTGTGAGGAAAGTTAGGCTGAGAGTGCACGACTGGCCCAAGGTCACCAAGCAAGCTTCCACGGCAAAGTGGACATTTGAACCGGGGTTTCCCAGATTTTAGGCCAATGCTCTCACCACTACACAACATTGTCTCTCCCTGTCACACCACAGCGGCACTCTCAGAGCTCACATATAAGGAGACAGAGGAGACCAGGGAACAAACATGCCCAGCTCTGGACATTGCACTTTTAAAGACATCAACAAATTGGAAAGGGCCCAGAGGATATCGACAAAGATGGTCTTGAAAATAAAGGCCCAAGGATACCTTACCCTGTGGTAGAATAGGCCCTCCAAGGCATCTGGGCACCAGAGGCTGTGCGAGGTCTCCACCTGGCACGTACCACCCACTCGGCTTTCCATACCCTTGGAGGGGTTTTCTTTCCCTCTTTTGGTTCCATCACTGCTACCACCTGGCCTTTGTAGGAATTACCCACAGAAACGACCAGGACTCCCAGCTTTCCTCCCTATGTTGCTGTTCCTGTCTCATGCTTGTGTCTCCCACTACCTAGTGCCTGCTTACCACAGGGACAGCTTACTGCATTTGCCCACGACTGGGGAATAGCAGTTTCCCAATGGACTACCCCACCCCTTCTCCTGTCGCTCGTTTTAAAATGGCATGCTCAAAACGGTGGAGGTCTATATGATACAGAGGCCAGTTGCCAGCATTAAAAGTTACAAAACATTTATTAAAAAGAAAAAACCCACAGGTATACTCTCAGCACAGCAACACTTTGAGCAAAGGATCCAAAAGAAAAGTGTCAACATGCAATTCCTCTATCCCTCACTCTGTACATGCCCTGGCTGATTTTTTTCTAAGGCAGGCTCCTTAACTTAATTACAGTGGTTCTAAAAGGTTCCCATTACCTCAGAGTCTTTGTTCAGGGAGGCAGCCTGCCGCATGGCAATGGCCACCTTCAGCAGCAGCTCGGTAGAAGACCTCCTTCCTCCTAGAAGGAATCAGCAACAAAGAGACTCTCCTCTCTGTGCCAAGGAGTTTAATTATCTCTGCTCGCCCATCCCCTGGGCTGGGCAGGGCAGGTCAAAAAGCTTTTCCTGACATCTCCAGGGAACATTTCTCTATGATTTTCAACTTGCAAAACTCTGTTCCCTGTTAGATGTCACCTTTCCGGTAGGATGAGGGGCCTTGACCATCCCATTGTCTCCCGCTAGCATTTCTAAAGAGTGGCTGAGGTGAGGTTGGTGAGCAATTGAATTGATTTCCTTCCTCTGGCCTGTTCTCTGTCAAGAAAAAGAGAGGGGGGAAACTTTAAAAACTAAACGTGAAGGTTTTGCTCAGTCCAAACCTACAAAGAAAAGTGCATTTCTTCACAACATGTCTCCCCTTCCTGTCAGACATCTGTAGGGAGTCCCATGTTGAAAATGAACACCTAGGTGGAGGTCTGATTCAGATCAGTACCTGAGGAAAGGAGACTCAAGCCTTCTCCCCCGTGCACTGGTTTCCCGACCTGAAATGGTCCCGAGGAGCTACTATTTACCCCGCTGAGGGAATTTAGGTATATTCATGGGCTCCTCTCTGTATCCATTCAGGTCTGAGTTGGGTCCCTTACGTACATCCTGCCTGCATGAGTTAAACACAGACCACACTCACGGTGCTGCAAGCCACTGACAGAGAGAGCTGTTATGTGCCGAGCGGAGCTCAAGAGAGAGCGAGAGGTTTCCACACAAATCTGTCAACTTGTTTTTCCCTCTCAGCACACATAGAATCATAGAAACATAGAGTTGGAAGGGACCACCAGGGTCATCTAGTCCAACCCCCTGCCCAATGCAGAAATTTCACAACTACCTCCCCCACACACACCCAGTGACCCCTACTCCATGCCCAGAAGATGGCCAAGATGCCCTCCCTCTCATAAACTGCCTCTCATGATCTGCCTAAGGTCATAGAATCAGCATTGCTGACAGATGGCCATCTAGTCTCTGCTTAAAAACCTCCAGGGAAGGAGCACTTACCACCTCCCGAGGAAGCCTGTTCCACCGAGGAATCGCTCTAACTGTTAGAAATTTCTTCCTAATGTCTAGATGGAAACTCTTTTGATCTAATTTCAACCCGTTGGTTCTGGTCTGACCTTCTGGGGCAACAGAAAACAACTCGGAACCCTCCCCTATATGATAGCTCCTCTATATACATGCCTTAAATGCCCACCAAGCACCTTTGTACATGGGTGAATTTCCTGCGGGGTTGTGTACACAAAGTTTTGTGTCTTCTACTTTATCCACAGTATATTTTTATTTTGCTCATCCTCCATAGTATACCTTGTTCTCCCTTCCCTAATTTATTCTCACAACACTCCTGAGAGGTTAAGCTACCTCAATGACAGAGAGCTAGCCCAACGACAACCCAGTAGGGTTGCCAAACTCCAGGTGGGGTCTGGAGATCTCCCAAAATTACAACTGATCTGTGGCTTTAGGGTTGTCAACTCTGGGTTGGGAAATTCTAGGGAGATTTGGTGAGGGAACTCAGTGGGAATGTGAAGCCACAGAGTCCATCCTCTGAAGCTGCTGTTTTCCCCCCAGGGGAACTGATATTTGTGGTCTAGAGATCAATGGTAACTCCAGAACTCGAGGATCCATCTGGAGGTTAGCAACCCAATACTTTTTCTGTGCCTGTTCAATAATATTTGATTGCCGGAATCACATCTGTAGGGGCAATGACATGGTTATTTCACACCTCAAGGTCAACCAGCCCTGCGTTTAAATATCACTGGAGCAGTGTGGGTAGGAAGGATCCTGGCGAAACAGTCCTCAAGCCCTGAGGTCATGCACAAACTGGCCCTAGATAGGAGAGAGAATATTTAGGGTTGCCAACCTCCAGGTTTCAGCTGGCAATCTCCGGCTATTTCAACTGACCCCCAGCCGACAGAGATCAGTTCACCTGGAGCAAATGGCCGCTTTGGCCACGGGACTCTATGGCATTGAAGTCCCTCCCCAAATCCCGCCCTACTGTCTTCTACAATCAAAACTGCTCTTTTTACACACAAAGAGACACAAACCCACATCTCCCTTCCTTGGAGGGGTCACCTCTTCCAAGCTCTGATGGATTCTTGAACACAATCCCTGGGGAACCATCTCCTAACAAGCAGGGCCCATTGAAGAAACATCCAGAGTCATTAAGGAACATTAGAATCCTTTTGTCACAGTCCAGGGCTCCACTCCCTTTAGGCCAAACCCATCAGTGAGATGATGAAGCAGCAATCTCACAACAATCCATTACAGGAGTCTTGACTCCAGGCAGTAGGCCGCCAAGTTCTTTTATGGTGCAATTAGGGTTGCCAGCCTCCAGGTACCGTTGTAAAAAAGAAACAGTATAGACTCAATATATAACAAACATTTGGGGTTACCGCACTTTGTATTCCCAGCGATGTATTAAGAGTTTGAAAATGTTATAAAAAACATCGCTTTAAAAGGGTTTTGGGATACCACAGCTCATACATGGTTGGAAGACGTCTTCACAGCTAAAGGGGCCAAACAAAGTGCGAACAGTATTTTTTATAACATTTTCAAACTCTTAATACAACGGTGGGAATACATAGAAAGTGCGAACAGTATTTTTTATAACATTTTCAAACTCTTAATACATCGTTGGGAATACAAGTGCGGTAACCCCCATTGTATTCTATGCAGCTAACTAAAAAACTAAGTGCAACAAAGACAATACAAGTGGTTACATGCAATATACAAATATATACAAAAGTTAATCAAAAATGACAGTCAACGATGCTTATAGCATAATAGCTATCTCCAAAGGAAGATGAAGGCAAGAGAGTCCAAATAGGAGACGGTGGTTAATAACCTAGCGTCTATGATGGCAGAAGTTGCTCCAAAAGTGCTCTATGGCAAAGGCGAAGAACAAAGGAGGAAATGCTATTCCGGATACTCGTAGCGCTTTTACCACAGCATAGCTTCATCAGTCTCAAAGGTTAGAGGATAAGGCCCATTTGAAATAACATCTTACATGCCTGGGAGGTTCATAGTCTTTTAGATATCAAAGTTGTAAATTTTGTAAAAATACTTTTTAATTTTAGTTTTTATTTTTAATATTTAATTTTAGCTTTTCAGCTCCCACTAGGAATGGGCTGCTGGAGCAGTGGCACAACACTCCATGTACAGGGTTGCCAACCTCCAGGTACTAGCTGGAGATCTCCTGCTATTACAGTTGATCTCCAGCGTATAGCGATCAGTTCACCTGGAGAAAATGGCTGCTTTGGCAATTGGATTCTATAGCACTGAAGTCCCCTCCCCACACCCTGCCCTCCTCAGGCTCCGCCTGCAAAACTTCCCGCTAGTGGCGAAGAGGGACCTGGCAACCCCAGGTGCAACAGCCCCTTCTTGGCTTTCTAAAAAACAAAAATACTCTACAGTGTGAGGGCTGATCAAAATAGAGGGAAACAACTGTCCTGGGTGCCAATACTCCCAAATATAGGCCAGCAGCTGTAGTGCGTGAAATGGTGGGCATGCACTGGGCACGCACAGCTGCTTGGCATGAATAGTGCCCTAGCGCAAAGTCCCACAATGGCAACTAGGGTTGCTAGCCCCCCCCCCGGCCACTGGCAGGGGACGTGTGTGTGTGGGGGGGGCGTAGGGTTGCCAGATCCAGGTGAGAAAACTGCTGGAAATTTGGGGATGGAGCCTGGGGGGAACAGGGACCTCAGTGGGGTACAATGCCATAGAGTCCCTCCTCCAAAGCAGCCACTTTCTCCAGGGGAACTGATATCTGTAGTCTGGAGATGAGCTGTAATTCTGGGGGATCCCCAGGTCCCACCTGGAGGCTGGAATCCCCTAGTGGCATCCCCGTGTGTTTCTTAGCACACCAGTAGAAAAGAGCAAGAGTCCAAGACTATCAAAATTTCTGGCAGGGTATGAGCTTTCATGATCCACAGCTGACTTCTTAACACACTAATTTGTCTGTACCACTAGTCCTGGATGGGCTCAGGATTAGGGTTGCCAACTGCCAGGTAGTAGTAGTAGATCTGCTAATTCAACTGATCTCCAGCCGATAGAGATCAGATCACCTGGAGAAAAATGGCCACTTTGGCAATTGAACTCTATGGCATTGAAGCCCATCCCCTCCCCAAACCCCGCCCTCTTCAGGCTCCACCCCCAAAATCTCCTACCGGTTGAGAAGAGGGACCTGGCAACCCTACTCAGTATACAGGCATGCGGAGAGGCATCTTTAGATTTTCCACTTCAGTCTTGGGCCAGTTCTGCCTGCAAACACACCCTCAAGGAGTAATCGCCCTTTGCTAAATCCAAACAGGCCCTCATTTGGTATTTCAATCTCTTCCCTCTGGGAGGGATTCAGGATGGATCACATGAGCCCTCTGGCCCTGACCTTTCACCAGCCCTTTAGACCAGAAACACAAAGGAGGCAAGACTTGATGTATTAGTCTCTCCCAAAATATCTTCCCTAGGACACAAACGGCTCTGTCAGGCATGTTCCTAGTCCCTATGGTTCTTTTTTTTTTTTTTAATAATTTTTTATTGATTTTCAAAATATAAATTTGTCAACAATTTAACAACAATTGAAGGTATAAGTCTTCAGCATGAAAATGTCCATATGTTGTTATAAATGTAATTTAATGAATATATATATACTGACTTCCCCACCACCTCCGTCTACCTCAAAATAAAGTGGTGTAATCTATCATTTATAGTTCTGATCCTAATATTATTCTAGATATCCAATTTACTCTTAACTCTTGTTTAATATATCTATTTTACTTTTCGATCAATTATAAAGATAATACATTATGGATCAGATTAAGGGTAGTCCCTATGGTTCTGATACTGTTGCCAGGTCCCTCTTCGCCACCGGCGGGAGGTTTTTTTTGGGGGGGGGATCCTGAGGAGAGCAGGGAGGGACTTCAGTGCCATAGAGTCCAATTGCCAAAGCAGCCATTTTTTCCAGGGGAACGGATGGAGATCAGAAGAAGAGTTGGTTTTTATATGCCGACTTTCTCTACCACTTAAGAAAGAATCAAACCTGCTTACAATCACCTTCCCTTCCCCACAACAGACACCTGTGAGGTAGGTGGGGCTGAGAGAGCTCTAAGAGAGCTGTGACTAGCCCAAGGTGACCCAGCTGGCTTCATGTGGAGGAGTGGGGAAACCAACCCAGTTCACCAGATTAGCCTCCGCCGCTCATGTGGAGGAGTGGGGAATCAAACCCAGGTCTCCAGATTAGAGTCGACTGCTCCAAACTACTGCTCTTAACCACTACACCAGTTGTAATAGCAGGAGATCTCCAGCTACTACCTGGAGGCTGGCAACCCCATGTTTTGATTTTTGGAAGCCCACAACCTGGCAGCAAGCCTTTCCCCCCCCATCCTTATTTTGAGAAGTCTGCCCTATGAACATCAGCTCCCAAGGATGAAAGAGACCTCTGTGCAGGCTCCTCGGTGAGAGGTGCATTCAACTTCTGCCGTGCCTGAAACCACAGCGGAAAATCCAATATTTACACTCATCTTGGACACACCAGCTTGTGTTTCGACCTCTCGCTTCCACCAACGACCGGCAAACTGGGGCAGGGAGAACAAAGGAGGCAGTGTGGGCACAGATGGGCGTGGAATGGTACTTCTGGCATTCGGGAAGGAGGTTCGTCCCCCCCTCTCGCACTAAACATCACCGGGTCGGACTGAAACGATTGTACAGTTATCCAGCCACACTCAGTCTAGGGAGAAATCTGGGGTCTGAAAACCTACCAGGCTCCAATCTCATGATACAATGCAAACCCCATTGCTTGTAGTAAAGTCTCAGGTGTTGTTTTTGCAAAAAAGCTTTAGCAGTCAACTTGCTGGCATTTAGCGGAGACCTAGTTCTGACAACCAGATTATTCTGACTAGAGTTGCCAATTTCCAGATGGGGGACTGGAGAGCTCTCAGAATTACAAGCGAGCCTCAGACGACACAGATGTTCCCCTGCAGAAAATGGCCGCTTTGGAGGATGGAATCTATGGCATTATACCTAAGGTCCCTCCCCATTTAAAGGGTTGCCAACCTCCAGGTACTAGCTGGAGATCTCCTGCTATTACGACTGATCTCCAGCTGAAAAAGGTCAGTTCCCCTGGAGAAAACGGCCGCTTTGGAAATTGGACTCTATGGCCCTGAGTCCCTGCCCTCTCCAAACCCTGCCCTCCTCAGGCTCCACTCCCAAAATCTCCCACCGGAGGCGACCCTAGCGAACCAAGGTTTCCCAGGTCCTAGTCCAAGACCTTAACCACTACACCACACTGGCTCTCATGCCTCAGCCTAACCTACCTCAAACGGGTGAGCAAAGAATCAGGTATTCCAGCCTGAACTCCTTGGCGGAAAAGCGGGATAAAAATGTCACAGGTGCAGAGGCGTTACGTTCAGTTGTAACATGCACGCTGCCTTAAGAAGGGTAAATTTGGCAGCTCGAAGTTTATAGAGCACGGACGTAATAGTCAGTTCTGATCAAAGCTGGCCACAGGGGTGTGCTGACCAAGGAGAAGCCGCCAGTGCTATATATAACACAATTCCTCAGACCCCAGCGCATTGGCATAGTGGAAAGCCTTTTCCCCAAAAACACAAATCATGAGACAATTTGCTGCGAGTGAAGAAATCACTCAGTTTCTCTCACCCACAGCACACAAAACAGAAGGGGTTTCTGCAATACTCAGTGCAAACGGTGAACTGTTTTTTTCCTCCTTGCTGGGACATGAAGACTCTGGCCTAATTCAGGGCCTCGTCCAACTTTGAGTAAAGGTGGTGCTGAAAAGAGTGGGCGAGCCAGCTCCCTTTGCAGGCCTTTGCTGCCCAGAAAGAAAAGAGGACCTGAAAGGGAGACCTGCATTCTTTCCCGACTGTCGCAAGTCCCACGGCGACTCCCGCCAGGATGTAGGCTGCCGTTTGTTTGCGCAGCCCGTAAATGCAAACACGAAACTCCAACATTGGGCGGCACAAGGCTAAGGAGAGTGGTTTTGCTCAGCAGCAGAGCAAATAAAGCCGAAAGCCCCACAGTGTGTACTGGGACACCCCACTGTGCCTCGGGGAATCATGTAATACAAGACTCGAGCGCCCACCCATAGAGGAGGATAAACCTCCTGACCCTGCTCGATAAATACGGGGGAAATCGGTTGCCAGGTCCCGCTTCGCCACCAGGGGGGGAGGTTTTTGGGGCGGAGTGCGGGGTTTGAGGACAGGAGGGACTTCAATGCCATACAGTCCAATTGCCAAAGCCACCATTTTCTCCAGTTGAGCTGATCTCTATCGGCTGGAGATCAGTTGTAATAGCAGATCTCCAGCTAGTACCTGGAGGTTGGCAACCCTAGCTTGCCCCTGTTCTTCTGTCAAGGACCATTGCTGAAAATTCCACAGTGTGGCACGCCTTAGCTGTCCTTTGCAGTCTGCAAAGACAACTTCAGTTATTGATGTTAAAAAATAATCATCATCTCTGTATGCCAGCATGGTCGAGTGGTTAAGAGTGGGGGGACTCTAATCTGGAGAACCAGGCATGATTCCCCACTCCTCCACATGAAGCCTGCTGGGTGATTATGGGCCAGTCTCAGTTCTCTCAGAACTCTCTCAGTCCATGTGGAGGCAGGCAATGGCAAACCACCTTCAAACGTCTCTTGCTTTGAAAACCCTATGGGTAGGGTTGCCAGGTCCCTCTTCACCACCGGTGGGAGGTTTTGGGAGCGGAGCCTAAAGAGGGCAAGGTTTGGGGAGGGGCTTCAATGCCATAGAGTCCAATTGCCAAAGCGGCCATCTTCTCCAGGTGAACTGATCCCTATCGGCTGGAGATCAGTTGTAATAGCGGGAGATCTCCAGCTACTACCTGGAGGTTGGCAACTATACCTATGGGGTCACCATGAGTCAGCTGCGACTTGACGGCACTTTACACACACATATGTCAGTTGCAACCTACTCATGGTGACCCCAGAACCACAGGGTTTTCAAGGCAAGAGATAAGATTTGAGGTGGTTTGCCATTGCCTTCCTCTGCATAGCAACCTCAGTCTTGCTTGATGGTCTCCCACCTAAGTACTTTCCCTGGCCAACCCTGCATAGCTCCCAGGCTCTGATGAGAATGTGCTAGTCATGGCTGCATTTATAAAGGTCACCCAGCAAACTTCCAGGGCACAGTGGGGGATTCGAACCTAGGTCCCCCAGATCCTAGTCCTGCCCTCTAATTGCTGTACCACACTGGCCTTTTTTGAGCGTTGCATGGCTTCAGTTCTAATTCAGAAAATTAAGTGTACGTGAGATGTCAGACGTTTGGGGAAGACAAAGCAAAAGATTAATGGATTTGCTATTCTCTGGGAGGTTTGGGTCTGGAAGTGGGAATATTGGCTTGTCCTCGGTTAGCAAAAGGAGTTCATAGTATTTCCAACTGTGGCTATCCAAAAGCAACAACCCACAAGAGGTTACAGTGAGGTACAGTGAATCACCGGGCCTTGCCGGCTCCAAGAATCCATTCCAGAAAAAGATATCCCCATACTTAGCTCATCTTTCAGTTGTTTATACAGGGCTGTGGGCATTTGCACAGACAACCACAACTGTGCTGAGCAAGCGTGCAACTCTGACCTCTGGAGTGGCATTTAGTATCCTGCAGATCTCAGCTTTCAACAAAGCAAGCCTCTCTAGGCTGTACTGGGGCAGACAGGACTGGGACTAAGGCATAAACAATGACTGCAGGAGTTTCGAGGAGGGATTTGAAAAGAGGAAGGTTGTTTGATAAACAGGGGGCGCAACACTCCATGTATAGAATAGGGTTGCCAACCTCCAGGTACTAGCTGGAGATCTCCTGCTATTACAATTGATCTCCTGCCTATAAAGATCAGTTCACTTGGAGAAAATGGCCACTTTATAGGGTTGCCAGATCCCTCTTTGCTACCAGCGGGAGGTTTTTGGGGTGGAGCCTGTGGAGGGCGGGGTTTGGGGAGGGGAGGGACTTCAATGCCATAGAGTCCAATTGCCAATTTTCTCCAGGGGATCTGATCTCTATTGGCTGGAGATCAGATGTAACAGCAGGAGATCTCCTGATACCACCTGGAGGATGGCAACCCTACCACTTTGGCAACTGGACTGTGTGGCACTGAAGTCCCTCCCCTCCCCAAACCCTGCCCTCCTCAGGCTCCGCCCCAAAAATCTCCCACCGGAGGCGAAGAGGGACCTGTCAACCCTAGTATAGAAAGCTGGCATGTTGTGTGAGAGACAGTAATGTACAGTGGTTATAGTGCTAGACTAGGACCTGGGAGATCCATGTTCAAATCTTCACTTAGGACTTTTTTACTCATTTTTTTGCAAATTCAGTGGCTAGGAATGCTTTATCAAGAAAAAGAACTGCAGGGGAAAAAGAGGAAAACTATAGCCTTTTCAAGCCTGCGGGCACATTTGGAATTCTGACACGGCATGGTGGGCGCAGCAACAATAAGGCTGCCACAGGAAGCGGAGGCCACCACAGAATGATTGCCACAACTTTCCTTCAGTCACACAATGAAGATTCTTGTGCAGTGGTTGCAGCTGCTGTCAAAACAACATTTTAAAAAATCTGCACAGCCAATCAAATCTCTAACTGTCAATACGAAGCCTTGCTGGGCGAAAGCTTTCTCACCCCACCCCCACTTCCTAAAAAAAACTTGGCGGGTGTTGGCCTGTGCCATGGTGCCCACGGACGCCCTTTTGGGCACCCCTGCTTTAGCCCTTTCCTCTTCTGACATTTTCTCAATGGAAACCGTCATCCTGAGCTGCCTTTACTTCTGCTGGGGAAAACTTACTGCTACGTGCCCGCCCCGGAGGTAAAAGCACCTTCAGGTTATGAATACATGAAGCTGCCTTAGACTGACTGAATCAGACCCTCGGTCCATCAAAGTCTACTCAGACCGGCAGCGGCTCTCCAGGGTCTCAGGCAGAGGTCTTTCACATCACCTACTCGCCTGGTCCCTTTAACTGGAGATGCCAGGGGTTGAACCTGGGACCTTCTGCATGCCGAGCAGATGCTCTACCACTGAGCCACGGTTTTCTCCAGTGAGAAAACAGTGGAGGGAAAAGGGTTAAAACTCCTCTCCCTCCCCATCTCTCTTCCTGCCATTCTCCGCCTTGATAAAGCCATCCCAGAGTAGAGTTGCCAGCCAGGTTCCTCTTTGCCACCAGCGGGAGGTTTTGGGGGTGGAGCCTGAGGAGGGGAGGAACAATATATGCCACTCTGAGCACCCTGGTAGAAGGAAGAGAGAAAAAAGTCATGGACAGAAATAGAAGGGGAAGCAAACTGGGCCAAAGCTGGCTTGGCAGAGAAGCGGGGGGTCGGCTTCAGCCACTCATTCTGCTGGAAACCTTGTTACACTTCCAGTTACACTTCCATACACAATGATTCCAGAATGTGATGGACATCTCCCCCATTAACTTTACAGATCACATAAAAACTTCTTCCCCACTATGCAGCAATAATAAAGATTATCTACTAATATTCTTTCCGTAGCAGAATAAGGTTGCTTCCTGGATACAGAAGAGTTCTTTATCTGTCCTTAGACAGAACATATTTGTTAAAGCTGTCACTTCGGCAAGAGAAACTAGGTTGTTTTCAAACTTTTCCTCTCTTTAACAGGTCACGCCTGACAAAGGTTTCACTGTTAAGCAAAGTTCGTCCAGGAAAGCAGAACGTTGCTAATTGCCAAAACGTGACACACACCCCACTCCAGCAGCAGCCAAAGCCTGCTCTGGCCAATCCAGGGCTGGACTTGTCCAAGGCAATGTCACACTAGAACTTGGGGTCATCCATTATGAATTGGTTGGCATTGGATTCGGGGCAGCCCTCACCACCCATAAGTAACTTATGCAATTCAGCCCACAAGATGTGCTGAAGGCCTAGAAGCCTTGACACCTTTTGTTTCCCAGTATAAAAGATTCTTAAGTGTAAGGATGTGTCACTGGCAACCAAGATCAAGTTAATTCATGCCATTGTATTCCCTATTACTATGTATGGGTGTGAAAGCTGGACAATGAAGAAAGCTGATAGGAAGAAAGTAGATACCTTTGAAATGTGGTGTTGGAGGAGTGTTACGGATACAGAGGGCTGCCAAAAAAACAAATCAGTGGGTTATAGATCATATCAAGCCTGAACTGACCCTAGAAACTAAAACGACTAAACTGAGGCTATCATACTTTGGTCACATTATGAGAAGACAAGAGTCATTGGAAAAGACAATCATGCTAGGAAAAGTTGAAGGCAGCAGGAAAATAGGAAGACCCAACAAGAGATGGATTGACTCTATAAAGGGAGCCACGGCCCTCATTTTGCAAGTTTTGAGCAAGGCTGTTAAAGACAAGATGTTTTGGAGGACACTGATTCATAGGATCGCCATGAGTCAGAAGTGACTTGACGGTACTTAACACACACACACTATCTTCTCTGACTGGCCATGGATCTCAGGCAAAGAATGGCTTTCCTAGTGCTTGTTATCTGAGATCCTTTTACCCAGAAGATCCTAAAAAATTGAGCCTGGAACTGTCAGCCTCCAGAGTTGGGTTACTGAGCTGTGAAAGCCAGCATGGTGTAGTGGTTAAGAGCGGTGGTTTGGAGCAGTGGACTCTAATCTGAAGAACAGGGTTTGACTCCCCACACCTCCACATGAGCTGCGGAGGCTAATCTGGTGAACTGGATTGGTTTCCCCACTCCTACACATGAAGCCAGCTGGGTGACCTTGGGCTAATCACAACTCTCTCAGCCCCACCTACCTCACAGGGTGTCTGTTGTGGGGAGGGGAAGGGAAGGTAATTGTAAGCCCGTTTGATTCTTCCTTAAGTGGTAGAGAAAGTTGGCATATAAAAACTATCTCTTATTCTTCTGTATTCCTTCCAAGGGCAATCTCTGCAAAGAGCAAAACTAGCCCACGCCTTGGGGCTGTATAACCTCTAGCTTACACAGGAGCAGGCAGGGGGATTTGCCGTATCAAAGTGTGGGTGGGAAATTAGAAATTACAACAGTCTGGGAAGCAAAACTCAAAACAAAAATCTTCCCTGTAAGTTGAAAGCCAAAGACATCAAAGAGCTAGGTTAAAATCCTTCTCTTTGCAGGGTTTTTTTTTTTTAGATGAGTCCTAAGTGGTACAGTCCCATGAGGACTGTACCGAATTCTGTTTCTGCATACTGCAAGCAGTCCATCGTTTCCTCTCAGCTGGTGTTCAGCCCCTGGAAAGGGATTCTGGCTCAGGGAAGAGAAATGTTGCCTGTAGCTCCATGATTCTTGCAAGGGACAATGGCTGTTTTTACAAAATGCAGCCACGGAGGACTCTCCAGACATTTTCCCCTCAAAAAGCAGCCCCAGTGCTGCAGGCAGGAGGCAGGGATGCTGTTTCTCCATTAAATTGATGGGGGGGGGGCAATTTTGTCAGGAAAAGGGGCATGAAGAGAAAAGTTTAAGGAGCCTCCTCCCAACTCATGCCAATCTCCTCCTTCAGATTGCAGCCTCAACTGCTATATTTCATTTTTTTAAAACAAGAAGCATCCCTTAGAAGAAGAAGAGTTGGTTTTGATATGCCAACTTTCTCTATCACTTAAGGAGGAATCAAACCTGCTTACAATCACCTTTCCTTCCCCTCCCCACAACAGACACCCTGTGAGGTAGGTGAGGCTGAGAGAGCTCTAAGAGAGCTGTGACTAGCCCAAGGTCACCCAGCTGGCTTGATGAGGAGGAGTGGGGAAACCAATCCAGTTCACCAGATTAGCATCCGCAGCTCATGTGTAGGAGTGGAGACTCAACCCTGGTTCTCCAGATCAGAGTCCAGGATTCTTTGAGGCAAATTGTTATGGTTATAAAACCAATAGGAGGGGTGCCCTGCAATAATTTACGGTATTGACATTTTCCGTTATCTTTAACAAGAGAGAAAGAGAAATAATCAGCATCTTTACAAATGATATTCAGAAAAACAAATATATTATCTCTTGGGATATTACAAAGTTATTCGGAAGAAAAAAATGCTCCAAGTAATCAAGAGGATGCCCTTCTTGACGGTCTTTGAATTCCCAAACCAGCTTTCGGTCTTCATCCGGGACGTTAACCAAGTAACCAATACATGTTTGCCGTTTCGGTGTGGCTTTATTCGTTTTTCAAAGGGAAGCAAGACAGTTTGGGACCTGCTGTTTTGGAAATTGTTTATTGGACGTCGGCATCCTCCTGAATTGGGTTTGAGTGGATTCCAAAGACACACGCGCAAACTACCCCGGCAAAATCACGATCCCTAACTTGCCTTTTGGGGAGATTTGCGGTGTTCCATTTCCGTCAGCGGGTCTCCTCAGCCAGCAAATGTCTGAGCGGCAGCTATTCTATAATTAGTACGTCCCACAGCCATGCTGCGATCCAACGTTCGTAAATATTTCAGCAAAGAAACACTGACAGTCAGTTTACTAACGCATTGTTTTAGAATCATTTTGTGCAGAACTGGCAATTCACAGATACAGCAGGCAGAGAAAATGAAATATGTTATATGTTGGGCGGGGAAGGGGGGAGATGCTAAAGCTCGGTGCGAAATCAAGGGTGCTACGTAGAAACGTAGAGCCGGAAGGGACCTCAAGGGTCATCTAATTCAACCCCCTGAACAACGCAGGAGACTCACAACTACCCCACACCACCACCACCACTCACCCCTGCTCTATGCCCAGAGGAAGGCAAAGAACCCTCGTAGAATCCCTGGCCCAGAGGAAAATTCCTTCCTGGCATATATAGGAGGGTCATGCAGAAGTCACTGGGAATAATGGACACCATCTTTTTCTATGCAACCATTCTTGGTTTTCCTTGCTCGCTTTTTGCAGCGGTCCCATGCCTCTTTTGGCCTCAATTCCATATTGTGTGTGTTGTGTTAAGTGCCCGTCAAGTCGCTTCCGACTCATGGCAACCCTATGAATCAATGTCCTCCAAAATGTCCTCTCTTTGACAGCCTTGCTCAGATCTTGCAAACTGAGGGCCGTGGCTTCCTTTATTGAGTCCATCCATCTCTTGTTGGGTCTTCCTCTTCTCCTGCCGCCCTCAGCTTTTCCTAGCATGACTGTCTTTTCCAGTGACTCTTGTCTTCTCATAATGTGACCAAAATACGATAGCCACAATTTAGTCATTATAGCTTCTAGGGCCAGTTCAGGCTTGATTTGATCTATAACCCACTGATTTGTTTTTTTGGCAGTCCACGGTATCCGTAACACTCTCCTCCAACACCACATTTTAAAAAAATCTACTTCCTTCCTATCAGCTTTCTTCAATGTCCAGCTTTCACAACCGTATTATTATTATTCCGTATTATTAACCTGTATATTGCAATCTTTCACATACAGAGTTTTTTGTATGCACGGAGCCAATATCCAAACACCTGAACTAGTTTTGCTGCTTGCTGTTGCCAAAGAGAACACTTTGACTTGTGCAACGAAGCGTGATAGCCTTTGCAAAATCTGCATCCTGTGAAATCCAGACCAGACGGGCTTCCCTAAGCATTTTCGAGTCATCTTGGGTTAAGCGAGCTTTAACTGGCGCTTGCAGATTATAGGGTCTTTCACTGCTAGTAAACAACGTTGGTGGCTCTGTGTGTGTATGTGAAATAGAGTCAGACAGAAATTGAGACAAAACTATTTCTGAACTTGTTCATTAACCTTACATACCGTCTATCTGGTACATTTTTATCCCACCTTTCCCCCAAACAGCTTTGGGCCATAAGAACCTAAGAAAGGCCCTGCTGGATCAGACCAAGGCCCATCAAGTCCAGCAGTCTGTTCACACAGTGGCCAACCAGGTGCCTCTACGAAGCCCCCAAACAAGATGACTGCAGCAGCATTATCCTGCCTGTGTTCCACAGCACCTAAAAGAATGGGCACACTCCTGTGATCCTGGAGAAAATAGGTATGCATCATGACTAGCATCCATTTTTACTAGTAGCCATGAATACCCCTCCTCTCCTCCATGAAGATGTCAACTCCCCCCTCTTAAAGCCTTCCAAGTTGGCAGCCATCATCACTTCCTGGGGCAGGGAGTCCCACAATTTAACTATGTGTCGTGTGAAGAAATACTTCATTTTACCTGTTTTGAATCTCTCACCCTCCAGCTTCAGCAGATGAACCTGTGTTCTAGTATGATGAGAGAAGGAGAAAAGCTTCTCCCTGTCCACTCTCTCCATACCATGCATAATTTTACCCAGTTTACCCATCATAGGGAACTCTGTCAAAAGCTTTCCTAAAATCCAGGTAAAGTACATCGACATTGTTCCTACAATCCAGTAAACTCATCATTCAATCAAAGAAGGAAACAAGGTTGGTCTGGCAGGCCCTGTTGGGGACAAATCCGTGCTGACTTCCTCGGATGGGAGAGTCAGCGTGGTGTAGAGAGAGACAGTGTGGTGTAGTGGTTAAGAGCGGTGGTTCGGAGTGGTGGGCTCTAATCTGGAGATCTGGGTTTGATTCCCCACTCCTCCACATTAAGCAAGCTGGGTGAGCTTGGGCTAGTCACAGTTCTCTCAGAACTCTCTCAGCCCCACCTTCCACACAGGGTGTCTATTGTGGGAAGGGGAAGAGAAGGAGATTGTAAACTGGTTTGATTCTTCCTTAAGTGGTAGAGAAAGTCGGCATATAAAAACCAACTTCTTCTTCATCACCACGTTGTCCTTCAGATGTTCACAAATCGACCCCTTTAAAATCTGCTCCAGTTGCTTCCCTGGCGATAGAGGTCAGACTGACTGGCCTATAGTTTCCTGGGTCATCCTTCCATCCTTTTTGAAGATTGGGATCACATTCACCCTCCTCCAGTCCATTTACCGTCCTCCAAGAGGTCTTGAAGATGAGAGACAAAGGCTCTGCAAGCTCTCTAGAAAGTTCTTTGAGCACACTTGGGTTCATACCATCTGGCCCGGGGCATTTGTACTAATCCAATGCAGCCAGGTGCTTCTCAACAACCTCTCTGTCCATGTCAACCAGCAGCCTGGATGCAGTGCTTTGCCTACTACCATCTCTAAATCAGCCCATTCTCTTCTTCAGGGGAAAAACTGAGGCAGGGGTGCTGTTGTATCCCTGCAGCTCTAAAGTTCCATGTGACTAGTATAGGCAGTTACCGAGGCTATTATTTCCATTCAATGCTAGTATATTCCAATAAGGACTAGCCTCTTGGGTGGCTCAGTGGCAGAGCCTCTGCTTTGCACGCAGAAGGTCCCAGGTTCAATCCCCGGCATCTCCAGTTAAAGGGATTAGGCAAGTAGGTGATGTGAAAGACCTCTGCCTGAGACCCTGGAGAGCCGCTGCTGGTCTGAGTAGACAAGACTGACTTTGATGGACCAAGGGTCTGATTCAGTATAAGGCAGCTTCTTCATGGGTTCATCTTGCCCTGGACACTATTGTTTCCCAAAGAGAGGACATGGTTTTTCCACCAACCGAAGTAAGCCGGATTAAGGGCAGAAAAAGGAAGGACTCCTTCTTTTTGTTCTCTGCTCCCTACCTTTAAAAGATACGCCTGGGGTTCTTTTTAGTGGCTCTTCCCTGTGCCACAATGAGGTTGCGCCCGTGAGTTTCATTCACCGATGGATCCATTCATCATGTAGAACGAAAGAATTTGCCGGGTCAGAGAATCCCACCTGCCATGTTCCCACTTTGCGCCAGTGACAAAATAAAAAATAACGCCATTTCCCCCAACATTACGTTTTGTCGCCTTCAGCAGTCTCTGAGGTTTGGAGGTGTGTGTGTTCGTCTGCACAGCCATTAGCATTTAATTCAGAGGAGAGCTGCAATAGTGGCCCTGGGGAATGGAAGCATGCAAACAGAGGAAGACGCTTTCTACTGAACCAGGCAAACGTGTCCATCGAGTTCTGGTAAGCCAGGGCCTTCAAACTGGAGATGCCTAGATTTAGGCTTGGGTGCCATGGGAGGGGAGAACATGGGAGGGGCTAAGTGATGGACTGACATCTGTTGGAAGTAAAACCATCAAGTTTCCAGTGATTCCTAAAGAAGTGAGATGTCACTTCCAGGTTTTCCCTGGAAATGACATCTCACTTCTCTAGGAATCACTGGAAACTCTATTAGAAGAAGTAATTTATTTGTTTAGCCATAGGCCGTTACAAAATATCCTTACATGACTGGAAGCTCTATGATTTTACTTCCAACAGCCAAGAGATGGAGGCAGGGCATCCCCCACTTCCATGGGGGGGGTGACTGGTAATCAGCGTGGTGTAGTGGTTAAGAGCAGTGGTTTGGAGCAGTGGACCCTGATCTGGAGAACAAGGTTTGATTCCCCACTCCTCCACGTGAGCGGTGGATGCTAAACTGGTGAACTGGATTAGTTTCCCCACTCCAACCCATGAAGCCAGCTGGGTGACCTTGGGCTAGTCACAGCTCTCTTAGAGCTCTCTCAGCCCCACCCACCTCATAGGGTGTCTGTTGTGGGGAGGGGGAAGGGAAGATGACTGTAAGCTAATTTGATTCTCCCTTAAGTGGTAGAGAAAGTCGGCATATAAAAACCAACTCTTCTTCTTCTTAATTGTAAAGCACTCTATACAGGCTTGCCCCTTGAAGTCAACTTGGTACAGAACACCACAGCTCAGTTATTATTGGGAGCTAGGTGGAGCATGCATATCACACCCATTCTGCAGTCACTCTTCTGGCTGTCCATCTGTTACCAAGTTCAGTTCAAGATACTGACCAGCACATGCAAGGCACTGCAAGGCCTTGGACCCTCACCTCTGGAAAACCACCTCTTCTCCTATGCTCCACCACAACACCTTCATTCATCTGAGTGGCGCTACTGTTCATCCTTCTGTGGGTGCTACTCCAAAATGGGCAAGATCATCAACTGCCTCTACATGTGCATACTCTGTTGCGGCCCCCGCTTTGTGGAACGGCCTGCCTGAGGTCAGGAAGGCCCCCCACACTTCTGTCTTTTCGTAAACGACATAGAACAGAATTGTTCGGGAGGGAATTTCTATAAAGGTAACAAGATAATAGGAGCCCCGTGGCGCAGAGTGGTAAGCTGCAGTACTGCAGTCAAAAGCTCTGCTCACAACCTGAGTTCGATCCTGACGGAAGTCGGTTTCAGGTAGCCGGCTCAAGGTCGACTCAGCCTTCCATCCTTCCAAGGTCGGTGAAATGAGTACACAGCTTGCTGGGGGTAAAGTGAAGACGTCTGGGGAAGCCAATGGCAAACCACCCCCTAAACATAGTCTGCCTAGTAAACGTCGGGATATGATGTCACCCCATGGGTCAGGAATTACCCGGTGCTTGCACAGGGGACCTTTACCTTTACTTTAAACAGGGCTATATTACATTGCAATGGTTCAGAAAGCTACTTTTTACAAAGAATGATTGGGGATTACACCACTGTGTAGAGCATGTGTTATTTGTTTTTATATGTATTATCCTGCTGCACCTCATTGTTTTATACTTATGTAATACCATTTTCTAGGCTGGAAGGCAGCATGGTACAGCTCGATCTCATCAGATCTCAGAAGCTAAGCAGGGTCAGCCCTGGTTAGTATTTGGATGGGAGACCACCAAGGAAGTCCAGGGTTGGTATGCAGAGGAAGGCACTGGCAAACCACCTCTGTTAGTCTCTTGCCATGAAAACCCCATAAGGGGTCGCTATAAGTTGGCTGCGACTTGACGGCACTTTACACACAATACCATTTTCTGCATTGGTTAACATATCATATCTAATACTTTCACTTTGTTTCAAATTTCTGCAATCCTAGTCCAACCACATTGTTTACTAGATGTCACATCCTATTGATCACAGTGACTCGTACTGTGTAATTCTCCTTGAATCTCGTTGAGAAAGGTGGACCATAATTAAAGTAAGTAAGCAAATAAATAAATTTGAACACATAAAGCTACCTTATACTGAATCAAGCCCTCGGTCCATCAAAGTCAGCCTTGTCTACTCAGACTGGCAGCGGCTCCCCAGGGTCGCAGGCGGAGGTCTTTCACATCACCTACTTGCCTAGTCCCTTTAACTGGAGATGCTGTGGATTGAACCTGGGACCTTCTGCATGCCAAGCAGATGCTCTACAAACTGAGCCATGGCCCCTACCCTTGTCCTTCTATAGTAATGCTAAAAGCTTATCAACACCAGTAATCAGTGAGGACTATTTGCTAAAACAGAGAACTGTCTTGAATATCCTGCCCAGGAGGGGCTCAGCACATTGTTTGTCTTTCAGCCATCGGAAGCTCTCGGCTTTTAATCCACTCAAGACCCTTTGGACTGCCCACCCTCCAAGACTAAGGAACCAAGCAGGCACCGCGAAACATTTCTGCAGGAGCTGCAGCATTCACGGGCAGCTCTTTGGGGATTGCTGTTAGTCACTACACGGCTCCCTCTGGTCCGATGATCTATTAATGAGGAAGGCCTTAAAATATCCAGGATGTAGATGCTCTAAAGGTAATATTATGTTGCACAGAGAGACAGTGATCATGAAGAGCCTGAGGGAACAGAAGCATAAGGAATTCCATCCACCCGCCTTCTCATTCCCCTCTGCTGCCCCAGAGGGCTGAAAGATATTAAGACACAGATGGGGAAACAAGAAACCCCTGCTTCAAAAACATCTCGTTCTGGGCCGACTGGTCAGTCCCCGTTTAATCAGCGCGGGCTTTGCCCCTGCTTGCAGATTAATGGCTCTTGATTCAGTCCCGCCTGCCTTCTCGTGGAGTGCTCTGCCTGTATCTTGAAGCAAATCTTTTGGAAGTGATGTTTTCATTAAAAGCCATATGGCAGCTCTTTCACTGGGATTCTGATTTCTGCAGATAGTCAGACAGAAGGTAGCCCGATCTGGCTGGTTTCTCTTTTCCGAGGGACCAGCCGCCACAGAAGGGATACGCATGGTTGCATCCGCAACAGAAGCGCACTTAGTGGGCTTAGTGGAGCCAGAGCCTTCTTATTTCCTTGTAGCTTCATTCAACACGTGGGCATCTCTGTTTTGTACACATGTAGCACTGTGACATCATTCAATATGGCAGTCCAGGTGAATTCCCTCTGTAAAGGACTGGAATGGATTTGATTGTGAAACACAATGGATAATGAGAGGGGTCTCTTGTCATGAGGTTCAGGTCGACAAAAGTGTAATTAAGTAGGAGAAACACCAGCTAATAAAGGAAGAAGCAAACTGAAGCACAAGACAATTAACATCAGTAAAGGGCTGCAGTATGGCAGAACAATGGGTTAAAATTAAAGCAAAAGAGTTTCCGTCTAAACATTAGGAAGAACTTTCTAACAGTTAGAGCGGTTCCTCGGTGGAACTTCCTCGCGAGGTGGTGAGCCTCCCTGGAGGTTTTTAAGCAGAGGCTAGATGGCCATTTGTCAGCAATGCTGATTCTATGACCTTAGGCAGATCATGAGAGAGGGGGCATCTTGGCCATCTTCTGGGCATGGAGTATGGGTCACTGGCGGTGTGAGGGGGGGTAGTTGTGAATTTCCTGCAGTGTGCAGGGGGTTGGACTAGATTACCCTGATACCCCCTTCCAACTCTATTATTCTGTTCTATGATTCTATGTTAAAAAGAGCAACACCAACAAAGAAGAAGAAAAAACATGAGAGCCAGAGCAATAAAAGAGTACTGAACGAAGTAAATATCTGGCAAGGTGAGAACTGTTTCAGCAGTTTCTTTAGTTGCATCAAATATGCTCAATTAGAAGTATAAAATTAGAGAATATTTGGCATGGGCTAAAGACAATGGACCTGTTTGTGCTCACGGTAGCACACAAGGTGGGATCTGTGATGAATGGACAGTTATAAAGCAAGAATCAGCAGCCAGCTAGTGTGTGAAAAACCTCATGAAAGGACATCGCTCCCGTTTACACTATTGATTTGGCAGTTTTGTGATGACTTTTATTTTTCCAATATATTTGAATCCCACCCTCCCCCTCAAAAAACAAGGCCCGAGGTGGCTTATTACAACGCATGATGCCAGCATCTTTTTTAAAAAATGGGTTGGATCCTTTTCCCACTCGGATCTTGCTGAGTTCTCCTCCTCACTGCAGCTCCTGTCCTACATAGCTTTTATCCATGTGGTTCCCACAAACTTCTGAATAGCATTTGAAAAGTCAACGGGGGGGGGGGGGCTTTTCCTCCCTCTTTCCCAAGAAGAAAAGCTGATAGCATCCAACCCAATAAATATTTTTAAAAAAACACCCGCTACAACTATGTACCATTCAACGCTTTTGCATTTGCGGATCGCCTGCTCTAGAGGATTTACATCATTATATAGTCAACTGCCCTCTGTATGTGGAACCTAGGGCTAAATTCCTTGCCGGGTTGGTTTCTGGTTTAAATACTAGCTCTAGTGTTGAGAAATGAACATTTTTGTTAACGGACTCTGATGGGTTTGTTTCCTGTAGGACCTCCCTGTTTGCCTTGGCAGCGAAGAAAATAAAGTCCAACACAGCTGCTAAGAGAGTCGATCCTGTGAGCTGATTTTAAATGGTTGATAGCTCTTACTGGTTTGCTGGGATTTTGTTGCCAAGATTTTTAGCTAACATTATTTTGCATTTTACTAATTTAGCTAACACAGTTTTGCATTTTGCTAATTTAGAATATTTTCCTTTTTTATTATGTATATTTATAACTATTAGAGGTAATTGTTGACATGTTTGTAATGGCCTATGGCTACAGGAAAATAAAACTCATTCATTCATTCAGCTATGTACCACAATACCTAAACTGATCATCAATAGGGTTGCCAACCTCCAGGTACTCAGAAGATTGTAGGTTCGACTCCTGCCTGGCTTGCCTTGCTGAGGTCTTCCCTTCCTCACTTCGGGCTGGAGTTTGTTTCTGCCTGAATGAAGATTACTACTCGTCTGATCTTCTTCCTTGGAATTTCAACCTGTGGCAGACAGCTTCTCTGCTGGTCAAGGAGTGTGGCTGAGCACTCTGGACTATTATAAATTTGAGTGATTCTGGACCTTTGTGGGGAATTTCTGGGGGCTTGTAATTGACATGCATTGATGGAGTGTAATAGTTATGTGAATTAGTCATAGGTAGATTCTTTAGACATAGGATAAGTATAGATTGTGTAGATAGTGGGTTTTGTTTAGTAGTCATAGAAATAATTAATGTAAGTTGCATTTACACATGAGCCTGTGTGCTGCTAATTTTGTTCTCAACCTCCAGGTACTAGCTTGAGATCTCCTGCTATTACAACTGATCTCCAGCCGATAGAGATCAGTTCACCCGGAGAAAATGGCCGCTTTGGCAACTGGACTCTATGGCATTGAAGTCCCTCCCCTCCTCAAACCCCACCCTCCTCAGGCCCCGCCCCAAAAACCTCCCGCTGGTAGTGAAGAGGGACCTGGCAACCCTAACCATCAAGCGGAGACCACCAAAGGAGAAGATAGCCGACCATCACATAACTATGAAACACAGCAACAAACCCTCTCTAGGACAGAACTGTGTTACGACGCTGCAGCAAAATGCCATCTAAGAAGGCACCCTCTGCATTGCCTCCACAACACATCCCAGACTCCCCGCTCTGACATAGCCATCCTTCATCTCCTCTTTCCCATGATTAATCTAATCTTCTCTCAGGCCTCTCCTGCTTAGCTTCTGAGATCTGACGAGATCAGGCTAGCCTGGGCCATCCAGGTCAGGGCCATGCAACGATGCCCAGATACAAAAAATGTACCACTTGGGCCTAATGTACTGGGATATGAAGCGGGATGCAGATGTTTTTATTAATGAGTTCATCTATTTTCCCAGCATTCCCACAGACCGTGGCAGAAATTCTCTCACACCGCTATCAATCTGCGTTTCTCTCCCATCGACCTGTTACAACCGGGGCCCAGAAGGGAAACACATTCATAAAGAAGAAGAGTTGGTTTTTTATATGCCAACTTTCTCTACCACTTAAGGAAGAATCAAAGCGGCTTCCAATCACCTTCCCTTCCTTTCCCCACAACCTGTGAGGTAGGTGGGGCTGAGAGAGCTCTAAGAGAGCCGTGACTAGCCCAAGGTCACCCAGCCGGCTTCGTGTGTAGGAGAGGGGAAACTAATCCAGTTCACCAGATTAGCATCCGCCGCTCACGTGGAGGAGTGGGGAATCAAACCTGGTTCTCCAGATCAAAGTCCACTGCTCCAAACCACCACTCTTAACCACTACACTACGCTGTAGAGGTTCAGAACACTTTTAGTGCCAAGGGATGTTTCGAGTATGAATGGAGAAAGGATCTCTCCAGATTTCTTGGCTAGTCAGTGTAGAAAAAAGAAGAAACACAGTTTATAAATGTGGACACCCTATTCAGGCCATTAATTGCTTAATGGGAGTCTAACGGATACTCAAACACAGCCACAGTGGCTGCATGCAGCCCTTTGGGAGTTTGGAGGAAGCCACTGAGTTGTAGAGGAAGAAGTGGAGCGGGGGACAAGGCAGAAACTACACAATCTGAGGAGTGCCGGAGGACAATAACAGAAGATTGGGTTACAGGAGACACCCAGAACAAATGTCTTTAAAGCAGCCTCTTTTAACGCATGGAGCTGCCTTCCAGTGAGTCAGACACTAGGTTAGGGTTGCCAACCTCCAGGTACTAGCTGGAGATCTCCTGCTATTATAACTGATCTCTAGCCGATAGAGATCAGTTTGCCTGGAGAAAATGGCCGCTTTGGCAACTGGATTCTATGGCATTGAAGTCCCTCCCCTCCCCAAACCCTTCCCTCCTCAGGCTCCGCCCCCAAACTCTCCAGGTATTTCCCAACCCGGAGCTGGCAACCCTACACTGGGTCTATCAATAGGGTTGCCAGGTCCCTCTTCACCACGGGCGGGAGGTTTTGGGGCGGGGCCTGAGGGGGCGGGGTCTGGGGGGAGGCTGGAGCCTTCCAAGCTTCGCTGTGTGCGCACAGCAGAGCTGGGACGGGGTGGAAGGCTCCAGCCTCCCTCTCCACGTTACAAGCCCAATTGGGCTTGAAGCGTGGAACAGGAGGCTGGAGCCTTCTCGGGAGCGCGCGGGGGATCGTTTCCCCCTTTCTGCTCCTCCCGCCGGCCATCAGCTGGCCGGCGGGCAGCCCGGTTGATTGGCGGGCAATTGCCTGCCACAACCGGGCAGTTGGCAACCCTATCTATCAAGGCCATTCATGTCTAACTGAGGGCTAACATAGTGTACTAATTAGAGTGTTCGACAAAATTCAAAGAGCTACTCTTTTCACTAAATCATATACATCTTCTGACCGAATATTTTGGTCTATGTAGTTTCATCATACCTTTTATCATATTAAAATAATAATATACAAACATTGACACCTTACACAAGATTTTCCAGGGCGCCAAAATCCCCCTTGCAGAACATAGGCCTCTCAGAACATCTAACCTTAAGAATAAACTGGTTCATCCTGACGTTTTACAATTGTTCCAAAGAATCTTTGATAGTCGGACATTACAAATGTCCTTAGTTGCCCACAGAGTTAGAGTCTCCGCTCTGCCATGGAATCTTGCTGGGTGACCTTGGGCCAGTCACACACTCTCAGCCCAACCAACCTCGCAGGTACTACACTAACTAAATCTTGTGTAAAAGGTAAAGGCCGCACCCTTGTGTAACCACCAGGTTGTTACTGACCCATGGGGTAACGTCACATCCTAACGTTTACTAGGCAGACCGTGTTTACGGGGTGGTTTGCCAGTGCCTTCCCCAGTCGTCTACACTTTACCCCCAGCAAGCTCAGTTGATCTTTTGACCAACCTCGGAAGGATGGAAGGATGGGTTAACCTTGAGCGGGCAACCTGAAACCGACTTCTGTCGGGATCGAACTCAGGTCGTGAGCAGAGCTTGGACTGCAGTTCTGCAGCTTACCACTCTGCGCCATGGGGCTCCTATCAAATCTTGTGGCCCTCCTATTACGCCATGAGCACACAGAGCTGTCTTGCCACCATCAACAGCGTTCTCTCTCCCTCTCTCTCTCTCACACACACACACATCCTCCATCCTGCTACACAAACTGCTCTTTTCCAGGAACAGAGGAGGGCTCCCCAAGGAAACGCCTGCCTTCCTTGTGATGAATAAGGAGGGAGGGGAGGAAGCGGAGATCAAAGCAAAAGGTGAAATCCGGCAAGGTGGATGCCCCTGTTAAACATCCACGGCAGAGCTCCGTTTGATATTTCGAATGGCAATTACCAAGGGAGGAGAGGCTCGCTTGACGCAATGGGGGCGAGGATCTGTTTCATAATGCCTCAGGCAGGTGGCGAGCACCCCAGCGAATCCCAGTGGTTCCGTCACGAGGAAGAAATTTCAAAAACCCGCCGCTTGCGTTTAATTAATTCCTGAGAGTGCGAGGGAGCCCAAAATAGTTACAGGCAGAGGCTGGCATACTCCGAGGGATCCGCACAGCCTGCCAGGGGAGGCAAGGGCACTCACCAGGGCCCATTCCTACAAGGGGCCAAGCCGTTTGGAGGAGGGCAGGGTCCTGAGATCGGGTTGTCTCCCTTCCTGGGGCTGCCAATGATTGCATGCTGTTTTTAAGAGCGTGCGAACAGTTCTGCCAGGTCGGACCCATGCGTTCATTTGATCCGACAACTGGTTTCCCACAGTTGCCCAACAGGTGGCATGGAAGTAGAGTTGGCAACCTCCAGGTACTGACAAAAAAAATACCCATGCTGAAATTACAATGTTACAAGCAAAAGACCAGCACGTAGAGGCTCAATTATATTGCAGTAAAGAATTTACTATATATGATCAACAATTACTATACAAAGTAACTGTAGTCTAAATTCTATATCCTACTACTATATCCTAATTCTATCAAGAATCTAAGCCTATAACCATAAACACAAACTTCTATAAGCAATCAAATCACAATTATCACATTCCTCATGAGAAAAACACACATTTAAATCCAAATAGAAAGTCTCTTTAACAACAACAAGTTGCTCCCTCCAAAGGGAGGGAAAACAAAGGGCGAAAACGCATGGTCGCTTTATCCTCTTTTAATCCCTGTTTTAGCCAGGATCGAACGCACATTAGGTGAAATGCATGCGTTCGATCCTGGCTGAATCCTGGCTGAAACAGGGTTTAAAGGAGGATAAAGCGACCATGCGTTGTCGCCCAAAGGCGTCTTGTTTTCCGTCTTCTTCTTCCACCAGGAGGGAGACTTGGGGCAAAAACGCACGGTCGCTTTATCCTCCTTTAATCCCTGTTTCAGCCAGGATTCAGCCAGGATGGAACGCATGCGTTTCACCTAATGTGCGTTTGATCCTGGCTAAAACAGGGATTAAAAGAGGATAAAGTGACCGTGCGTTATCACCCTAAGTTTGCTGCCCCTTAGGAGAGAGCAACTTGTTGTTAAAGAGACTTTCCATTTGGATTTAAATATTTATGTGTTTTTCTCATGAGGAATGTGATAATTGTGATTTGATTGTGTATAGAAGTTTGTGTTTATGGTTATAGGCTTAGATTCTTGATAGAATTAGGATATAGTAGTAGGATCTAGAATTTAGACTAGTTACTTTGTACAGTAATTGTTGTTGATCATGTATAGTAAATTCTAAAAACTGCAATATAATTGAGCCTACGTGCTGGTCTTTTGCTTGTAATCTCCAGGTCCTAGCTGGAGATCTCCCGCTATTACAACTGATCTCCAGCCGATAAGAGATCAGTTCCCCTGGAGAAAACGGCCGCTTTGGCAATTGGACTCTATGGCATTGAAGTCCCTCCCCTCCTCAAACCCCGCCCTCCTCAGGCTCCGCCCCAAAAATATCCCGCTGGTGGCAAAGAGGGACCTGGCAACCCTAAAGATTACCTCCATCCTGTGACAAGCTTCACTTGCTGATTTCTGGCCAGGTTTTTTTTTTTGCCTCTGTTCATTTGGCAACCTGAAACACTATTTAAATGTTCCTATTTTCATCCGATAAATCTTGGAAGGCAAATGTGCTTTTTTCCTCAACTGGTTCTGCACATGACCTTCGTTGCAGTCCTCTTGCTGCACACCAGACAGTATTCCCAAGCCTTTCAGCCGCACGAGGCGCGCCACAAATGCCCTATCTTTAGTTGCTAAGAAGCCACGGCACCTCATAACCTCTCTTCAGCCCGCTGGGCCGTTCATGACGCGGACGCGCTGCAGAGCCAGACACTAGGAACAGCAGCTCTGGTGCGCACACACACATAAACACACACACCCCCAGAGTGCAAGATGAATTGGTCTCCCGCCCTCTCTCCCCTGTTCTGACAGATCTGTTATCTTCTTTGGCTGGTTTCACCGTTCACAGGAGAGCCGGGAAGCGAAGCTTGCTCCGCAATTAACGGAGGAAAGGAGAGACATGGGGGCGGTGCTTCTGGGAAGGTTGCTTCCCCAAAGCAAATGATTTTGACAAAAATGGCTTCGCTTCAAGGCCTTCCCTAAGAAGGAATGGAAAGATACACAAGTGTCTTTTGGGGAACCCAAAGGCATGATGCTCCTTTCACTGAATTATTTGGAGAGTGGAGCCTAGGGAAGGGAGGGTTTGGGGAGGGGAAGGACCTCAGCTAATGTCATAGACCCCCACCCTCAAAGCAGCCATTTTCTCCAGGGGAACTAGGGTTGCCAACCTCCAGGTATTAGCTGGAGATCTCCTGCTGTTAACAGAGGGAGGGCATCTTGGCCATCTTCTGGTCACTGGGTGTGGGGGGGAGGTAGTTCTGAATTTCCTGCATTGTGCAGGGGATTGGACTTGATGACCGTGGTGGTCCCTTCCAACTCTATGATTCTAACTGATCTCCAGCCGATAGAGATCAGTTGCCCTGGAGAAAATGGCCGCTTTGGCCATTGAACTCTATGGCATTGAAGTCCCTCCCCTCCCCAAACCCTGCCCTCCTCAGCTTCCGCCCCCCCCAAACCTCCTGCTGTTGGTGAAGAGGGACCTGGCAACCCTAAGGGAAACCGATACCTGTAGTCTGGAGATCAGTTAGGCCTAGGGTTGCCAGGTCCTTCTTCGCCGTGGGCAGGAGGTTTTTGGGGTGGAGCCTCAGGAGGGCGGAGTTTGGGGAGGGGAGGGACTTCAATGCCATAGAGTCCAATGGCCAAAGGGGCCATTTTCTCCAGGTGAACTGATCGCTATCGGCTGGAGATCAGTTGTAATAGCAGGAGATCTCCAGCTAGTACCTGGAGGTTGGCAACCCTAGTTAGCCCCCACCTGGAAGATGGCAACCTTTGCCTCCAGTCTCACTACTTCCAATTCCAACTAGAATTCCTGATTCACACATGCAACAGAACAGGTACCACTCCAAAGACATCCAATATGTGGATTGATGGTTGGGGGTTTAGATGTAAAAGGACAGTTTTGCATCTGTGTGCATACATTTACATACCTGGAAAACATCAGTCAGATATCTGAGGGAGAGGGTTAGAGGGTGAAGAACGGGTGTGTGCGTGTGTGTAAACAAATAACAAAAAAATTAAACGTTCCCAACATCTCCCCAAACATTAGGGTTGCCAACCTCCAGGTACTAGCTGGAGATCTCCTGCTATTACAACTGATCTCCAGACGATAGAGATCAGTTCCCCTGGAGAAAATGTCCGCTTTGGCCATTTGAAGTCCTTCCCTCCCCAAACCCTGCTCTCCTCAGGCTCCGCCCTCAAAACCTCCCACCAGTGGTGAAGAGGGACCTGGCAACCCTACCAAACAGTAACATGCCAAAATAGAGGCTGCCCCTGGCAAATGGGGAGCGCATGGGAGAGGAAAAGTCTTTTTATCATAATTAGCATAGGCCGTGCCCAAATTTCTGCAACTGCTGCACCAAATCGCCACTCTGTAACTACAATTATGTAAGGTTGCCAACCTCCAGGTGGGGTCTGAAGTAGAGTTGCCAACCTCCAGTTATCTAAGCAAAAATAATCAACACTAGGCTCAGTTCTACACATATGTTCTAAGTGAGAAGTCAATACAAAAAGTAGTGCAAGCAATATCTACAAGTGAGCGATAGTCAAACAAGGGAACATAGTACAACAAATATCAATGAACAAGGTCAAGGAACATATTTACAAAAAAATCTATGTCTAATGTTTCTCTCTGAGTCTAAAGACTTTCCAGTTATAATATAAGTCTTTGTAAGAGCTGGTCCAAGTGATGAAGAGGATTCCTGTAGATTTCTTGATGAAGTCCGTATATGGAATCCGACTATAATCCGCTGGCCATGTGCTGCGGGTAATTCAAACGAGGACCAAGCTGACACTTAATATCAAAAGGAAACGTCTTCCAGGTAATCGACACTTTCACCAAAGATGGCTTCTTCAGCCTTGTTATTTTCTTAATGCTACATAGTAGTCTAGAAGTTGATTCTTGTCTGCGTAATGGTCACTAGCCGATAGCGATCCGCTCCCCTGGAGAAAATGGCCGCTTTGGCAATAGGACTCTATGGCACTGAAGTCCCGCCCCTCCCCAAACCCCGCCCTTCTCAGGCTCCACCACAAAAACCTCCCTCCGGTGGAGAAGAGGGACCTGGCAACCCTAGCCTGGAGAGATCACTTCCCCTGGCGGAAATGGCAACTTTGGAGGGTGACCTCTATGACAGCAGATCCCTGCTGAGATCCTTCCCCTCCTCAAACTTTATGCTCCTCAGGCACCACTCCCAAGGCTTCAGGAATTTCCCAACCCAGAGGTGGTAACCTTACCCCCAAATACATGCCTATTATCTTACCATCTGTGTGGCAATCTCAGCAGCTTCCCTCACACCAAACTGGGCTCTCTTTTAATCTTTCCCAAACCCCCCCACCCCCTTCTTCCCAGGACACTTTTAATCCCCACCACCCTTCTTTCTGATTTCTACCTTTCTTTTAAAAATAATATGCCTAATTTGTGTTTTCCTCTCGAGAGTTTAGTGGTATTGATTGTACCCTTCAAAATGTATTTACACCCGCTGTCGTTCTTTTTCATCTGCCTAGCTCAACGTTGCATTAAAAGATAATAATTTTAAGGAACTAAAATATCACATCACATCAGGGACGAGCTAATTTGGAAACTGGCCTTCCATATAGCTAAGAAAATTTACACCATGTTTTCAAGATCATAGCAGATGGCAAAATAAAATGAGCGGATACGTCACATTTATTCAACATTAATCTTGCTAAAAAAGAATTTTCAAGTTTTCAAGGCCAAAAAACTAGACTCCGTCCTTAACAAATCTTGACATAAAATGAGGAATTGAGGGGGGGGTATTGATTTGAAGCGGTTGATTTGTTTCCAGTCAGTACACTTGTTGTCCTTTTTATAAACCAATCTAAGACTCAGAAGTCTCTGCCCCCCACAAACACGCAGAGCACTTCAGCTTACTTTTGGTCCTGAGATCTGAATAAGGTCCACTTGTTTGTACAGTAGATGCCAAAGTGAGATATAGAGGCAGAAGCTTTCCGTGTATTTCGGATTAATTTCCTTGGCTGTGTAAACAAGTTCAAAACGGGAATGGGATAGACAAGATGAGGCGGTTTGATGATCCCAACATGACTGCTCAGATTGTACCATCCCTCTCTAACGTTTTCAGGTTCAGCTCAGAACGAGACAAGCTTTTAGTAGGAACACGGGAAGCTGCCGTAATCCAAATCCCATCGGAGGTCTGTGTAGACAAGCGCCGTCTACTCCTACTCTTAAGGCTCTTGTACACAGAACGGTTTTTCCCAACTACTCTAGATTCTTTAATTGACGGTCCCTGCTTGAATCTGGGATCTTCTGCATGCAACACAGGAGCCCCACTACAGCCCTTCCCTACATAACAATGTGGTGAGAATTTCTGCAATTGCAGTTTTTCCTCTTCATGATGTTTCTGTGGTAGGAGAAAGCAGCACCTGCTCAAAGTATCCCTTGGATGCACAAATATGGATAGGGTTGCCTGGTCCCTCTTCGCCATCGGGGGGAGGTTTTTGGGGTGGAGTCTGAGGGGGGCAGGGTTTGGGGAGGGGAGGGACTTCGATGCCATAGAGTCCAATTGCCAAAGCAGCCATTTTCTCCAGGTGAACTGATCTCTGTAGGCGGGAGATCAGTTGTAATAGCAGGAGCTCTCCAGCTAGTACCTGGAGGTTGGCAACCCTAATTATGGACAGCAAAAGCCCTGACTGAATCTAGGAACCATAGCAATGCCCCCCTGTGCCTCTCAAGCACATGTTCTCAAACCTCTCCCTAGTAGCAAACCCATTTATTTATGTATTTAAAACATTACTACCTTCTCCAATTCCCAGGTGATTTGCAAGTAGGGTTGCCAGGTCCCTCTTTGCCCCCGATGGGAGGTTTTCTGGGTGGAGCCTGAGGAGGGCGGGGTTTGGGGAGGGGAGGGACTTCAATGCCATAGAGTCCAATTGCCAAAGAGACCATTTTCTCCAGGTGAACTGATTTCTATCAGCTGGAGATCAGCTGTAATAGCAGGAGATCTCCAGCCGATACCTGGAGGTTGGCAACCCTACTCACAAGGTCGTTTGAAAACACTTCAAAAATTCCAAAGAGAAAGCATCTACATCATAAACCTCGCAGCAGCCTTTGCATTTCATTTCACTTATTTCATTTATATCGCACCTTTCTGCCCAATGAGGACTCAAAGCGGCTGACATTCTCTCCTCCCCTTTATTCATACAACAACTCTGTGAGGTAGGTTAGGCTGAGAGTGTGTGACTGACCCAAGATCACCTGGCGAGCTTCCATGGCAGAATGTGCATTCGAACCTGCCTCTCCCAAATCCTAGCCTGACGCTCTAACCACACGGACTAAAAACTGATCAACAAAATTGTCCCTTAAAGCCAATAAGAACAAGCACATACGCAAAATCATTATAAAGGGGTCAGCATACCAAATGGAAAGAAACTGCAGGAACCAAACTGCAAGAGCAAAAAAAAATATTAACATAACTTATGGAACTTATATCTAGACTCGAAGCACTACCCACATTTCAACTAAGTTTAAAGCACTGGGAGCTGGGTCACCAGTGTGTGTTTGTTACTCGACTGACTCAGACGTTGCGTGTGAATGTGCCATTGCAGATCGAGCATCACAGAACTTTCAGGTCCATGAAGATGTCCCCTGAAATGGCACTTTCCCTCTGCATCCAGTTCACACTTGGCTAACAGTTATCAGTAGAGTTGCCAACCTCCAGATGGTGGCTGGAGATCTCCTGCTAATACAACTGATCAGGTGACAGAGATCAGCTCCCCTAGAGAAAACGACTGCTTTGGCAATTGGACTCTATGGCATTGAAGTCCCTCCCCTCTCCAAACCCCGCCCTCCTCAGGCTCCACCCCCAACATCTCCAGGTATTTCCCAACCCGGAGCTGGCAACCCTAATTATCAGGCAGGGAGCCATCAAAATCACATCCATCTGTGAACTGGCCCTTTAAAGAACAGACTTCATTTTAAGATTAAGACTAATAAAATATATCCTACTTAAAATAAACAACCAAAACCAACACCTCAGCAGAACTGGAGCTACAGTGTTGGTGGAAAAAAAAGCTACCGCTGAAGATAAAAAATGGTGAGCAGGTCTGACTAGGTCTGATTTTTTTTTTAATGCCCAGCTGCAGGGCATCCCCCAGAATTTCCAGACATTATAATTTTCCATCAGAAAAATGGAACAGTGATTTATAGGCCGGAGAGAGAGGAATGATCACAGAAATCCTTCATCTGTCAGCGACCTCAAATGAAGAAACTAATTCTGTTCACCCATACAAGCTCACTGGTTTCAACAATCTTTTAAAAGTCATCAAAAATAAAGCAGATTATTCCCCCTAGTGTTTGGTGACTCCAAACTCCTGGTCTTCCCAAATCAGCATATCCGTCGCAGGGATATTTCATTCTACACAGTAGCATTTTATGCTTTACTCCTGGCGTCTGCAAACTATGGCTCCAGAACCAAATGTGGCTCTTTAAAAAGAAACAGATATTGAAATCTTTAAGGTAAGGCCTATTGAAGGGGTAGATGAGATGCTAGAAGAATCAAGCATGGGAAGAGAATGGCAAGCAGAGGTTTTCGCGGGGCTAAAGGGCTTCCTTCATGAAGGGAAACAATAGCGGAGAACAGCTGGCAGGAATCCCAGTGCAAACCATGCGCCAGTGCACTAAAACAATCGCGCAGGGTGCTCCTGAGTATATTACTTACTCATGTGGGCCACCTCCTAATAAAGGACCGGCAACAACCAGTGTTGTTGCAGGGCTGTAGAAACTTTATGGATTATTAACAAGCTTGTTAATTATCAATGTTAAGATGTATACTTTCAGTTATGCTAATGGGCTTTCTTATGAACACTCTTATGATCACTCTTTGGGTGATCTCTGGTTCTGAATTTGGACGTAGTTTGGCTCTTTAACTGTGAAAGGCTGCTGATCCCTGCTTTGGCCAGGATAGGATGGATTGCAAACCTAAAGAACACAGTCCAGAACTCAGTGTTGTGGATGTAATTATTTCTCAAAGAGTTTAGATGTTTGTCCTGAGCTTCTAGAAACATAACGTTGCCAATGGGAAACAAGGGCTCTGGGCAGCTCCCCAAATATACAGCCATCCTTAAAACCAAACACATCCGATATTACAACTTAAAATTCATAATATCACATCACTGCCTTTTCTTTCAGTGAGGTTCTCTGCTTTTCATGGATTTCAAAAATAAATCGATGTTGCAGTCACACGTAGTTTTTATGTGCAGTGTACATAGGGAGGGGCTGTGTACATGTGAAGTACATGGGGAGGGGCCGTGGCTCAGTGGTAGAGCAACTGCTTAATATGCAGAAGATCCCAGGTTCAGTCCCTGGCATCTCAGTTAAAGGGACCAGGCAAGTAGATGATGTGAAAGACCTCCACCCGAGACCCTGGAGAGCCACTGCCGGTCTGAGTAGACAATACTGACTTTGATGGACTAAGGGTCTGCTTCAGTATAAGGCAACTTCATGGGTATTTATACATCCAATGTATATTGGAAAATATCCTACCACTCCACACAGCCAGGTCTGAAGCATTTCTCCAGCCTAAAGGAACCTTCTTCTGATTAAGCAACTGCCCCTTAAATTGGGGGGGGGGTCTCTTTAGGCTGGAGGAAAGCTTCAGCCTTGGCTGTGTGGAGTGGTGGGATGCTTGAAAGTCACATATAAGGCTGATTTAACTGATTCACAAAAAACTGGAAAATGTACACATCTTGAAGAGAGAGAAAAAATTAATGGGAAGGAAATGGTGCAAAAATAAAGAAGCACAGGCTGATTTGTGCAAAGGAAAAGTTGCCCTCTAGGACAAGACAGTGAGAGCACACACTGTTCATGCCCTTACTAGAACATGCCAAATACACGCAAAAAAATAAGAGTCTTTGCTGTGCTAAGAGGTGCCAGGGCACAAATCTCAGAACTGTCACCTCCAACTTGGTAGCCCTTACAAGCCTAGAAACACGGGAACTGGCTGCGGCTACTTAGCAGTCAGAAAGAAGCACTCTGCACATGTTTAGAGGCACGCTTCTACTGGCCCATTCCACAGTGGAGCCCTTGCATTGGAAAATAGTTAAATCCTAGCAATAAGTGGTTCAAATTAAGCCCTGAGCATTTGGGGGAAGGCAGAAATTATATTCAAACAGGGTTATGCAGACACATCGCTACATGGAGGGTCATACTGCAAGTCTAAATAACAAGACTTCCAAGACATCCCAGCTTCTGAGCATAGAAATTCTATAGGACGTGCATCTTTTATTTGCTGATTCCTCTGTTTTGCTCGTTGCAGAAGCACCTCCCCACCTAAACTTTTGAGATACAAAGCTCTAATCGAAAACGGGCCCGGCCCAGGATATTTCAGCGCCCGAGGTGGAAAATTAAAATAACACCCCACACACTCTAATTAACCCAGGACACAATCGACTGCAAGTGTTATCTTGCGCAACCCCTCACTGAAGCATGTGCTCTTGCACACCTCTTGTAGAGAAGGCATGGATGGGCATCATGAGACTTTCCCAGCTGATCGTACTCACAGGTCATATCTAACCATCTCCCACCCCAAAATCTGCCTCTAGAGGTGGCTGTCTCACCTTGCCCCATGGTAGGGCCAGCTACAGGAAAAGATTCCCACTTACTTCTCATAGTCCGTATTATCCTTGTCGCACCGTTGGTCCTTGTGCTTCTCCCAGTCTTTGCCATGCTTGCACGTGGTTAGCGAAATGATGTCCTTGCCGTTGTGGATATGGTGCAGCGCGTTCCTGGTGTCGGAGCCAATGCCGGTCAGGTACCTTTTCCCTTTGAAAACCAAAAGATATTTTTTCTTGGGCGGGAGGGAGGTTTTATGGAGCCATCCTCTCTCCCCTCCTTTCTGGGGATGGTCCTTTGAAAACAAAGGGATGGAAATGTCAAAACCTGGGCGGAAGTTCTCGATATAAAAGCTCGCCTTGGCCAGGATCGCCTGGCCAATGTCAAAGCCCAGGTCTTCGGTATAGTTAGGCCAGGTGCCAGAATAAAGGTTAAAGATCAGGTGGTTTCGGCCATCATTCCATAGAGGGAAGCCTTGGATTTTTTCATTGATGTTGTGCACATATTGGATTGAGAGATGATCCCGATCGAGCGTGTCAGTGTTCAGGACGAAGAGGCAGGCTTCTTCGGGATTGGATGTGTAGTACCGTGACTCCTCAAGAGAGGTGATGATTTTGAGGTAACTTTCCGACACGGGGTCCCCACTTTCCATAGGGTAGACAAAAACCTTGAACCCGTGTTCCCTGCACTTGGAAAAGTCGAAGCAGGTCTCCATGCGGCACCTGCTGTACTTGTAGACGTTCCGCCTCAGCTCGCGCCGAGCTTTGGGGGATTGGTCATGGTGGTCTCCATCGTCCCTCTGGAGCTCTTCAGGATCCGCAAAGCTCTTCAAGAGAAACCCATCAGCCCAGCGGGGCCAGCTCCTTGGGGCTCTGGATTTCTTGAGGAAGGCGAGGCGTCTCAGCTGGTCTCCTCCAAAGAAAAAAAGCAAAAGCCACGTGGCAAAGAAAGTCATGAAAATGTATTTTTTCCTGGCCGGCATAGGGTCATACAGAACCCCACTTCCTTAGCTGAAAAAGGATGCTAGCATGGTCCAGTACATAGATCCAGAAACAGAGTTCACTCAAATTCAAAATTAAACCTTCCAGAGATAAGTAGAAGCCAGGCCTCCTAAGTGGAGAAGTGTGTCCATCTGTCTACGGAATTCATTTCTTACGAGGAAGACGCTAGCAACGTTTCCAATTCCTCCCCCATCATGCGATACACCCAAACACACCCTGGCTTGACCGCCCCTCCTGTTTTTTAAAGTCTGGCAGAGTTTTAACGGCAACGTTTCTTACAGGAACATCACTTTTTTCGGCTTGGAGGCGGCTTTCGTTACCTTGATGTCGTCCGATCCTGGCAGAGGCCACAGCAAAGCAACGTCCGCGCCCACTTATCCACACTGAGCCGGGATTAATTTTTCCTCCTGCAACTTCCTGGTGCGTTTGTCGTTGTTTCTTTTTTAATCCCCAAAGACGGCTGTCCGATTTATCCGCTCTTTCAGATTAAATCGCATTCTGTAGCATTTTATCAGCTCCTTTCCCCAGCTGGTGGTTGGTTGTGCGTGTGTGTTTTAAATCCCAATTTGTTCCAGTCCCGACACGGCCCCTCGCCACACACCTCTGGAGGGAGCTTACACTTTCTTGCTCTCACCCAAGGAAGTCCTTTCTGAGTCTTTGCCCCAGGGGTGCCGGCAGCTTCTTCCCCGCAGCCGGATTCCAAGCTGAGCCACTCCTGTTACCTTACGGGGATCACCCGCAAAGGCCACGGCTCCTCCTGCCACGGGCAAACCTCAGCCACAAGGACTCACCAGAGGACCCATCAGCCACGGACTTCCGCCTCTCCGTTTGCTTGGATTCTCCCTGCTGCTTTTCAGGTGCCCTACCAATAAAAGGTCAGGAGGGAGAAAGGGGAGGGGGCTTGTCCCGGAGACTTTCCCCACCCTCACTGGCTTTCTTTTTTTTTTTTTTTTAGCTGCTCCACCTCCTCAGCTTCCTTGGGGGAGATCTTGGAGAAACTAAGCCGAGTTCGGGTAGATCACATGGAACACACGAAGCTGCCTTATACTGAACTAGACCCTCGGTCCATCAAAGTCAGTCTTGTCCACTCAGACTGGCAGCGGCTCTCCAGGGTCTCAGGCAGAGGTCTTTCACATCACCTACTTGCCTAGTCCCTTCAACTGGAGATGCCGGGGATTGGACCTGGGACCTTCTGCATGCAAAGCAGAGGCTCTAACCACTGAGCCACAGCCCCTCCCCTAGATCAATCCCCTCCTTGATCTCCTCCCGAACGGTTCCTTTCCCCTCTCCCCTTCTGCTTCTCCTTCCAACCTCCCAAGTTGTGTCCGTCCCTGCTCGATCCACCTGCCGCTCCCTCTCCTCCTGGGTCGGGGCGTCAGGGAAAACGGGATCCGCCGCTCTCCTCGCCCTGGGTTAAGCCGGTCCTTCCACTTCGGGGCGCGGGGAGCCCACCGGCACCGAAGAGGGAGCCCCAGCCGAGCCTGCGGGGCGATCCCTCCAAACCTCCTCCTGCTCGGCTGGCTAGCCCATGATTCATCCCCTGTTCTTCCAGGCTCGCCTGAGCCTGCCAAGGAGACGGCCCATCGCGGCCGGCTTCCCGCCCCTCCAACCTGGATCTCTTGCTGGATCGATCCGTCTCTCTGCCTGATCTCCCTACCCTACCTGATCGGATCTCCCCCAGCCACCCAACCGCATCCTTCGCCTCCGCCTCCCAGCTAGCCTCTGTTGCTTCCACCCGGCGCTGCGAACCCACCTCCGCAACATTCCATCCCGGGCCCCGCCCTCCTCGCTGCCGATTGGCTCTCCGCTTCCCCAAGAGGCGTGGCTGCCCGGTAAACCCTTTCCTGACCGGAGGGGTTGGCAGAGAACAGGGAAGATTTGAAACGCTCTACTGCTGAAAGTTTAAAGAGAAAGTGCTAAAGCAGGACTGCGGCTGAACATCAAGAAGACAAAAGAAATGACCACAGGAGAATTACACCACTTTAAGGTTGGCAATGAGGAATGGTTCAAGACTTTCTGTTCCTTGGCTCCACCCTCAACCAAAAGGGAGACCGCAGCCAAGAAATCAGAAGGGGATTGAGACTGGGAAGGGCAGCCATGAAGGAGCTAGAAAAGATTTTGAAGTGTAAGGATGCGTCACTGGCCACCAAGACTAGATTAATTCATGCCATCGTATTCCCTATTACTATGTATGGGTGTGAAAGCTGGACAGTGAAAGAACTTGTTCAGGTTATAATATTGTCGAAGGCTTTCACGGTCAGAGTTCATTGGTTCTCATAGGTTATCCGGGCTGTGTAACCGTGGTCTTGGTATTTTCTTTCCTGACGTTTCACCAGCAGCTGTGGCTGGCATCTTCAGAGGAGTAACACTGAAGGACACTGTCCTTCAGTGTTACTCCTCTGAAGATGCCGGCCACAGCTGCTGGTGAAACGACACTGTCCTTCAGTGTTACTCCTCTGAAGATGCCGGCCACAGCTGCTGGTGAAACGTCAGGAAAGAAAATACCAAGACCACGGTTACACAGCCCGGATAACCTATGAGAACCAACTTGTTCAGGTGTTTGGATGTTGGCGCCTTGCGTACAAAAAACTCTGTATGTGAAAGATTGCAATATGCAGGTTAATAATACGGAATAATAATAATACAGTTGTGAAAGATGCACATTGAAGAAAGCTGATAGGAAGGAAGTAGATTTTTTTAAAATGTGGTGTTGGAGGAGAGCGTTACGGATTCCGTGGACTTCCAAAAAAAAACAAATCAGTGGGTTATAGATCAAATCAAGCCTGAACTGACCCTAGAAGCTAAAATGACTGAACTGAGGCTGTCGTATTTTGGTCACGCCATGAGACGACAAGAGTCACTGGAAAAGACAGTCATGCTAGGAAAAGTTGAGGGCAGCAGGAAAAGAGGAAGACCCGACAAGAGATGGATTGACTCAATAAAGGAAGCCACAGCCTTCAATTTGCAAGATCTGAACAAGGCTGTCAAAGATAGGACATTTTGGAGGACTTTCATTCATAGGGTCGCCATGAGTCGGAAGCGACTTGACGGCACTTAACACACACACACAACCGGAGGGAAAGGGAACGTCGGGAGCGAAAGAGAGAGGGGCTTGCCGGTGGAGACTTTTGATTGGCTGCTGCCCAGGAATTCTGTGGGGCTCACCGAGAGGTACTTTTCCGGTCCACGTGGGCAGTAAGAAGAAGAAGAAGAAGAGTTGGTTTTTATATGCCGACTTTTTCTACCACTTAAGGGAGACTCAAGCCGGCTTACCATCACCTGCCCTTCCCCTCCCCACAACAGACACCTTGGGAGGTGGGTGGGGCTGAGAGAGGTGTGACTAGCCCAAGGTCACCCAGCTGGCTTTGTGTGTAGGAGTGGGGAAACAAATCCAGTTCACCGGATTAGCCTCCGCCACTCATGTGGAGGAGCAGGGAATCAAACCCGGTTCTCCAGATCAGACTCCACCGCTCCTAACCACCGCTCTTAACCACAACACCACGTTTGAATGGAATTTTCCGTAAGGAGATTTTTTTAGGTTGGGGGACATAGGCAGGAAGGAGGGGTACGCGCCATGGCATTCTAGGGGATGCCTAGAATGGGGATGTATTATGTTCATTTTCCAACTTGGCTTAAAGTGGCTCTGTGATTTTGGAGTCCGGAGGAATCGACTTGCCCTGCAGCGCCCTAAACGCAGGGCCATCTTAACGCTGGGCAGTTGCCCCGGGGGACCCACGAGCATAGGGTCCCCTTGCTAATCTATGTATGTTGTGACTTGCTGTCAATGAATGAATAAATACTATACTAATAGGGTTGCCAACATAAGAAAGGTCCTGCTGGATCAGACCAAGGCCCATCAAGTCCAGCAGTCTGCTCACACAGTGGCCAACCAGGTGCCTCTAGGAAGCAACAAACAAGAGGAAGCCGCAAACAACCTCCAGATACTACCTCCAGGTACTACAGGGAACCTCTGAAGTCTTGTTGACGACTAGCCTACTTAGGCAGAAGGAGCCGTTGCTACCCATGTGAAGTTTATATCTGTAATTGATGAGCTAAAGGAAATATACAACAACTGAAGGAATTAAGGTAGAGGAACTGATGAAGAACAGAAACGGCCGTCTTCCTCGCCTGTCTGACATCTGATGAACCTTTATTCTGCTAGGAAAGAGAAATATTATTAGACATATATATTAGAAATAGATATTTGTATACTTACCTGTATTCACACTTTTGTGGATATAACATCTTTTTTTTTTGTATATTTCTATATGTTACCTGACTGTGTTATACCTACTACTAGGTGGTAGATTTAATTATTGGAATAATATTGTGATTTATTGGATATTATGGTCTCTGTGTGATTTAGGGTTTAACTACTGAGTACACAGAAGTGTCTATGTTTTGCCAAACCTCCAGATACTAGCTGGAGATCTCCTTCTATTACTACTGATCTCCAGCCGATAGAGATCAGTTTCCCTGGAGAAAATGGTCCCTCCCCTCTCCAAACCCTGCCCTCCTCAGGCTCTGCCCCCAAAACCTCCTGCCGGTGGTGAAGAGGGACCTAGCAACCCTACGAAACTATAAATATTTGTTATCGGAAAAATGCATATTTAGCATGTGTTTTACTAAAGATAATGAACAATGTTAATGTTAATTTGGGTTTGGATTAAGAATCAATACTGAAGTATAATGTAAGAAAAAAAATAGGAGCCCCGTGGCGCAGAGTGGTAAGCTGCAGTACTGCAGTCAAAAGCTCTGCTCACGACCTGAGTTCGATCCCGACGGAAGTTGGTTTCAGGTAGCCGGCTCAAGGTTGACTCAGCCTTCCATCCTTCCGAGGTCGGTCAAATGAGTACCCAGCTTGCTGGGGGTAAAGGGAAGATGACTGGGGAAGGCACTGGCAAACCACCCCATAAACAAAGTCTGCCTAGGAAACGTCGGGATGTGACGTCACCCCATGGGTCAGGTCAGGAATGACCCGGTGCTTGCACACGGGACCTTTACCTTTTTTAATGTAAGAAAGGACTTGTTCATTATGGAAGCACCAATAAATATCTCTTTAATTTGATCGACCATTTACATTTTCATTCCTGTGAGTGGTTGTGTAGGTAGGGGCCCCACTGCACTGCTTTGCCCAGGGGCCTATAATGCGGTTAAGACAGATCTGCCTAAACATACTCTGCTGTTGTATTGGTACAGAAAGTTATGCTCAAATGTACTGTTTTTATTTTAAAAATTAATTAGTTTAAAATATGCCCCATGTTTCCAAAGGGCTGAAGGCAGCTCTTTTGCACTCATTTCTATATTTCCTAGACAAGGGAATAGAAAAAAATATTTCTTATTCAGGGGAGAGGGAGACATATTTATAGTAACGATTAAAAAACAGTTGCTAGGGATAGTTCAAGATATATTTCTTTATTTACTGAAAGTATTTATATGCTTGCCTCTCCCCGGAGCATATCGGGACCCAAGATGGGTAACGGCAATCTAAAAACGATTTGATACACATGAATAAGCAGATCTGAAAACACCTGATATTCCCCTTTTGTCCTGACTGCCTCCACAGCTCTGCAGAATAATTCTGAAAGCCCAGAGGGGAGGGGTGAAGCCCCCTGTCTTCTTCTGGGAGTCTGTTGCAGAGGTCTGGGGCAGCCCCTGAAAAGCTGCAAGCCAGGACAGTTACAGAATGGGCCATCTGCTTCCAGTACCCAAAAGGCTGTCTCGTGGAAGAAGAAGAGTTGGTTTTTATATGCTGACTTTCTCTACCACTTAAAGAAGAATCAAACCAGCTGATCAGTCGCCTTCCCTTCCCCTCCTTACAACAGACACCCTATGAGGTAGGTGGGGCTGAGTGTGACTAGCCCAAGGTCACCCAGCTGGCTTCATGTGTAGGAGTAGGGAAACAAATCCAGTTCACCAGATTAGCCTCCGCCGCTCATGTGGAGAGTGGGGAATCAAACCTGGTTCTCCATATCAGAGTCCCCCGCTCCAAACCACCACTCTTAACCACTACTATGCCATGCTGGCTCTCAGGAGAAGAACAAGACAAAGACTTGATCTCGCTGCTCCTAAAATCAAGACTAGATCCACTGGTCTTAAATTACAAGAGGGCAGGTTTCAGTTGAACTTCAGGAAGAAAATGGTAAGAGGGATTCAACAATGGAAGCAAGGACTTAAGGGTGAGGGGGGGAGTCACTGGAGGTCTCTGAGCTGAGCCTGACTGGGATGCTCTTGCATAGGAATGATTATAGAATCTTAGAGTTGGAAGGGGCCATACAGGCCATCTAGTTCACACACACACACACACACACACGCTCAATGCAGGATCAGCCAAGAGCATCCCTGACAAGTGTTCGTCCAACCACTGCTTGAAGTCTGCCAGAGAGGAAAACCTCCCCACCTCCCCAGGCAGCCAATTCCACTGGTGAACTACTCTCACTAAAAAAAACATTCCTAGTGTCCAGCTGGTATCTTTCCGCCTGTAATTTAATACCCATTATTGCAAATCCTGTCCTCTGCTGCCAACAGGAACAGCTCCCTGCCCTCCTCTTAAGTGGCAGCCTTTCAAATGCTTAAAGAGAACAATCATGAAGATTCCAGCCCTGTCCTGGATGGACCAGGCCAGCCTGATCTCATCAGATCTCAGAAGCTTAGCAGTGTTGACCCTGGCAAGTATTTGGGCGGGAGACCTCCAAGGAATACCAAGGTCGTGATGCGGAGGCAGGCAATGGCAAACCACCTCCCAATGTTTCTTGCCTTGAAAACCCCACTAGGGGTCGCCATAAGTCAGGCATGACTTGACAGCAAAAATATATATAAAAAATGAAGACTCCTGCTCATTAGCTCTCACTGCCGACCTATGTTCACCAACGAGGTGTAGTGGTTAAGAGTGGTGGTTTGGAGCGGTGGACTCCGATCTGGAGAACCGGGTTTGATTCCCCGCTCCTCCACGTGAGCGGTGGAGGCTAATCCTGGGAACTGGATTTGTTTCCCCACTCCTACACACGAAGCCAGCTGGGTGACTGTGGGCTAGTCACACTCTCTCAGCCCCCACCTACTTCACAGGGTGTCTGTTGTGGGGAGGGGAAGGGCAGGTGATTGTAAGCCGGTTTGATTCTCCCTTGAGAGGTGGAGAAAGTCGGCATATAAAAACCAGCTCTTCTTCGCCTATGCTTGCAAGCCTTAAAGTAAGGCTCATTGAAATCAGTGATTCTGGCTTCAGAGGAAGCTTGGGTAGGGTTGGTCCGTTCCCGGTATGCCTCCCACAAGGTAGGGTTGGTCCGTTCCCGGTATGCCTCCCACACAACTTTTTGGTCAACCACAAAGTTGTCTGTGTCCCAGTAGCATTTCACCCTGATTTAGAGTTGGCGGAAAGCCAAGTTGGCAAAGCCATGCTTCTGTATTCAGTAATATTGTTAAACATTGTGTCAGCATCAAGCAAACCATGGATGAAGTGGTTCCCCAGTCTCTGCTGCCTCTCTGCTTTCCAAGCTAAGAGCACCATTTGCTGGTCCCTTGTTTGCACACCCTCAAAGGGCAGGGTTTAGCTCGACCTAAGGAGCTGGTGGCAAGTCTGTGACAGAACCTTCGGTACCTAAGACCCAAATCCACGAATGCTCAGGGAACAACATGATCAAAAGTTTATTAAAACATGTCTGGGGTAGAGAAAGTGGCTAGAGAGAACGTTTTCTCCCTCTCCCATATACAAGCACTTGGGGGCACCCAGTGAAGAAGAAGAGTTGTTTTTTTTATGCCGACTTTCTCCACCACTTAAGGCAGAATCAAACTGGATTACAATCACCTTCCCTTCCCCTCCCTACAACAGACACCTTGTGAGGTAGGTGGGGATGAGAGAGCTCTAAGAGCAGTGACTAGCCCAAGGTCACCCAGCTGGCTTCAAGTGTAGGAGGGGGAAAACAAATCCAGTCCACCAGATTAGCCTCCGCCGCTCATGTGGAGGAGTGGGGAATCAAACCCAGTTCTCCAGATCAGAGTCCCATCGTTCCAAACCACTGCTCTTAACCACAACACCACGCTGGTGATGGGCAAAAGGAAACACCTTTTTTACTCAACAGATGATTAAATTGTGGGAATTAGTGCCAGTGGACATAGTGATGACATAGTGTGAGCATAGGTGGCTTTAAAGGAGGATTAGACAGATTGGTAGAGGAGAGGCCCATCAGTGGCTACTAGACATCGGTCATTTATGCATGGGAGTTTTACCTGAGGTTCGTTGCTGGCAGGACCCACACTTTTCTGTTGTGGATCTATGCACCAGCAGTCTCCAAGCTCCAATCAGGAAGCATTTGAGTCCCTGCCTCTTGAACGCTGCTTTGTAATTGGCTGTAGTGCTTACTGTGAGAGAAAAGTCCTCCCTTCCCCCCTCCCCGCGGAAACCCAAGTGCCCTGAAAAAAAGCATTTTAAAAAACAGAGCTCTCTAAAAAAAAAAAAATGGGAGTGGGGGTAAGAAACCCAAGCCTCATTTTTAAAATCCTTTCTTTGGCTCAGAAAGAACTCTGAGGAAGCATTTGAATCCCTGCCCCTTGGCACGCTGGTTTGTAATTGGCTGTAGTGCTTTCTGTGAGAGAAACGCCACTCCCTCAAGCTTCTGTGTCCAGCGCTTTGCCTTATGTATGGGGATTTCTCAGGAGAGATCGAAGAATTGGGTTAACAGAGGAACAGGAAGTCCCGGGATTTGTGAGGGCTGGCGGCAAGGTCATCTCTAATGGACAGAAAACTCATGCATAACTCCAAGGAACAACCAAGACAGACCGGGGGCATAAGAACATAAGAAAGGCCCTGCTGGATCAGACCAAGGCCCATCAAGTCCAGCAATCAGTTCACACAGTGGCCAAACAGGGGCCTCTAGGATGTATCCATGCCTCTAGGGCAAACGTATCCATGTATTACTGACCATAATGAGTAATGGGAACCTCCATAAACAAATGCAGAAAACTTTGGCATACCAGTGCTTGGAAGGCCTTGGCCTCTCTGCCCTGTTTGCTGGCCCTCCATGGCGAGTGGTTGGCCACTGAGCGAAACAGGATGCTGGACTAGATGGACTCCTTGTCTGATCCAGCGGGGCTCTTATGTTCTTATGTTATATAGCTGTATTTCCCAAACAGAAATTGGCATTGCCTGAAATGCTCAGTTAGAAAAGTTTTTGGTATCCGGTAGGCTATCGAAATAAAGTTGTAATGTAATGTTAACAACAGTCCCGAACTTGTAGGAAACATGTTACACCTAGAAGTTAGCTGAGATTGAGTTCTCTTTTACCTATCACTCTTTCCATCCACAGGCAGGAGAATTCAATGGCAAAACTCCTGTTCTAAGGACCCCATTGAACTGACATCAACAGGCTATTAAAAACCTCTTTATTGAACCTAACGTCATATGTCTTGGGAGGGGAATCATAATGTTCATGCTGGCCGATGCAATCTCTGCAAATAAAGATCTCATAAAAATGAGTGATCCCCAGAGTGTGATGAAGAACTAAGAGCTTCCCAAATGCCAGCAGCTATGTTGTTTGAGATGATGGAAAGAACCCCTTCTTCATTAAAAAAAAAAAAAAAAAGTGCCATTAGTCATTGGTAAGAAAGCAGCCAGAACACAGGTTGTACCCAGAAGACATAGGAGGTTTTGCCATTCTGGATCATAAAAGCGGCCCTGCTGGGTCAGACCAAAGGTCCACAGATTTCAGGATCCTCTTTCTCACATTGGCCAACCAGATGCCCTGGACGTAGAAGCCAGTAGGACAATAGAAGCCAAACCTTCCCCTCCCCCAGCAACTGATGTTCAGAGGTATACTGCCTTTCAACATGGAGGTTCCATTTGGCCATCGTTAATTAGTTTAATCCCTTTAAAGCCACTGCTCACTTCGTTCCCCGCCAGATCAGATCCAGCATGGGTAGAGCATCTGCTTTGTGTGCACTCCCGGGGCTCTCTCCTTAAATGGCCCTCAGACAGTGGAGCTGGGCATAGAGTTGCCAACCTCCAGGTAGTAGCAGGAGATCTCCCGCTATTACAACTGATCTCCAGCCGATAGAGAACAGTTCCCCTGGAGAAAATGGCTGGTTTGGCAATTGGACTCTATGGCACTGGTCCCTCCCCTCCCCAAGCCCCACCCTCCTCAGGCTCCACCCGCAAAACCTCCCGCCGGTGGTGAAGAGGGACCTGGCAGCCCTAGCTGGGCAAGATCTTGTTCTGCTAGAGGGCTGCATCAGCATTTCCTAGCAATCTGTAGTTAAAGAAGGCTGATTGTTGAATCAGGCCCATGTCACTCATATCCCCCCATTTTACGCTTTCCACGAATGTCATTTTCCACATTTAATGTGAAGCTCCTCAGACAGGATATGAGTGGCTGTCATTTTTCCACCCTATCAGTGCTTTGGGGGAAGGGGGATTTCTATTGAGAAAACAACACAAGGGGGAAAGATCAAACCCTGCCCTCCCCCCTCCAACCCTGATCCAAGTCAGGGGCCCTTACGCGACAAGTGCTTCATCCTTCAGATGAAACTGGCGGATTCTGACCTAGATGGGCCAATGGATGGCAGCTTCCGATGGGCAGGGTTGAGCACATGAAGCAGCTCTATACTGAATAAGACCACCAACCAGGTTCTCAGGCACAGAAAATAACTTTCCCAACATCTGCTAACGAGAAATGCAAAGGGTTGAACCTAGAACCTTTTACTGACAAAGCAGGTATCCTTTCCTAATTTCATTTTCAGAACTGGCAAGAAGAAGAGTTGGTTTTTATATGCCAACTTTCTCTACCACTTAAGGCAGAATCAAACCGGCTCACAATCACCTTCCCTTCCCCTCCCCACAACAGACACCCTCTGAGGTAGGTGGGGCTGAGAGAGCTCTAAGAGAACTGTGACTTGCCCAAGGTCACCCAGCTGGCTTTGCGTGTAGGAGTGGGGGAAACAAATCCAGTTCACCTGATTAGCCTCCGCCGCTCATGTGGAGTCAAACCCTGTTCTCCAGATCAGAGTCCACCGCTCCAAACCACCGCTCTTAACCACTACACCACGCTGGCAACTGCTGAGGTCACCTTCAGTCTTACTCTCTCTTCTTAGGGCCAGGCCAAAATATTTCTTTTCTTTTCTTTTTTAATTTTAACTAGAGGTTTGATAGTAATTGGCTTTCCTAATATGTTTCTAGCCTGAGGACTGTTATGAGGATTGCTTAGGCTGCCAAATGTTTCATGCTTCTAGGGTTTTTATGTGCTTTTATGATTCTGGATTTTATTAGCTACCTTTTTAACAGTTATTGTAATGATTTTATATTTCCTGTTGTGAGACTCCTGGAGCTGGTCTCTGAAGAGGCGATGTGTATTTAAAATAAATAAATACATAAATAATATAGCCAAGGTCATCCCCAGACCCTTATAGCAGAGTGGAGATTTGAATGTGGGTCTCCCAGATCCTAGTAGTCCAACTAGCTGCCTTGACTCAAGCTGAGATGGGTATTATTTATTTATTTCACTTATACCCCACTTTTCTCCACAACAGGAACCTACAATGGTTTACAAAGGGTTGCCAGGTCCCTCTTCGCCACTGGCGGGAGGTTTTGTAGTGGAGCCTGAGGAGGGCAGGGTTTGGGGAGGGGAGGGACTTCAATGCCATAGAGTCCAATTGCCAAAGCGACCATTTTCTCCAGGTGATCTCTATTGGCTGGAGATCAGTTGTAATAGCAGGAGATCTCCAGTTAGTACCTGGAGGTTGGCAGCCCTAGGTGTACAACATTCTCCCCTTCTCACATTTGTCCTCACAACAATCCTGTAGGGTAGGTTAGGCTGGGAGTGTGTGACTGGCCCAAGGTCACTCTAGCAGGCTTCCATGGCAGAGTGGGGATTCGAACCTGGGTCTCCCAGATGCCCTCTCTCTTAAAACAGAGCAGAGTTGAAATACCCTCCATCCTGGGCACTCCTGTGTCAGTTAGCCAGGTACCCTGACTTTCCTGGACCCAAATATGTAGTATGGTGGTAACTCCGATTCTGAATGAGGTTCATGTCAGCCTTTCCTACAATGTGTGTCAAGATCATTGTCTCAACTAGATTAGGCCCTGGATTTGGGGGGGGGGGAATGCTGCCATCTGCACAACAAATTATTGTGTCCTTGTGATGTTTAGGAGTCAGGGAACATCACACGCACACATACTGTTTCTCCCTCGCTCCCTCCCCGCTTCTCGGTGGCCCAATAAATATGTAAAAAGCTACAGAGGCCGATTTAATCAAGAACAGAGAGGAGACACAGCCACCCTGGGATCGGTTGAGGCTGGGAAGGAAAACGTCTCTCTGCAAAAGTGAGACGAGGCCTTGGACCAAAGCTGTAACGTTTTCAATCATCCACCCCACCCGCCCATCCCATGGACTAAACTCATTTCATTCTGCCAGTTTTTATGGCTGTGAGGATGATCTATGGAGACACCACCGTTACCTCAGTGTGTGCCAGCCACATAAATATTTGCAGCCAAAGGAAAGGAAAGTGGATTACCCTCTACCTCAGGAAAGAAATGATAACAGCAGAGGAGACAGAGATGTAGGGGCCCAGAGGGAACCCAGGGCCCTATTCCTTATCCTTTGTCTCATATGCCCCCCATATTTCCTCACTGAAGCCAATGCCTTCTAGAGTAGCCAGAGGCAATACACATCGTTAATATTTTGGATGATATAATAAAGTACCAATAGCACAATGTGCATTTGTGGTTCTGCTATGGGGGTTTATCCCATTATATTTTTGCTTGCCCTCTTTATGCAATACCTAGGGACAAATTCCTTCGTACGATATTAACTGGGTTAAACTTGTTTCCTGATTCCTTAATATTTGTACCAAAGTCCAGTGCAAGTGTACAAAACTAACAGGGTGACCTGGTTAGAGTGGCATACAAGGCTTGGGGGAAACCAGGTTCAAACCTTTGTCATCAAATTCACTGGGTGACCTCAAGTTGGTCATTATCTCTCTCAGATATTTCATGGTGATTTAGTAGGGTTGCCAACTTCCAAGTAATAGCTGGTGATCTCCTGCTATTACAACTGATCTCCAGCCGATAGAGATCAGTTCCCCTGGAGAAAATGGCTGCTTTGGCCATTGGACTCTATGGCATTGAAGTCCCTCCCCTCTCCAAACCCTGCCCTCCTCAGGCTCCACCCCCAAAACCTCCCACTAGTGGCGAAGAGGGACCTGGCAACCCTATGATTTAGGGATCTGAACCCGAGTGTCTCAGAGCCCTCTCCTACACTCAAACCATTACTACTACTCTGTCAGTCTCACCTACCTCGTAGGCTTGCAGAGAATATAAAGTAGAGGAGAATCATGTACATCACCCTGAGAAGCTTGAGAGGATATAAATTTACTTAAATAATACAAAAGACCAGGATCTTTCCAGTAGAGATCCTGTGAATTTAACAGCAGTGTTTCAGCCAGAAGTTCAACAGGTGTGGAGTTACCCTCAGTATTAGGCTAATGTTATTATTCACTTCCTGGATTTTCCAATCTGAGAGGTGAATGATTGCAATAGTGTAATATCCAACAGGATCTGGATCCTACCCAGGGCTTTTCCAATCATTGCCTTTGTAACCTAAGAAAAGCCTCACAGGCTGGATTTCTAACTGCTGTCCAACCTAAAAGTTCCAGGAAATTCCCACAGATCAAGACATACGGTGTCAGTCCTTTCAGAATTTACAAATTGGGGGGTTTCCCTCCCCTTTCATAAGGCCTGTGAACAAGGACCCAACCTTTTCTCCGTGATTTTCCTCCCAAAAGCAAGCAGTCTCAATGCATATAGCTGTTTATTTATTTACCCAAAAAATTCAGCAGCTTTCCAAGCATTTCAAGGCAGCAAAGATAAAAGCCATTGATGTGACGTTCTATATAATAAAGAAGCCACATAACACTTGAAACACAGAAGAGACACTAATAGAGCAGGAGCCAGGAAACATCAGCGATTTCCTTTATTGAAACAAAAAGTCTGCATAACCACAGGCCCTCTCTACAAAGCTTTTTGAGAGGAGGAAATCCAGGACTTGAAGCTTTCCCAAAAGCTTCAGCTGCTGAGCTATTTCATGCGACTCTGAAAGGTGCAGGAGCCATGCCAGGGAAAAAGCTGGCAGCCCACCTGAGTGAGAATAGCTGCATGCAAGAGGTGCCAACTGATCAGGAAAAAAAAACAGCTTGCCTTGCTGTTGTACCTTTAACAGCCATTTGATCCACAGAAACCAGCTGATGAAGCCGATCTCAGCATGGATCAACATTATCACCTGCTCATATCTGTAGCTAGGGTTGCCAACCTCCAGGTGGTAGCTGGAGATCTCCTGCTATTACAACTGATCTCCAGCCGATAGAGATCAGCTCACCTGGAGAAAATGGCCGCTTTGGCAATTGGACTCTATGGCATTTAAGTCCCTCCCTTCTCCAAACCCCACCCACCTCAGGCTCCACCCCAAAAACCTCCATCCGGTGGCAGAGAGGGACCTGGCAACCCTATCTGTAGCTAAAGCCACTCATCAAAGGCACAGCCACTGAGGCCTGTGGGAAAGTTGGCGAGCTTGTGGTAGTGATAAAAGAAGGTTGTCTAGATCCTTTAAGAAATTAGACAACATTATGGCCTTCATTGGGAGTTCTGGGAATTAATTTACAAGTTTGGAAGCCTTTTGTAGTTAGGAGCACTGACACGGCAGTTCTGAGCAGAGTTACACTCTTGTAAGCCCCACTGACTTCAATAAACCCAGATGGGCATAACTCCGCTTAGGACTACGTGGCAAATGTTTTAATTGAAGCTCTTCTATAACTGTAGGCACATTCTTCAGTGATGATTGGAAAGTCTTTTTTTTTCTAATAGCTTCTGTGTGCTGCTCTCTCACACACCCTTAAAAATATGTGCACAGCACTTTGGCTAACAAGCATGCATTTAAATTAACAATGCCAATTTTCCCGGTGGCATACAACCTCCATTTCCAGATTGTACGCTGGGCTTCCTCAGCAGCTTATTAGGAATTCCTCAATTAGAAGATCAATAATGGCAAACAACCTTCCCTCAGAGACAGCTTGAATAATGGCCACTGTTACCAATCCATCTATGCAGAACACAGGGAGTGTATACTGGCTTTGGGGGCAATATTTCTCCATTTTTACAGCAATAACAGCAACCCTTCCTGTATCTCTTGAAAGATTAGGGAAATGGTGAGTGAGTTGTCAGAAGGGAAGGAAGAGAGGGAATGGGGAAAAGAAAAAAATGGGGGGGGGGTTAGGGTTGCCAACCTCCAGGTACTAGCTGGAGATCTCCTGCTATTATACCCTTTCTCCAAGGGTATTGATCTCTATCAGCCTGAGATCAGTTGTAATAGCAGGGGATCTCCAGCTAGTACCTGGATGTTGGAGATCTCCCACTATTACAACTGATCTCCAGCCAACAGAGATCAGTTCACCTGGGGAAAATGGCCGCTTTGGCAATTGGACTCCACGGCATTGAAGTCCCTCCCCAAGCCCCACCCTCCTTAGCCTCCACCCCAAAAATCTCCTGCTGGTGGGAAGAGGGACCTGGCAACCCTGGGGGGGTTACAGTATGGGGGAAGGGGCAGCACCCTCCATTCACCTCACGTTCATGCTTTGAGAGGTAGTGTGGATTGGGCCCATAGAAGAAGAGGGCAAACAAGGGGACAGGGGCAAGGAGGCAGGGCTCATTTCGGGGCACTTTGGCCAAGAGCACCCTAATTCATGGACCCAGCCCTAGTTTCAAACTGCATAACTAGCAGTTGCCCTGCCGAATGTGTCTTCTTTCCTCAGATTAACTTCAAAGTTTTCTTGAGTGGTTTTCTGTCCCCCCACCTTGCATTTTCCCTCCCTCAAACCCACCATTTGCAGCTCATGTTACAGTTTTCTTGAGTGGTTTTCTGTCCCCCCCCCCTTTGCATTTTTCCCTCCCTCAAACCCACCATTTGCAGCTCATGCTACATTTAGACCTCAGCAAAGGTCCCACAATGCTTTGCTTTCCACCACCGTCAAGGCTATCATTAAAGATCTGGAGTCGCTGACAACTGCAGGAGGCAGCAAGACCACATGGGGCCTACTAAGGGTCTCGGGCAGAGAAGTGAACGCAGGCAGAAAGATCCAGGATACATTGCAAACACCAAAGTGCCCTGGCAACAGAATCAGTCTTTGGGTGGGAAAAGGTTGACCTCCCCTGGATGTAAAGGCAAATACTTGTGGATCTTGTCTCCCAACCTCATGGTTTGGGAGGGGGTTTGTTCTGAGGAATTTCATCTGAGTGATTTCTGTCTCTATTGAGACTTTGGAAGAGACACTGTTAGCAGCCAGGGCAAGCAAGATAAATCTTTGCCAGAGATCCAACCAAAAGTTATCTCACAACAGCACAGCTCCTCGGCAGTGTTGTTAGCAATGGAAGGCTGAAATCACAGGCATGTTTCCTTGGGAAGAAACTCTATTGAACTCAGTGGGCCTTACTTCTGAGTAAACCTGCTGCAAAGCTGGAAGTGGGGGAAAGTATGTTTAACTCTTTCCCCACAGTGTAGGGTTGTCAGGTCCCTCTTCGCCACCGGTGGGAGGTTTTGGGGCGGACCCTGAGGAGGGTGGGGTTTTGGGAAGGGAGGGACTTCAATGCCATAGAGTCCAATTGCCAAAGCAGCCATTTGTCTCGGCTGGAGATCAGTTGTAATAGCAGGAGATCTCCAGATAGTACCTGGAGGTTGGCAACCCTACCACAGTGTCATTTTCCTGATCTCAAACAACCCCTTTGGAGCCAAGGTCAACCCTAAGAGAGGAAATTGCAGTTCCAAGGGTCTGTTTGAGGATGGGGGACAGAGGCGATTCTTTCCACTAGTCATTCTGGGGCCTTTCCAATTTTAGCACCCCCATTTTGGAATTACCTTCCTGAACTGGTCTGGAAAGCTCCTACTCTGCTGAATATCAGAAAAACATGCAAAACAGGGTTGTTTGGGCTTCTGCCTAATGAATTTTAAGGGCTTTGATGCATATGATCTTCTGTATTTTTAGATAATCTGTTTTTTTTTCATTCTCATCAGTAACCATGAGAAAAAGAGTGTTAGAACTGTCCTAAATAAATAAGAGAAGCATTGGGGGTGTCCACATGGCCCTCTTCACCACCTGCGGGAGATTTCTGGGGTGCAGCCTGAGGAGGTTGGGGTTTGGGGAGGGGAGGACTTCAATGCCAATTGCCAAAGCGGGCATTTTCTCCAGGGGAAGTGATCTCTATCGCCTGGAGATCAGTTGTAACAGCAGATCTCCAGTACCTGGAGGTTGGCAACCCCAGTCAGTTAAAATGTTTGCCACTGTGTTGTGGCTTCAGATTTTAAGATATTTTTTTTGTAATCAGGATTTTCCCTGAGCACTTTCTCCAAAACATGCTCCTTTGGTTAAAGTGGAGCTTGCGGGGACTGAAAATCGATAACCAGGTTGACAGCCCTTCTTCAGACTCTGCAGGATCTTCCTGACCACTTCCTGGACATAAGCTGTCACTGAAAGTCAGAGCTTGTCTTCACCCTTCTTATCTGGAAAAAAAGAATTATCGGAGACACTGTCAGGCGTTCATCTGTACGGAGCTGCTGATGATTCCAAATTGCTGGAATAAATTTCCACCGAATGCTGCTCCCAAGTGTTGCCTTTTTTTGGCAGACAATTCATGCTGGGATCATTTGTGCTGGCTGAACATAGCAATAGTCCCTCTTTGCCACCGGTGGGAGGTTTTGGGGGCGGAGCCTGAGGAGGGCAGGGCTTGGGGAGGGGAGGGACTTCAATGCCATAGAGTCCAATTGCCAAAGCGGCCATTTTCTCCAGGTGAACTGATCTTTATCGGTTAGAGATCAGTGAGAGGATAACTGCAATACTGCTCCCTGCCACCTGTGCTGGGGGCACTAAAGACCAGCAGAAAGCTGGAGAGCGGCTCCCTCTTTTCTCAAGCTACTACAATGACACATCTGCCTATGCCCCACTGCTAGAGTATCCAGTTTGATACCCCCAAAGTCTATAGCTACCGCAATTATACTGGCCACCATTTGATTCATACATTTGCAAATGGAAAGGTTATTTTGTAATCATTATGCCCAGGAAGGGTTTGTGATGCATGTCTGAACTGGCTTCTCCACCCTCCCCAGGTTGTGTTGCTGTTTGTACCCAACACTTCCCACACCCTTCCGCAGCATTCTTGGCATGGAGTCAACACACCCGTCAGGTCGGAAAGGAGCTGCGAACAAATTAGATTGGAGGGTTGCCCTTCCACCCCTCAGCGTAGAAATGGGCTCAAACAGGCAGGAGACCAAGCGAACTTGATTCTTTTATTACCTCCCAGATTTCAAAGACTGACAATTACAGGAAGTCCCCAGGCCGACTGAAATGGATCAGTTGGTGCGCACCAGTTTGATGAGTGCAATGTTCACTGAAGACGATCCAAGAGAGTTGTGGCTGTTGAAATACCATGGCTGGTTGCATTCGCCATGTGGAGGCTACTTGAAACTGGTTCCAGCATGGTGTAGTGGTTAAGAGTGGTGGTTTAGAGTGGCAGACTCTGATCTGGAAAACCAGGTTTGATTCCCCACTCCTCCACATGAGCAGCGGACGCTAATCTGGTGAACCGGGTTGGTTTCCCCACTCCTAAGCCAGTTTGAGTCTTCCTTAGGTGGTAGAGAAAGTTGGCATATAAAAACCAACTCTTCTCCAAAGATGGCGATAACATTCAGAGCATCTTGTTAAGTTGGAGGGCGCTATCATGCAGAATGTGTTCATGCAGGTGGGCAGTGAGCTGCATGGTTAATACCATATAGAACAGTGATCCCCAACGTGGTACCTGTGGGCACTGTGGCATCCACCAGCGGGTTTCCTGGTGCCCATTTGCTTCATTGACAAAGCATCTCTTCCTCAAAGAGAAGAGTCCATCCTGGCTTCCCTCCATCATATCAGAGTATCAGGTGCTCGTGGCCTTTGTGTCTACCAGGAGAGACCGTTCAGAAACAGCCACCTCCACCATAGGTAGGGTTACCAAGTCCTTCTTTGCCATCAGCAGGAGGTTTTTGGGGCGGAGCCTGAGGAGGGCGGGGTTTGGGGAGGGGAGGGACTTCAATGCCATAGAGTTCAAGTGCCAATGCGGCCATTTTCTCCACGTGAATGGATCTCTATCGGCTGGAGATCCGTTGTAATAGCAGGAGATCTCCAGCTAGTACCTGGAGGTTGGCAACCCTACCACCAATGCACCAAGGCCACCCCACTTTTCCCAGTGGCCTTAATGGCCAATCTACCCCTGCTCCTAAACTCTACTGCTTGAGGGGAATCGCTCCTTTCAGGAATGGGCCAACTCTGATGACGAAGCGGACATTTAAAAAGTTGACTACTTGGAGCAGAAGGGGCCTGTGTGTTCCATGAACATTGGCCATTATTTTCAGCCTCCTGGCATGAATCTGCCAAAGGGAAGCGGGCTGTAATTAACAGCCTGTTTTGCCAAAGCAAGGACACTGTGATTTATTTTTCATAACTGGTCCCTGAAGATCCCAGCAGTTCTCATTAGTAAACATTAACTTCAGCCTACCCTTTATGTAAATGTTCTTCTCCGGTGGGTTTGCACTCGTGCCTGGGCACGCTCCAGGAAAGATGGCTGCTGTGACTGGAGTGTGGGAAGGAGACACCAGTCCCCTTTATGTTTTCCAGCCAGATAACGGGTAGGGAAAAGGGCGTGGAGTCTGCAGGTTCTACTGACTTACAGGGCAAGAAGAGTCAGCCAAAGTACTGATAGCCAGACATCAGAAAACAAAAGCCACATTCCAGGGAGATTAAATATGGGGGTGAGATTATGGTGGCAACTGGCAACTTCTGCTCCTGCTGTGCATATATTCCACTGCAAACATTCATGGATGGAGCAATGCACGTAAACATTGCCTGCTGCAAACTTTTACAGCAGTCTCCTATAAGGCCACCTGGGTGAAGAAGACAGTACATCTGAAGATGTATAGGTTCACCACATGCTTACTATATAGGATTGCTGGGTCCCTCTTCTCCACCGGCGGGAGGTTTTAGGGCAGCCTGAGGAGGGCAGGGTTTGGGGACTTCAATGCCATAGAGTCCAATTGCCAAAGCGGCCATTTTCCCCAGGTGAACTGATCTCTGTTGGCTGGAGATCAGTTGTAATAGCGGGAGATCTCCAACCTCCAGGTACTAGCTGGAAATCTCCCGCTATTACAACTGATCTCAGGCTGATAAAGATCAATACCCTTGGAGAAAATTGCTGCTTTGGCAATTGGACTCTATGGCATTGAAGTCCCTCCCCAAACCCCACCCTCCTAAGGCTCCACTGATGGGAGGCAGCATGATGTAGCCCAATCTTGTTAGATTTCAGAAGCTAAGCAGGGTCGGTACTTGGAAGGAAGGCCACCAAGGAAGACTCTGCAGAGGAAGGCAATGGCAAACCACCTCTGCTTCACCTCTGCCTTGAAAGCCCGTGGCTGGGGTCATCATAAGTCGGATGCGACTTGACGGCACTTTACACACACACATTTAGCTACTCTGACTGTGAGCTTAAAGGGATAATTTAAAGGCAGGATGGTTGGCTTCTTCTGTTTGGGACTGGATCCCCCCCCCCCCCCCACAGATATTCCTACTTTCCCCTTCCCATGCAGATATACTGAGGAAGCTTTGGGGGACCCACATGGAACAGAGTTGTTGTGAGGATCATATATGGCAGAGGGGGGAGTGGTGTGCCCTGCCTTGGGATCATTAGAGGAGTTTAATGGGGCACTGTGATGAACAAACCACTTCCATCTCTCCTTGCACCACATTCTTCCCTCCTGCTCACATGCACTGTTCAACAAAATGTTGAAAAAAACAAAGTTTTTTTCAGAACTGGAATAACACGATTAGATAGATCTAAACTGGGCCCGTCTTTTTCTCCCTTGAAACAGCTTCAAGACACATTAGGGGTGTTGTCAACCTGGGAAACAGCATAGTCTTCAGCAAGACACAGCTCCAACTCAGATTATTGATTCATTTTACTTCATTTATAGCCTGCCTTAATCTTTGAGAGAAGCACTGAGAAAGGGAATGGGCAGAGCTAAGGAGCTCTCTCAGTTCTGAATTGATTCTGATTTTGGTAACTTGCGTGATCAGAAGCTGTGTTTGACTCTGATTTCCTGAGGGTTCAGTTTTGCCTACGCTGGTGTAAAACAAACCCTATGGAGTGACAGGAAGAGACTGGGAGGAAAATGGCCCTTTCTTAGGTCACTAAGAGGGAACAGACTCTGGGAAGGAGATATGCCAAATACAGGGTGTTGTTTAGGGATTACTGCCACTGAAGTGGGGTAGATCCATAGTGAGAACTGGAAGAGAGATTTGAGGAGAAATCTCCATACTTCTGTGTTTCTCTGGGGAAGGGAGATTGTATGGTCTCTTCCTTCCCTGTTAGCTAGGCAGCAGAGTCTGAATGGAAACATCTATAAGATGTTCTGGGAGCTGAACTGAATCTGTGAAGTGAATTTAAGAACTGTAATTCTGTACCATCTAAGATCTATGCCTTCTCTGAAGTGAAACATATAAAATTAGCTCTGATTCTATGCTCTTCCTAACCACAGTTTACCCTGCAAAACCATCCCTCGTGCAGGGTTTAATAAATCTCCGTTTCTTTTTTGTTAATTTGAAATAAGTCTCATTTCGTCTGAGGTAAAATAAGTAAAGGGGACTAAGGAGAAAAATTAAAAATGCCAGTCAAACATTTTGACATGCAGTCTCTCTCTCCTTCAGCACAGACACGGGGGGGATCGTGTTATAGGCGCATTGCCAGGGAAGTGTGCGTAAGGGTGCCAAGCAATATTAGAGAGACAGAGATATCCAGTTTTCTGGATATCTTTTGTAGAGCAAAACAGGTGCTGAACCATTTCTATCCGATGGGCAGGTGCTAGGCACCGGCAGCTTTCAAACGCCACTCGGTTTTTGGCTTCTGTTCCATATATTGAGCTCGTGTCAAGGAGCAGAACGAAAGATACGAATGGCTTTTCCCCTTCATGGGAAATTGTACTGCAGGAAGCCGGCTGTGTGTCTGTGCTTTTCATTAAATCCAAAATGTAATTATGTTGACTGGGTGGCTTTCCCTCCCCCACCCCCTCCATCCTTTCCCTATTGTTTCATGCAGTGACTCCATTTTGCACGTTGGTTAAGGATGCCACTCAGAAGTTCCTACCAAGGGGAGAGGAAAAAGGAAAGCTGCTCCAGCGGAGCCCAAGAAGCAAATTGCTCCCATATGCTCCAGGGATGTTTCTGGGATTGTTGTTCCCAGTGCCACAAAATTCTGTACAATTGGAACGCTTTGAGAGAGTTTTGGTCTGCCGGGTGTCCTCTTTTCCATGTGGGTTTGGCCGCACTGAAGCTGTTCTTACTTTGATTCCCCACTCCCTTAATTTGTACCTTGGATCATCCGCAGATGTGAAAATGACAGGGATGGAGTCATCGTTCCCAGTCAGTTTAAGAGCTTCCTCAGACAAAATACGACACTTTGCATTTTAAATTCGCCTTCCTGATTTCCATGGATATCTGCAAATAAAAATTACAGAATGCTGAAGAGAGAAGCCAGCGTGTAATAAGTGCCTTTCTTGCTCCTTTGAACAAGCAAGGAGCTGTGATGCAGGGGCCAAGTTACATGAGTAGGGTTGCCAACCTCCAGGTAGTGGCTGGAGATCTGCTATTACAACTGATCTCCAGCTGATAGAGATCAGTTCACCTGGAGAAAATGGCCACTTTGGCAATTGGACTCTATGGCATTGAAGTCCCTCCCCAAACCCCACCATCCTTAGGCTCCACCCCAAAAATCTCCCACCTGTGGCAAAGAAGGACCTAGCAACCCTACACATGAGACTTTGGGTTCAGCAATTGGAACTCCTAATATGAAATTTGGCACTCAAGAGGCAGTGGGGTACAGCGGTTAGAGTGCCAGCCTAGGGCTGGAGAGAACCCCAGTACAAATGGCCTCTCTGTCTTGACGCTCACAAGGTGATTTTGGGATAGTTGCTATCTCTCTGCCTAAACTTACGTTGCAGGTGGTTCTTGTGAGATTACAATGGGGAAGACCAGGTAAACTGCCTTGTTCTCTTTGGAGTAAATATCAAGTTCACCTATGCTGGGCCAATGTGGTATAGTGGACTGAGTGTCAGGTTAGGATCTGGGAGACCCAGGTTCAAATTCCCTCACTGACATGGAAGGTCACTGGGTGAACTTGGGCCGGTCAAACATTCTCAGTTTAACCTACCTCACAGGGTTGTTGTGAGAATAAAAAGGAGGAGATGATGGTGTCACGTTGGGTCTCCGTTGGGGAGAAAGGCAGGCTATAAATGAAGTAAAACGAATCAATAATCTGAGTTGGAGCTGTGTCTTGCTTAAGACTATGCTGTTTCCCTGGTTGACAACACCCCAAATGTTGCTCGAAGCTGTTTTAAGGGAGGAAAAGACGGGCCTAGTTTACATACATATGATCGTGTTATTCCAGTTCTTAAAAAAAAACTGCACCTGTTGCCAGAGGACAAGCTTTATGGCATTTTCACAATATTGATGTGCAGAAATAACATTATGTTGACCTTAGTGCGTGAAAGCAGGAGGGAAGAATGTGGTGTGAGGAAGGATGGAAGTGTTTGTAAATAACTCTTGAGGGAGAAATGAAACAAAAATGTAAGATATTCAGACTGAGCTGGCCAACTTTCAAAATTCAGCCTCATCCCTGCCATCCTCCTGCGCTCCAGCAAGGCCAGTTTGCATCAGCCACTCCTGTTAAAAGTCATTTGGTTCAGTCTGGTCCATAGATGCTTCATTAATGTCTCTTGACCCTAGAGGATGTGTTTGCGCATGGTTAGGTGGTGCCCTCTGGTGGTTGGCACATCCTTGCAGTGCAGTGCCTGATAAAAGGGGGTAGCGGTTGTAAGTAGCCCAGCATCTGAAAAAGATACCATGCGGCCTGGAACAAAAACCATATAATAATATTTGTGATGGTCGGAAATCTGTTTGTCATATCTGTGGAAAATCCAACACCCACATTGCGTCACTTCCGAGAAAAAGTGCTTTTCAAAGATACAAAAACCACAACTCTGTAAAAAAATGTTTCCACTGTGCAACACACATTTAGTACGAGGCCAGTGCTATCATTTTCAAAAGTGTCAAGCAAAGCATTTTTTCAGAGCCATTGGAGCATAAAAACTGGTTACCTTCCAGCCAAAGAAGTTCAGTGGGAGGTTATGCTCCAGGATTCGGTGCATACTGCATGGATGGATGTGTGTCGGTGTACTGCCTGGACTGAGGCAGGGCTTCTGTACCTCCGGCAGTTGTGTGACAGGCAGAAATTCAGCATAATAAATTTTATAAGTCAGAAATCATTTCACCACAGTCAGCGTGGTGTAGCGGTTAAGAGCGGTGGTTTGGAACAGTGGACTCAGATCTGGAGAACCCAGATTATATTTGTTTCCCCACTTCTCCACACGAAGCCAGCTGGGGACCTTGGGCTAGTCACAGCTCTCTCAGCCCCACCTACCTCACAGGGTGTCTGTTGTGGGAAGGGGAAGGTGACTGTAAACCGGTTTGAGTCTCCCTTAAGTGGTAAAAACCAATTCTTCTTCTTCTTCTTCTTCGTCTTCTTCTTCCCTGGGCAGCCATCTGTCAGGAATGCTGTCTTAAGGCTGCCAACTGGGAAATTCCTGGAGATTTGGAAGCAGTGCCTTGGGAGGGTGGAATTTGGGGAATGGGGGTGGGGGAGCTTAGCAAAGATCTGATGCCATACATGGGGCCCTCCAAAGTTGCCATTTTCTCCAGGGGATCTCATCTCTGCCATCTAGCCATCAGCTATAATTCTGGGAGAACTCCAGGCTCCACCTATAGATTGCCAACCCTAGACCATTTTGGATTTCCTGCATTCATTGAGGTGGGGTGAGTAGGCTGGGACTAAATGGCCTCCCACTCTAGGAAGGAATACTTTGTAGTGTCACATATTGTAGGACAAGTCTTATCTCTTTAACCAGAAGAACAAATACTGTCTTGAAATTTAAATTAGTGTATGGTAAACTAGCAGGGGTCACATGCATCATATTCAGCAAATGTATAATAGCACAGTTTCCATCTAGACATCAGGAAGAACAGTTAGAGCGGTTCCTCAGTGGAACAGACTTCCTCGGGAGGTGGTAAACTCTCCTTCCCTGGAGGTTTTAAAGAAGAAGTTAGATGGCCATCAGTCAGCAGTGCTGATTCCATGACCTTAGGCAGTTCATGAGAGGGAGGGCATCTTGGCCATTTCCGGGCATGGAGTAGGGGTCACTGGGGATGTGTAGGGGGGGAGGTAGTTGTGAATTTCCTGCATTGTGCAGGGGGTTGGACTAGATGACCATGGTGCATGGTCCCTTCCAACTCTATGATTCTATGGTTCTAGGGAAGGAATTGAGGAGGTAGTTGGGGGATGATCTTTGGAGTGTCCATAGAATTATAAACTTCAATTTTAAATGTAATTAATTAGTTGTTTCAGCTTCTTCTAGGCATATCAGAGGCACAAGTTCATGCTACCTAGCATGCCCGGGTATTTTCACACCCTGGTTTTGCTCCAACGACTTTGTAACTACATGCCCCCCCACCAACAGGAAAAACTCAAGGGGGGAAAACAAACGCAGAGCAACTAAGGACCAGCAAACAACAATGTGCTTAAGGAGCGGGGAGAAACGATGTAGTTAAGAAGTTGCACGGAAGCAAAACCCATTGTGGAATCGCTGCCTCCTGGGTCCACTGAAGTCAGCTAAGGAACTTAGGGCTGTAATACCCTGGTCCAAAAGTGTGTTGTTCCAAAAAAAACAAAAAACCATTCAACAAGATGAAGACTTCTGGAGAACTTGGAATCTTGAACAATCTGTTGTCTCGTTGGGCTGTTATAAAAGCATTACATGACTGGGGGTGGGGGGTGGATTTTGCTCGGCCACCCATTTTTTAAAAAACATGCTCCAATTTCTGTGGAACATGTGCAGTGAATCACCCTTCAGCCCCGTCAGCCCCCTACTGGTAGGGTTGCCAACCTCCAGGTGGCACCTAGAGATCTCCAGACAACCAAGACCAGTTCCCCTGGAGAAAATGGCTGCTTTGGAGGGTGGACGGTATGGCATTACACCCTGCCGAGGGGCCTTCCCTTCCAAAACTGCCTTATCCTGAATCAGACCGTTGGTCCATCAGCAGCTCTCCCGGACCGGTCTTTCTCATCATCTCCTTGCCTGGTCCCTGTAACTGGACATGCTGGGGATTGAACCTGGGACCTTCTGCATGCCAAGCAGAGGCTCTGCCACTGAGCCACAGCCCTTCCCCAAGCCAGTATTCTCTACTCAGACATGCAGTGGCTCTGCATGGTCTCAGGCAGGGGTCTTTCACATCACCTCCTTCCCTGTCCCTTTAACTGAAGATGCCGGGGATTGCACCTGGGACCTTCTGCATGGCGAGCAGATGCTCTACTAAATAAGCTGCAGCACCCTCCCCAGGCTGTGCCAGATTTACATATAAGCTAAACAAGCTATAGCTTAGGGCCCCACTCTCTTGGGGGCCCCAAAATGTTTTAAAGGAAATAATAATTATTTCACTATTAATATACTTCTTCTTAATTGTATTTCAGTTCAACAATTACTTTTGATAAAATACATATTTTGTTATGTGCAAATGGCTTTAGATACCTATTAGGTCCATAAATTACCATATAGCATATGTAGAAAAGAGCAAGAGTCCAGTAGCACCTTAAAGACTAACAAAAATGTTTTCTGGCAGGGTGTGAGCTTTCGTGAGCCACAGCTCACTTCTTCAGATACAGCTAGAATGTGAACCCATCTGTCTTTAAGTAGAAGAGAGTGAATTCAGACAAGCATTAGTATGTAAATGTGAATAGCAGGCGTGATGGGATTAGGGGTGGTCTGCAGAAGAGTCTGTGATGTCCAGGGGAAGAGATGGGCGTGGAGAAATCAGCATTGGTCATGAGCCATGAATGCAAGGTCTTTATTCAGCCCAGGTAAATGCATTGACTTTAGTTTGAATATCAGCTGTAATTCAGCAGTTTCTCTTTCTAACTACCTGAGTTCGATGCCAACGGAAGTCGGTTTCAGGTAGCCGGCTCAAGGTCGACTCAGCCTCCCATCCTTCCGAGGTCGGTCAAATGAGTGAAGCACTGGTTCCCAACCGGGGGTCCATGGACCTCCATGGGTCCACGAGAACTAAATTAAGGTCCGCGAAACAAAGTTATAAACCCATAATAAATTAATATTTTCAATTAAAAGTTCTCTATTATAAAATATATATATTCAAATATTATTCTAAGTTTAATGTTTAACTAACAGTTATGATTAAAGTTTATTTTCAAATTCTCGGAATTTTTATTTTGAACCTTGGGGTCCCTGCCCCGAACAAAAAAGTCCTAGTGGTCCCTGGTCAAAAAAAGGTTGGGAACCACTGGGGTAAAGGGAAGAGGACTGGGGAAGGCGCTGGCAAACCACCCCGCAAACAAAGGGTGAAAACGCATGGTCGCTTTATCCTCCTTTAATCCGTTTTCACCAGGATCGAACACACATTAAGCGAAACGCATGCGTTCGATCCTGGCTGAATCCTGGCTGAAACAGGGATTAAAGGAGGATAAAGTGACCATGCGTTTTCACCCTAAGTCTGCTTTGGAAATGTTGGGATGTGACGTCACCCCATGGGTCGGGAATGACCCGGTGCTTGCACCCGACTTATGGCGACCCCTTTTGGGGGTTTTCATGGCAAGAGACTAAGAGAGGTGGTTTGCCAGGGCCTTCCTCTGCACAGCAACCCTGGTATTCCTTGGTGGTCTCCCATCCAAATACTAACCAGGGCTGACCCTGCTTAGCTTCTCAGATTTGATGAGATCAGGCTAACCTGGGCCATCCAGGTCAGGGCTCAGGGGACCTTTACCTTTACCTTTATATATCCAACACACAAAAAACAGCGCCAATTTGTTGTTGCCAAAGGACAGCTGGACATCTAAAGGGCCCCATGACCTTCCATCGCTTAGGGCCTCCTCAAACCTCAACCCGGCCCTCCCCAGGCCCCACCCCCAGAAGTCTCCAACCCAGAGCCAGCGACGCCTTGAAGCGCTTTGTTGCCCTTCCCTTCCGAAAAGTTTCTTTGCGCCTCCCTCCCAGCAGCCGAGCCCAGCCGGCAGCCAATGGGCGGGGAGTGCGCGGGGGCCAGCTGCCCGCGCCCAAAGGGTTCGCTTTGCGCAAGAGGAGCCCGTGGAGGAAGTGAAACCGACGGCGGCGTCCCTCTTTCCTGGCGGCGCTGTTGCAAGCTGCCCCTTTGGATCCCGGGCTCTGCGGCGGAAGGAGGGGAGATGGGGGGGACCCAGTCCTTAGGCCTGCCCCACGGGAAGGGGCCGCACGCTGTCGGCTGCACCGATGTGATGGTGGGGCAGAACCAAAAGGTAGGGCGCTTCTGCAGCCACCCAGTGGGAAGGGGCTGTGTAAACTGGGCGGGGGGCGGGGGGAGATCAGGGAAGAGATGAGCAGGGAAGTTGCCTGGGAGTACATGAATACATGAGTAGAAAAGGGCCAGAGTGCAGTAGCACCTTAAAGACTAACAAAAATATTTTCTGTAGTAGAAAAGGGCAAGAGTCCAGTTTCCCCTTAAAGACTAACAAAAAAACTTTCTATAGTAGAAAAGGGCCAGAGTCCAGTAGCACCTTAAAGACTAACAAAAAACATTTCTGTGGTAGAAAAGGGCCAGAGTCCAGTAGCACCTTAATATTTTCTGTAGTAGAAAAGGGCAAGAGTCCAGTAGCACCTTAAAGACTAACAAAAATATTTTCTGTAGTAGAAAAGGGCAAGAGTCCAGTTTCCCCTTAAAGACTAACAAAAAAACTTTCTGTAGTAGAAAAGGGCCAGAGTCCAGTAGCACCTTAAAGACTAACAAAAAAAAATTCTGTAGTAGAAAAGGGCAAGAGTCCAGTAGCACCTTAAAGACTAACAAAAATATTTTCTGGTAGGGTATGAGCTTCCGTGAGCCACATCTCACTTCTTCAGTTACGTACAACCTCATACACTACAAGAAAATATTTTTGTTAGTCTTTAAGGTGCTACTGGACTCTTGCCCTTTTCTACTACTGCAGACAGACTGACACGGCTACCCACTGTGAATGAATACATGAAGCTGCCTTCTGCTGAATCAGACCCTCGGTCCATCAGAGTCAGTATTATCTACTCAGACCGGCAGCTTCTCTCCAGGGTCTCAGGCAGACGGCTTTCACATCACCTGCTTGCCTAGTCCCTTTAACTGGAGATGCCAGGGATTGAACCTGGGACCTGCTGCTTGCGAAGCAGGTGCTCTACCACTGAGCCACAGCCCCTCCCCTCTCTTTTCTTGTGGGTCTTGCTTCCAGGGAGCTGGTTGTGAAGCTGGTGCCCGGTAGGGCTTTGCCCAGAAATTCCCTGGTTTGAATTTTGTCTCTGCCACCAGTTTGTGCGTGTGCTAAGTGCTGTCAAGTCTCTTCAGGCTCATGGCAACCCTATAAATCGATGTCCTCCAAAGTGCCCTGTCTTTAACAGCCTTGCTCAGATCTTGCAAACTGAGGACTGTGGCTTCCTTTATAGAGTCCATCCCTCTCTTGTTGGGTCTTCCTCTTTTCCTGCTGCCTTCAGCTTTCCCCATCACCAGCTTATTGGCCAGCAAAGCACAGTCTCTTTGCTTGAGGCTCTCCCATACAACTGTGTTTGCTGTGACCATAAGGCTACTGTAGACAGATGTGATGAATCTGCCCATGTGGTATAGTGGTAGAAAAGAGCAGAAGTCCAGTAGCACCTTAAAGACCGACAACATTTCTGGCTGGGTATGAGCTTTCATGAGCCACAGCTCACTTCTTCAGCTGTGACTCACTTTTGGGAGCCACAGCTCACTTCTTCAGCTGTGGCTCATGAAAGCTCATACCCTGCCAGAAGTTTTGTTAATCTTTAAAAGTGCTACTGGGCTCTTGCTCTTTTCTGCTGCTACAGACAGGCTAACGCGGCTACCCATCATGATCTATCTCCATGTGGTATAGTGAACAACTATACCACATGGTATATCGCACAGGTTGCTCCTGTGTATATTTATGATTTATTGTGTGATCCTGTGTGAGGCATTTCCTAGTACAAGACTCTTGACAACAGCCAGTGTTTGGGCTGCAGAAACCAAAATGATCAGAAGACTCTAGCAACTGCCCTATGAGGAGCAGTTAAAACACAGTGCTGTTTAGCTTGGAAAGAAGGCGGTTAAGGGGAGACATGACATAGGTGTATAAAATGATGCATGGTATGGAGAGAGTGGACATGGAGAAGCTTTTCTCCCTCATACTAGAATGCAGGGTCATCTGCTGAAGCTGGAGGGTGAGAGATTCAAAACAGAGAAAAGGAAGTATTTCTTCACACAACACATAGTTAAATTGCAGAACTCCCTGCCCAAGGATGTGGTGATGGCTGCCAACTAGGAAGGCTTTAAAAGGGGAGTTGACATCTTCATGGAGGAAAGGAGGAGTATTCATGGCTACTAGTAAAAATGGATGCTAGTCATGATGCGTACCTATTTTCTCCAGGATCACAGGAGCATGCCTATTATATCAGGTGTTGTGGAACACAGGCGGGTCAATGCTGCCGCAGTCATCTTGTTTGTGGGCTTCCTGGAGGCACCTGGTTGGCCACTGTGTGAACAGACTGCTGGACTTGATCGACCTTAGTCTGATCCAGCATGGCCTTTCTTATGTTCTTTATGGATTACTAATGGGGTGGACTGGATAGGGAAATTTCCTGGTGGGCCACTGACCTAAAGGGCCACTGGTGAACAGCTGTGCAGAGCCAAGCCCCAGCAACTGTGCCAGAAACCCGGGGCCCACTTGGTTCAGATCATCAGCAGTAGTGAATTGCATCAACTCATCCACTGTCTTCTTTACTGCTTACTCACACACGCTCTTCCCTTCAATGCCAAGTTCAGAGAGTCTCTGTTTAGATCTTTATACCCACTTTTGATTGGGGACTCAGTAGCTTACAACGTTGCTGTCTCCTGCTCACAGCAACTACCCTGTGAGGTAGGTGGGGCTGAGAAAAAAGCGAATGACCCAAGGTCTCCCAGGGAGCCTCCAAGGCAGAGTGGGAGGATTCAAACCCATGACCGCCCAATCCTAATCGGGCACTGTAATCACTGTGCCATGCTGGCTCTGTGTGCAGTTGTAAGCCCAGAACCAGGAAGTAGCAATTCTTGTCAGCTGCTTGGTCCAGGGGTGAAAAGGGTGCAGTTTCATGAATGCGTCCCTGGCATTTTATGCAGTGTTGACACACTGTCAGGCAGGCAGACAGCTGAGGTGCCATCTGGGAGAGGGCAGGAACTGCTATGAATAATCTATCTGTTATCCAGAGCAAAAGTGAATTGTGTTTGAGTTACTTTGGAGGCAGCAGGATGATACAGCTGTTGAAATCCTGTTGACTTCGATGGGATGGAGGTCTCTGGGTCTGCCTCCTATGATTCCAGAGCCAAGCAAGGCTCAGTACAGAGCCAGATGTGCCTCTTTTAAAAAGAAAAGGAAGTCTTGAAGTTAAGATCTATGGGAGGGGTAGGTGGGATGTTGGAATAACCCATATGTGGATGGAATGGGCAGGAAAAGAACTGGATGGGACTGAAGGGCTGCTGAAAGAGAGCCAGCATGGTGGTGTTAAGAGCGGTGGTTTGGAGCAGTTTGGAGTGGTGGGCTCTGGTCTGGAGAACCGGGTTTGATTCCCCACTCCTCCACATGAGCGGCGGACGCTAATCTGGTGAACCAGGTTGGTTTCCCTATTCCTGCACATGAAGGCAGCTGGGTGACCCTGGGCTAGTCACAGTTGTCTCCAAACTCTCTCAGCCCCACCTCCCTCACAGGGTGTCTGTTGTGGGGAGGGGAAGGGAAGGTGATTGTAAGCCGGTTTGATTCTTCCTTAAGTGGTAGAGAAAGTCGGCATATAAAAACCAACTCTTCTTCTTCTTTCAGCAACTGAAATGAGAGTGAACCGCATGCAGGTTTCTGCCAGTACACTAAAACAATCATGCAGGGTGCTGCTAAGGGTTCCAAACTCCAGACATGGCCTGGAATTCTCCCAGAGTTGTAACTGATATCCAGATTATAGAGAGCAGTTGCCCTGGAGGAAATGGCAGGTTCAGAGGGCAGCCTCTACGGCATCACAGCCCTGCTGAGCTTCCTCCCTGGGGACTGTCCTCAAATCTCCAGGAATTTCCAAGCCAGAGCTGGGAACCTTTGTTCCTGTTGTGACAGCAGGTAGACTTCCCCTGACTATGAATGACTTACTGGAATTTCCAAGCCAGAGCTGGGAACCTTTGTTCCTGTTGTGACAGCAGGTAGACTTCCCCTGACTATGAATGACTTACTGTAAGAGTTTGTGTGTGTGGTTTCCTTATAAAGGGCTTGCATAGCCATTGTTTGAGCTGTGGGAACTTTATGGATTATTAACCCACATGTCAACTATCAGTAACGTTAGCGGTTTCCTGTTAGCAATGCAAATGGACTTTGTAGCTCTTTGTCAATCTCTTGCTCTGAATGAAGAAGAATCAGGTTCCACATACAGTGGGATATTTCATAGTGGGAGAGGCACATGCAGGAGATGGCACATGGAAGAGTCATACCCCCACCCTCAAGGTGCTTCTCCCAGCATGAAATTGGAGACTGACCCTTGATGGCTGTGGGTTAAACTGGTATTCCTGATAGGAGCAGATAGAGAAACAGGGTCCTACAATGAAGGAAGAGAGAATGGGCCTAGCATTAGGATTGTATTGAGAAGATCAGTTCAAGAATTCCACCCAGAGTCAGCCTGACCATAAATGCTATGCTGATGGGAGACCATCAAGGAAGTCCAGGGTTGCTATGCAGAGGCAGGCGATTGAAAACACCCTCTGTTCATTTCTTGCCTTGAAAAACCTACGGGGTCACCAAAAGTCAATTGCAACTTGATGGCAAAAAGAAAAAGAAAAAAGGCAGAAACTGCTGTGTATCTACAAACTTTTTAAATAGATGGCTGCCTTTTCTAGAATATGTGGAGAAGGGGGCATCATGAAGTAAACAATGCCCACAAAAATATCATATGATTTGCATTTATTAAGTTCAGCTAAGTGATGCAACAAATGGTATGATTTCTGTAAAAAGCACTGATGTATTATCTTGGAACAATGTATAATATTGGAACATGTGTTTCAATACTTGGTTCCAATATATCTTGACTGTAAGAGGATGGTTAATTATTGCTGATGTATTTTTGTTGTTATTGTTGTTATAAACTAAACTTAAAATAAAAGGGTCACCTGTGCAAGCACCGGGTCATTCCTGACCCATGGGGTGACGTCACATCCTGACGATTACTAGGTAGACTTTGTTTACGGGGTGGTTTGCCAGTGGCTTCCCCAGTCATCCTCCCTTTACCCCCAGCAAGCTGGGTCCTCATTTTACCGACCTCGGAATGATGGAAGTCTGAGTCAATATTGAGCCGGCTACCTGAAACCGACTTCCGTCGGGACAAACTCAGGTCGTGAGCAGAGCTTGGACTGCAGTACTGAAGCTTACCACTCTGTGCCACGGAGCTCAAACTTAAAATAAAGAGTTATATAAAAAAAGCTGCCGTGTAGGGAAAAAAAATAGCAGGGCAAAGGGTAGGATTCAGAGTCAGCTGTCTCAGGGTAGCTTTGCCAGTTTATTATAAATAGCCGACTAAGCCAGGTTTTATTCACAGCAGGGGTTGATTTGTTTAAATCTAGTTAACTGATTTGTAATAGAAACCCTTTGTTTTAAATTTGCTTTGAGTTTGCAATGATCTATTTACCATTGGGGAGGGTTTGACAGATGATATTCTCTATAAGAATGTCAGGGGACTGCGTAGTTTTGTTTTTTTTAACAACCTGAGACTTGCTCTCCTTGTTTAAAATTCTCATAAGTTGCACAAATTTAGAAACTGCCACAAGTCTCCAAATGGCCGCTTAATTATTTATATTTAAAAATTAATTGTCATCTTGCTGCCCTCCAGGCATTTAGAGGATGCCTCGGCCTCGTGTGTGAATTAAATTGAATAACTTGGGAGCCAGTGTGTTGCAGTGGTTAAGAGCGGTGGTTTGGAGCGGTGGACTCTGATCTGGAGAACTAGGTTTGATTTCCCCACTCCTCCACATGAGCGGCGGAGGCTAATCTGGTGAACCCAGTTGGTTTCCCCACTCCTCCACGTGAAGCCAGCTGGGTGACCTTGGGCTAGTCACAGCTCTCTTCTAGCTCTCTCAGCCGCACCTACCTCACAGGGGGTCTGTTGTGGGGAAAGGAAGGTGATTGTGAGCCAGTTTGATTCTCCCTTAAGTGGTAGAGAAAGTCAGCATATAAAAACCAACTCTTTTTCTTCAAACATACTAATTGTTAGTATTCACACACTCACACCCTGTGCGTGAGATGTGCAGAAAACAAGGTACACATGCCACAACTGTTGTGCCTGTGCTTCAGCCTGTCTTTCTCCTCCTCAGGGCCTCTTCTTTCGCTTGTTCTATCCCTGCGTCTCACAAGAGGGGGCAGAACAGCCCTTCTGGATCCCCCGCTATGAGTATTACTGTGGACTAGCTGACTACATGAACATGAACCGGAAATGGTGCGCCCCGTTGCTCAGTGTGACCTTTGGTAAGAGAGTTTCCAGCCGCCGGGGCTTCTTGGTGCAGGGATGTTGCAGTCATGTTCCAACAGGTGTTTTTGCTTAGAAGCTTAGGGACTAGAAACTTGCTGAAATGTCAAAACACCAGAATTCCACTCTCTTGCAGGATGCACTGTCTGGAGAATGGTGCCCATAAATCCGAACTCATTCTGAAAAAACCCGCCAAGAACAAATGAAGAGAAGTGAGGGTTTTTTCTAAAGAAAGTGTCGCAATCCCATAATAACCAGGAGGCAAAGTGTTAGCCTTGAATAGCTGGCCGGGTCCTACTCTCATGTGCAATTTTGTTTTCTGCAGGGTCGTGTCGAATCCCTGTAAGCTGGGATGCTCCTCTGAAACCGAGTAAGAACAAGTACCCCTTGATCATATTCTCCCATGGGTTAGGAGCCTTCCGGTAAGTGTGCTGCCCTGATTCTTAAAGCTCTCTGATTTGCAGAAGATATAGATTTTGGACCTATGCATAGGGAAACTTTCTTCTATGTGGGTGGGGTGGAGAGAGAGGAACTATCTGGAGAAACAATTGGACATGCATACACAGCCTAAGTCAGGGGTGTCAAACATAAGGCCTGGGGGCTGGATCCAGCCTCTTGAGGGCTTTTATCTGGCCCACGAGGCAGTCAGTCCCCACCCCCCAGTCCCGATTGGGGCTGGCAATCTCACTGTTGGGTCCACACACACCCCACTCCTGATCTGGGCTGTAAAAGTTCTATTGTTTTAAGCATGTTTGTATTTTAAGTAAAAAAAAATATAATTAATTGGCTTCGCCTCTGAACACATGAAGCTGCCTTCTACTGAATCAGACCCTCGGTCTATCAAAGTCAATATTGCCTACTCAGACTGGCAGTGGCTCTCCAGGGTCTCAGGCAGAGGTCTTTCACATCACCTACATGCCTAGTCCCTTTAACTGGAGATGTCAGGGATTGAACCTGGGACCTCCTGCATACCTCGAATCCTCATAGCAGCTAAAGGAAACTTTGCTACCTCCTCTGTAATACAGGGGCGTTGATGCATACATGATAGGAAATATGCAGATTTGCTTAATGTGGGACTACCGTTGCAGAACTTGGCTCTTCCTGGGTCCAAGGTTTGAATAGGAGAGGGGATGACATGGTGCAGAGTCTACTTAGCCATGCAGTCAAATCCCACCAAACTGATCTGTTAGTAGAGGTGTTTTCCTCCGGAGGAAGGAAGAGCGGAAGGCTCCTTCTGCTGGAGGAGGGCGCCTCTGCTGGCAGAACGAATCTGCCATAGCTTTTCTGCCCTAGAGCTCTTAAAACAGGCACTCCCAATGGGTTGGCCGTAGATATTTGTAGGCAGTCCCTTGGATTAAGAACAGCCATCTGTTTCAAGACCGATTTAATGGCTGCCTTGGAGGTGAGAGATCCCAAATCCGGTTAGAAATCCTCTCAGCCTTCCAGGCCCCTCCACAAACCCCTTATGAGTTCATTAAAGAGCACCGAAGGATAAGTATCCTCTAGAGTGGCTTAGTCCGTATATGCCGTATACCAATGATATCTGGGGATACCCTGCCCTCAAGGAGCATACAGTTTGAGAAAGGCAACCAGAGGAACAGAAAGGAGAAAATGAAGGGACTCAATGATGTGTGTGTTAAGTGCCATCAAATCGCTTCTGACTCATGGCGACCCTATGAATCAAAGTTCTCCAAAATGTCCTATCTTTAACAGCCTTGCTCAGATCTTGCAAATTGAGGGCTGTGGCTTCCTTTATAGAGTCAATCTATCTCTTGTTGGGTCTTCCTCTTTTCCTGCTGCCCTCAACTTTCCCTAGCATGATGGTCTTTTCCAATGACTCATGTTCTTATGAGAAGACATAAGAACATAAGAACTGCCTTCTGGATCAGACCAAGGCCCATCAAGTCCAGCAGTCTGTTCACACAGTGGCCAACCAGGTGCCCTTAGGAAGCCACAAACCAGACGAGTGCAGCAGCACCATCCTGCCTGTGATCCACCGCACCCAAAATAATAGGCATGCTCCTCTGATAGAGAATAGATATGCAGCATGACCAGTATCCATTCTAACTAATAACCATTAATACCCCTCTCCTCCATGAATATGTCCACTCCCCTCTTAAAGCCCTCCAAGCTGGCAGCCATCACCACATCCTGGGGCAGGGAGTTCCACAATTTAACTATGCGTTGTATGAAAAAATACTTCCTTTTATCTGTTTTGAATCTCTCGCTCTCCAGCTTTAGCAGATGACCCCGTGTTCTAGTATTATGGGAGAGGGAGAAAAACGTCTCCCTGTCGACTCTCTCCAAACCATGCATAATTTTATAGACCTCTATCATGTCTCCCCTTAGCCGCCTTCTTTCCAAGCTAAACAGCCCTAAGCGTCCTAACCGCTCCCCATAGGACTGTTGTTCTAGTCCCTTAATCATTTTGGTTGCTCTTTTGTGCACCTTCTCAAGCTCTGTAATATCCTTTTTTAGGTGTGGTGACCAGAACTGTACACAGTATTCCAAGTGTGGTCTCACCATAGATTTGTACAAGGGCAGTATGATATCAGCAGTTTTATTCTCTATTCCTTGTCTAATTATGGCCGGCATGGAATTTGCCTTTTTTACAGCAGCCGCACACTGGGTTGACATCTTCATTGAGCTATCCACTACCACCCCAAGATCCCTTTCTTGGTGTGTCGCTGCCAGCACAGATCCCATCAGTGTATATGTGAAGTTGGGATTTTTTGCCCCAATATGCATCACTTTACACTTGCTCACATTGAATCTCATTTGCCATTTTAATGCCCATTCTTCCAGTACGCAGAGATCCTTCTGGAGCTCTTCTCATAAGCTGACCAAAGTTCGACAGCCTCAGTTTAGTCATTTTAGCTTCTAGAATTGATCTATAACCCACTGATTTTTTTTTTGCAGTCCACGGTATCCATAACACTCTTCTCCACCACATTTCAAAGGAATTTACTTTCTTCCTATCAGCTTTCTTCATTGTCCAGCTTTCACACCCATACATAGTAATAGGGAATACGAAGGCATGAATTAACCTGATCTTGGTGGCCAGTCACACATCCTTACACTTAAGAATCTTTTCTAGCTTTTTCATGGCTGCCCTTCCCAGTATCAATCTCCTTCTGATTTCTTGGCTGCAATCTCCCTTTTGGTTGATGACGGAGCCAAGGAGTAGAAAGTCTTGAACAATTTCAATTTCTTCATTGTCAACCCTAAAGTTGTATAATTCTCCTGTAGGACTCAAGGATATGGAGGAATTAATGGGCATGGGTTGAAGTTACGTGTGCTTAAAATTTAGGTCTCAGGAGAGGTTTTGATTGCTCCAATTCTTTCTAGCTTGAACCTCCCTTCACATGCCTGGGTGTTGCCATTTTTGCTTGGCGATGTAAACAGTGGTTTGGTAACATCGAATGTGGCTCGTTTTTTGGCCAGAGTGGCTGCACTTAAGAAGAAAGAACTTTCACCGTCTACCTCTGGCAACTTTTAGTTAGTTCGCTCCGCCCCTAGTTTATTTTAGCTAGGAATTTTATCTATCGGGCTGACGCCTGGTTTTTAGCACTGTTAATTTAATATTGTCTTATGTTTACTACGTCTTATGTTTCCTATCCTTCCTTTGTGTTCCCCTCCCTTCCTCTTTCCCTGGTCCAAGGCTGCGGTCATAGACCTAATAAATTATTATTATTATTATAAAAATTTAGGAACAAAGGTTAAAGGGTACTGAAGGCTGTGGTTTTAAATTGCCAGGTAGGAAGGGAGGCTGCAGTGAAGCCAAGGGAGGGGTGGGGAGAAGGGAGAGAGGGAGGTTGCTGCCCCCCTAAATCCACAGTCACCTCATCTGGGCATGTCAAGGAATAAGCCAAAGGCCATACAGAAAAGGAGGGGTTTGGAAGGCACAAGTAATGATAAAACACTGCAAGCAGCAGTACTTGAAAGCCTGCACAATATTTTATGTCATTTTAGTTGGCCCTAATAAAAAGGTATTTATGGTTAATTGCAGCCTATCCATCAGTTTTTGTAAAGCTGCCAGCATTCCTGCCAATGTAGGCCTGGGAATTGCAGGAATGATCTGATGTTCTTACTGTATTTTCTGGCCTTTCTTTTTCAGGACGGTTTACTCTTCTGTCTGTGCTGAAATGGCTTCCCGTGGGTTTCTGGTGATGGCGCTGGAACACAGGTGAGAGAGTGGATCTTCTGAGAACGGGAAAAGCCTTTGGTCAGTTTGTGTGTTGCAAAAGCCCTTTGGGGGATATGCTGCAGTTTTCTTCATTTGTGGTATGAAGAACTGTTTCCTTTTGCCTGTCCTGGTTCCACTGGCTTCATTGGCAATGCTAACGTAAAGGTAGTCCCCTGAGCAAGCACCGGGCCATTACTGACCCATGGGGCGACGTCACATCCTGACCTTTACTCAGCAGACTATGTTTATGGGATGGTTTGCCATTGCCTCCCTAGTCGTCTACACTTTACCCCCAGTAAGCTGGGTCCTCATTTTACCAACCTCAGAAGGATGGCTGAGTCGACCTTGAGCCGGCTACCTGAAACCGACTTCCGTCGGGATCGAACTCAGGCCGCGAGAGAGCCTTTGACTGCAGTATTGCAGCTTACCACTCTGCGCCACGGGGCTGCCACCTTAGGCGATCCATGGACTTAGAAGGGCGTAACTCTGCTTAGCAGTGCACCCTGGGTGCCCCTGAATTATAGCTTTCTGGAAGAGTGAGGGGAAAGGCTCTCTCTTTTTCAGACAGCCTTCACGATAATTGTAGGGATTTGTCCATTTACAGGCCTGGCAGTGCAATCCTAAGCAGAGTTGTGTGTGTGTATGTGTGTGTGTGTGTGTGTGTGTAAAGTCCCTTCAAGTCGCAGCCTACCTATGGCGACCCCTTTTGGGGTTTTCATGGCAAGAGACTAACAGAGGTGGTTTGCCAGTGCCTTCCTCTGCACAGCAACCTTGGACTTCCTTGGTGGTCTCCCATCCAAATACTAATCAGGGCTGACCCTGCTTAGCTTCCGAGATCTGATGAGATCAGGCTAGCCTACATCCTTGTAAATCCACTGACGTCAGTGAATTTAGAAAGGGGTAACTCTATTTAACGTAGCAAGGAGAACCCCAGTGTCATCAGACATGGAGAGCAATGTGTCTTCTGAGATTGCTTTTGTTCCTAAACTCATGCCTAGCAGTTCAGGTATAAATGGGGGGATGTTTCTTTTTTTTTTTTTAATAGAATTTTTATTGACAGAAAAAGAAAACATTTTTAAATAAAGAAATTACAGAAAAAATAGAAAGAAAAGGGATTTTAAACAAAGTTAAAACAAGTTAACAGAAAAAAACAAAAAAATAATATAGAATTAAAAGTAAAAGTCCCCTTCCCTCCCTCGTGTTATGTGCTTACCCCCCTCCCCATTGTGACTTCTGGAGAAGGTACGCCTTAACTTTATATCATCCACTATATATTTAGTTTCCCTTTACTACAATATTTTATTTACAACTCTTTCACAATCTTCATAAAATCAATCTTTGCCGTGTTAGCCTAGTGTACAAAGGCCTTATGCCAGTCTCTTTTAAACTCTTCTACATCATTTCCATGTAGACAATTAGTTAATTTGGTCATTTGTACAAAATATAATACTTTATCTCTCCAATCCTTTAAAAGAAGCCTAGTTTTTCCCTTCCAGGTTCTTCTTCTGCCTCCCCTTGTAGTTTTCCCCAACCCAACACATTTCTTCATGATTGATGTTTTGTTTAGCTTAGGTGGTTCACCAGATTAGCCTCCGCTGCTCATGTGGAGGAGTGGAGAATCAAACCCGGTTCTCCAGATTAGAGTCCGCCTTTCCAAATCACCACTCCTAACCACTGCACCATGCTGGGAGGAAGAGGAACAGGATGAACCATAAGAGGAGGCTCTGGGGAGTTTGAAAACCATTGGGTTAAGCCAGAAGCTTCAGGCAGGATGGGTTTGGGGAGAGAAACAGGGACACATCACATAGGAGTTCCAGAGCAGAAATCAGAGAAAATTGAACAGATTTATTATCCCACTGAGGATTTATAAATTTCCAGCTGCCTTTGGCTTCAAGTAGGATGTGGGGATGTTTGGACACTTTGGACGGATCTCTGTCTGTCTTTGGCCATTTTTGCATGGTAATTAGCAGCGCTTTCCAGGCTGAATTGTCCCTCATATTTTTTTTTAATTTTGCACGCTGAACCGTCATTCTAGAAGTGACTGCGAAGCCGGCGCAGACCTGCTTCGCATTACTAAAGAGCCCATTTAACCCGACCTTTGGAGTTTGTCGCAAAGAGTCCCCCTCAAGGAACCATGCAAAACAACAGAGGCGCGTTAGCTATGTATATGCTAATGGCTTTGCAAACAGGAACAAAGGAGCAGGCGAGTGGGGGGAGTGGAACTTCTCCTTTTGCGTCTGGACCGTGAATAGGCATTTTTAAAGTCGCATTTTAAAAAAAGAGCTTTGAGTGAGCATCAAAATCCAAAGATTAACGAATCCATGGAACAATTTAACGAAAAATGGGAGTCATTTTATACTTATATGTCTTCCAGTTAAATAATTGACCAGCTAATATTTCTTTTAAAATGACATACTTTGTTAAATGAATGATATTTTTATTTTATTTTTATAGTACCATTTTATTAGATAAACTGTACAATATTCATTCGATACTTTCTTCCACTCTACTGAGCTTATTTTTTAACTGAAACTGTAACGATGTTTTTATATATGCATGATCTATTTTTTCCCTTTCCCTTTTTTCCTTTTTGTACCCTTCAAAATTAAAAAAAAAAAATGACCATGCAAAAATGGCCTTTGTGCTCTTGCCTGTCTTGACCAGAAGCAAATGCTTAACTGATACTTGTTCTTACAGAGATCATTCTGCTTCTGCCACTTACTTCTGCAAGCTGGAACCCGAAGCGTCGGACTTCCCCGAGGCTCCAGTGCAAGAAGAATGGCTCTCCTATCGAGGGGTGCCAAAAGATCAGAAGGAGTTTCGTTTCCGAAATCCACAGGTACAGTCATCTTAGTAGAATATGAATATTTTTAGCAGAATATGGCAGAATAAAATTCTGATCAAAATACCATTTCTGTAGCCCATTTTTTTCAACCAGTCTTCCTCCAGAAGCTTAGAAAGGTGCCTGTGGTTTCTCTTTTCTCTATTTCATCTTCACAACAACCCAGTGAGGTAGGTGAGGCTAAGAGAAAAGGACAGACTCAGGGTCATCTAACAAGCTTCACAGCCACATGGGAAGTTGAGCCTGGATCTGCTAGATCCTAGCGCAACACTCTGCCACTGAGTTTACTGTGTTTTCTGGGCCAAACTAAAAGAGACAGTGGGAAACTTCCTAAGCCTTTTAAAATTTGCAAATGGCATCCATGGTGGGAGGATGGGGGTCTGCTGAGTTGGATTGGGGCCAAGGCATGGGGCTTCCTTTTCAGTTTTGCTTTCCCCACCTCACGTGAACACATGTTATACTCAATCAGACCCTTGGTCCATCAAAGTCAGTATTGTCTATTTTGACCAGTAGCGGTTCTCCAGGGTCTCAGGCAGAGGTCTTTCACATCACCTACTTGCCTAGTCCCTTTAACTGGAGATGCCGGGGATTGAACCGGGGACCTTCTGTATGCCAAGCAGATGCTCTACCACTGAGCCACAGCACCTTCCCAAACTGCTACCCCACAGGATGACAACTAAGTGGCAGAGTACATGATTTGCAGAGTAACAGTCCAGAGTTCAATCTGTGGTATTTCATGTTTAAGAAAACAAGAGTCAGCATGGTGTGAAACTTAAAGTGTCAGACTAGGGAGACCCAGTTTCAAATTCCCACCCTGTTGTGGAAGCTTGCCGGGTGGCCTTGGGCCAGTCAAACACGCTCAGCCTAATTATCTCACAGGGTGTTATAAGGATAAAATGGAGAAGGGAAGAATGATGTTGTAAGCCGCTTTTGGGTCCCCTCTGAGGAGCAAAAGCAGGGTATAAGTATCTACATAAAGGATCTCAGATGGCAGTTAATGGGAAATACCTTTTTCTGCTTGAGACCCTTCAAATCCGCTGTCAAATAGAATAGAAAATATAGAGGAAAGAGGACCAGCAGTCTGATTTGGTAAAAGGCAATGCCATATGGCAACCTGCATGTTTTTGCCAGTGGAGTAGGGTTGCCAACCTCCACGTGAGACCTAGAGTTCTCCTGGAATGATACCTGATCTCCACAGGCGACAGAGATCAGTTTCCCTAGAGAACTACCTGCCACCGTAATAGGTGATAAAATAGTCCCCTTTTTGCTGGTGGATAGGAGAAGAAGAAGAGTTGGTTTTTATATGCCGACTTTCTCTACCACTTAAGGAAGAATCAAACCGGCTTACAATCACCTTCCCTTCCCTACAACAGACACCCTGTGAGGTAGGTGGGCCTGAGAAAGTATGACTAGCCCAAGGGCACCTAGCTGGCTTCAAGTGTAGGAGTGGGGAAACAAATCCAGTTCACCAGATTAGCCTCCGCCGCTCATGTGGAGGAGTGGGGAATCAAACCCGGTTCTTTAGATCAGAGTCCGCCTCTCCAAACCACTTCTCTTAACCACTTTACCACACTGGCTCTCTGCTTTGGAGGGTGGACTCTCTGACAATTTACCCTGCAGAGTGCTTCCCCTCCCCAAACCCTGCCCTCCGTAGGCTCTACCCCCAAATGTCCAGGAATTTTCCAACCCAGAGTTGGCAACCCTCAGTATTATAGGAGGTCAAGGAGTATTATAGGAGGTATTTACGGTTGGGAGAAATGGTCCAGGGAAAACAATTCTGCCCCTTCAGTAGCACAACTCTGATCTGAATTTGGGGATGCTTTTTAACCATACAGTTGGCTCAAAGGGTTCCCATCATGCCTTCTCTGTGTCTTCACATAGATGGTATAAAATAGACTCGGCCGTGCAAATCAGTGAAAGAGTGGTGACTTGATCGTAGAGATTTTTTTTTTTTGTCTTCCAGCTCCATCAGCGAGCGAATGAGTGCATACGGGGGCTGAAGCTGATCCGGAACATCAAGGCCGGCAAGGCGGCTGTCAACCTCTTGCACACAGACTTCGACCTGTCCTTACTGAAGGTAAAAACATGGAACTCATTGATCCTTTCCATGTGATGCAAGGCAAGGGTGCTTCTGGGGGATCGTAGAATCATAGAGTTGGAGGGGGCCATCTAGTCCAACTCCCTGCTTAATGTCGGATCAGCCTAGAGCACCCCTGACAAGTGTTTGTCCAGCCTCTGCTTAAAGACTGCCAGTGACGGGGAGCTCACCACCTCCCTAGGCAGCCAATTCCACTGTTAAACCACACTTACTGTAAAAAATGTTTCCTAATATCCAGTCGTACCTTTCCGCCCGCAATTTAAACCCATTATTGGGAGTCCTCTCCTCTGCTGCCAGCTCCCTGCCCTCCTCTTAAGTGACAGCCCTTAAAATACTTCAAGAGAACAATCATGTCCCCTCTCAAACTAGCTGAAGATCTCCTGCTATTACAACTGATCTCCAGCCGGTAGAGATCAGTTCATCTGGAGAAAATGGCTGCTTTGGCCATTGGACTCTATGGCATTGAAGTCTTTCCCCTCCCCAAACCTCACCCTTGTCAGGTTCCACCCCAAAAACCTCCCGCCGGTGGCAAAGAGGGACCTGGCAGCCTTATTAGGCAACCAAAGAACCAGGTCTCTGATTGAGGGGCAGGATTTAAAGTGCTTAAAATAACAAAAAATTGACAACCAGCAGATATTTGGCCACCAGGCATTGGTAGAAGAAGGGATTGAGCTGTAAGGACAAAGTGGAGGAGGAGGAGTTGGGGTTTTTTTATGCCAACTTTCTCTACCACTTAAGGGACACTCAAACTGGCTTACAATCACCTTCCCTTCCCCTCCCCACAACAGACACCCTGGGAGGTAGGTGGGGCCGAAAGAGCTCTAAGAGAGCTGTGACTAGCCCAAGGTCACCCAGCTGACTTCATGTGGAGGAGTGCGGAAACAAATCCAGTTCATCAGATTAGCCTCAGCCGCTCATGTGGAGGAGTGGGGAATCGAACCCGGTTCTCCAGATCAGACTCCAGTGCTCCAAACCACCGCTCTTATCCACAACACCACACTAGTTCTCAAGGGTCCTGGTTTCTATCTGGGACATACTGGAGGGTTTGCAGTTGATTGCATCTGTGGAGCTGCCTTGATCCGCAGCTCGTAACCTCCTAGAGCAGTGGTTCCCAACCTTTTTTTGACCAGGGACCACTAGGACTTTTTTGTTCGGTTCAGGGACCCCAAGGTTCAAAATAAAAATTCAGAGAATTTGAAAATAAACTTTAATCATAACTGTTAGTTAAACATTAAACTTAGAATAATATCTGAATATATATATTTTATAATAGAGAACTTTTAATTAAAAATATTAATTTATTATGGGTTTATAACTTTGTTTTGCGGGCCTTAATTTAGTTCTCGCGGACCCCTGGGGGTCCACGAACCCCTGGTTGGGAACCAGTGTCCTAGAGGCACGTGCGCATTCCCCATCCACCTCCCCTGTTTTGTTTCTCCAGCTCCCTCCTAGCAATTGGCTTCTTCCTGTCGATACCTCCCTGTGATATTACCCTTTAGTCACTAGGGGGAGCCCAATCATGCTCTGCTTTCCCAAAATGTATAAATCGGAGGTACCCAGGGATGCAAACAGCCAACAGAACAAAGCGAGCATTTTTTGCTTTGCCTTTTTCCTCTTTCTGCTTTTTTCTCCGCATGTCTCTTTACAATTAAAACAAAAACAATCAAACACCATTCTGTCTCTTCTCATAGTCAAGTTTGCTTTCTTCCTCTATACATTTAGCACAAGACTCCTGCATTATGCCTCCCACAAAGGCATTGCATCATGTACGAAACCCCTTCAGGGATGCAGGGCTCAGCTTCCTATGAGACCATTGATGTTTACTCCTCCCTCCCCCGCCCAAAAAAACCATCTACAAAAACCATCTGCTCAGGTAGGGTTGCCAACCTCCAGGTAGTAGCTGGAGATCTCCTGCCATTAAAACTGATCTCCAGCCGACAGAGATCAGTTTCCCTGGAGAAATTGGCCACTTTGGCAATTGAACTCTATGGCAATGAAGTCAGTTCCCTTCCCCAAACCACGCCCTCCTCAGGCTCCATCCCAAAAACCTCCTGCCTGTGGCGAAGAGGGACCTGGCAACCCTATCCGCAGGTGGCCTTTGACAAGCTGCTATTGTCTCAGTTTCACACACATATGCACACGCACACTATTTCTCTTGCTCACTCTGGCCATGCAGTGTGGTAGTCATCCTGGGTTTACCTTGCAGGGTTGTTGTATGGATTACGTCCATATTCAGGAGGGCTTTTTTCTGTAAAGGCAATATGGCTATATTATAATGGGATGTTTCAGGAATGAGATTGTGGACTATTCCACTGCGTTTAGAGTGTATTCTCTGTTTGCTGTATGTATTGCCTTGTTTTAGCTGCATGGTTTTCTACTTATGTAATGCCATTTTCTGCATTGTTTAACATATCATGTCTAATACTTCACACTTTGTTATAGACTCCTGTAATCCTAGCACTATTGCATTGCTTACTAGATGTCTCATCCTACTGATTGCATTGAACACATGAACACATGAAGCTGCCTTATACTGAATCAAACCCTTGGTCCATTGAAGTCAGTATTGTCTACTCAGTCTGGCAGTGGCTCTCCAGGGTCTCAGGCAGAGGTCTTTTACATCACCTACTTGCCTAGTCCCTTTAACTGGAGATGCCGGGGATTGAACCTGGGACCTTCTGCATGCCAAGCAGATGCTCTACTACTGAGCCACAGCCCCTCCCTACACATAAGCCCCTCCCCTCCCTCACAGTGTTTAATGAGCCTTGAGTCTCAGTGAGAAAGGCAGGGTGTAAATAATACAAATAAAAAAGCGTATGCAAGCTGTTCAGAGTAATCAGAAAGGGCAGTATCAAATACCAAATGTTACTTGTCCTGCCTTGTGGTCTTTCTGTCTCATTAACTTTTTCTTCAGGGGCCTATTCAGATGCTGAACAGTTGTTGTTTGACTCCCTCCTGTGGCATTCCTCAGGGAGAAATCAGAGTAGGCCTTGGAGTCATCTTCCTCTCACCTCAGGGAGAAGCAAGCAACCAAACCAGGTGATTGTGTCATAAGAACATAAGAAAAGCCCTGCTGGATCAGACCAAGGTCCATCAAGTCCAGTAGTCTGTTCACACAGTGGCCAACCAGGTGCCTGTAGGAAGCCCACAAAAAAGACCACTCCAGCAGCATTGTCCTGCCTCTGTTCCACAGCACCTAAGATAACAGGCATGCTCCTCTGATCCTGCAGATAATAGGCATGCATCCTGGGGGGAAACAAATCCATTTTAACTAGTAGCCATGAATACCCCTTTCCTCCTTCCAAGTTGGCAGCCATCACCACATTTTGGGGCAGGGAGTTCCACAATTTAACTATGCATTGTGTGAAAAAATACTTCCTTTTATCTGTTTTGAATCTCTCACCCTCCAGCTTCAGCAGATGACCCCGCGTTCTAGTATTATGGGAGAAGGAGAAAAACTTCTCCCTGTCCACTCTCTCCAAACCATGCATAGTTTTATAGACCTCTATCATGTCTCCCCTCAGCTGCCTTCTTTCCAAGCTAAACAGCCCTAAGCGTTTTAACCGCTCCTCATAGGGCAGTTGCTCTAGTCCCCTAATCATTTTGGTTGCTCTTTTCTGCACCTTCTCAAGCTCTGTAATATCCTTTTTTAGGCGTGATGACCAGAACTGTACAGTCAGGTGAGATCTTTGAACACGAGATCTCCCCTGATCCTAGGGCCTCTCTAAACTAGGGGTCTTCAACAGATAGCTCATGAGTTACCAGAAGCTCAGCTGTTGCTGCACCATAGCTTGTGCGTCCCCTAGAAGACCCAGGAAAAGAACGAGCAAAGATCTGCTCCAGGCTTCTTCTTAATGCTTTTATTCCATAGGATTTCGTGGTTAAAATGCTTAGGGCTGGAAAGAAGGCAGTTAAGGGGAGACATGACAGAGGTCTATAAAATTATGCATGGTATGGAGAGAGTGGGCAGGGAGAAGTTTTTCTCCTTCTCTCATGGTACTGGAACACGGGGTCATCTGCTGAAGCTGGAGGTTGAGAGATTCAAAACTGATAAAAGGAAGTGCTTCATCACATAACGTATAGTTAAATTGTGGAACTCCCTGCCCCAGGATGTGGTGATGGTGGACAACTTGGAAGGCTTTAAGAGGAGAATGTACATGTTTATAGAGGAGAGGGCTATTCATGGCTACTAGTAAAAATGGATACTAGTCATGATGTGAACTTATTCTCTCCAGGATCAGAGGAGCATGCCTAATACATTAGGTGCTTTGGAACACAGGCAGGACAATGCTGCTGCAGTCATCTTGTTTGTGGATTTCCTAGAGGCCCCTGATTGGCCACTGCGTGAACAGACTGCTGGACTTGATGGGCCTTGGTCTGATCCAGCATGGCCTTTCTTATGTTCTTATGTCCTCTGCACTGCTTATCTGATAGCTTCATTTCTTCCTTGATATTCCTGGTCCATATTCTGTTTCTAGTGCCATATTGAGGTCAAGGGGAGTAGCTTGGAATTTTTTCCATTACTCACAAGTAGCTTTCATTAAAGAAAAAAGTGAGCGAATTCTGAACATGGTGTTGTGCGGAAGAAAGAAACTCTGGGCATTTGGCTACTTTAAACCTCCGCTCCCTTTCTCTTCCAGGATAATGTGGATTTGTCCAGACTGGCTGTCATGGGTCACTCGTTTGGAGGGGCGACAGCGATCCTCGCCCTCGTGAAAGAGGCACAGTTCAAGTAAGTGTGCTCCAGACACCGCTGTAAAGTTGCTAAGGAACAGAAGTTGCCCTGTAGGCTCCACAGCGGCAGTGGGGACCTTCTTCTAGTAACACATGGCCAGGTGGGAATCCACAGCCTTGGTTACCCATTCAGTGCTTGCTGTGTGTTTTATGTCCCCTGCAGATGTGCCGTTGCCCTGGACGCCTGGATGTTCCCTTTGGAGAACTCTCTGTACCCGAAAGTGACCAAGCCGGTGCTTTTCGTCAACACCGAGACCTTTCAGACTGCAGATAGCTTGGCCAAGATGAAAAAGATCTGCTCCATGAACGAGGAGACCAAACTCATCACTATCTTGTAAGCCTGGGCCAACCATGCAGTCCGAAGACTTGATGACATTTCTTTGGAAGAGGAGGCAGCAATTTCTGACCACTCCTCCCACTGCAGACCCCATTTTGCCCGATTCTGTTCCTCTGAGTCTGCTGATCCCCAGGAACAAAATTTGGGGAGGGGGGGCTCTGTAGACTGCAGCAGGTGGGGGAAGAGGAATGTGGTGTAGTGGTTAAGAGTGGTGGTTTGAACCGGGTTTGATTCCCTACTCCTCCACATGAGCAGCGGGGGCTAATCTGGAGAACTGGATTTGTTTCCCCACTCCTACACATGAAGCCAGCTGGGTGACCTTGGGCTAGTCACAGCTCTCTCAGTCCCACCTACCTCACAGGGTGTCTGTTGTGTGGAAAGAAAGAGAAGGTGATTTTAACCGGTTTGATTCTTCCTTAAGTGGTAGAGAAAGTCAGCATATAAAAGCCAACTCTTTTTCTTCCTCCTGCTATGCAAATTCCATGGACGGCTAGATTCATCCCAGTATATATCAAGAGCTAGGTGCTGTACAGAGCATGAATAGCCACCTCCTTTCCATACAGGCTTGTAATCTACAGTTGATGTCACGCAAGAGGAAGGAGGAAGAGGTAGGGGGACTGAAAATAAGGTGTAAGATGTTGAACTGAAGAAGGCTTGAACGGAAAATCATGAAAAAAATGACCGTATCAGAAAAAAGTAGAAGCCGAGTGCCATATACCATTTCTCAGTTGTCCAAAAATCAATTGAGGTTGAGTATCCCTTATCTGGACTGCTTGGGACCAGAAGTGGTCTGTATTTCAGATCTTTCCGTATATTGGAATATTTTGGAATTTTTGCATATACATAACGAGATATCTTGGGGGATGAAACCCCAATTCATTTATGTTTTATATACACTTCATACACACAGCCTGCATGTAGTTTTAAACAATATATTTAATAATTTTGTGTATATTGAATTATCAGAAAACAAAGATGTATTGATCTCACCAGAATACCTGTATCAGCTGTTAAACAAAAGCAACAACAAACAAACTAACAACAGTAGGCTTTCAGTCTCCACCTATGATGCAGTGTACACTGTATTTTATTTTTTTAGGTGAGAGGAAATATTGAAAGCAGGCAGCACGGATCTGCCTGCATGCCGGTACGAAGGGTCCATTTTTTGGATCAGTCCGGATATCAGCTGTCCGGATAAGGGATACTCTACCTGTATATCTAATTCTCAACACAGCCAAACTGTGGATACTTAGATCTAGAGACTGGATTTCTCTACAAACCTGGAAAATGTCTTGGTTTTGCAGAAAAGTGTGAACTCTAAAATGAAATTAAAAAACAATAGAAGCAGCACCTGTAGCTTTAAGAAACGAATGCCCTCAGTGGCCATTGCTAAGCCACCACACAGTATTGCCAGTCTTCAAGCCTTGGTTTCTGGCAGTATAAAGCCGGGAGTGAGCAGGAGCAGGGCTTTTTTCCAGGGCTGTTTTGGTCTTTGAAGGAGGACTCATCAGGTCCAGGCTTGGCAGCACACATCAGACATCTTGTTACCACCCGACTTGCGTGACTCACTCAGGACTGGTTGCTTGCTACTGTTCAACAGCAGCCAGCCTTCAAAAGCCAGTATAATGGTTAGAGTTTCAGACTAGGATCTGAGAGATCCATATTTGAATCCCCATTCTGCTGTGGAAGCTCACTGGGTGACTTTGAGCCAGTCACACGCAGCCTTATGTACTTCACAGGGTTGTGAGGATAAAATGGAAGAGAGGAGAGTGACGTAAGCTGCTTTGGGTCACCACTGTGGAGAAAGGCGGGGTGTAAATGAAGTAAATAATAAATATAGCTGAAGATGGGGGGGCAGATAAAAGGCAGGTTGCTTGGTGGGTGGAAAGGGTAGGTTGCTTGGTGGGAGGGAAGGAGAGAAGGGAGCAAAGAAAGGTGAGAATCAGGAGGGTGCCCGCAAAGAGGAAATAATGTAGGGCGAGGGATACGGGGAAAGTGAGATGCCCCTCACAAGTTCTTGTGGGTTCCCTACCATGCAAGAAGGCGCGGCCCACACCAGCAGCTGGCACCGTGGAACTCGTTCAGAGTTTTCCCGGGGAGAGGCTGCCGGTGAGGGAAGGAGGGAAAGCTGAAGACAGAAGGGAAGATGGCTTGGCTGGTGGGTGGGAAGGAAAGGAAGCAGGAAATGGAGAGGATCTATGGAGGCTTTCAGGGAATGAAAAGAGGAAATAGTGAGGAAGGGGGAAATGAGATGCCCTCCCCTGCAAATCCTTGCTAGTCCCCTGCTTGTATTATTTAATGCCCATTCACCCTCTATTGGCTCAAAGGTCTTTTGAAGCTCAAATTTGGAGTTCACGTTCATTTCAGTGAATAACTAATGCAAGGTCATAGCCAGACATCTTGACTTGAAGGAGCTGCTCTGATTTCAAACAATGAGGAAATTCAGTCACCAGCAAGCTTCTGTAAACCTCTTGGGATATTTTACTATCCACAAATTATTAAATCAGTAGCCCATGAGCTGAAAAAGGAGTGTTTTTTTAAATGTTCTGAAGCTTTTATGCACTTACAACAAACATTTCTCTTAAGTATATCACTGTTGCTAAAGAGTGATTTTTTGGGGGACCATGATAAGGATGATTGTAACCTTGACAAAAAATTTAGGAGGAATCTTGTGTGGGCATAGCTGGGTGAATCAAGTGAGCAGCTTTTAGAGAGTTTAGTACTTGAAAGCGGGGAATCAATTGCTTTTTCAAAAAATAAGGACTGCTGCTATTCTAAACAAAAAGCTCTGTTACATTTTACTGGCGATATCACAACTTAAAAAGCCTGGATTTTGAAAAATCTTAGGTGGGGCAAATTAACGCTTATGGGTTGCGGCCACCATCCCCACTCTGCTATGGGTCTGTACCAATAGACACGTGATGTTTTTCTCTTGCATGGGGATTTTCAAGTAGAAGTTGGACTGAGGTTTGTAGTTTAGCACATAACATTTCTGCTGTTAGGGTTGGGAGGCAAACTTATGATCTTGGATCCAGGCCTAAAAGGTAAAGGTCCCCTCTGCAAGCACCGGGTCATTCCTTACCCATGGGTGGCGTCACATCCTGACGTTTACTAGGCAGACTTTGTTTACGGGGTGGTTTGCCAGTGCCTTCCCCAGCCATCTTCCCTTTACCCCCAGCAAACTGGGTACTCATTTGACCGACCTCGGAAGGATGGAAGGCTGAGTCAACCTTGAGCCGGCTACCTGAAACCAGCTTCCGTTGGGATCGAACTCAGGTGGTGAGCAGAGCTTGGACTGCAGTACTGCAGCTTACCACTCTGCGCCATGGGGCTCATAGATCCAGGCCTACCCACTGTTTTATGTCTTTCTAGCTGAAGGGCTTATGTTTTCCTCCCAGGGGTACCGTCCATCAGAGCCAAACCGACTTCACCTTCCTCGCGGGGAATCTCGTGAACAGAGTCTTCCAAACAAGGGGCACCATCAATCCTTATGAAGGGCTGGATATCACTAACCGGGCCGCCCTGGCTTTCCTACAAAAGCATCTCCGTAAGTTAAAGGTCTGGGGGGCCCTCACTCGTACACTGGAGGCAGATGCTGAGAGGCAGCGTGGCATGGTGGTTAGAGTGCCAGTCTAGGATCTGGGACACCTGGGTTCTAATTCCTGCTCTGACATGTGAACGCATTGAGTGACCTTGTGCCAGTCGGCCTGAGCTGTCTCACGGGGTTGTCGTAAGGATAAAATGGAAGAGAGAGGGGAACAATGTTGTGAACCGCTTTGAGTCCCCGTTGGGGAGAAAAGCAGGGTATAAATCTGTAAATAAATAAGTAGGATTTCTAATGAAGTGAAGCAAGGACTATTCAATAGAAGATCTTGTAGAAGTGAGGACCAAACATAGATATAACAACAGGCTTTGGTCTGCCACTGGATCCCTATGAAGCAGTGGGTTGATCTAAAATACCATATGGAGGAGAGGGGAGAAGTAAGCTGTTCTTTGTTTCACTTAAAATCTGGGAGATCCAGGTTGGAATCTGCTCTCTGCCATGGAAACTTACTGCATGGCCGTGGTCCAGACACACGCTCTTAGTCTAACCTACCCCACAGGGTGGTTGTTGTGAGGATAAAATGGAGGAGGGGAGAATGATGTTATAAACTCCTGTGGATCCCCATTGGAGGGAAAAGCAGGGTATAAAATACCTACACAAATTTAAATGCTGGTGGTTTCAGGAAGCTTGAAGGCAATTGTGGGAGGAATTGGGGCTCACGATGGGTAGATTCCTCCCACTTTTGCTTCTGAATAATGGTTTTGGCAAGCTCTTGTTTTTTGTATTGGCATTGGTCTCTGTACCCCTGCTTCTGAGGTGTCTGGCTGGCCACTGGGAAAAAGGATCATAGAATCAGAGTTGGAAGGGACTGCCAGGGTCATCTAGTCCAACCCCCTGCACAATGCAGGAAATTCACAACTACCTCCTCCACACACACCCACTCCATGCCCAGAAGATAGCCAAGATGCCCTCATGATCTGCCCAAGGTCATAGAATCAGCATTGCTGACAGATGGCCATCTAGCCTCTGCTTAAAAACCTCCAGGGAAGGAGAGCTCACCACCTCCCGAGGAAGCCTGCTCCACTGAGGAACCGCTCTCTGTGTTAGAAAATTCTTCCTAATGTCTCCAGACAGACACGCTGGATTAGAAGGACCACTAGCCTGATCCCACACTGCTTTCTTGGTTCTGTTCTTCCAACTACCAGTAGCATAACAAGCTTTTAGCTTCTGTAGCACCGAAGACAGGCAATGGTTTTTAAGGGTGCTGGGAGTGTCTGGCGGAAGCATTATTTCCTGTGATGCCTTCATATGCCTTTCTTGTGCCTCATCATCCTCTGTAGCCAAATGTCCACATTGTGTCATCAATGTACATAATTAGTTTTATTGCTGTAGTTTAGCACTTGAAGGTGAGATTGCATTCCAGGGAGTACAACATCTTTCCCCAGACTTTGGAAACAGTTCAAATACAGAGTTTTGAAAATATACGCCTACTTTCCTTAGGGTATCTCCATGTTGAAAGCAGAATATCATGCTACAAACACATACAATCGGAGAGTGCTGAATATGTGAGTTAAACCAAAGGCCTCACTTTGTTCAACCAAATACCTACATCAGCTGACAGACGGGGAAGAGAGCAACCTTCCGTGTAAAAGGTGATCCCCAATTTTTTTCTAAATATTTTTAGAAAAAAGGGTTGTCTTATACACGGAAAAATACGGTACTGGTTGATGTATGAGAGGGCTTGCACATAAATGAAGGTTTGCAGCTTTTTTAAAAAGCAATGAAAAACGGGGGTTACTGCACTTTGTATTCCCAGCAATGTATTAAGAGTTTGAAAATGTTATAAAAAACATCTCTTTAAAAGGGTTTTTGGATACCACAGCTAATAAATGGTTGGAAGACATCTTCACAACTAAAGGGGCCAAACAAAGTGCAAACAGTATTTTTTATAACGTTTTCAAACTCCTAATACATCGGTGGGAATACATAGAAAGTGCGAACAGTATTTTTTATAACATTTTCAAACTCTTAATACATCGCTGGGAATACAAGTGCGGTAACCACCATTGTCCAACATGAAAACCTAGGATTAAAAAAATCAATTTTAAATAGCGGCAAATACATACTAATGAATCCTGCAGGCGTTCTTTCTTTTAATGCTTGTAACCGAGTCTTTCCAACAGTGGTATCTTGTGCAATAACCTCTCTGGTGACACCTTCTTTCTTTTCTCTTAGAGCTGAAAGAAGACTTCGACCAGTGGGGTGGTCTTCTGGAAGGTGTTGGGGATGCTGTCATTCCAGATGGACCTCTGCAGAAGTCCAGCCTGTAGCCCTAAAAGACCAAGTCCCCAAGTGTCCAGTGTACCCTGGATTAGGGCAGAACAAAGCATTCTCTTAACAACTGCTATTTGGATTTAACACCTGCTACCAACCTCATGGTGGATCTGCTGCAGCGATGCCTTTGGCCATCCCATAGCTCACATAAACACGCTATTCAGTCCTTCAGTATTGCAGAGAGGAAGAGGAGAAGCTTTGTAGATAGTTGTGCAGGTATGTCTGCATCTCTGTGGCTTTTGGGGAGGAGCAATAATAAGCGTGGTAGCCCGAAGCACAATCCATTGGAGAGTCGCTCTCTCCCATTCAGTCTCGCACTGGAATGGAAGGGCAGTTGGGTGTCACCAACCCCTTTGTAGTCGCTCTTCAGCATTCTGTGTTCTGGAAAAATAACTCCAGTGCTTTTAGTCATGAAATCTCTGCAGCTTCCTATCAAAAGCAAACACAATCCAAGCAGCTGGGTGTCTCACCTGTGGTGGTACCTAGAGGATGAAGGGCCTAGGTAGTCTGTGGCACACCATGGAAGGTTATCCCTGATTGGAGGACCTTTTAAAAAAATTTCAGTGCTGTGTAGAAGCATCTGCGTCAAACTGCCAGAGGCCACCTTTCAAACGGTTAGAATGGAACAAATGTGTGGTTGGCAAATGGTAACAGCAGAAAATATTTGCAAACATGATATGTACAATCAAAAGATAAGGGGGGGTCAAATAGGTCTTGAAGCTTTGGCTTCTGACTTAGACCCAAACTACTGGTGACACTGAGGATCTGTGTTTGGATTGGGCCACGGTGCTGGTGAAAGGGAGGTTCCTCTTCCCTCGGAGAGCTGTTTACTCACTAAGGAATGCCTATTCTCAGGCAGCTGCTTCAGGGAGGAAAACTGAGATACGACACAGGTGTCTGTCTTTTCCCCCCTTATGGGGTGTAAAGCAGTGTAATCAGGGAAGAGGTGGGAGGAGAGTTTCCCAGCATGGCAGCCCCCCCCCCCCCCGAGTATGAACACATGTTGGAGGCCCAATCCAAATATGGATCCTCTTTAGTGCAGGGGGTTGCTGTGGATTTTGGGACCTGTTCACACATTACGAAATCTTCCCAGTATGGCTGGTGTGCTCAGTATGGTGTGAAAGATGGCAAGCACCCTCCAGCCTCCCTCAGCTTGTATTGCCTTCTCAGAATAAACCAGCCATCTTTCCCCCTTCCCCCCATTATTACTCAGGAAATATTCTATAAATGCTGCTGGAGTGACTTGCGTCATTCAAAAGGTGTATGATTTGTGTAAGATGAGATCTATGTTTCATTTTTATTAGCTCTACGTGTAATTGGAGAACGGTGGGTTTTAACATGTTCTTTCGCTGCTAATGTTGTTGAGAGTCCTTTTCTTTATTCTGGTGAGGAGACAGTCAGGTCACGGAGCTGAATTGGAGAAGGAAGGACTGTTGCACACAACTGGGTGAGAGGTTTCATTTCCTGGAGCTGCAGCCTCAGGACCCCTAGCTCAATCCAGAACAGTTCCCACTCATGCTGCAGCCGCAACTTGAGCACCATCTTACCCTCCTGGTGGTCAGGAGAGCTTCAGGAGAAGTCAACCGTGGCTCAATGGTCCAGCATCTGCTTGGCATGCAGAAGGTCCCAGGTTCAATCTCTGGCATCTCCAGTTAAAGGGACCAGGCAGGTAGATGATGTGAAAGACCCCTGCCTGAGACCCTGGAGAGCCGCTGCTGGTCTGAGTAGACAATGCTGATTTTGATGGACCAAGGGTCTGATTCAGTATAGAGAAGCTTCATGTGTTCATGTGTTCTCATGCGTGGGTCTCCTGCTGCCAGAGCTACCTCTACCTCCCATTGGCTATCCATCTCCACCCTGCAACGGCTGATCTCCCTGTGTATCCTGGCCTCACCGCCTTCCCTTGCAGGCACCCATCTGCTTGCCTCTGAAAAAAATGGAGTTCCTACAACCAACCAGGTTTTTTCTTTCATGCTCTGTCCCTCATGCAGTGCACAGAAGTGGACATTCCCAGCCGTGCTCTCCTGCCTGATCTTTTGTGTGTGTTTGTGACCTGACTATTCCTAGCCAAACCTCCCTCGTGAAACAAAATCTTTCTAAGATTTTGCTCTGAGGTTTTTTCAACCAGGTGTGAGTTTTCCAGACTGTGTCAAATTCTCAATGCGATGCCACCTGTCTTTGCCCAAGAGGTGGAAGAAAATTGATATGCTTTCTCACATGAGGCTGGAGTGTCCCCATTTCAGACTCCAGCGTGACCAATGGATTACCCCTATTTTAACTAAACTTACCTGCCACCGTAATAGGTGATAAAATAGTCCCCTTTTTGCTGGTGGACAGAGATCCAAGTATAACACTTGACAGTGGCCAAGTATCCACCATATTTTCCTTAAAGAAATAGAAAAAAACTCCCCATTAACTGCTCAAGACTAGTGGGTCAAGGGAGCTAGGAAGGAAAGACATCTGTGTGCGTGAGGTCTTATCCCCACTTGTCCCCTCCTTTCTTTCTGAACAGGGTAGCGTGTCCTTTATTTCTTTACCTGTGGCTTCAGTTACAGATATGGGCTGTGTGATTGAGAGAGTTCATGTCCGGCCTTACACACCTGCCCTCCCTGGCCAGCTATCTGTCTGTAGCCCAGTCAGGCTTTTCTACACATTGGATGAACAGTGTTTTGACCACAGATTTTTTGACCACAGTCTGGGAACACATGAGAACACTTCTACTGAATCAGACCCTTGGTCCATCAAAGTCAGTATTGTCTACTCTGACCAGCAGCTGCTCTCCAGGGTCTCAGGCAGAGGTCTTTCACATCACCTACTTGCCTGGTCCCTTTAACTGGAGATGCCGGGGATTGAACCTGGGACCTTCTGCATACCAAGCAGTTGTTCTACCACTGAGCCACAGCCCTTCCCATCCTTAAAAGGAAAATGTATTTGATTACCAAAATCCAATCTCAAGTCACTGAAGTACAAGGACATTGGGAAACTATATCAAAACACTTAAAGGGCATTACAGGTCTCAGAACTGAAAATAAAAACCTGAGGCTAACTAAGTTGTACAGTCACTGGTGTGACCTTGGCTTTCTTTTTCCTGGAATGGATGCAAGCCCACAGGAACTTTGGAAACAGAGGCTGGTTAAGATAGACTTCACTCCAGATTTGAGCCCGGGTGGCGCAGAGGGGTAAGCTGCAGTACTGCAGTCAAAAGCTCTGCTCACGGCCTGAGTTCAATCCCGACTGAAGTCGGTTTCAGGTAGCCGGCTCAAGGTTGACTCACTTCCATCCTCCCAAGGTCGGTCAAATGAGTACCCAGCTTGCTGGGGGTAAAGGGAAGACGACTGGGGAAGGCACTGGCAAACCACCCCCGTAAACATAGTCTGCCTAGTAAACATTGGGATGTGACGTCACCCCATGGGTCAGGACTGACCTGGTGCTTGCACAGGGGGCTACCTTGACCTTTTACTTTGTTTGTTATGCTCATCCCAACACAGCATACAGATCTGGACATGGATTTCTTCTCCATGCAAGTTTTAAAGCCTGCAATAGGCACTTGGATTTGTTCTCACCGATCACTCATAACTTCCCACACATGAGCATGTGGAAAAACAGATGCATACATTTGTCATAGGGTAGCTTTGAACACAACAGTCTGCACGTGGTTTGCTTGCAGCACCACATAGGAAACAACCCTTGATAGGCGAATTTAGCCCGAGGTCCAAGTGACCCACACGGTTCCTTTTGCGGCAGCCAGCTGAACGTGGTGGAGAGGTCCTCTCCTCTGATAAAGGGAATCCGCTGGTCTTGTTTGGGGGGTGGCAAGCAACAGCGATGGCTCAGGTTTAGCGGCGAGGAGGCCCGGCCGCTGTTGTCAATTCTTTGGACTGCAAAGGCGATTCGGAGGATGCTGGGAGTGGTGTGGTTTCCTCCTGCTTTTTCTAGGAACAATCAAAAGAGCTTCGCGAACCCACATAGCTTCCGACCAAACAGACATCCTCCCTGCGGTCTCTTCTCCCAGCAGGCCAGCCACAGCTGCTTCCTTGGAACCTGTTAGGATCTTGTAGGCTTTGGGGGTGGTGGGGGTGAGGCCTGATGGATTTTCCTCCTATTGGTTGAATCTGCACAAACGGCGGGAGCCGATTGACAAATCGATGAATGCTCGAGTGAAGACGCCTCCCCTGGTTGGAGTTCCCACAGAGGCAAGGAGCCCCGATTTTGCAGAAAGCGTTCCTGGATCCCAATATTATTTGATAACAGCAAAACCGTCAAGAGTCCTCTGGAGCCATAAAACCCAATAAAATTTATATATATATAAAAAAAAAAGAGTCCTCTGGAGCCAGCAATGCTACGACAGATAGCATGGCATAAGCATTTATCAGCCACAGCCTACAGTACAGTCCGAGCCAACAGTAGGCAGGTGGAGGGGGGAGCACTGGTTGGGGCCCCATGACCAGCAAAGGGGGCTATGATTCCAGCGGCGCCCCCTTACCACTTTGCATGGAGTAGGGGTTCAAACGGTAGGGACCACTGCTTTGAGGTTAAAAGGCAAGAGGGGGAAATAAGTTCCACTGCTTTGAGGTTAAAGCCATCCCGGAGCTAATGATAATCTTAACCAGGCCTTCGAGTGGGAATGTGATTTGATTTTTTAGGCTGTGGTAGGGTTGCCAACCTCCAGGTACTAGCTGGAGATCTCCAGATATTACAATAGATCTCCAGCTGATAGAGATCAGTTCCCCTGGAGAAAATGGCCACTTTGGCAACTGGTCTCTACGGCATTGAAGTAGGGTTGCCAGGTCCCGCTTTGTCACTGGCGGGAGGTTTCTGGGGCAGAGCCCGAAGAGGGCGGGCTTTGGGGAGGGACTTCAGTGCCATAGAGTCCTATTGCCAAAGCAGCCATTTTCTCCAGGTGAACTGATCTCTATCAGCTGGAGATCAGTTGTAATAGCAGGAGATCTCCAGCTACTGCCTGGAGGTTGACAACCCTACATTGAAGTACCTCCCCTTCCCAAACCCCACCCTCCTCAGGCTCCACCCCAGAAACCTCCAGCCGGTGGCGAAGAGGGATCTGGCAACCCTAGGCTGTGGGAATAGCTGGTCTTTCTCCCTCGAGACAGTTTACAATGGACAATAATTGCCGGCAATATAGCATGCAGCATTTGTGGAACTCTTTCAGAGGGCTTCACGCTCATTGCCTCGTAGCTCTTACAGCTGCCCTGTAAGGAAGCCTGATATTATGGGTTGCCAGGTGTGTGGGCAGAAAAAGAGGGGCTCACCCAAGACCCCCTGATGAGTCTGTGTGAAGACAGGAAAAGCCATTTTGTGTTAACTTTTGCTTAGCATCACTATTCTCCATTTTGAATGGTTAGAAAACGGTTGTTATAATTGTAGAGGCCTAACAGAGACCATGAAGAACAAGATGCACCTGCAGCATGTTACCAAGCAGATAAGGCTGTGCAAGGCCGAACCAGCATACCAGCCTAATTGGGAGATAGTTTTCATCTGTGAGAAGTTGGGAGGGGGGAATGATTTCACTCTTCACTCCTAAAACCCAATCCAGCTTGAACCGGCCTGAACCATCTAGAGCAGTGGTTCTCAACCTGGGGGTCGGGACCCCTAAGGGGGTCGCAAAGTGTGTTCTGGGGGGTCATCGCCACTGTCCTGGGACAGCCCCCATCCCAGGCTGTCCAGGACTAACCCAGATGCCCTGTAACCCTGATCCATCCGCGAGGGCAGGGAAGACCCCAAGCAGAGAGGTGAGGTACTGGCCGACAGCCAGCCAGAAGGAGCCGGGCTGCAGAGACGCGGCGGCGTGCCGCCCCACACCAGCTGTAGCCCCGCTGCCCAGCTGAGAGGCAGGCGGGCCAGCCCTGGGCGCGGTCACACCTGCGGATGATGCGGCAGGATGTGTGGGAGGCCGAGGAAGCTCCGCTGGCTTGGCCAGTTCAAGTCTTGGAGGAGAAGAGGGCGGTCCCCCTTGAGGCCGTTACAGCCACGTTGTTTTTACTTTTAGCCGCGCTCAGGTGGGGTGGGAGCTTTAGCCTGGAAACCAAGTGCACATGTCTAGGGTGGCTTCGCTTTTCTGCCCTGAGTCATCAGTTTCGCTCTGGCAAGGCCAAGGGGGAGAGAGTCGAGGTGCATGCGCAGTTCGGGATTTCCCCCTCGAGCGCGCAGGTTCGGTGAGGCGCAGAAGGAGCGGTGACTGGTGGAGGGGAGAAAAAGGCACGAAAAGTCCGAGCGGGATAAGCGGCCCTCGGCTCTTTCCTGGCCCTTCGCTCTCGTGAGGTGATTAAACGGAGCTCCGCTTTGAGGGATAACTGCAGTTCTGTGCACAAGCAGTGTCCCAGTCACAAGAGAGGGGGTTTCCTCGCGAGAGCCCCGGCCTGCTTGGAAGAGTTTTTGGGGAGAGAGGGGAGGACAAGGAACGCAGTGCATGCTCAGAGGCACTCTTTCCTCCGTGCCAGGAAAGGTTGCCGCGCCACACAATCACAGCCGCAGCGCAACAGGTGGTAGTACCGTTTGCTTGTTTGTTTTAAACTTTAAAATTTAAAGTAATTATATATATGGATACCCTGGACTGCCAAAAAAACAAATGTGTTTTCTTTATCCTATTGAAAATGTCATTTATGCAAATTTATGCAAATGTGACGAGGGTCACAGGTTACTTGGCAATTGTAAAAGGGGGTCGCGACTCGAAAAAGGTTGAGAACCACTGATCTAGAGGTTTCTTGTTCCTAATTGGAAGTCAGGGGTCATCTGACTGGGATTCAGATTGCCATAGGTTTAGCCATGCTTATGCTATTCTAACTATTATCATCACCTAAACTGCTTTAGCACATTACTCTGCTCAGATACAGCAATGCAAGAAACTAAGGCCTGAACCAGCTTAGCTTAAGAGTAAGGAACTTTAGCTATGTAGTAGAGTTGTAAGTATAACCAGCAAGACTTTGTTATTTTCTTTGCCAGTGTGTTTTTAAGATTACTGTACTCGCATTTTAACTATTTTCTTTTAATTTCTTAATAAACCTTTTCATTTAAAAGGTGGTTTGAGTTATTTGACCTGACTCGGTTACGTTACAACGCGGCTGGGGCTCTGGAGAGGGCAGCCAGTTGTGATAGTCTGGAAGGGGAAAGACTGAAAGCAGAAGCTCTTTCTGGAGTATGGTTCATTCATGTGTTGGAAAATGGGGCAGGGAGGGAGCAAGAAATGCAGCAAAACTCAGAAACCAACTAGATCTTTTATGTAGTGGTTTCAGAATGCCCAAGTGGACCAGCCAGCCACAGCAGGAGACAGGACTGGTGGAGAGAAGCCAAATGGCTGTAGCTGTAACAGCCAGCGTGGTGTAGTGGTTAAGAGCGGTGGTTTGGAGCGAGGGACTCTGATCTGGAGAACTGGGTTCGATTCCCCACTCCTCCACATGAGCATGGGACGCTAATCTGGCGAACTGGATTTGTTTCCCCCACTCCTACACATGAAGCCAGCTTGGTGACCTTGGGTTAGTCACAGCTCTCTCAGCCTCACCTACCTCACAGGGGGTCTGTTGTGGGGAGGGGAAGATGATTGTAAACCGGTTTGATTCTTCCTTACGTGGAAGAGAAAGTCGGCGTATAAAAAGCAACTCTTCCTCTTCTTCCCCCCACGCAGTCCAACGGAGGGGGCCATCGCAGTCTCGCTTTTCCCCCTGATGCAGCCAGGTGGGATTACACTATGACCTACTTTCCATGCACAAGCTTGCTGTCGCTGGGGGCTTATTCACACCTGTGTTTTCCAACAGCAGTCGATCACTGCTTCGCTTCTGTATGTTGACAGCCAGCTCTGCAAGGGGACCCCCATGAATCTGGAGGCGGGCAACCCTGTAGCCATCCATGTAGGCCTATGCGCTAGGGACTACCTTGTTGTGAATCAGTCTCACCTCTTTCCTCTTGTTTTGGGGCTCCTGTTTTCTCCTCTGTCGCTTATCCTGGTTATGCAGGGCATGATGAGATTCCAGGAGGCAGCTGTCACAAACCCCCCTCTCTAATGCCTTCCTTTTGGTGTTTTAGCTGAGACACAGAAGAGACATCAACCCAGGCCAAGAGCCACTGTCGATTTTAAGTGCAGCTCCCTCTCAGCCGGCTTTCCCTCCCCTCCCTTCTCCTGGATAATGTCATGATAATCAACAAGAATCGTGTTCTGCACCGAGAATTTCGGAGGCTTTCTCACCCAGACTGGCGGGTGCTGGCTTCAGACATTCAATGAGGGGGGAAAGGCGCTCTGCACATGCTCAGAAGCATTCTCTTCACCAGCCTGCAAATCGAGGAAAACAATCCCAGCTGTTGCAGGGCCTGATGGTAGCTTTGGAACTCAATGGCAGACCTCGTAACAGAATTCTATGAAAAAGGACGATTGTGGGAATCCAAGTTACCTGTTTGGATCTGAGAGGGATTTGGGTACTTGCACCCTTGATGAATCCCAGACTTAGTTTGTGAAAGCCCTGGACCGTGCCCTTGTCCTCTATGGCTGCAATCTTGGTTGAGCAGTATAGGTAGAGTTGCCCAAGTTGATTTCAAGGTGTGTGCTCTTGGAGGGGGCAGGGGAAAGGGCCACGATGGAACCTGGTAGGATCTAAGCTGGCGTTTGACAGGTACTGGGATAGGATCGATAGTGCCACATCCTTGTTGAGTCTGCTGTAAAAGCAGCTGACTTTTGTTTTAACAATTGATTGGTTTAGATATTTATACCTTGTTTTTCTCCCCAATAGGACCTTAAAGTAGCTTACAGTATTAGCCTCCCGTCCTCCATTTTATCCTCAAACAACCCTCTGAGGTAGACTGGGACAAAGTGACAGACTGAACTGCACACAGAAGTGTGGGGACACGTGAACACATGAAGCTGCCTTCTACTGAACCTGACCCTCGGTCCATCAAAGTCAGTATTGTCTATTCGGACCGGCAGCGGCTCTCCAGGGTCTCAGGCTGAGGTCTTTCCCATCATCTACTTGCCTAGTCCCTTTAACTGGAGATGCCGGGGATTGAACCTGGGACCTTCTGCGTGCCAAGCAGATGCTCTACAAACTGAGCCACAGCCCCTCCCCAAATTCAAACTTGGGCCTTCCAGATCCTAGTCTTACACTTTACCCTCTGCACTACACAGCCTCTCTGGTTTTGCTATGGATTTCTTGTCGCATTTTGTCAGCCGGACCAGTTTAAAAAGAAGGGACATTTTGCTGGCAAATCGTGACGATTGTCAGCAAAAGTGTGGGAAGTGGGAATTTTGGATGGATCACAATGCTTCAAAACTTGGTTTGCATGACAGACCCTGCTCAGGGCGAAATGTGCTTGCTCTCAACAGCAGGGTTGCAAAAAAGCCACTGCAGACAACCAGAGCTGTAGACAGCAGTGGCTTCACCTTCCCGGGGGGGTGGAGGAGGAGAAGATGGAAAAGAGGCCTTCCAGCCACCACGGATTCTGCCAAGATAACTTATGAATGATGAGTCCACAGTGCAAAAGGGCCTCTTCCTCAACAACACGAGAAAGCAATTGGTTTGGACATCAAATCCCATTCCCAGCCCGAATTAGCAGAGCCAAGGATTCGTTCCGACAGCTCCACTGACCACAGAGACTTAGCTCGCCTCAGCCAATCGGTCCTCGGCACCGCTGCCACGCAAGCGAAAGGCACGCCTTGGGTTGCGCAACAAGGTTATGTAACAGCGATGTGGGATGAGGGGAGCATCGGTGACGGCAAAGGGAGGTGGCACAGCCGTTTTCTGGAGGTGACTTTGCATCGTGCATCTGTGCGCTGTCTCCCACAAGGCTTTGTTCTGCTTTATCACATGCGCGCACATGCTGTCTTCTTGAAACAGATTTTTAGCTTTCCAAGTAGGCTCTGCACAATGAAGGAGCACGCAGGGAGCAGCTGGCCAGTCGACATGGACCCCAGAAGGCATTGTTTCTGATAAGATCTGGAATGACAAAGTGAAAGACAGCCCTCCCTGGGGGAGGCTGGGACAGCTGCTAGGGGAGGCCAGGCCCTGCCTCCAGCACATACACCTCTTCCAAATTTACAGCGGGATCCTAAACAGACTTGCATCTTCCTAACCCCTTTGACTTCAGCGGACTTGGAAGGGTGCGACTTTGTTTAGGTTTGAACTGCCAGATTATCTGTGCATTGTGGTTGGAGCAGAGCCCAGTCACTTTATAAGAGGCGGGTATGTACTGATCTGTGGATTGAATGCTGGGGGCCTGAGCAACCCTTTGCTTTATCAAGCATAGGTGTCTTCTTCATTTTTCCATGGCTGTAGCTGCACATCACTGGCTAGGGTGGTGTCTGTATTACTTTAGTACTTGAAGGGCTGTCTCATATAGAGGAGGGTGCCGAGTTGTTTTCTGTTGCCCCAGAAGGTCGGACCAGAACCGACGGGTTGAAATTAAATCAAAAGAGTTTCCGTCTAGACATTAGGAAGAATTTTTTAACAGAGCGGTTCCTCAGTGGAACAGGCTTCCTTTGGAGGTGGTAAGCTCTCCTTCCCTGGAGGTCTTTGAGCAGAGGCTAGATGGCCATCTGTCAGCAATGCTGATTCTATGACCTTAGGCAGATCATGAGAGGGAGGGCATCTTGGCCATCTTCTCGGCATGGAGTAGGGGTCATTGGGTGTGTGTGTGAGGGGGGAGGTAGTTGAGAATTTCCTGCATTGTGCAGGGGGTTGGACTAGATGACCCTGGTGGTCCCTTCCAACTCTATGATTCTATGAATGCTATATTTTGGTCCATGGTACTATGGGTACACTACAATATTCTCCATGGGTGACCCTTACTCCTGGAACTTACTTCCTGAATACTTAACTGGAACCAGACATGAATTAGCCTTATACTGAATCAGACTGTTGGTCCATCAAGCTCAGTATTGCCTACTCTGACTGGCAGCTGCTCTCTAGGGTCTTTCATAAGAACATAAGAAAGGCCATGCTGGATCAGACCAAGGTCCATCAAGTCCAGCAGTCTGTTCATGCCAGAATTGAGCAAAGATGGATTCAGCCAGGTTCAAGCATGTTACAAAGCTAACAGAACGTTAGCAAACAGCAGCTATTCATACTGAGGCTTGGGTCACACAAGCGAGAATATGAGAGGCAGAGTACATATTGGCCTGCAACATTTCAGACTGCTGGTGGGGGATTCCAGATTTGAATGTTCCTTCACATTAACCCCCTCCCCCAAAAAACCACCTCCCTGAAAACAGAAAATTAGCACTGCAGAGAAAGGTTCTTCCCTTTGCCTTTGTTTGCTGTCTATTTGCAGGGAGTTTTCAACACAGGGGAGCATTCCCTCACTAGGTCATCCATCTCTGGTGCTGCAGACCATTCTGCCACTTTATTATCCTGCATGCATAAGGGTTGCCAGCTCCGGGTTGGGAAATACCTGGAGGTTTTTGGGGCGGAGCCTGAGGAGGGCAGGGTTTGGGGAGGGGAGGGACTTCAATGCCATAGAGTCTAATTGCCATTTAAGAGGCCATTTTCTCCAGGGGAACTGATCTCTATCGGTGGGAGATCAGTTCTAATAGCAGGAGATCTCTTGCCACCACCTGGATTATAGTAGAAATCAAGTTGCAAAATCTAAGTTGCAAGTTCTGCTGTTACTACCCTCCTGGACAAACTTAAGGAGGAAAAAACCTCAGTTCCCAACCACCACCTGGTGACCACCTGGAGGTTGGCAACCCTAACAGGACCTGTGTGCTTGCTCTCACTCCCCTTCTGCGCACATTGTTCTTGCACACACCTGCACATCGCTTTACAGAAGTGATGTAAAAAATGACAACAACACCACTGAAGTTCACAGGCAGCATTTGATGATGTGCAATCATCTAGGTGAGATTTTTTTTAATTATGGAGAGGCTCTTGCTTCCAGGTGAGAGGATGAATTAGACATCCTGCTGCTCTAGTCTATTACCTTTCTCCTTCACTTGTCCCACCACCTGTCATGTTAAAAACAGGGACCCAGCATTTTCCTGAAGCTTTCTCTCCATCCAATCCCCATAATATTTATTTAAAAAAAACTTTGTTCTACAATGTCATTAAAATAACAGTAAACCTGCATGCGCCCTGACCTGGATGGCTCAGGCTAGCCTGATCTCATCAGATCTCAGAAGCTAAGCAGGGTCAGCCCTGGTTAGTATTTGGATGGGAGACCCCCAAGGAATACCAGGGTTGCTGTGCAGAGGAAGGCACTGGCAAACCACCTCTGTTAGTCTCTTGCCATGAAAACCCCAAAAAGGGGTCGCCATAAGTCGGCTGCGACTTGACGGCACTTTACACACACACAAACCTGCATGCCAAGGCAGTCTGTGTTCACATACTACCCCCTCCCCCCGGGCAAATAAAAAAATGCGGCCAATATGAAATAATGACATGACAAGGAGCTATTTTCAGTCTTTGCCAGTTTTGCTCACATCAGTTCTCTTCAGGGCCTCTGAGATCTCTCGGCTGCAAGAAAAGCAGATGATGAGGGAGCGCAGATGAAGCAAGCGGATTAGTCATGCAAATGTACTCCTCCTGGAATGATGCACGTTACGTGGCATCAGAGTGGACAATCTCCCCATTCTCACAGAGCCAATCCATGGCTCAGTTGCATGCTGATGATTTCATGGTATGGTTTTTACTTCACAAGCCGCCTTGACCAGGTTTTTGGAGGGGTGGCCGAGAAATGTTCCCAGTAAATAAACAGACCAGAAAAATCACATGAAGCTGCCTTACGCTGAGTTAGACCTTACACTAGGGTTGCCAGGTCCCTCTTCGCCACTGGCGGGAGGTTTTTGGGCCGGAGCTTGAGGAGGGCAGGGTTTGGGGAGGGGAGGGACTTAAATGTCTTTGGCCAAATGGCCAAAGCAGCCATTTTCTCCAGGGGAACTGATCTCTGTTGGCTGGAGATCTGTTGTAATAGCAGGAGATCTCCAGCTAGTACCTGGAGGTTGAACAAATATGAAGTTAGCCTGCTATATAAGTAGTTAAATAGCAGAAAATATGCAAAGTTTTATACTGCAATCTTTTTAGTTAGATATATGTTTCACAAATATTCACATTATATTAAAGATTCATATATGAATTTGTGCAATCACAATATATCAATTGACAATCAATTTGTGATTGCACAATTTGTGATTGTCAATTGATACATTGTGATTGTACAAATTCATATATGAACTTTAATATAATGTGAATATTTGTGAAAATATATCTAACTAAAAAGATTGCAGTATAAAACTTTGCATATTTTCTGCTATTTCATGGTTTACTAAGTACCTGGAGGTTGGCATCCCTACCTTACCTGAGTCAGTATAGTGTACCTGGACAGGCAGCAGCTCTGCAGTGGCTCTCCGAGGTATCAAGCAGAGGGGAGCAGCAGGAGAAAAATGTTTTAAAAGGCCATTGTGGCCATCAGGCTTGACAGTGTAATGGCACTTCCAGGGAAACCTGAGAGTGATGCCAGTACTCTCAAGGAATCGCCAAAAACTCTGTTTGTTTTTACAAAAGAGTGTCTGGAAACTCCTAGAGAGGCCTGACATCATTTCATTTTTTCCTGAAAGTCATATCATGCCATCGCCAACAGCTGCCACCCATAATCACACCTCCTCCTGTGAGGTTGCCATGTCATGCCTGACAACCTTCGATATTATCTGAGGGTTCAAACCAGTGATAGTCAACGGCTTGAAAGCCACCTGTGGACCTCCTGATCGCTGTTCCCCAATATGGCACCTGCCCCATGTTTCAGGAAAGTGGGCAAGGTCCTGTGGTTGGTAGGCTGTTCCCACCTTGAAACAGCCACCACCAGAGGAATGGGTAATCTGTAGTTCGCCCTGAGGTGCAGGCCTAGTGAAGGAGATGGAAGTAAATATGGCTGTTTTGGTTGGTGGTAAATTGTGTGCGTGGAGTGAGAGTACCACTGGTTTAACCATTTCCCCCCTCTCTTGGTATTGTAATACAAAGAATATGCCCATTAATGTTAATTAAGCACCTTTGTAACTCATGGGTGGTAAGCTGAGAATTGGGTCCCCAAAATGTACAATGAGTTTAGAAGTGGGTCCTATCTACTAGCTACTAGCTTCCCAAATGAATACCATGTGAGAATGTTCACTGGCAAATGCTGACGGTCCTACAGACAACCGGCTGATTACCAAATGGATTTAAAAGCCGCGGTTGCCTTGTTTCTTTTGGAGTTGAAGAAAGCTTTTTGAAACGTGCACCAACAACTAGCCACACGTTCTCCTTCTCCTTCTTTTGTTTTTCACTGCATATATACCGCTGGACTTTATCTTTACTTTACGATGGACTTCCGGAATTTCGGGGACTGTATGGACACTTTGGGACGGGAGTGACCCTCCCCCTTTTGAAAGCTATTGTTCCTTGGTTCGTTGTTTTATGTTAGAGTCGAACATGACTGTAATTTAATTGTGCCTTATGCTTGAAATAATCCTTTGTATGGATTACATGGTTATTTTGTTGATATCCCAGTGTGGTTTTCATTCTTGAGCCTCTCGTGCCGCCAACCTCCAGGTAGTAGCTAGAGATCTCCTGCTATCACAACTGATCTCTAGCCGATAAAGCTCAGTTCACCTGGAGAAAATGGCCGCTTTGGCCATTGGACTCTATGGCACTGAAGCCCCTCCCCTCCCCAAACCCCACTCTCCTCAGGCTCTGCCCCAAAAATCTCCAGGTATTTCCCAACCCGGAGCTGGCAACCCTAGTCCTATCTCAAAAGTTTGAGAACCACTATTATGTGGCTTATCTGGTGCAGAAGGACTGGCTCCTCCCGCTTGGGGGGTGGTGGAGAGATTTTGTCACTGGCTCCATGTCCTGGGAGGAGCCATCTTACACGTGGTTCCAGCTAGTGGCCCCCCAAAGCTTTGGCAAATAAAAAAGAGTAGCTTTTCAAAGCATGAAGACTGTCCAACCTCGCATGTAGCACTCCTGTCACAGGCAAAGTCTGCTTGGCCATCTGCGAGCTGCAACTGAGGAATCCATCGGAGAAATTCTTAACCGCGCAATAGCTTTCTTCTGGGTACGATTGGTTGTCTTTCGCAAGTACAAGCTTGCCCCATTGGTATTTCTGCAAGCGTCAGAAAGAGTATGAACCAGGTGCAATGGAGGGTAGGCAGCGCCTCTGGATTTTTAATAGTTATGCAAAAGAGGAACAGATGCAAGAGACACAGATTTTTCCCACCCTGTGACAAGATGCATCAAGCAAGCTGCACTCCACCCCCCGCCCCGGCAGCTAGTAAAAGCCAAGTTCTTCCTTTGCTCCAGACTATCCTGGCTCAGATATGGAAAAGTACATGACACTCTAAATTGGACCTTTTCAGGTTCTATTGCTGTATAAGCACTGAGCAAAGTTCTTTGTTGGTGCATTCAGAGAGGCAATAATCACAGTTTAGGTGATGATAGATCAGGACCAACTTACATATGATGTATGTGTGTGAGGGTTGCCAACCTCCAGGTACTAGCTGCAGATCTCCTGCTATTACAAATGATCTCCAGCCAACAGAGATCAGTTCACCTGGAGAAAATGGCCACTTTGGCAATTGGACTCTATGGCATTGAAGTCCCTCCCTTCCCCAAACCCTGCCTTACTCAAGCTCCGGCCCAAAAACCTCCCGCCAGTGGTGGCGAGGGACCTGGCAACCCGTGTGTGTGTACGTGCACACGCGCACACCATCAAGTCACAACTGACTTATGGCGACCCCGTAGGGTTTTCAAGGCAAGAGACGTTCGGAGGTGGTTTGCCATTGCCTACCTCGGCATGGGCTAAGAAACTCCTGTGAGAACTGTGACTGGCCCAAGGTCACCCAGCAGGCTTTGTGTGGCGGAGTGGGGAATCGAACCCGGTGCACCACATTAGAGTCCACCACTCTTTTTTTTTCTTTTCTTTATATCATTAGGGATACAGGAAAGGAAAAGGGGAAAGGGGTAAATGTTAACATAATAAAAACAAAACAGTATTGTAAAATGATTTCTAAATAAAATATAGTTACAAAATGGCTTTGATTTGTTGTTCTTGCTTCTAAATAATCTCTGGTATTTTAAAGGTTCTTATTCTTTTTTTTTTTATCAATTAACTAAGTAAAAAAGTTTAAAACAAGATTAGTTATGATATTTTAACATCCATTATTCGTGATAATTGGACTTCATATATACATAAAAAGATGCCCACTTCTCCTGGAATTGTTCTGTGGATTCACTAAATTTAGGATTTAGTTCATGAGTCATTTTTGCCATGGCTGCGTCCACCACTCTTAACCACAGAGTTAACCCCTCTTAACCACTCCTAACCTTTACCTTTTGACATTTCTAGTCCTCTTGACTTCAGGAGATTAAAAAAACACAGCTTTGACTCAGACCACGCGAATGTCCTGAATAGAGGCACCAGACATTTCCTTCCTCCGAGCTGTTTGACCAAGCTCATGTGAATTTTAATAACTAGTCTTGCCAGTTTTACAAATTATTCCTAATCCGTTTTTTAAAGAAATATTCCAAGTAGCAGCTGAATGAGCAGAGAGGTGGGGAGCAGTCCCCATTGGCATTCCTCTCACAGCTGTGGTTAAGGTATCATTTGGCTTAAAAGCCCTGTCTTATCTTTATAAAACAGGACCAGCCCCCCCCCCCCCCGCAACTGTGTGAACTTCAAAGGTTTTACACCAGCTGAGCGCAACTACAGTTCCAAGAGAAATCTGACAGCATCAGCACGGGGATGTCTTAACTCTGCTAAAACCGAGAGAGAGCTTGTTTTCTCTTTCCTCCATTTCCTAGCCTATATTCTCTCTCTACCCCAGTCTCAAATGGAGAGAGAAAAATTAAGCAGCTTTATTGGATTTCTCCTTCGGCAAAGGTTGCCGGATATTTATTTGTTGACTTCATTTATAGCCCGCCTTTCTCGCTGAGACTCAAAGAGGATTGCAAAATATTTTTTTAAAAATGGAATCAGACAGCATAAGATATCCAGTAAACAATGCAGTAGAAATAGGATGACAGACCTGGCTATCCCTTATTTTCAAGAAATTGCCCCGCAGTTCAGAAGTCATCAGGAGGGCCGCCATGTTTTCAAACTGGTCTGTTAAGAATCTCCAAGACTATTGCTTTTTACCAGAGCCAAGATCACTGCTTTCTTTAGCCTGCCTTCTTGGTTTCCTCAAAACCTTCTGTCATGAAACTCATGCCCAGCTAGACATAGGGTTGCCAATCTCCAGGTAGTAGCTGGGGATCTCCCGCTATTACACCTGATCTCCAGCTGATAGAGATCAGTTCACCTGGAGAAAATGGCCACTTTGGCAATTGGACTCTATGGCATTCTAATCTAAACCCGAATTCTAATCTATTTTAAACCTAAAGAGCCCCCTTTCTGTTTTTAAATCGGTGCTGCAATGTCTGTTTCAGAGAAGCGCCAGCAAGTTGAGAAGAAGTTTCAACAAAGTGATTTGAGTAGGAACATTCATGGCATGATACTTGTTGTGAGAAAAAAGGTGTGTTAAAAGTACAAAAGGGTGTCCAGCGTTTCATATATGAAATGTTGGGGGACATGCAAGGCATTCACCTGCTGCAGGGGGTTACTTTTAAGTTTTAATTTTGTACCATTTTTCTTTTGGGTCTGTATTTGGTCTCTCTTGTTCTGATGGCTTGTTCCAAACAGAAGCCAAATGGGGGTAGCTGCCAGGGTCTTAAGACCAGTTGGGGCCCCTGGGAAGATCCTTGGCCTTTCCCTTAGTCTTCTCTAGACTCATGATCAACCATTGTCTTGTTTTCACAATTAGGGTAATAAAAGCACACACACCCACCCAAAAAATGAAGACACACTTTGAAAATAGCTCAAGAAGCTTCATAGAGGGAGGACACCATGTTCCTGGGCACGACTGGCTTGGAAAATGCTGCTGCTGGCTTTGTTATTTCAAAAGAGGACTTGTTTCAAAAAGAGTTTGACTTGTTTGTGGTTCAGCTAACTCGCACAAGCCAACTGGCCAGAAAATTCTGGGATGCTCTATTTGTGTGTACCGCCTCTGCCATCCCACTCTGGTTAAGAGGATCTGCAGCAGCATTTTGCTCAAAGTAGGGTTGCCAGCTCCGGGTTGAGAAATATCTGGAGATTTTAGGGGCGGAGCCTGAGGAGGGTGGGGCTTGGAGAGGGGAGGGACTTCAATGCCATAGAGTCCAGTTGCCAAAGCAGCCATTTTTTCCGGGGAACTGATCACTATCAGCTGGAGAGCAGTTGTAATTGCGGGAGATCTCCAGCTACTACATGGTTATACAAAAAACAGTCAGAAAACAACAATAAGGCAAGCCCAAAAATTATAATGGGATTTAGGATGCCAAAATGCTCCAGCAAGCAATGGTTGCACCAAAGTAAGTTATCATCCAGGTAAGTTTACACAAAAAGGTAAGTATACCTCAAACCAATTCCTATACTAATACAAATATTGTCTATTCACAGGAAGAGTCTTCCTTTTATTTCATGTCAGGCTGAAGAGGAAGACAGCCGTTTCTGTTTTTAAGTCTTCATCAGTTCCTCTTCAAAGTCATATATTCATCCACCTGTTCAACAGTGGTCTGCAGCCTACCAGTTTATATACTCTCCCATAAAGTAGATACTCCTCCTCCTGCCTAAACAGGCTAATTCCATGTAGTGTACAACATACTGGTTCCTGGGCATGGAAATAGCCTGTGTAAACTTACCTGGATGATTACAACAGCAATGTATTACTTTGGTGCAACCATTGCTTGCTAGAGCATTTTGGCAACCTAAATCCCATTATAATTTTTGGGCTTGCCTTATTGTTGTTTTCTGTGTGTGTTTTTGTATAACCCCTGAGTACACAGAAGTGTCTATTGCTACTACCTGGAGGTTGGCAACCCTAGCTCAAAGGCTCTCCCATCTTGAAGCTGACCTTGATCATTCTCTGCAAAACGCTTAAAAAAAAAAGAACACGGTGATGGTGCACATCTTTGAGCCCCGTTTAGCTGGGATGTGACTCACTTGTGGATCATGACACACACTGGTAAAACACTGTCTGGCAGATTTTAGACACTGCAAACTCTTGAGGGGGGTCATGGCTTTTTTCTTTTTTATGTGTTTATCCTCCTCCACAGAGAAGTGTATCGATTTCTGAAATCTCTAGGCCCTTTTTCTATTTCAGCAGTGCACAACATGGCATACGTTCCCCATCTTTTTCCAGGCTATTGTTCTCGGCAGAGGAAACACAGCCAAGTTATTTTGGGGGATAGGCATGGAGTTTCCCCAACTTGTACGTGTGATGAAGGGGAAAGGTGTTTTCTCCACATTCAAATTAAATATTACAACTAGTTCTCCCCCTCTAAAAAAACACTCTGAGGGGGGGAAAACTGTGAGGTGTCAGTTATCCCTGCCTTCCACACCCTTCAATCAAACAAGTGTCCCCCCCCCCTCTTTTCTCATATGTTGGAGCAGATGCACTACTAGTTTGGTTGCTGACAGCCATCTGTCTTAGCAAGACAATTGGTTTGCAGCTTTCCTCTGGAGTCTGGGCAAAAGCAAAGACGAGGGGCCCTCTCCAGTGCCTGATGCAAAATCCTGGACAACAGGGGTGCTAGGCTTGCCAGGTCCCTCTTTGCCACCGACGGGAGGTTTTTAGGGTGGAGCCTGAGGAGGGCGGGGTCTGAGTGAGATGCCTGAAATCATGTTATTGAAAATGTATTCTTTCACTGAAGAAATGTATTCATTCACTAAACCTGTATTGGAAACGTATTCTCTGATTTGAAATATATTCTTTGTAATCAATAAAGTATAATCTGCACTTATGAATATGCCATACTCAGTGTATCAGTGTATCTATGATTAAAGTCACGCCAAGCACATATATATGTTAAAGGCCTTGAGTATAAGAGGCCCAGCTTTGCTCGTTAGAAGCTAATTAGAGGATCCATAGAAGGCCCTAGTATGCTTTCATAAGCTGGCTCCCCCCACATAAGGGCCAGCTAGAAAAACTCCCTTAGTTAGCCTTGGCAGCTGCCAGGGTCCAAGATAAGAAGAACTGCAGTACCGGTAATGTAGGATCAAATATAAAAGCACCTGACCATGAGGGTCTTCACTGCTCATTAGTGAGAATGAAATCACCACCTCTGTGTAACGCCTCCGAATCTCTAATAGGGTATTCAAATCCTTAAATATCTATTATTGGTTGTATGTATTGACACCATGTATTACGACTTCGCACCTCCCATTACCAAAGATATATCCATGCTTGCACTCCTTTGATGTTTGTGTGAATTGTCCTGCGCATTTGGGCAATTTTCACCCGATGTGTATGTTGGGCCTAATAAACAGACTGCTTTGAACTCTCAACCTCCTACTGTGTTATTGTCATTGGGAATTGATACAATTATACAGGCATATCATGAGGAGGGGAGGGACTTCAATGCCATAGAGTACAATTGCCAAAGCGGCCATTTTCTCCAGGTGACCAGATCTCTATCGGCTGGAGGTCATAGAATCACAGAGTTCGAAGGGACCACCAGGGTCATCAAGTCCAACCCCCTGCACAATGCAGGAAATTCACAACTACCTCCCCCCCCACACCCCCAGTGACCAGAAGATGGCCAAGATGCTCTCCCTCTCATCATCTGCCTAAGGTCACAGAATCAGCATTGCTGACAGATGGCCATCTAACCTCTTCTTAAAAACCTCCAGGGAAGGAGAGCTCACCACCTCCCGAGGAACACGGTCAGTTGTAATAGCAGGAGATCTCCAGCTAGTACCTGGAGGTTGGCAACCCTAGTGGGCACAGAGAACCAAACCGTATGAGGAAAGGCTGAGGGAGTTGGGAAGGTTTAGTTTGGAGGAGGTTGAGTGGGGACATGATGGCTCTCTTTAAATATTTGAAAGGCAGTCGCTTAGAGGAGGGCAGGGAGCTGTTCCTGTTGGCAGCAGAGGACAGGACACTAAATAATGGGTTTAAATTGTGGGAGAAAAGGTAATGGCTGGATATTAGGGAACATTTTTACAGTAAGAGTTGTTTGACAGTGGAATCCGCTACCTAGGAGGTGGTGAGCTCCCCCTCACTGGCAGTCTCTAAGCAGAGGCTGGACAAACACTTGTCGGGGATGCTCTAGGCCAGTGATGGCGAACCTTTTAGAGACCAAGTGCCCAAACTGCAACCCAAAACCCACTTATTTATTGCAAAGTGCCAACACGGCAATTTAACCTGAATACTGAGGTTTTAGTTTAGAAAAAAACAACTCATACATTAACATTTGCAACTCTCTAGATGTGCTGGGGTGATGGCGCACGTGCCCACAGGGAGGGCTCTACGTGCTCCCTCTGGCACGCGTGCCATAGGTTCACCACCACTGCTCTAGGTTGATCCTGCATTGCGCAGGGGGTTGGACTAGATGGCCCGTATGGCCCTGTCCAACTCTATGATTCTATGACACCTAGATTACCACTTTGTCAAGCATCCTGAATTCTCCCTTACCTTGACCTCACAGGCTGAATCTGGAGAAAGGACAGCCAGCCCCCAGTGCAGCAGCAGTTGGTTTGCTGAAAGATGAAGGAGATTGTAAGCCGGTTTGAGGCTCCCTTAAGTGGTAGAGAAAGTTGGCATATAAAAACCAACTCTTCTTCTTCTTAATATTGTCGAAGGCTTTCACGGTCAGAGTTCATTGGTTCTTGTAGGTTATCCGGGCTGTGTAACCGTGGTCTTCTTCTTCTGTTCAGCCTCTGCCTAGCAAGAGGGAGGCTACCATCCTCCTAGTTCCATTGTTGAATTGCTCTCACTGTCGGGAAGTTTCTTCTAATGTCTGACTGAATACTCCCCACTTGTAATGGAATCCCATTAGATCTTCCCACCAGAACAGCAGCAACCAAGTTCTTGCCCTCTTCCATGTGACAGCTCCTCAGGTATTTTATTCGTTTATTTACTTCATTTATACCCCATCTTTCTTCCCAATGGGAGGCCAAAGCATCTGGGATCATTCTTCCTCTTCTCCATTTTATCCTCATAGAACCCTGTAAGCAGGGTTGCCAACTCCAGATTGGAAAAATTCCTGGATATTTGTAAGGTTGCCAGCCTCCAGGCGGTGGCTGGAGACCTCCTGGGATTTTAACTGATCTCCAGGAGACAGAGATCAGTATCCCTGGAGAAAATGGCTGCTTTGAAAGGTGGGCTCTGTGGCATTATACCCTGCTGGGGAACTGATGTCTGTAGTCTGGAGATCAGTTGTAATTCCAGGAGATCCCCAGGCTCCACCTGGAAGTTGGAAACCCTACCTGTGAGGTAGGTTAGGCTGAGTGTGACTGGCCCAAGGTCACCCAGTATTTGAAGAATACAATCATGTCTCCTTTCAGACTTCTCTTCTCCAGGCTAACGCTTCGTAGGACTAGTTTTCCAGACCTCCTGCCAACCCTTACTGTCCTCCTCTGAACCTATTCCGTATCTGTCAAAGTGCATCACCCAGAACTGGTCACACAGGAAAAGCCCATGAATGTACAGCTTGTATGTACATGGATAGGGTTGCCAACCTCCGGGTACTAGCTGGAGATCTCCTGTTATTACAACTGATCTCCAGCCGATAGAGATCAGTTCCCCTGGAGAAAATGGCCACTTTGGCAATTGGACTCTATGGCATTCAAGTCCCTCCCCAAACCCTGCCCTCCTCAGGCTCTGCCCCAAAAATCTCCAGGTAAAAAGCTGGAGCTGGCAACCCTATCCATGGACTTGGTACTAAGGAGGGCATTGGGAAGGCCAGTGAATATATTATCCACAATTTTCATTTAATTATCCACAAATTTGATTGACTGAATAAGACTTCCGTGATCTGTATACTGCTTTTGTTATGGTACAAGGCAATTGGTATGAAGAGGTCAGTGCTTTTAATGTTTACAAGGCAATTGGTATGAAGAGGTCTGTTTTTAATTTTTTGGCTAGCTGCATCTTGTATTGATTCAGCATGCTGATCTCACCAGAGCTACCACAGTGTAAGCTAAGACAAGGAAAAATCACTTGGCTTCTTTTTAAATGGAAATAAGATAAGGCAGTCCCTGATTTGACCTACTCTTCGTCATCTGTGCTGATGGAGAGGAGACCAGCTCAGTTTGCGGGGGGAGGGGGATTGAGCCTAATAGAGGCTGAGGACTCACTTCCATCCCAAGTGAATAAGGTTGCCACAGAGACAGACAGCAGGCGCGGGGTGGAGGGAGATAGCAAGATGGCCAGGGCAGGCTGTGCCCCGTTGACAGATCCGATGGCATGGGATTACCCAAATGGACAGTGTTAGACACCGTTTCCCCTCGCTGAACGGTAGCCCTGAGCCAAATGACTGGTGTGTGCCTTATGGTGGGTCCATCTTCTGTTGGCTGCCTCCCAGAATCCACTCTGAATCACGTCCTGCTAACGTCCCGTTTTCAGGGAAGAGTTTGATCTTATTCCAAAAGGTAGCCCGTTAGTCTGCAGCCGCAAATTAAAACAGGAATCTGGCAGCACCTTAGAGATGAACAAAATGCCTTCCAGTGTAAGCTCACGTCATCAGATACGAGAAGTGTATAACCATAGCAGGTAAAACGTACATTTAAAACGTTGTGTATGTATACTTCATAATCTGATTAACTGAGCTCTGACTCACAAAAAGCTTGTGCTGGAATAAATCTCATTAGTTTCTAAAGTGCCACGAGAATCCTGTTTCACCTTGACTTTGTTTCTTTTCTTTTCCCTAACAGTGCCGAGTTTCAAACAGCTTTTTAAAAGGATTTTGTCTTCAGCTCTTTTTAAAGAAAGGTTTAAGAATAGCAAAAATGCACTGTTCCAATAGTATTTTACAAAATCCTTCAGCATATATCCTTAATCTCATCAGTTTCTCCATTTTAACAATGTCCAATTAAAAATCTGAAACAGATGGAAGAGTTCCTGTTTTCCACTGTCTCATCATTACAATTTTGGCACCAGCAAATACATTTGCAGAAATTTGTGGAAACATGCTGTCAAGGCCTAAACTACCCATGACGCAAAATGTGTATTTGCTGCCAAATATTTAGCTTCTCCTCCATGATATCTAGAAGTGTACATGTTGTGACATGGGAGCACTTTGCATTTCCCCACCTTTCAGCAACAGCAGCCAATGATATAACCTAATGTAAGCTGCGATGTTATCACAGCATGAATAGGTACCATGGTGAAACAATGGTATTTTATGTATGGCTGTTTCACTCGCCGTCACCTAGGGTTGCCAACCTCCAGGTACCAGCTGGGGATCTGCTATTACAACTGATCTCCAGCCGCTAGAGCAAAGTTCACCTGGAGAAAATGGCTGCTTCGGCAAAGTCCCTCCCCTCCCCAAACCCTGTTCTCCTCAGGCTCCGCCCCAAAAACCTCCCGCCGGTGGAGAAGAGGGACTTGGAAACCCTACCATCACCCCTTTGATGACTTCGGGTCTTTGTTTGGATTATGCATGTTGTTTGCAACCGTCGGAGGTTGCCTTGCTCTCCCCCTGCATTTCCCAGCGTTTTGCCCTTGTTTTGAGGGACCTGTTTTATCTCGAATTTGAAAATGTAGCCTGTGTGGTATGGGGGTGTGGGGAACTTTGGAGCATGTTCTTATTCACTGTCCATTTTATAAGGAGATTCGTGCTGAATTTATTCCGCCCTGGCTAAATAAGCTTCCAGGCTGCTTGGATGCACAGTGGGCTAAAAAGCTGCTCAGAGATTAAAATCCTAGGCTCTCTATTGACACTGCTAAGTTTTGTGCCGCCGCTATTAAAATCCGGCAAAATCTGTTTGGTAAAGTTGCTACAAATAACTTTACGATAGACTAAAAACAGATTTTTTTCATAGCAAGTGTTTTAAGGATCCATTTGTATAGCATTGTTGCAGGATCACTCTTGTTTTATTGTATTTTTATTTGTTTGGGCTGTTGGAAATCATTTTTTGGATATGTTTCTGTATATGTTTAGCTGTTAGCCATATTTTTAATAAAGAAAGAACTCACCTGGAGTCTTTCAGGTCCTAGTCCAACATTCTAACCCTCACATCACACTGGCTCTCAATGTTGAATATCCAACAAGACACAAAGGGCCTTTGCAGATCTACGAATTCTAGGCGACTGGCAGTTTGAAGGTCCTTTCTCCAAACAAACCATCCATTTAATTCAACTGAATTCACATGAACACATGAAGCTGCCTTATACTGAATCAGACCATCAAGGTCCATCAAAGTCAGTATTGTCTACTCAGACCAGCAGCAGCTCTCCAGGGTCTCAGGCAGAGGTCTTTCACATCACCTACTTGTCTAGTCCCTTTAACTGGAGTTGCCGAGGACTGAAACTGGGAACTTCTGCATGCCAAGCAGATGCTCTACCACTGAGCTACAGCCCCTCTCCATGCAATTCCTTGCATGGTGTTGGAGGGGTTTCACCAAAATTCCAAGGATCATAAGTTGAAGCTGCCCATTGGTAATAGCCCTTTTCTGGCATTAAAATCACACGTAATGGGAATCTGCCAATCGTGGGTATCAGGAGCCCACATTAGTACCCCTGATCCTCCTGATAGGCTTGGTTGCCATGTTGTGTGAACAAGGAAAATGTGTGTATTTACCACGAATGTACCAAGGTCAGTGAATGTGAGCCCTGAAAAATCCCGTGATCAGTTTGTGTATACCAAACCTGTATGGTAAATATGCCCATTGTTTCTATTCATATAACATGGTGGCTACGCATATCAGGAGGATCTACATGTGATTGGTAGGCTCCCAGTATGTGCCGTTGTAATGTCTGAAAAAGACTAATATTTCAGTATGATTTATCCACTAGAAACCAGAACAGTAAAACACCGTAAAAAAAATAATCACAGTTCCCCAGCTGTGTTTTTTTTTAATAGTATATGCTGCTACAAGCTCTTCGTAGGCACAATCCAGAACCCTTCCTGAGCATCATCTTCTTGGGAAACTGGAGCTTGAAGTTAATGAAGATGCAATGGGAGAGTGTGTGTGTGTTAAGTGCTGTCGCTTCCGACTCATGATGACCCTATGAATCAATGTCCTATCGTTGACAGCCTTGCTCAGGTCTTGCAAACTGAGGGCCATCTCATGATGAGTCTTCCTCTTTTCCTGCTGCCTCTGACTTTTCCTAGCATTCCTGTAAAGACGATGTAGACATTGGTTCATTGCGAAGACTACAAGTTTTAATCAAAGCAATGGGATCGGTGGCAATTTCCCACCCGCCGCAAATCAATATCGCCAATGATCTTGCTTACAAAAGACATACCACCAAAGAGGGATTCCTCCAGTTACGAACGAGTCGCCTTCCATCCTGCATTTAACTATGTCATCACAGGAAGAAATGAATAATGCAAATGCTTTTGGGGCTCCTGATATGCCTGAACTGACTTTTTGAAGATTAATTAGAGACAGGGGAATAATTAGTGCTTCACCCAACCTCTTTCGTCCATTCTATTTCAGTTCCAGAGTCAAAGCACATGCATTACTGGAACGCTTTTTTCTCCTCCTCTGAGTGTTGAATATTTTATGGGTTCTTCAGCATTGCATTGCTGCGCTCTGGTTGTCAAAAAGAAAACAAAAAACAATCACGTTGCCTCTGCTGTAGATCCAACGAGAGGGAGCCGTCACTGACAGTTTTGAAATCTAATTAGTGTGTTTCGTGTCAGTTAGGATCAGGGGGATCAACCCCCCCACCTCACAGCTGTTTGGTTTCAGAGAAGCCAGCAGTTTGGATATGCAAGGAGCAGAAAGGTTATTTTGGGATCCCAAAGTTGCTTTAGATCCGTGGCCCGGAAATTTTAGTGGACTCCATGGAGGGACCGATACAGGCGAGAAAAGGTTAAACAGCGGGTGACCTGCAGAGGACAGGACAAGCTGCCCCTCCCTTTAATATCATATACATTGGGCAGGTTAATGGCCATGTAAAGACTGAGGTTTATGTAAGCAGAGCATGTGGCAAAGAAATGAGCGTGAAGCTTTTAGGCTCTCTGCGTTTGGAAGGATCTGTGATTACATAAACCTACTCTTAAGGACAGATATGTCCCAGAACCGGTGCCCTACAAGCTGAGACGCAAAGAAATGGCACAAAGAACAGAAGCCAATAGACCAGTGGTTCCCAAAGTGGGCAGTACCACCCCCTGGGGGGCAGTGGGATTACCTAGGGGGGCACTAAGAGGCAAGAGGGCAGCAGGGGTGTGCTACAGCCGGGCCCCTTCAACTGTGTTGTTCACTAATTTACAATAGATCAAGCTATGGCACCATGCTGGCAAATTTGGTGGAAATTATCAGATTTTTTTTCCAGACTTTGAAGAGCTGGTACCACTGGATCAAGTTCATCAGTTTTGTTGAATAAATTTCACCTACAAAGTTTTAATTTGATTTTGAATAGATGTGCAATTAATTGTTACTGTTTTGAAATTTTATTATCATCTTCTTTAGTGCATCATGCAAACCCCTATTTTGAATAATGCTTTTTATACGGTAGGGTAGGGGGCGCTGGGGTTGAGTTTGTGGAACTAAGGGGGCAGTGGCCCGAAAAATTTGGGAACCATTGCAGTAGACTGTATGTGAAAAAGGGAACTGCTTTTATACAGTTTAGCTAAAATCTGGCACAGGGGAAGGACACTTAGAGCACAGGGGTGTGGGGGCATGCCCTTCAGGGTTGACCTTCTTCCCATGTCTGGTTGTGCTGGTGCTGGGGATGCCAGGGCAAACACCAGCGAGAATCAAAGTACTCACTCATAACTTTACAGGCATTTCAGCCTTTCCTGGGCTCTATCACTTCCGCCTGCAGGTGAGGAATCATGTTCCCCCCAGTATATAGCGCACTAGAATGTCAGGGAGAGAGTGAGGCCTCGGTCCCTTTCTCCTGATGTATGAATGTTCTGTAGCAAGGGCTCTTCCATTGTTGAGATGGATATACAGAAATGAATAATAACATTAATGTTGGGATGGGGTTACTAACCCAAAGCTCACTACCATGGGGTTGTTGGGATGGATATACAGAAATGAATAATAAAATTAATGCTGGGATGGGGTTACTACCCAAAGCTTTCTCCCTCTCCCATAATACTAGAACACGGGGTCATCTGCTAAAGCTGGAGGGTGAGAGATTCAAAACAGATAAAAGGAAGTATTTTTTCACACAACGCATAGTCAAATTGTGGAACTCCCTGCCCCAGGATGTGGTGATGGCTGCCAGCTTGAAGGGCTTTAAGAGGGGAGTGGACATATTCATGGAGGAGGGGGGTATTCATGGTTATTAGTTAGAATGGATGCTAGTCATGCTGCATACCTATTCTCTCTAGTATCAGAGGAGCATGCCTATTATTTTGGGTGCAGTGGAACACAGGCAGGATGGTGCTGCTACACTTGTCTTTGTGGCTTCCTAGAGGCCCCTGGTTGGCCACTGTGTGAACAGACTGCTGGACTTGATGGGCCTTGGTCTGATCCAGCAGGGCCTTTCTTATGTTCTTAAAGCATAGGGTTGCCAGGTCTCTCTTCCCCACTGGCGGGAGGTTTTTGGGGCGGAGCCTGAGGAGGGTGGGGTTTGGGGAGGGGCTTCAATGCCATAGAGTCCAATTGCCAAAGCGGCCATTTTCTCCAGATGAACTGATCTCTATTGGCTGGAGATCAGTTATAATAGCGGGAGATCTCCCGCTATTACCTGGAGGTTGGCAACCTTACCAAAGCAGGATGAAGCAGAGGGACCATTTCACTGCAGATGCTTCTGGATGGTACTCATTTCAGACCCATGTAAGGTGTGTTGCAGTAATTTAACCCGGATGTGATCACAGAATGGAATGACCAAAGCTGCATTTTAGCAGAAGCCGATAATGTTTCTTCGTGAAAGATACCTCCCTGCACACAAACACTAACATATCAGGTAGGGCTTGCACCTGAGTTGGGAAAATCCTGGAGATCTGGGGGCAGAGCCTGGGGAGGGCAGGGTTTAGGGAGAGAAAGGACCTCAGGGGTGTATAACGTCATAGAGTTCACCCTCCAAAGCAGCCATCTTCTCCAGGACAACTGATCTCTTTAGTCTGGAGATTGGTTACAATTCTGGGAGAGCTCCAGGATTAGGCATCTCCTGCACATGCTGGTTTTCTACATGCATGGAAATTTTCTTGCTGTCACATAAGCTCTCACATGCAGCTCAGATGGAATGCAGATTTTACCACATCATACTGTTTGCAGTATCTAGGTTCATTGAAAGACAAAAAGGATTCCTTTTTTTAGTACAGGCAGGTTCAGAGCCTCTGGCTGCTCCCCTATCTGTCACATGACTCAGATGTCATGTGACTTCCTATCACGTGCTTGGAGCTCAGCGGGTTCCATGCTAATAAGTGGGGTTAAAGTGGGTCCCAAATTGGGAAATGTGGAAAGCCACTATATTGATTTATAGACGGCGTCCATGTGTTACAAACCGTAAGATATTTAAAGTTTATAAGTGCAGACAACCATTCGAGGCTGGTGGCTTCAATCACTGTTGTTCCCGTCTTCCAAGGAGTTCAAGGCTGTGAACAGGGTTCTCCCCATCTCCATGCTGCCCTCACAACATGGAGGGAGAGCCAGCGTGGTGTAGTGGTTAAGAGTGGTGGTTTGGAGCGGTGGACTCTGATCTGGAGAACTGGGTTTGATTCCCCACTCCTCCACATGAGCGGCGGAGGCTAATCTGGCAAACTGGATTTGTTTCCCCACTCCTACCCATGAAGCCAGCTGGGTGACCTTGGGCTAGTCACACTCTTAGCCCCACCTGCCTCACAGGGTGTCTGTTGTGAGGAGGGGAAGGGAAGGTGATTGTAAGCCAGTTTGATTCTTCCTTAAGTGGTAGAGAAAGTCGGCATATAAAAAACAGCTCTTCTAGGTTACGCTGAGAAAAAGAGAGAGAGGCTGACCCAAGATCACTCGTGAGTTTTGTTGCTGAGTTAGGATTTGAACCCGGGTCTCGGCAGTCCTAATCCAATGCAGTAGACACTTAGATCTCTTCGGCAAACATAGTATGCAAACAATTATCTCTGGGGATAATTGCCGTTATTTCCAATACTAAAGCCCTCACTGGGGGGAGGTCAAGCATATGAACATCACATCAGGAATACTACAGAGCCCATTTGGTTGTAAACAGCTGCTTGAAAAATGGGCTGTTGCAGATTATTCTGTCTGCAAAATCTAACAGTGTTTGGCTGCTGGGTGCTGTTTCCATGGAAACAGACATCCGATTGGGAAGAGAGCGAGAATAGAAACAGCGCACGCCCTTTCAAGTAATGTATGTTTTGAAGATTCTATTGTTCCTTGTCACAATATTACCCTCCTTTAATATAGGGATGTGTGTGCGGAATTCGCTATTTCGACGAGAATGCATCTGGATCGCCTTGAGAAGCTCAGAAGGTGAATAACTGAGCCCACGCACGCTCTGAAATTCAGGGCTGGGTTTCCTTACGCAAGGGGGCTGCTCTTCCGTGGTCATTTGTCCCCGAGATGTACATTGCTTTCTGCTATGTCTTGAAACAAAACAAAATCTTAAAAGCCATTTATTAGGAGGAGGAAAAATTTATGGAGGAGTAGGTATTATATATATTTCAGAGACGGAGCAGAAAGGGGTTGGGGGGCAGCGGAAGCACTTAAACGCAGCCAGTTCATTCAAAGTTCATTTGTGAGCAAAACCCCTTAGGATCCTGATCTATGGGATCGCCTCTCCTGGTATGCCCCCCCCAAAGAGCACTACGCTCTACTTGTAGTAATCTGCTGGTGGTCCCCGGCCCTACGAGTGTGTGGCTGTCCTCAACAAGAGCCAGGGCTTTTTTGGCCCTGACCCCGGCCTGGTGGAATAGTCTTCCTGGCAACATCAGGGCCCTGCAGAGTTCTGCAGGGCTTGTAAAGCGGAGGTATTCTGCCAGGCCTATAATTGAGGGCAGCTGTGAGTTTATCCTTCATTGCTGGCCTCCCCATCCTTCCCCCTACTCTTAGTATCTGTGAGGGTTGACCTGCTGAAATCCAGTCACATGGTGGCATCTTAGGTTTGCCAACCTCCAGGTACTAGCTGGAGATCTCCTACTATTACAACTGATCTCCAGCTGACAGAGATCAGTTTACCTGGAGAAAATGGCCGCTTTGGCACTTGGACTCCACGGCATTGAAGTCCCTCCTCTCCCCAAACCCCGCCCTCCTCAGGCTCCGCCCCAGAAAAACCTGCCGATGGTGAAGAGGGACCTGGCAACTCTATGGCATCTTGGGTTTTTAGGCCATCTTGCTTTTGGTTTATTATATGATGCTTTATTAATGCTTATTGCTGTTTATTCATGTTTTATGGTTTTGTGTATTTTAGAGGTTGTTACCCGCCCTGAGCCCACCTGTCTGGGAATGAGGGCAGGCAGTAAATTTGAAAAAAATAAATAAATAAAACTACAGCCCAGATGGGTCCAAATTGGCTTAAACCCAAAGGTTTGGCTTCTGTGGGCGGGAGGATCCACCCCACCTCCTGATAAATGGGACCCTGGGCGCTGAAGGGGAATGCTCAGTGACTAGCTTATCACCCTTGGAACACTTTACCATTTTGACCAAGCCAGGGGCATAAGAAGAGGTATGTATTTATTTAGTACATTTTTATCCCGCCTTACCTCTTAGGAGCTCAGGATGGCATACATCAGTCTCCTGTCATAAGAACATAAGAAAGGCCCTGCTGGATCAGACCAAGGTCCATCAAGTCCAGCAGTCTGTTCACACAGTGGCCAACCAGGTGCCTCTGGGAAGGCCACAAACAAGACGACTGCAGCAGCATTGTCCCGCCTGTGTTCAAAGCACCTAATAGGCACCTAATATAATAGGCTCCTCTGATCCTGAAGAGAATAGGTCTGCATCATGACTAGTATCCATTTTGATTAGTAGCCATGGGTAGCCCTCTCCTCCATGAACAAGTCCACTCCTCTCTTAAAGCCTTCCAAGTTGGCAGCCATCACCACATCCTGGGGCAGGGAGTTCCACAATTTAACTATGGTCACCCATTTAACTAGGGTCACCCAGCAACCTTCCATGGCAGTGGGGATTTGAACCCGTGAACACCTGGAGGAAATGGCCGCTTTGGCAATTGGACACTATCACATTGAAGCCCCTCCCCTCTCCAAACCCTGCTTTCTTTAGACTCCGCCCCAAAAACCTCCTGCCGGTGGTGAAGAGGGACGTGGCAACCCATTTAAAGCAAGCATTGCTCAAAAGAAGCCAGGGCCATAATGGGGGGGGGGAGTGAGAAGGGCTGCCACTACCCTTGTAGCATGCAAAGAGGGCGGCACAATTGCCTCTCCTACAGGAGTAAGCTGGGTAGGAAAGGCAGTTCTGCTGCCCTCTCTGCACGCCACAGGGATGGCGGCTGCCCTCCTCCCCGTCCCCCAGTTACAGCCCTGAAAGGAACACAATAGAAAAAAGAAAGTTGGGGGCTAGTTGTGTTCTGTTCTCCAGTGGCAGGATGCTGGAGAAGGGCTCCTCAGAAGCAAGGAGGAGGAAGCACCTGGATCACGGAAGAAGAGTTGTTTGTTTTTTATACCCTGCTTTTCTCTACCTTTAAGGAGTCTCAAATGGGCTTACAATCGCCTTTCCTTCCCCTCCCCACAACAGACACCCTGTGAGGTAGGTGGGGCTGAGAGAGCTCTAAGACAGCTGTGACTAGCACAAGGTCACCCAGCTGGCTTCACGTGTAGGACTGGGGAAACCAACCCGGTTCACCAGATTAGAGTCCACAGCTCATGTGGAGGAGTGGGGAATCAAACCTGGTTTTCCAGATTAGAGTCCGCCGCTCTTAACCACTATGCCATGCAGACTAGCTAGGGTTTGTCAACAGGACTGCACCACTTCACACACACACACAATGTCGTTCTGAAGGTTATTTTTGCATTGCTATTTGGATTGTATATTTAAGGCCAACTAATAGATTTTAACCCTTTCTTTCTGCAGTGTTTTCTGGCTGTAAATGACAAGCATCTGCCCCATGTTGCTATTTCCCCCCTCTGACCATTTGCCATGTTGAGACATGTAGTGTGTTCAAAGAGGCAATTTACATCTGGAAAATAACACAGGGCAAGGAATAACTCATCCTCACTGCCTAGCATGTCAAGGTAATTTTGGTTCCCCACCCCAGGTTGCTATGAAGAGACATTCCTAGAGATGGGAAATCTGATCCCAGAATTCTGCCTCCTCTAGTTACCCCTTGAGTAGAACATGAAACGATGCTTAGTCCATGGCATAATGGTTAAGAGTGATGGTTTGGAGTGGAGGAGTCTGATCTGGAGAACCGGGTTTGATTCCCCACTCCTCCACATGAGCTGCAGAGGCTAATCTGGTGAACTGGGTTTGTTTCCCCACTCCTACACATGAAGCCACCTGGGTGACCTTGGGCTAGTCACAGCTCTCTCAGCCCCACCTACCTCACAGGGTGCCTGTTGAGGGGATGGGAAGGTGATTGTAAGCCGGTTTGAGTCTTCCCTAAGTGGTAGAGAAAGTCAGCATATAAAAACCAACTCTTCTTCTAATCAATTAGATTGCAAGGATAAACAAATTATCCTAATTTAAAACAAAAATAACAGTTTGAGCATAAGGCAATCCAAAGTGAAGCACTTTGGGGTCATAGTGATTTCAGTGCAAAAGATGAATGGCCTGAAACGTCTTTGGAAGTAGATCCATTGAGTTAAATAGTGATTTCAGTGCCAAAATGAGTGGCCTGAAACTTGTGTACGTTTGGAAGTAGATCCATTGAGTTAAATGGGATTTATTCCTGATGTGTCTGGAATCACAGCCTTAAAACACAAGCATAACACTCCCATTGAAATCTGTGGGATTTTTGAAGGGCTTCATGTTGGCTGAATTGTGTCCTTTATCTGTGCTGGCCAGAAAGAAAAGAAGTTTTCCTTTTGGAGCAGGGATTTTGCTCTTTGATGTGTAGATTTCGTTCTTATAAAAGTTACAGCAGGATTTATGACAACCCAGCTGAGTGGCATTCAGTTCCTAATTAGTCTTTTTATAGCATCTTCTGCCAAAGCATCTGCCAATGGTTTTAAGAAAACATCAGCAAATGAATTCCAACACCATTCCTTTGAATTAGCTGTGATTTACAACTTCTAGCAGGTAAAGGTACTGACAGAAGGGACGCCTGTATGCAGAAGACCTCCAGGGTGTGACTAAGCAGGTTAGTTTCCCATTGTGTCAGACATGTAGGCAGACACCTGCTGAAATGTAATGAGACAGAGGTTCCCTAGGGAACACAGTTAATCATGCAATGGAAATGCCACGGTGCTTTAGTGTCAAGTGGGAAAGCAACCAATGTGTTGTTCATGCAGGGTTAAAAAGCCAATGACACCCATTTCTAAACTGAATGTGAACATCAAGGCTCGTCTGTGACAACTCTGAAATGGTTTCAAGTCTCTTTTCCTGCCACGGCTCCCACGCGAAGGATCCTTGGGAATTATATTTCTGTACAAGGCAGCACTGATCTCTGACAGACACAAAGGCTACAGCTATTAAACATGCTTTTCAATCTAATGTAAATATCTCAGGTAGATATTCCCTACCATTAACATAAGAACATAAGAAAGGCCATGCTGGATCAGACCAAGGTCCATCAAGTCCAGCAGTCTGTTCACACAGTGGCCAACCAGGTGCCTCTAAGAAGCCCACAAACAAGACAACTGCATTAGCATTGTCCTGCCTGTGTTCCAAAGCACTGAATATAATAGCCATGCTCCTCTGATCTTGGAGAGACTATGTATGCATCATGACTAGTATTCATTTTGACTAGTAGCCATGGACAGCCCTCTCCTCCATCAACATGTCCACTCCCCTCTTAAAGCCTTAGAACATAAGGCCATGCTAGATCAGACCAAGGTCTATCAAGTCCAGCAGTCTGTTTACACAGTGGTCAACCAGGTGCCTCTAGGAAGCCACAAACAAGACGACTGCAGCAGCACCATCCTGCCTGTGTTTCACAGCACCTAATATAATAGGCATGCATCATGACTAGTATTCAGCCCTCTCCTCCATGAACATGCCCACTCTCCTCTTGAAGTCTTCCAAGTTGGCAGCCATCACCACATCCAGGGGAACAGGGAAGAATATTTAACTGGAGGTGGAACCAAGTTAGTCTATGTAGCGCAAACAACCATGAGTCTTACAGTCCCTCAAGGACTGACTCATCACATCATCAACTTTTTGCAACTTGCATCTGACAAAGTGGACTTCTAGTACACAAAAGGTGATGCCACAAGAAATATGTTAATTTGTAAGGTGCCACAGGATCCTTGTTTGTTTTTACTATTGAGCCAGTTTTTAAAGCCTGCAACACAGACTGTGGTTTATTTTACTGATTTAAGTTAGTTCAAATCAGCATAGGCTTTATATCTGAATCAAATGTCGGTTTCTAGGGTTAAAAATCTTAAGAATGGGCCTGTCTCCCCCTAGTATTTTTTTCAGAGGGCATTTTGTTCCTTTAAGGACAAAATCAAAGTTCTCATTAAATGCCAGCTGCCTCCAATGATGAGTTATTGGTCAGCAAGTTGGTTACAAGTTCTTGGTCTCAGGCCATGTTGCTGACTAACTGATTCTGTAAGAGGGAAATACCTGAAACTGAACCTGGGACCTTTTGTACCTCTGAGCCACCGTCTACCCAACTGAAGAGGCCCACACATTACATTAAGGGTTGTATTGGCAACACTGATTAGCCAAAATGGTTTCTGCCCCCTTTTTAAAGACGTGCAGTCAGAGCCCAAGCAAGAAGTAAATAAACCATTTCAAAGCTAAATTCCATGCCTGTATGTAGGACCTCCCGTGGCACCTTGAGATCTCCCATTATTACAAATCTCCAGGCTACACAGATCAGTTTCCCTGGAGAAACCCACCGCTTTGGAGGGTGGATTCTATGGTATTATACCCCACTGAGATCCCTCCCTGTCCCCCCCCCCCCATCCTCTAGCAATTTCCTAACTGAAAATTGGCATCATGGATTGGGCTGTAAACTCCATGGAGTTTATTCTCCTGTCAGTTTAGGGCTGCAAGCTTGGTCTTAAATGGATGGTTGGATGGGCTTTGTCACATTGGAAACAGGACTCAGGGGCACTTCCTTCGGAGTAAACTTGCATACACTCTACACTCGCACGTGGGCAGGATCCACTGAATTCACTTTGGACTTACTTCCAAGCAGACTTTGATGGGGCAGTCCTCGCTAGAGAAGCATGCACGTGAAGAAGATATGTGGGGGGGGGGCAGCCGCATTCTCCCAAGACTGGCAGAGAAGCCGCCGAGACAGCGCGGAGAAACAAAGAGACTCTCGTCCTGCTCATTGCAAAAGGTACTGCGAGGCCAAGGCTGCGCAGCGACATCCGTCAGGGCAGCTTTCAGAGAGATTTAACCCTTGCCTCCAAGATCCTAGCCGAGCCCCCCCCTCCCCAGGCTGCAGTCGGCCCATAGAAACTCCATCCGCCCCATTCCCTTTGTTACAATATACACCTATTACACAGTGGGTAGCCGTGTTAGTCTGTCTGCAGTGGTAGAAAAGGGCAAGAGTCCAGTAGCACCTTAAAGACTAACAAACATATTTTCTGTGGCTCACGAAAGCGCATACCCTACCAGAAAATATTTTTGTTAGTCTTTAAGGTGCTACTGGACTCTTGCCTTTTTCTACTACCTATTACACAGCCAGGCACCTCTCGGACTACATTTCCCATCATGGCTAAGGGGTGGGGACGAAAGGAGGGCGAAAGCCCCCCTCCTCTCCCCCCCCCCCGCTGAGCGGCACGTGCCTCCTTTTCTCGGCCAAGGGTGGGCGTGGCCGGGGCGGGTCACGTGCCTTTGGCGCTTTTGTGTCGCGGGCAGGGCGGTTGGGAGCTGAGTCTGGCGGCGGCGGCGACAGGAGCAGGTGGGTCTCGCGGCGCGTCCGAGCGGGAAGGAAAACAAAACAAACAAGGAGGGCTTGTTTCAATCGCGACGCCGGCGGTTAACGCGGGGTTGGTGCTAGTGTGGAGGAGCGAGCGGGGCTGGTGAGCGCAGAGACGGATGGAGGGGGGGGGAGGGCGTCACCGCCGGAGCCGCTTTGTCTGGAGTTGGGGAGCGGAGGGGGGCTCTGAGGAGACGGGGGACAAAGGGGCCGGGAGGGAGCGCGCCTTCCCCGCGGCGCGGTTATTGTTCTCTCGGCAGGCTCCCTTTCCTGAGGCGGGCGGGCGGCGTCCCCCTTCGCTTTTCTCCTCAGCTTCGGGTCTGTCTTGTTTCGCTCGCTCTCCCCCCACCCGCCCCTTGACAGGAGCGGCCCCACGGCCATTGTTCGGGGGAAGGGGCGGGGTCCGCCCCTGGCGGCGCGTGCCGAAGCAGAAGGATTAGAGGAGCGAGCGAGAGTGAGTCTCCTCAGGGAGGGGATTAACGAGCGCTTCTCGGCGGAGGAGAAAAAGTCGAGTTGTTTTTTCCCCCCTTTCAAAATAAAAAGAAAGGCTGTTGGACGGAGAAGCGGTGAGGGCTGAGGTGTTTTTTTATTATTATTATTTTTGTTGTTGCTGCCGCTCCGCGGGACTTAATTTTGCCTGGGACGAGAAGCGTGGCCGACTAGACAAGAAAAGGGTGGGAAAAGAAAAGGGCCGCTGGGGGGGGGAGGGAGGGGAATGTGGCGAAGCCCGCCGAGCAGCAGGTGCCCGGATGTTACCGTTGGCCCGGCCCCTCCTCCGTCTCGGGGCTGCGGCGCGCGCGCGCTCTCGGGCAGTTTGAATTCGGTGCGGTTCTAGAATGGCGCGTGGGGTGGGCGTGGCCTCGGGGGGCAGGAGGGAGGGGCCTTTCCCCGCCCACTTTTTTTTCGCGCGTCGCTGCTGATCATTAAGGGGTCGCCTTACCGTTCGGCCCCGCCCCTGGATTTGGTAGTATATGTAATGGGGCGCGTTTTTACTGCTTTCCTCCCCCCCATGGGCGGCGCTCTCTTAATTCTCGATTTTCTCCGCTCTGCGTCTGCCCCCCCGCCGCCGCTCCTTCCACCTATTGTCTGTTCTCCGCCGAAAAGGTTCGCACTTGTATCTAATGCGCGTTTTAAAAAAAGGCTTGTACCAAAAGTCACGTGTGCTTTAGCACCGAAAAAGCCAGCCTCAGGTTCGGTTTTTTTTAAAAAATTGTTTTGGTGTCTTCTGTCTTTGGCAGCTTGGTTATAGAATTCTCAGTCTATAGCCTTACAGTAGCGAACAACCCTTTGTGCTTGCAGCCTCCGCCGAGGTATCGAGAACAAAAGCGTTTGCCGCGATTTTCGAGTAGGCTGATCTAAGGAGGTGTTGTTCTCTGAAGCTTCCTTGGGAGGGGGTTCAGTGAGCGTTAAGAGCCTTTTGTATTGACTATTCATGGGCTCAATTACTATTAATGGCAGAGGGAGAGACCGACCTCATCTAGGTAGAAGATTAGCATTTTTATGGCTGTGTTTCAGGCTCTCAAGTGCCAGTGTCTTTATTTTTAGGTGCTGCTTTTTTTTGTATCTAGTAGAAGGAAAATGTAAACTAGATGCCCAAGCAACCAAAGCCCCAGGGGTTTTGCCAGCACTGGTTGCATTTTATTTGAATAGCTTGCAGGACAAACCTGAGTATTTTCCTTAGGAATTACTTGTGACTTGAAGTATGACAAAGAGTGGTTGTTATGTGGGGCCTGAAAGTCAGAATATTGCCAACTGTCTGATGTATATTGTCTCAAACCATACATTTATTTTTTTCAACAACATGAAAATTGTTTCCCATTTCATACTGTTTTTTGGCGTTAAGCGCTAATCAACAGTATACATCACACTGCCCAGCAAAAATCAGAATTGCTTGTGTAATCAAGGGTGAATAGGTATAGTTGCTGACATTTTTTTAAAGCCCGATCATTTAGTAAGATGGTTTTACTTAACATTAACATAGAGCTTTGGACCGTTACTTGCCTTTAAAATTAGGATCAAGGTTGAGGTGCAAATTAGGTCGTAACTTAGTCTAAGGTAACTTAATTTGCAATATACTTGTTGTAGCTTGAAGATGCTCTGCTTTGTGTGCATCTTCCAAAGCTGAAAGACTTAAGACTAGGAGCATATGGAGAACATTCTGAAATTATGTCCACTTAGAGTGGCTTTAATAGCCTAACATTTAAAATGGGCTTGACTTCTTGGCGCATCTTGGGAGTGTATAAAGGAATTACTTGGAACAAAGTTTAATAGTATCAGTTGGTATATTGCTTCAATTTATCTAATGTAGTATTTCAATTTTCTTAGTGCCCTGCTTACTGGAGTCTCTGTACTACGTTCTTTTGAAGTATTAGAAATGGCGTCGTCTGGTAAGTATTTTAAGTGGTCTGCTGGTATGCTACTCTAGTCATAAAAGTGCTTGTACAACCATGTTGGATATATTGTTGTCAAAAGATTAAACTTGTCTTTATTTCATTATGTCTTTGCTTTGGGTTGTTTGTAAAGATTCACAAAATGTCATTTTGTCATCCACAGGAAACTTCAGATGGGTTCTAGGCTTGAATGATAAAAAGCTTCTCTACTGGTTAAATCATAGTGCTTGTTAAATCTACGGTTGCCCTATGTCAAATGGGAAGAGTTACGTAGGCTTTGTCTGCAGAAGAGTAATTCTAGTATAAAGAAGTAACATTTCTAGACATTTTGAAATTATGGAGAAAACCAAAGTTTGAGAAAAATTGAAACATACAATGCTTACTTTTCTATCAAGGCTGAACTTATTTTACTGCTTTAACAACATATAAGGCATCATCTATACCTAATTGTTGCTGTTTGAAAGTGTGAGTTTTCTACAAGCAACATTGCAAATATAACAGCACTTGACACAGCTATACTGCTTTGGCACATGTATGTTCATTATTGCCATCTGCAAGGTAGAAGAAACACTGAAAAAATTATTATGAAAAATTGTGCTGTGTGAGCAGTCTCATACAGTCACAATAGGACTACCAGCATATTTGAATACCAAGTTAAAATTTATATATTTGAACTCAATGTATTATCACATTGTATATTGTTGACAAAATAATTCACATCTAGACAAATGTATCTTACTTAGAAAACCCTACAGGGTGACATCAGTTGCAGTTATGCACCACCAAAAATTGCTAGTTTTTCCAGTGAGGTGATGAGGTGTGTTTTCCCCTCTCAGGTGTCATTTAAATCGAATTATGAAAATAAATTTCCTATATATACTAAAGTATTGCATGATAACTGGATATTTGGGTGCATCGGTTAACTTTTGCAGCACAGGATTTAAACTGGATTCCTTTAGTACTTGGAATTTTGTTACCGTATATACCCGTGTATAAGCCGACCTGCATATAAGCCGAGGTGCCTAATTTCTCCCCAAAAATGGGGAAAAATTAGGCACCCGCGTATAAGCCGAGGGTCGGCTTATAACCCCTCCCCCCAGCAGGCTTATCTTACCTCCAGGTGCGCAGGCAGGCGGCGGTGGTGCCCCCCCCCCCCGGTGACCCAGGAGCCCCCCCCAGGGTGCTCCTGGCCGGGAGGAGCTGCGCTCGCCCGGTGGGGGGGGGGGCGGCGCGGCCTTCCCACGGCCGCAGGAGGCCCTCCCTGGCCGGGAGGAGCCGGGCATGCCCGGTGGCGATGGCAGCTCGGCTTTCCTGCGGCCGCAGGAGGCCCGTCCTGGCCGGGGGGAGCCGGCACGCCCAGTGGGGGTGTGGCCTTCCAGTGGCCGCAGGAGGCCCCCCCAGGACACTCCTGGCCGGGCGGGCCGGCAGCAAGTTCCTCCCTTCCTCCTCTACCGTATTGACCCGCGTATAAGCCGAGGCCGGCTTTTTCAGCCCTTTTTTGGGCTGAAAAACTCTGCTTATACCCGAGTATATACGGTAACTCCTTAGGCCTCCTGCCATGCCAAGACTTGCATGATCCCTTGGGGGGAAGCCATGACTAATAGCTCTGCAGTCTTGGAATTCAACTAGAGGGCCTTTCTTAATCACAGCTGGCTTTGTTAGTGTAATGGAACTTGGAATGCTAACTGTTTGTGACATCTTCTCTTTTAGACACGCAGGTGAAAGATATGCAGGTGAAAGAACTGGAAAAACGTTCTTCCGGCCAGGCATTTGAATTGATACTGGGTCCTCCTTCAAAAGATGCAGTTCCAGAGTTTCCCCTTTCTCCTCCAAAGAAGAAAGATCTCTCACTGGAAGAAATTCAGAGGAAGCTAGAAGCTGCAGAAGAAAGGCGCAAGGTAAATGCACATACCCCTAATACTTAACAGTTGTTGGTAGTACCTGTGTCAATGTATACTTACACCTGCAGGCAATTAAAAGCTGAGCGCATGTAAAAGCATTGCAAGTTTTTGGTTTCTTAATTGTTAAACAGTGAAGTGCTGACTGCATATTACAAATAAAATAGCTTTTTCTGTTTTTGTTCTGTTTTTTATGCATTTGTTCTGTTTTTTATGCATTTTCACAAAAAATAGAACAAAATTCCCAAATTATGTTTAAGAACATTAGAAAAGACTTAAAATAGCAGAGGATTTTTTAAATATAAGGAAACTTGTGTAGAGTAAATCTGCCCTGATTGGAACAAACGTGGCTATTAGTAGGCTGAGGCTACTGTCAAATGGCTCAAATCTATCTTTAACACAGCCAACCGCTGTAATTACATACAGACTTCTCTCAACTAAACATGGAATGGATCTATATTCTAGTCCCACGAAGCTGAGGTATTGAAACAGCTGGCTGAGAAACGAGAGCATGAGAAAGAAGTGCTGCAAAAGGCAATCGAAGAGAATAACAATTTCAGCAAAATGGCAGAGGAGAAGCTGACCCACAAAATGGAAGCTAACAAAGAGAACAGAGAAGCACAAATGGCTGCTAAACTGGAGCGCTTGAGAGAGAAAGTAAGTCTTGAAGTTCAGGAATCCCACAGAAGGTACAGTGTGAATTTGGATCACCTAGTAATATTTAAATTTTACAACTGGGCAAAGTAGGCCATCAGCCATATGCATAGAATTTTTTTAAGGACTTGGGCAAAAAATTGCAAATCCATGCACCGTCAATTAGTCTCTTCAGAGGAAGAACACAGAAATCGTGACAACCCATGAAGCTGCCTTAAGAGTTAATCCTGTCATCAGTATTTTCTGGTTTGGGCGGCAGCAGTTCTCCCAAGTTTTATGGGGAAAATTTTTCACATTGCCTCATATCTTTTAACTGTTGCTGAGCCATGCCCCCTTCCCTAAATAGACCTTAAGCTGCAGTCTTCTAAAACAAGATAGGTCCTTGTTTTGGTGCTTACTAATGTGGCAGCTTCTCTTTAAACTAGGTTGAGCTTTAGTACACTAGCATTGGCCTTCCAGGATAAAGACTTGCCTATAAACAGATGAGAGTGCTTATCTCCTTGGGTGCATAGCTATCACGAGATGTTAAAACATACACTGCAGAGGTAGTACATTCACAGTTTTATGAATACAGTCCTATAAATGTAACACAAGTAAAATCTGGTTTTGGTGGACTAAAACTCTTGAATGTGGCTCTTACTGTAATTCGCCTCTGTTGTAACCAGCTGATCTTGCTGTCTTTACTTTGCTAAACCAGGATAAGCATATTGAAGAAGTACGGAAGAACAAAGAAGGAGGCAAAGAACCTGGTGATAATGAAAGCGACTGACTTCATCCTGAAAACTGACTTTCTCCCCTTTGTCGAAATATCCAAAGACTGTATTGGCCAGTGTTTTTGTTAAGTTCCTAGAAAACTGATGTAGAACTGTATATTTAGACCCAACTGTACATTTACTTTGGGGAACGAGAGGGGAGCCCTTTCATGTTCACTCTTTTTCTAAACTGTTGTCTTTCCAGTGTAGCTATCTTGTTGCATTTCTTCTATTCCAGTGCATTTAGTTCCTGGATTGATGGCTAGTGCTGTATTCAGCTGACATACTTGTAAACGGAATATGTAGTGTAATGTTCATGCTGAATCTGTTACACTTCAGAATATTACTGTAACCAAGTGACTTAAATAAAGCTGCACACTGCTATTATCACAGGTGACTGTTTATGAAGCTAGCATGACACATACTAAATATGCAATTCAAGCATAGCTATGGCTAAAATATATTGCTGCAATATTGGAATGAAATGCCTGCAAACAAAATTCTTGTTTAGTGGCTAGTAACTCCACAGTAGCCTTTTTTGTCCCCTTAGAGTTGTGCCTATTGTCCCAATTATACAATAGACCTTTGTCTTACACCTCAGCAGTTGTCAGCTGCTGTTTTGCTGGAACCATTCAGAACCACCTCCCTCCAGAGATATGTTTGAAATTCCCACAAATGACTCCTTGTTAACATGCAACTGATCTGACCTTGCAAGCATTTTCTTTAACTTGAAGTTTCATTTGGAATGTTAAGGTGGTCCATCTTACTGTAAGCTCCAAGCTAGTGTTGGAAATAGTACCCTAGTATCAAGTGTGGGGGAGGGCAACAACAGGCTTGGGTGAAGGAGCAGTGTTCCATATTCCATGAGTGCAGAAAGTATTTTAGAGTAGAAAGATTTTCTGATTAAAGCAATATTGTAGTTCAGTGTAGTTACTGAAGTAATTGATGCTACCCTGATAATTGCATTATTGAGGTCCTTGGGCAGGTCTGCGTGATTCTCACACACACAGATTAAGATTTTCTGGAGGCCTGTAGTTCCTTTGTAAAATAAATAGGCTCAGTTTTTCCACCTTACTTGGAGAGGATGGTATTCTAACCTTTGGACACATGTAGGAGAATGATGTCAAAGCAATTTTATATGCAACAAGCTCCTTGAGCTTCTGTTGGTTTGGTAGCTAAATAGCTCCACCGTGTGGTTTAAAGGGAGGGTTACAATATACCAGCCAGAATGCATCCTCAGACACAAGTGTTAAAACAAACTGAACAATACTCAACTTTGAACCTAAGAAGTAGCTAACTGCTTTGGAAATCTTAGAACTAGTCTGAAATCTCTTAAGGAACCGAGGCATTCCTAAATTCAATACAGAAAATGACTGGCAACTGCTTGTAAACCTTGCTATGAAGGGTACTTTAACTTGAGAGCTGAGCTTCTTCACCTTCCAACTGTGGCAATGTTTGTTAAAATAGTATGACTGGTGCTAGGTTCTTTCAGTTTTATGGTAGTACAAATGTGAAACTACTTCCTGTGCATAGTTGTGTATGCTTGATCTTGTTCACTACATCAGCATATTAAAAAGTACAACTGTATGCATCTCTGTAACAGACTGAGTCAGCCAACAATAAAGACGCTTAAGTGAAATGGTTCTTGCTGACTTTAGCAGGTGTCATTGGAAACATCTGACAGTACTGAAAATGAAGAAGGAAGGCATTGGCTTACAGAGCAGTGTGTAAGTGCCGTCATGTCGCTTCCGACTCATGGCACCCCTAGGAATTGGTGTCCTAAAACATGCAGAACAATACACTTCAGTAATGTTAGCTGAGAAGTGGGTGATTCAAATAAAAACCTCTACTCTTTAAAATCATGATGGAGGTTGTGCATAGGACCTTCTGTGCCCCTTCATGAATATCATCTGTAATTAGGATAATTATCCTAGTTCATTTTTACCCTTATTAGACAGGTTCTCTGGTACCAAATTGGCAGTTTGGAAAAAATAGGCCGAATGATATCCCACAGTGAAAAGCTTGATGGACTGGGGGGATTACTGTGAAAACTTAATTTTCATGTAGCCATTTAGTTCAAAATGTAATTGTTGCTCACTTTCATGTGTATTACGTCACTCATTAATTGCTGTATTTGAGTTCCTTGAATTTTTAAAGCAAAACTAAGGACATGTTACCAGGGTCTAGCATAGGGGTGGGGAATCTTCTGCCAAGGGCTATTTGGATATTTATAACATTTGCGGGCCATACAAAATTATCAATTTAAAAGTTAGTTGATCAAGCCCCAATCAGGCAGCTGCCCCAGATGATCCCCGCTTGCGGGCAGGCAGGCAGGCAGGCGTCCAACCAGTAGCGCACTCGCCCACCTGGTAGCACAGGATGGTCTTGCACCAGCTGGGCGTAGCCATCCAGCCACACGCTGGAGTTACTCTGCATGGTCGGGGCGGATTCTACAGCCAGCTCCTGCTAACTCCGCCTGCAGGGGTGCAATGAGAACACACTGGCTAAGAACTCACCCGCCCTGCGTGTTCTGGCCCAGCCTCCTTTAACCCCCACTTTGTCGCCACTTCCGTCCCCAGGGGTTGGAAAGGGTTAACAGTTTCTTGGGTGGTCCTAGCAGCTCCATAGCTAGCTAAGGACTTCTGCGGGGGGGGGGGGGTCCTTTTCTTGGCAAAACAAACATCTGCCTTGAATAGAGGCTATTCCTGTCCACAGGAGGGGGCGGATCACCACTCTTAGATCCTTCTGAGCTAGAGATCTGCCAGGACCCACAAAGGGCCAGACCTTAAACGCCCCGCCTGACATTCCCCACCCCTGGTCTAGCATGTACTATGTTCAAGCTGTCAGTTTCCGCCTCTTGAGTATGTTAACTACTTCATTTATAACTAATGTGGAAGATGTTTGGATGAGGTCATGTAACTCAGGGATCAATGTTTGGTAATTGTTTTCAGCCAATACATACAAAGGGGTAGTTTCACTTGGAATTTTATTTCCTTCACCTATACCTTGCCTTTCTAATGGGACCGGAAATGACTTATGTCGTCCATTTTATTCTCACAATGGCGCTGTAAAGTAGGGAAAGCTGAGAGTGACTGGCCCAAGGTCCCCCAGCATGCTTCCATGGCAGAGTGGGGATCCGAGCCTGGGTCTCTCCCATCTTGGGCTGACACTTCAACCTCTATTCTACAGTGGCTTGGGAAGCCTACATTCTGATAGCTCACAATTTTTGTTGGCAATTTCTGTGAGCTTGGATCTGAAAAATACTTCTGAAGGTACCTAGTCAATAGCTTAGTGTATGTGGGTGTAGCTCAAACAGCATGCATATGTGAAAAAGGGCCAAATCTGATACCTTATAGGACCCCTGTATGTTTTTCCCAGTGGGGCAAATAGTTCTGGAGCGGGGAAAGGGTTACCTCACCCTGCACACATGCACACTGCTATAAGAGTTTCAGAAAACATCACTGTTCTGCTAGTTCTATGCGAGGGATGCATGGTTTCAAAACTTAATCAGGAGTGCTATTTGAGATAAGATCACAGCTTCAGTTTTAAAGAACATCAGTAGTTCTGAGCAGGACTCCCTGATCTTCATTTGGGTTATGCTCTTTATGTAAAAAAGAAATCTGGGTCCCTTTAGGTCAGCAGTAACTGCTGCCTTCTTGAACCCTTGGGTGGAACCCTTGTGGAATTTGCAAGTCCAGTTGATGAAAGGGCACATGGTCAGTGTAATTTTAAAAATGATTTTGTGAGGGGGGGAACTAACGGTTAATTTAAACATGTTTAAATTAAATTAAATGTTGAACATTTCTAGAGGTGGGGGATATTGTTTTGAGCAGGAGCAGAAAATTGATACTGCTGTACATACAGTGGCTGTATAGTCTCGCAAGTATGTTATGTGAAATGTTGAGTCAGAGTATGCACATTGTCCTGAACAAAGAGCTTCTTCTGTTTGTGCATGGAAACGGCTGCAATGTGGACTCCTTCCATTCTAGTATGTTGCAGCTCCTCCACATATTAGCATTGCTCTGGGAAGGGAGATGCTGATATGGGAAGGACTTGTGATGTATGGTTGCTCCAAACAGCCAAAAAATTTCATTTGCTGCTTCCGTTAGGTGTCGGTGATATGAAGTACAGCTATATGCTATGCCAGCTATGGCATAAAAATATAGCCCTATAGCGCCCCCACCACCAGTACACTGCCAAAGAAATGGCAGTGGGGTCTTAAATCTGTACTGCCAAGCTTTGCCCCACCTGAGGCACTGTTTACTCACTAAATGCATCGATGGTGGTCAGAGAACCATTGAGAAAGATTTAAAATGAATGCTCGGGTTGAGCTGGCTTTTCCGCTGTATAAAGACTGAACAAAAGATGGTCGGGGATCTGAAGTGCCGCGCTTGGTTCGAAGGGGCATCAGCCTTCCTGTTTTCCACCACGCAAGAAAACCAGGCGCTGCAAGACCCCTTCCCACGCCGGCCCGCAGCTGGAGGGTCACCTACTGGAATGCTCCCGTGTTTAAAATAAAAAACGCGCGCGCAGAACTCCTTGCAAAGAGGACCACGAGCAGAAGAGAAGCCAAGAGAGGGGAGGCAACGTTTCTCCCAGGCAGCTTCTGCCACCAATAAACCCGTTCGGCTGTATTGACTGTTTTGAAAAGCCAAAGAACATTCCAGCCGGCATCCGCCTGACGCAGTCCCTTTTACCACCCCATTCCCCAGCCTGTGTGTGTGTGGAGGGGGGGGGCTTCCCTGGCACGTGGCCCCCGTTATGTAATGAAGCGGATCGCCCAATCGAGCGGACAGATGCAAAGAAGGGGCGGGCCTTCAGGTCTGTTGCGGAAGGGCAGGGAGAATTTTGCAGAGTGCACCTTCTCCAGGCGGGCGGCCGAGACGCGCTCTTAAAGCGGCAGGCGCCGTCTCCGCGCGTTCGCCTTGTCGGCTCAGCCGAGGGGAGAGGAGGGAAGGGCCGGGCGGGATTGCGGGGGCTTGCAAGGGGGCGCCTCGCCTGGCTGCCGGCGTTGCGGAAGCCCTCGGCGGCGGCGCTTCTGCTGGGTCTCGGCCAGCAGCTGCGTGCGTCGAGGCGGGTCTTGGCTGCGAGAGGCAGTTGCCGCAGAGGGGCGGCCTCGGCTGCCTGGGCTGGGTCGCGCTGCCTCTTCGCGTCCGCCGGCCCCGCTGGAGTCGAGGACGGGGCGGACACTGGAGCATCCTCGGGAAGAAGGCGCCGGAGGTCAGTAAGAGGGAGGGGGGCGGGAAAGCGGGGGCTGAAGAGCGAAACCCGGGGTGCCTACACACAAGGGCGCGTGCACGAGACCCCAGGAAAGGGAGGGGGGCTGTGGGGAAAGCTGCAGATCGTGCGGGGGGGGGGGTGCGGTCCGCGCCCTTGCATGCTTCCTCAGAAGCAAGCCCCACTGAGTTCCTTAGTGCCATTAATGCATGGGAGGTTTAGCCTTGGATTTGCCGCTCTTTAGATGCACTTTCCCCCCATCCATAAATGCACTTTCCCCCCATCCATAGATGCTCTTTCCCCCCATCCATAGATGCTCTTTCCCCCCATCCATAGATGCACTTTCCCCCCATCCATCTGCCCCCGTGCAGAGTTTTGAGAATTCGGATGGGGGAAATGTGCGTCTAGAGGGCGGCAAATCCAAGGCGAAACCTCCCATGCATCAATGGCCCTAGGACAGTGGTGCTCAACCTTTCTTGCTCCATTCCCCCCTTTCACCATTGGTCAGAATATAATCCCTTCCCACTCTAACTCAAAATTACAAACTACAATAATCTACAGGACAAACTACATAATCTACAGGACATCACAGTTTGCTGAATAGTGTTCCCAATTCCCCCCCTGGAACCCTAAAATTCCTCCCCCCGGGGGGGGGAATTCCCCCCTTGTTGAGAACCCCTGCCCTAGGACTTCTTTTTTACACTTATCTTGGAACAAGAACAGAATCCGCAGGATGCCTTTTCAGGGTCCAGTCAGATTAGCCTGAAACACTCCAAGCTTTCGAGCCCACCATCGACTTTTCATCGGGCTTGATGTCACAAGGCTTGAAAAGAGAGGAAAAAAGGGAGGAGGGAAGCAGATGAATTTCAGCCCGTTACTTCTGCTTTGCTGCCTGACCTGGGAGTAAACTGGAAACACAGGCCATTGATGCAGGGGAGGTTTTGCCTTGGCTTTGCCACTCTCTGGATGCACATTTTCCCCATCCAGATTCTCAAAACTCAACAATAAGCCCCCATGCAGAGTTTGAGAATTCGGATGGGGAAAATGTGAATCTAGAGAGCGGCAAATCCAAGGCAAAACCTCCCAGGCATCAATGGTCTGACTTTGTGACACTATGAAGACTAGTGGTTCTGCCCTCGGGGACCAGTGCCTGCTCTGCTGGATGCACGAGGTGTTAACTGTTGTCCGCTGGCAGAGATCTAGAAGATGCCTAAGAAATGCAATCTATGCTCTGAGGTGTCTGCGCAAGACTCAGGTTTTTAAAAATACAATAGCGACCGTGCTTTTTGCATTTCATTTACCTGTGCTTCACCAGTTAGTTTCCCTGTTCTATACCCTTGTATATATCTGCTCGTGGAGGGAACACTTCATGCATTGGATGAAGCTGGTGCAAAAGAGCATCTGCTTCAATACATCTTTACAGTGCCGAAAGTTTGGTTTTACTGTAACAAAAGAAGAAGAAGAGTTGGTTTTTATATGCCAATTTTCTCTACCACTTAAGGAAGACTCAAACCATCTTACAATCACCTTCCCTCCCCCTCTCCACAACAGACACCCTGTGAGGTAGGTGGGGCTGAGAGAATGTGACTAGCCCAAAGTCACCCAGCTGGCTTCATGTGTAGGAGTGGGGAAACCAAACTGGCTCTCCAGATTAGCCTTCGCAGCTCATGTGGAGGGGTGGGAAATCAAACCCGGTTCTCAGGTCAGAGTCCACCGCTCCAAATCACCGCTCTTAACCACTACACCATGCTTTCTCTCCTCACTGTTCAAAAATAAGAATGAATGCATGTACAGTCTGTGTACAGTGGGCACTTGATTTTTCTTGAGACTTGCATTGAGTAATTCTCATGTTATAGTGAACTTTTGTACAGCTGAACGTTTGATTGAAACCACACCTTCGTCCAGGGACTGACCCCCGTTTTCAATCTGTAAAGCGAACACATGTTGCCTTTTTCTTACAAACAAGTGTACGTGTGTATCTCTGTGCAGGTTGTATGTGCGTCCACTGTAACTTATGTGAACAGGGCTAGACTAAGGGGCAATCCTAAGCACCGCTGAACATAATGGGACTTACTTCTGAGTAAGTCTGCCATCCTATGCAGTGTTATTCCAGCAAGTAAAACAGCTACAGTTCTGGAATTTGTTGCTTGGGACTAAGTCCTATTGGATTCCCTGAGACTTCCTTCTGACCAAACTTGATTTCATGGGAACTCGGGTAAATTTCATGGGAACAAAAGTATATGTACAGACTTTCTAAGAGACATCCTGATACCTTAAAATGCAGGGCGGTTGTGGAGAGAGAAATCCTTAGCTTGGATCTGATCTAAATTGGTCATTTCTACCGATTGCCCCTTCCTGTTTCAGACCCCCCCCCTCCCATGTTGTTCTTCGTGGTCTGGTATCACCCTGGAGCAGCATGTTTGTGGGGGTGGGTGGGACAGGAAACTTCCATTCTGCTGTTGGAAATTTTAGGCTGAATCTATCTGAGACAAACAGATGTGAGCAGAAAACGTCCGGCAGCTTTTGTGGTCTATCTCAAATGTCATTATTCTGTTTTGAAGGGCTGCCCAAATCTGTTCTGGACCTTCTTTGACTCTGGGGAGGGGGCGAAAGATCAGAGGTCAGCCTATGGCTTCCTCTTAAAGATCTTTTCATAATACTAAAACCGAGATTGGGGGGGTGGCACTCAAACTGTTAAGAGACACGAAAGGAGCCAGGAATTGAGTGGGCTGTTAAAGTTTTTTTTAAAATATATTTTTTATTTATTAACAAAAAAATTACAAAAACAAACTAAGCACTACATACAATACGTACATACTCGTACATGAGCCATACACACCATCTATCAAACCTTCTAAGAAGTGCCATATGTTTTCTGTAACAGCTAGGTTATTAAAAATATCCAGATTGGAAGACCCTATTATAAAGAACTCCGATATCCCTTGACTGAAATATAGTATACTACCTAATGGTTTTCGAGATTATTCCTACTTATTTTGCTACTCCTCAATATCTGGTCTACAATTTTCTTTAGGTTACCAACTGTTACTCTAAACTATGTGTTTAACATGACTACATGCTAAATCTTATATTTGTGCTATATGACCGGTTGGCATTAAGCATAGTGCTAATCAAATTATGCGTTCCTGATTCCTGCTTCCGGCTGTTAAGTTTCGAGAGTAAGAAGATCCCTCACGCTGCACTATTTTTTGTGAGCAATATTATTTTTAGCATTTTTGTACTCTGGTTCTCCCCCACCCCCCAAGTGAAGAAAGCAGATCTTGATAATCAGGCTGCTTACAGGTCGTGGAAGATTCTAGCCCATCCTTCAACCGTTTGTATTACATAACAGTAGGGTGTTGGCTTGAATCACAGCTGCTGGTTTGGGCAAGAGGTTACTGTTGACCAGTTAAAGAATTGTAACCTGCCTTTTAACCTGCAGTGACAAAGAGACAAACAGGCATGTTACCCTAAGGTGGCTTTCTGTGTTACCAAAGGAAGCATGAGGAAACTTAGTTATTTAATATGCAGAAAGCTTCTCTTTTGCTGGTTGCTTTGGGATAGTGCTGAGATGGGTCGACCAGCCGACATCTGATTTTGAACAAGAATCCCTGGGGTCTGCCAATATATTGTAAAGCAAGAGTGCATATTTGGGAACTAGTGTAACACTAATTTATGTTCAACAATCCTGAGAATGCACTCATAGGATTGTGTCCAGGCCAAAGTCCAGGTAATTCTTTGCAAGAATCTTGGAAAGCAATCCTCTAGAATGGTGGTGCCTAACCCTTTGGAGTATGAGGGGGGCCCTTTTTAACATCAAATAATTTCATAGACACCCCCAAGTGATAGCAGTGGGACTATCCATTGGTTGAGAAAATACACCATGAATGACCAGAAAAATCAAAATGGCAATGCTTAGTGCACCTATGAATTCACAGCCCCCTTACAATAACTTCGTGTCCCTCCAGGGGTCCCGGCCCCCTAGGTTGGGAACCACTACACTAGAAAGTATGGTAATTTTATTTACCGGTATTTTATTTTATTTTTTGGCCTTCTATCCCGTCCGAAGCAGTGGTCTACCAGCAGACTGCAATCATGCATGTAGTAGACAGGTGGTTTCCCTTGGTCCATGGGGATTTACTCAGGGCCAAACCAGGTGTGATGTGGGAGATCGTTAATTTAGAATTTCCCATGGTGGTTCTTTTTTAAAAAAATAATAATTAACGACACCACATGGCTGCTTTGAAGATCAGGGAAGGCTCTTGAGGGAGGTGGTGGTTAATGCTTTCTACTCATGCAGTTTCCCCAAGGGACTTCCCTCCCCTACCCCAGCTGATATTGTCTGCAGGGAGGTGGGCAGTTATGGCTCTTTAACTGGTCTTTTTTTCTAGCCTCGAGCTAACTGTAGCTCTTTTTTCAGGATGGGGGGGAGCAATTTATATTGGGGTAACTTTACAGGTGGTTGAATCCTCTCCTCTCCTTGCGTGGCTTCCCTGACGCTGAGAGTACTCTGCAGGGCTACAGATGAGGAAAGAAGAATCCATGAGAAATCTGAACCCAGAATCTCCCATGACACATCCGGTTTCGCCCTCAACCCTAAATAACCTTGGGCTAGTCAGTCTTTCTCAGGCTTAACCTCCCTTGCAGGGTTGTTGTGAGGGTGACACGGGGAAAACGTCATGTGTGCTGCTGCTTGGAGCAGGGGGCAGGACAGAAATGCGGTAAATGAAAGGAAGGGGGGTTGTTACCAACAGGTGTTACCTTGCCAGATCTGCAGATTCTCTACCCTGTGGATCAGTCAGCTAAAACGTTGGTTATGAGTTTACGGATTACCCAACTGATCTTATTCCGGTCATAAGAACATAAGAGCCCTGCTGGATCAGATCAGTGGTCAATCTGGTTCAGCATCCTGCCTCACACGGTGGCCAGCCAGTTATTCTAGAAGGCCAAGAGACAGAGCATAAAGGCCAAGGCCTTCCTGGGGTGTTGGCTTCTGGCACTGGTATTCAGAGGTTTGCCGTCTTTGTATATGGAGGAAGAAGCAGAGTTGATTTTTATATGCTACCTTTCTCTACCACTTAAGGGAGAATCAAACCAGTTTACAATCCCCTTCCCTTCCCCTCCCCACAACAGACACCCTGTGAGGTAGGTGGGGCTGAGAGAGCTCTAAGAGAGCTGTGACTAGCCCAAGATCACCCAGCTGGCTTCCTGTGGAGGAGCGGGGAAACAAACCCAGTTCACCAGTTTAGCGTCCGCCACTCAAGCTCCTGATACCTTAGAGAATCCTGGAGGGGGGAGCTCTTTGGGCAGGATGGATTTCCAAATTGTTCCCCCCTTCCCCAATTCCAAGTTTCCATATTTATATGTCAAGCATGTCACGATAAACTGTTTTCAACCCTTATACAGTCCTGCTAGATTCTCTGCCGGTTCAGTGAAGGGGAGCACTAACGTTTGGAAGTGAGAAGCCAACTGGTATAATGGCTACGCGCACTGAACTGTAGTTTGTTCCAGGGAGAAGAATCCAGGCATTTCGCCCCCACGATCAATCCTTGAGCACATGAAACTGCCTTATGCTGAATACGTGCATGGAACCACACGTGAATTTGCCTTATACTGAGTCAGACACTTGGTCTATCGAGGTCAGTGTTGCCCGCTGTGACTGGCAGAGCCTCTCAAGGGGTCTCAGGTCGAGGGACTTTCACATCACCTCCTCCCTGATGCTGGGATCTGAAATTGGCACCTTCTGCAGTGTTAAACCATTTCATTGTGAAATGATCAGGCCGTATGAAGGCTTGGCGAGGGCGCTGGGCAGGCTAGCCAAGCTCTGCGTGAGCCGTCTCTGGCATTCAATGGGAAAAAGACTCCAGTTTAACATGGAAATCAGGGGGCAGAGTTTCCAGGCAGGACGAGGCTGGGTGAGTTGTCATTTAATGGAACTGGAGATCGGGGGATCTCTCCTTTGATTTCATTTACAAAATGTGTTGTGGCTTTTTTTGGGAAAGCTTCCAACTGTACTGTTTGTGTATGTGTGTTTGCCCAATTTTTATATTTAAAAAATTTGAGTGAGTTGCCCTGAGCCCTAGAGGTTAGGCAGGCTATCAGTCAGATTGATCTTTCTGGGGTAGACCAAGGTGAAGCTAGTCCAGACAGTCTGTTGCCAACAATGGCCAAGCAGGTGCTTGTTTCTTTCAGCTTCTGATACTCACAGGTATACTGTCTCTGGACATGCAAGTTCCATTCTTGGCTATCTTGACTCATAGATGCAGCTACATGACTCTAGTGGCTGTTGCCAATGAAACCATATGTTGATTGCATGCTGTATAAACATTTCCTTTTTTGTTTTTTTCTGAGTCACCTTCTGATCAATTTCATTGGGGCCCCCATAGTATTTATTGATCATGTCGAGTACACTTCTTTCCTCCCCATCCTCCAAGGAACCTGGGGTATCTTACATCATTCCCCATTTAATCATCATGACAACCCTATGAGGTAGGTTTGGCCGAGAGTGTGTGTCTGTTCAAAGGTCACCTGCTAAGCTTCTGTGGCAAAGTGGGGGTTTCAACTGGGGTCTCCCAGACTGTAGTCCAGCCATCACTCTCTCCTTGTTGTTCATAGTGTTACAAGTCTCTCTTTCATGGCGTCTTTATCGTGGTTGCCTTTATCTTCTAAACTAAAAAGCCCAGAATGCTTTTGCCTCGCTTTGCAAAGAAAGAGCTCCACCTTTTTGATGGTTCTGGTTGCCCTTCTCTGCACCTTTTCCCAGGGCATCTCCCGGCATATATTTGGCAGAAGGCAGCTTCCCGGGAGATGCCCTCGCTGGACAGAGTCCCTTTAATTCCTTTAACGCTGGAGGGGGAGTGTGCCAAAATTAAACGGGCTGTGAATTACAGCTCTAGTCTACCCTGCGTGGCGGATCCCTTCCCTGCCTGCCAGGGATACACAAGATTAACTAGGCTTTCGGAGGGGCCTAGGGGGAGATGTAGGGCACAACCCTCATCATATTTACCCAGAAGTTCACTGGGGCTTACTCCCTAGTAAGGGCAGGGCCTGTAAGACAGAGATGTCTCTCCAGGCTTATGGTTGAGGGCAGTGACAGTGTAGATCAGTGGTTCCCAACCTTTTTTTGACCAGGGACCACTAGGACTTTTTTGTTCGGTGCAGGGACCCCAAGGTTCAAAATAAAAATTCCAAGAATTTGAAAATAAACTTTAATCATAACTGTTAGTTAAACATTAAATTTAGAATAATATTTGAATATATATTTTTATAATAGAGAACTTTTAATTAAAATATTAATTTATTATGGTTTTATAACTTTGTTTCGCGGACCTTAATTTAGTTCTCGCGGACCCCTGGGGGTCCACAGACCCCTGGTTGGGAACCAGTAGTGTAGATCAAAAGCTGGCCTCCTTTCATACTTTTCCACCCCTCCTTGGCCCTTTCCATTATTCCTTTCCTCTGTTTACCTCTTTCCCACCCTTCCTTTTCCCCTTTGTCTTTCTCTCTCCATCCCCCCCCTCCCCCAGTAACACCAACAGTGAGCTGGGTGCCTTCAGTTTAAGATTATCAGTGCAGAAGGTGCAGAAAAGAGCAACCCAGACCAGGGGACTAGAGCAGCTGCCCTATGAGGATCCATTAAAATGCTTAGGGCTGTTTAGCTTGGAAATAAGGCAGTTAAGGGGAGACATGATAGAGGTCTATAAGATTATGCATGGTATGGAGAGAGCGGACAGGGGGAAGCTTTTCTCCCTCTCTCATAGTACCAGTACGCGGGGTCATCTGCTGATGTTGGAGGGTGACAGATTCAAAATAGATAAAAGGAAGTATTTCTTCACACAACGCATAGTTAAACGGTGGGACTCCCTGCCCCAGGATGTGGTGATGGCTGCCAACTTGGAAGGCTTTAAGAGGGGAGTAGACATGTTTATGGAGGAGAGGGCTATTCATGGCTACTAGTCAAAATGGATACTAGTCATGATGCACAACTATTCTTTCCAGGATCAGAGGAGCATGCCTATTATATTAGGTTCTGTGGAACACAGGCAGGATGGTGTTGCTGCACTCGTCTTGTTTGGGGGCTTCCTAGAGGCGCCTGGTTGGCCACTGTGTGAGGACTGCTGGACTTGATGGACCTTGGGCTGATCCATCATAGCCTTTCTTATGTTCTTAGTTGTGTTTTATGTTGGTTTTAAACTTTTATATTATATTTTTGTAATTACATGATGTTAGCCACCCTGAGCCCGGGGTACAAATAAAATTTTATTATTATTATTACCAGTAGTAACTCTGTTTTGGAATGCTCCGTCTCTGCTGGTTGCAGAGCCGAGGCAAGGGGGAATCCCTTGTCTGGTTGCAAACCGGAGGTCGTGTCCAGTTTTACAATGAAATGCAGAAGTGGGGATGAGGAAAGTCCTCCCCCCCCCCCCACACCGCCAAGACGTTTGAATGCGAAACACGAACAGGAATTAAAGCAAGAGCGTAGGCTGCAAACCTGCCCTTCCACCCAGCAGTAGTGTTCATTGCTAACATTTTTGGGAGTCCCACGTCATAGTGCCCAAGAATGCTCTTGGAACGGTACAGGCTTATGCTATGCGGTAGGTAGCAACTTCTGTGCCTGGAGATGTTCCAGACATGCAACCGCCGCGTCTATTTATTTATCGAGAAGAGTTTGCGTGCCAACCTCTCCAGACCATTTCCCATCTTACTGGAATCTGGAAACCTGCAGTTTTTAAAAACAAACCCCACCCCAAGAGATTGTGTAACGTATTTGCCATTTGGGAACAGCTTTAAAGTTCAATTGCAATTACCGTCTCTCACGGTGTGCCGGGCAAGTGCGGTCGTGGGTGCAAATGTTTACGGCTGCACAGAGCCATGTAAGAGTCATGATAGCAGCCTGGCTGGATCGGGTCCTCCCATCCATTAATCCAGAGGCCACGAGCATCTCACCAGTATAAAGAATGGGGAAACTGGGTGCCAGAAATACCAAAGATAAGCAATAAAATGTGGTACCTATCATATTGTATATGAATTCTAATTTTTTAATACAATTTCTCTCTATTTTTTTTTACAAATTACAAATAGTTAATTTTAGCAGCAATGGATAGAAATACAGAGCCCTGTGGCGCAGAGTGGTAAGCTGCAGTACTGCAGTCCAAGCTCTGCTCACGACCTGAGTTCGATCCCGAGGGAAGTCTGTTTCAGGTAGCCGGCTCAAGGTTGACTCAGCCTTCCATCCTTCCGAGGTCAGTAAAATGAGGACCCAGCTTGCTGGGGTTAAAGGGAAGGTGACTGGGGAAGGCAATGGCAAAACCACCCCGTAAACACAGTCTTCCTAGTAAACATCGGGATGTGACGTCACCTCATGGGTCAGGAATGACCCGGTACTTGCACAGGGGACCTTTACCTTTAAATACAGAGTATATTTCTACAAATTTGTCATACAGTCTTTAGTCAATTATACATATGAACACACAGGAAATACAGGTAGTAATTCATCAGGTAAAGATTTCAAAAAAGAGGACAAAGATGTTAAATTCTTTGTTTAGTATCTATTTTGCTTACAAGCCGGCTCTTTCTTAATGTTTTCTTATCTCGTTCATATGTAGAGTTGACTAAAGACTGTGTGACACATTTGTAGACATAGACTGCATTTATATCAGTTTAAACTATGTTATCAATTGCTGCTAAAAACAACTATTTGTAATTTGTAAAAAAAAATGTATATGTAGAAATTGTATTAGAAAACTGGAATTCATATACAATATGATAGGTACCACAAGCTCCCCAGCAGGGTCCCTCTGGCAACAGGCTCCCCACCCTTTGCGACGGCTTCAACCTGAACACTAACAGCAAGGGGGGGGGGGCTTAACCCTAAACAACAGAATTAAGTACTGAAAGGTAAAAAAAAAAAAAGCATCCAAGGCCAAAGGTTATCCACTCTAAAAATTACATAACTACAAAATATGTATATATTTATTTCAGGATAAAATCTAATACCACATATATGAGGAAAGGTTGAAAGAGCTGGGTATGTTTAGCTTGAAGAGGAGAAGACTGAGAGGGGATATGAGAACCATCTTCAAGTACCGGTAGTTATTATTGGGTTATGTAGTTAAGCTGTAGTACTGCAGTCCAAGCTCTGCTCACGACCTGAGTTCGATCCCGAGGAAAGTCTGTTTCAGGTAGCCGGCTCAAGGTTGACTCAGCCTTCCATCCTTCCGAGGTCGGTAAAAAGAGTACCCAGCTTGCTGGGGGTAAAGGGAAGATGTCTGGGGAAGGCACTGGCAAACCACCCCATAAACAAAGTCTGCCTCGTAAACGTTGGGATGTGACGTCACCCCATGGGTCAGGAATGATTCGGTGCTTGCACGGGGGACTTTTACCTTTTAAAATCGATTACTAGCTTTAGCCATCTCTATTGTAGCATTTCCTGTTAATCAATTTTTATATCTCTTGGCACTATATTCACTTCCTCTTCTCTTTCCGAAGGGGTTTTTGTTCTGCGGGGCTCGGCCTTCCTGCCATGGCAACGATCGTGGCTGAGAAGCTCAGCCACCTGTTCATCAATGTCCAGCACCTCTGCAAGGTCCCTCGGCTCCTGGAGAACGCCCTTTCTTCCCCGCCCTGCACCGTTGGGGTGTCGGATGTGCCCCGCCTCTTCCGAAAGCCGTACATCCACACTGGCTACCGCCCTCTCAACCGGACCTGGAGGTACTACTTCCTGTCTCTTTTCCAGCAACACAACGAGGCGGTCAATGTCTGGACGCACCTGGTGGCCGCCGTGATCCTTCTGGCGAGGTTCTGGCGGCTCTCCCAGGTGGTGGACTTCCTCGGCGACCCCCACACGCAGCCCCTCTTCGTCATTGCCGTCTCCTCCGTCGTCTACTCGACGTGCAGCACCCTGGCGCATCTCTTGCAAGCCAAATCGGAGTTCTGGCACTATGCGTTCTTCTTCTTGGATTATGTTGGTGTTGCCACTTACCAATACAGCAGTGCCTTGGTACATTACTACTACGCCATCGAGCCAGAGTGGCACGCCCAGGTCGTGAGTTTCTACATGCCAGGAGCGATCTTGCTAGCTTGGCTCTCCTGCGCCGGCTCCTGCTATGCGAAATACAGGTGCCCGCAGCTCTCCCCTCTGCAGGGCCGGCTGTGCCAGGAGATGCCCTCGGCGGTGGCATACGCTTTGGACATCAGCCCAGTGGTTTACCGCATTTACGCCTCCCCCGGGCTCGCGGACCCAGCCGTTTTGTACCACAAGTGCCACGTGCTCTTTTTCCTGATTGGGGCCTTTTTTTTCGCCTACCCGTACCCCGAGAAATGGTTCCCCGGCAAGTGCCATTTTGTCGGGCAGGGCCATCAAATCTTTCACGTCTTCCTGCTGCTCTGCACCCTGACCCAGGTGGAGGCGGTACTCCTGGATTACGAGACGAGGCGGCCCGTCTACACTAGGCTGCACGGCGGCCTGGCCCCCATTTTTTCCGCCCTGTGCCTTTTCGTGGTGGCGTCCTGCAGCTTCACGGCACTCTACATGACGACCAAAGTGAAACGCAAACTGGATGACAAAGACAAATAAAAAAACAAGCAACAACAGCGCAGGGAGCTGATCTGCCATTGTCCTTGTTGGTATCACCCTGGGCATGTCCACATGGCTGTAATTCAGGGACTGGAGGTTCTCTCTAGGATGGCTTTGGCTTTCGGAGGGTCTTCCCCCTCTCTGCAAAAGAGCGGCCTCTTCCCCGCAGGAGCTTGTCGATATCTCGGCTTCGTGATCCTTACCGGAACTTGCGTCGCTGGGCAGCGGCTCGGAGGCTGTGCCGGGACAGATTGGGCGCGGGCAGAGCACCCTTGCATCCGGGGAGCTGCCTCCCCCCTCCGCCGCGAGGGAGCGTCGCTTCCGAGAGGCCCAACCTGTTCCCAGGGAGAGCGCGTCATCCACACAACTTCCACCGTCCTTCACCCTTCTTCCCTCCGTTCTCTCAAGTGGCGAAGGAGCTGTAGGGAATGTGGATGAGGGGTTCGGGGCTGGGCTCGGGGAACGCTTCAAGCATCCCCGGGCTCTGGGGCAGCTGCTGCCCTTGTCCCATGTAGGCAATAATCAGTGGGGGTTCAGCACACCTGACCCATGCGGTCATAGACACGAGATCCTGGCGGAGATCCAGACCAGCTAGGGCACCTTGACGACTGTATTCAAGGCCGGGGTGTCCCAAAGGATGATGTTCCCATTCCCCCCACCCCCCAGGGACCGTTCTCGCACTTCCTGTAGTGTGCTGCAATGGGTAACTGGCAGTTCAGGATCTTGCCCTGTGGATATGCCTTAAAGAGAAGTTCTCTATGGCCGTTTGGATGGGGTGAAGCCGCCGCCGGCTCCTAATATTTTTAGCATGAAGGTGACTAGTCTTGTGCCAGCTATTTGGGCATTTATGGTGCAACCAGGGATTTTAAAAAAAGGTGGGGGGGAATATTCAACGGCTGGCTTTCAAAATGAACGGAGCACTGCCAGGTTGAATGAGGCCAAAGGTCCATCTAGTTCAGCACTTCCCCCCCCCCTCTTTGTCTCTCTTGTCTCCAGTAGGGTGGGGTGGAGTCAGACCGACCCTTCCTGAGCGTGGGTTGGATCCTGTCGACCCGCCAGCGAAGGTGCTTTCCTTCTGGCAGAAGGAGCCTTCCCCGATGGAAGACGTGGGATCCACTGGATCCAAACCTGTTTCACACCCTTTTAAAGAAAAACTATCTGATAGGGGCCATCGTTATATCTTGTGCCAATGAACTCCTTTTTAAACTACTCTTCGTGTGAACAGCTTCCTTTTCCCATTGCCTTTCAATGACGCTTAAAGCGTATTAATCATATGCCGCAGTTCTTCCACTTCACACAAATGAGTCGGTAGGAACACTCCAGAATGTCACCTTCGGCATCTGTTGGTACAGTGATGTGTTCAAATCCTGGGGAACCTTTGAAACATGGGTGGGGGGCAGAATGCAGCAAGCCCGTTCACCTGTCGCACGTCAAGAGCCTTCACTGTTTTTCCAAACTACGGCTGCTTGATCTAACTCACCGCTCCAAAGTGGTTGTGTGACTTTGCACTTAATGATCGTTCCAGAGTTCAGGGGCAGGGCGTCCATCTGGGTACCAGCACCCATGTATGGTGGGTGAGAGGGAAATTGGATGACCCTCAACCGTAGGAACCCCTAAGAGCTTGGCCTGAAGCTTATTTGAGTCGGCTGCTTTCAATGGGACTGAAAGCTAAATTTCAGCTACAGTGCTTATGGGTTCCACCATTACAGAATGCAGGCAGGGGAACCCCACGGTGGAATACTTCTTGTTCTGGGAGCGGGGGAAGCCAGCTCTTTGCATGTAGAAGTCTAGCACATCAAGGAGAAATCTAGGTTAGAATCCTGATGTTCCAGCTTTCCATATGCAGTGATATTTCTATTGCGTGTTCTAATACATCTTCTTCTGTGTGCATTATGAAGTGGTTCAGCCCCAATTCAGGAGGGCTGCAACAGAGTTTGCAGCATGGATGAAAATTTGGCTTATTTGGATACTTTATCTAGCGCAATTCAGAGTGATTTGTAAAGAGAGGTTTTGGAGGATGCCTCCTATGCAGAAAGACAGTTCAGAAAGACAAATAAGTGTGTTGGTTTCTTTTCCCTCCACCTACCCATCTGATATTTGGGGCTTGATGCTCTTTGTTTCTATAAACTGTTTTCACACAGTCTTGTGTCTCGTTTCTTTACCTACAGTTACTCTCTAAACCAGCGGATTCCAAATTTTTTGAGTCATGGAGCACTTTTCAGGAGAGAAATTCGTCACGGAGCACTAATTTTCGCCTAGCACCTATATATACTAAACTGAACTACAGTAGTATTTTTCTTTCCAGTCTCTTCTCAGAGCACTTGGAGATGTTTTGCGCTGCACCAAGTGCTCCGTGGAACACAGTTTGGGAACACTCTGCTCTAAACTTGTAGAGTAATCATGGTTGTGGTAACAAGGTTATTTAGAGCCCCATGGCGCAGAGTGGTAAGCTGCAGTACAGCAGTCAAAAAACTCTGCTCACAACCTGAGTTCGATCCTGATGGAAGTCGGTTTCAGGTAGCTGGCTCAGGGTTGACTCAGCCTTCCATCCTTCCGAGGTCGGTCAAATGAGTACCCAGCTTCCTGGGGGTAAAGTGTAGACAGCTGGGGAAGGCCATTGCAAACCACGCCACAAACATAGTCTGCCTAGTAAACGTTGGGATGTGACATCACCCCATGGGTCAATAATGACCCGGTTCTTGCACAGGGGATTGCCTTTTCCCTAACAAGGTTATTCACAGCATTGGCAATGTGGACAGGTGCTGGCCCCATTAAATGTGGGGCTTTGATCTTGGTCTGGAATGCCTAAGGTGTTTGCAAGGCAGTAGATGAGAAAGTCAAGACTCAAAAGCAACACGACAGCTGTGCATGAGTCGGATTTGGTACCAGGCTTTCTCCTTTAAAGTACTAATAATGGAACCAGGATGGGATGGGGGGAATAGTTTTGATTAGCAAAACCCTGTGGGTTGCTTTCATGATCAGCACACATTTACTATTAGTTGCAAGCCCCTTTCAGACGTTACAATTGTGTGTACATCCTGAGATACATGCTCATCATGTTGTGTGAGCATGGGCAATGCATGTATTTACCAGGCATGTAGAAGAAGAAGAGTTGGTTTTTATATGCCGACTTTCCCACTTAAGGAAGAACCAAACTGGCTTACAATCACCTTCCCTTCCCCTCCCCGCAACAGACACCCTGTGAGGTAGGTGGGGCTGAAAAAGTGTGACTAGCTCAAGGTCACCCAGCTGACGTTATGTGGAGGAGTGGGGAAGCCAACCCGGTTCTCCAGATCAGAGTCCACCTCTCAAAACCACTGCTCTTAACCCACTACACCACACTATGCATCTCTGGTTGGTGTGAACTGACCACTGGATTAAAAACAAACATTTGTGTTCACATGTACCAAAGCTGTATGCGCATAGCAGATTCGCATGTTGCCCGTTCACCCAGCATGGCGAAGGGATGTCGAAAGGACTGGAGGTGGTGCCCAGTGATATACATGACTGGTGAACTCCCAATATGTGCGAACTGTACCATCTGAATAGAGTTCTGGCGATTACTGCTCGGGTTCCTTTAAGTGATTTTGCTGAGCAGTTCAGCGCCTATCTGATAGAACCCGTTTTGACATGCATAGCTTTTTGACATGCTTTTCAGTGTAAGTCAGTCAAGGCCCTTTTGTTTTGCACTGGGGGTGGGGGTGGGGGATCTTTGCTTAACTCAGGCTGCAGAGCAAGGCTGCTGGCGTCTGCTCGCAGCCCGAGCGCACCCACAGTACAATTTTCCCTTGCGTGCAAGCAACAGGAAGGAGCGATCGGCGGTAGACACAGTGACGCACCCTTGGCACACATCTGTTTTGAAGAGTACCAGCTGGAGAGCAACTGAAGAGGCACAACCCACAGGGGAGGCCCATGCCTGGCTGGTGGAGCAGGGTCTGAAGAATAGCTCTTTGGCTGGCAGCGAGAGAGGCACTCTAGGTCTCTGCCCTTCACAGATGAGATCTGTCTGTCTGTCTGTCTGTCTCTCTCTCTCTCAAACATTTCTTCCATTGCAGTAATTCTTCTGCAGCATTCCCCATCTTGCGTCCTCGGGCCAGTGTGATCTCATCACTTAACAATTGCACAGCATTATTTAAAGTTACACTGTCTCATCTGCAGTGGCGTGCAGGCCCTTCCTATATGCTTTGCTGGCTCCAGCAAAACACTGAGCTGGGGGGGGGGGGGGCTCTCCCATGCTTGGTTTTTGCCCTTCTCACGTGTGTTAATGAGAGGAGAAGACTGAGAGGGGATATGAGAACCATCTTCAAGTACTTGAAGGGCTGTCATATAGAGGAGGGTGCCGAGTTGTTTTCTGTTGCCCCGGAAAGTCGGACCAGAACCAGCAGGTTGAAATCAAATCAAAAGAGTTTCTATCTAGACATTAGAAAGAATTTTCTAACAGAGCAGTTCCTCAGTGGAACAAGCTTCCTCGGGAGGTGGTAAGCTCTCCTTCCCTGGAGGCTTTTAAGCAGAGACTAGATGGCCATCTGTCAGCAATGCTGATTCTATGACCTTAGGCAGATCATGAGAGGGAGGGCACCTTGGCCATCGGCATGGAGTAGGGGTCACTGTGTGTGTGTGTGTGGGGGGGGGAGGTAGCTGTGAATTTCCTGCATTGTGCAGGGGGGTTGGACTAGATGACCCCGGTGACCCTTCCAACTCTATGATTCTATGAGTGCCTGTGTCTCCTTCCCGGGAGGGTAGTTATGAGGATACAGGGGAGAAAGGGAGAACCCTGGGTGCAGCCCCGAGGCCTTTGGATAAAAATATGAAATGCCCTGAATTGTCAAAACGTTTCCTTTCTGCTGACATAGATTGACAGTGGCAGCCCTTTTGCTGAACGTCTACAGCGGCCTTAGACAGACTCATACAGTCAGGGCCTCTCTTGATATTGTCTGCTGTCACCAGCAGGGTCTCAGGCAGAAAAAAGCATTCCCCCCCCAGCCTTGCCACTGACATCTGGTAATTGGCAATGCCCAGAACTGAACCTGGGGTCTTTAGCTTGCAAAGAAGATCCTCTGCCACCAAGTCAGGGAGGTCTTGACACTCTGAACCTTCTCAGGTCTCCGCCAGTGGGGTGTAGTGGTTAGGAGTGGTGGTTTGGAGCGGTGGACTCTGATCTGGAGAACCAGGTTTGATTCCCCCACTCCACATGAGTGGCGGAGGCTAATCTGGTGAACTGGATTTGTTTCCCCAGACCCACACGTGAAGCCAGCTGGGTGACCTTGGGCTAGTCACGGCTCTCTTTGAGCTCTCTCAGCCTCACCTACCTCACAGGGTGTCTGTTGCGGGGAGGGGAAGGGAAGGTGACGGTGAGCCAGTCTGATTCTTCCTTAAGTGGTAGAGAAAGTGGGCATATAAAAAACAACTCTTCTTCTCTGGCTCATGAAGCATATGCGTGTAATGCAGATTACTGTTTTAAAAAATGAGAATTGTTAATAAATGACACCCTACAGGTCAACCCAGGCAAGCCCTGCCCCGGCCTCTGTCTCCGACAACACCAAGAGTGTCATATGGGCATCAATGAAAATCAGCACACAGGTCTGTTGAGAAGATTGTATTCAGTGGCACGGTGCATACTTTCTGTATTCGAAAGGCCAAGGTTCAGGTCTGGGAGTTTCCAAAATATCTCAGATAGCAAGTGCTGGAAAAGACCTTTCTCTGTTCGAGATCCTGGAGCACTGCCAATTCAAGTTCATGCAACTGGGCTCGATGTACCGTTGGCCTGGCTGAGTATAACACAGTTTCCTGCATTTATATTGTATCCTGAATTTTGAAATCCCAACATTCTGCAACAATTTGAATAAGCTATACAAAACTGGAAATAGTTGAATGGAATAGGATTGATTTTCAGGTTTTTATTTTTAAAATCTTCCACCAAGACTGAAATTGGAATCATAGCTGAGACAAAATCATGGGGCAGGATAGGTGATGGGGGCTGGATAGGGATATGTAGTGTGAAGAGTTCTCACTTAGAAGCCCCCCCCCCCAAAAAAAATGACTGCTGTAGCTGGATTCCAAAATACCTTCATTTTTCTCCCTCTGAACCAAGTGGACTAGAAACTTTATTGTTCTCTCTGAAAAACACACACAGGCAAACATAAGCTGCGCAAGCCACATGAGGCAACTTCCAGAGGTATTTCTCTGCTTCCAAATTGGAGTGATTTTGGGGGGTTGTGGTGCATCCACATGGCTCTGATCGCCACTCTGCATCCCTGGTATACGCTTTCCCAAACCTGCTTTTCTCCAATCTTTTTTGGGAAGAACACAGTCCAAGCACGCTATCACATCATCTGCAAGGCACGTTTTCCAAGGCCAGAATCCGCTTTCTCACACCCATCCAATTAATTATTTTGTTTGTTTAGTACGTTTTAATCCCTCTTCCCAATGAGCTCAGGGGAGCATACATTGGTCTCCTCTCCTCACAACAGCCTTGTGAGGTAGGCTGGGCCGAGAGCGAATTACTGGCTCAAGGTCACCCTATAAATTTCACAGCCAGTGGGGTTTTGAACCCGGGTCGTTGTGGTTTCTTTAGCCCAACAAAACTGATGCTGTAATAAAATATGTTAGTCTTTACGATGCCCCAAGACACCTATTTGTTTTGTAAGGAGCAATTGGGGAAGAGATCTGAGACGAGTTCCAAGTGATTACAAACATTTCATGATGACTTGGCCTGAAATTCCAAATTGCTGCTGCTCAGACAGACGGCTCCTGCTCTTACATTCTGGTGTGTGTCGTATCTCCCATTTTGCCCCGGCCCCATTTGAGTGGTGTAATAATGGCCAAATCCCATTCAAATCATCAAAGAGTTGGTTTTTATACCCCGCTTTTCTCTACCTTCAAGGAGTCTCAAAGCTGCTTACAACTGCCTTCCCTTCCTCTCCCCACAGCCGACACCTTGTGAGGTAGGTGGGGATGAGAGAGTTTGGAGAGAGCTGTGACTAGCCCAAGGTCACCCAGCTGGCTTCAGGTGTAGGAGTGGGGAATCAAACCCAGTTCTCCAGATTAGAGTCTGTACTCTTAACCCCTACGCTACACTGGCTCATAAGTCAAACAGAATGGCTCCCGCAGGGCAGCAAGCCAACACTGCAGGGGCCTCTCTGTTCAGACCTGACCAGCAACACAGATTATGGGCATCACCTTACCCCAGGGGTGGGGAACGTCAGGCCCAGGGGCCGTTTAAGGCTCGCGAGATCATTTGGTCTGGCCCTTCGTGGGTCCCGGCAGATCTCTAGCTCAGAAGGATCTAAGACTGGTGATCCACCCGCAGACAGGAATAGCCTCTATTCAAGGCGGATGTGAGTTTGTTTTGCCGAGAAAAGGAACCTTTTTCCCCCCTTGCAGAAGAGTTGTTAGCATGGAGCTGCTAGGACCACCCAAGAAACTGTGTTAACTCTTTCCCACCTGGGCCGTGGAGAAACATTCCCTCTGTACTACAAGAGGGCTGGGGGCGGAAGTGGTGACAATGGAGGGGTTAAAGGGAGCAGGGCCAGAATGCGCGGCGAGGGGGGGGGGGAGTTCTTAGCTAATGTATCCTCATTTCACCTCTGCAGGTGGAAGTAGCAGGAGCCGGCTGTAGAATCCAGCCCCGACCATATGGAGCAGGAAGAACTCAGGCATGTGGCTGGACGGCTATGCCAGGCTGGTGCAACAGACCATCCTGTGCCACCAGGTGGCCAGTGCACCACTGGTTGGATGCCTGCCTGCTTGTCTGCACGGGGAGGGGGTCATCTGGGGCAGCTGCCTGCTTGGGGCTCGGTCGGCTATTTTTTAAATTGATAATTCTGTATGGCCCGCGAATGATGTTATAAATATCCAAATGGCCCTTGGCGGAAAAAAGGTTACCCACCCCTGCCTTACCCCATGACGTCTGGCTGGCAATGCAGGAGGAAGCAACTGATGAACTGACATAGATTACTGCTGCTGAGGAAGGGCCTGAACCAAATGACTCCTGCGGTGCTGGGGATCGGTCCTGCTCGTTCCTGGCTGCCAGCGATCCTTCAGGGCACGGCCTCACCAGGGACATTCCCGGTAAGTTCGATGGCCAGCCCACCCTGATCTATTCCCCCCTTCCCCCTTGCAACGCCCTTCTGGAACAGCCTGGAGCTTCATGGAGTCTGACGTCCTGTTTCAGCTCTGTGGGCAAGCAAGTGCCCACCGGAAGCCCTTACGCAGAAATTACAGGAACGTTCCCTTTCCTGCAGTTCACACCTGCAGAAAAACCAAACACCTAGCCAGCGTGGTGTAGTGGTTAAGAGCAGTGGTTGGGAGCGGTGGACTCTGATCTGGAGAACCAGGTTTGATTCCCCACTCCTCCACATGAGCGGCAGAGGCTAATCTGGTGAACCGGGTTGGTTTCCGCACTCCTTCACATGAAGCCAGCTGGGTCACCTTGGGCGAGTCACACTCTCTCAGTCCCACCTACCTAGAATCATAGAGTTGGGAACACCAGGGTCATCTAGTCCAACCCCCTGCACAATACAGAAAATGCTGAACTACCTCCCCCCCCACAAACACAGTGACCCCTACTCCATGTCCAGAAGATAGCCAAAATATCTTCCCTCTCATGATCTGCCTAAGGTCCTAGACTCAGCTGACAGATGGCCATCTAGCCTCTGTCAGGGAAGACAGGGAAGGAGCGCTCACCACCAGGGAAGGAGCGCTCACCACCTCCCGAGGAAGCCTGTTCCACTGAGGAACCGCGCTAACTGTTAGAAAATTCTTCCTAATGTCTACCTCCCAGGGTGTCTGTTGTGGGGCAGGGAAGGGCAGGTGATTGTAAGCCGGTTTCATTCTCCCTTAAGTGGGAGAGAAAGTTGGCATATGAAAACCAACTCTTCTTCTTCTTCTTCTAGAAGCAGCTGCGCTGTATACTTATATCAATTCACTGTGAAAGCAGTAACAGTAGTCTGAGATAGGATGCAGTTGTAAAGATTTGGAGAACGAAGCAAAAGCCAACCACCGGTAATTGTAGTCACAGCATGAGTTGTTAAAAAAGCTCAGTGGGTGACCGGTCCATTAATCCATTTTGTGCAGAAAACTTAATACCGAGCATGCAGTTTCTGAGAACGTGCCTCACAACGTTCCCAGTGTGAAGGAAAAGAGGCACCCTTCCTTATATTGTGTCCCTTGTAAGCGTCGACTTCACTGCTGAGGAAAAAGCAAATCTTAGAACTGTTCCCTGACGGGCGATTAAAATGCTGGAATGTTTTTGTGCAAATTCCAGCCGTTTTAACGCTGTCTTTAAAATCGCACTAAAACTCCTCCTGGGGAGAGGGGCATGTAGCTAGTTCATGTCTGGGAGTTTAGAGGCCTGGTTCACACATGCAGTAAAACAAGGTAGTCGAATGGAGGTAGAACGGACGGCGCCACTTCCAGACGGCAGCTGTCGAGTTGCGGAGAATTCCCTTTTGGGGTGCATCGGCAAGTTTACGAACTCCTGGGGTACAGAAGACCAGCTCAGCAAGCAAAGGGGCTTGTGCTGCTTTTCTAATTGCAGGGGCTTCTTTGTCCAAAGGAACATTTAAAGCTGGAACTGTCCGCCTGCACTCAGAAGGGGGGACAATCCATTCTGTCCCTTCAGCGTTCTGCCACCCACATTCTCCTGCACGTGTGAATGTGGCCTGCGCGTGAGAATCAAGATACTGCTTCAGGAGAGGGGGGATCAACAAGACCCGCAGATCCCATGGCTTGTTCAAGGTGAAATGGCAAAAACGATTTATTTTCTCTGTGTTTGTGATGGAGTCGCTATTTAAGTGTTTTACAAAAGCCGAGGCTTCTGGTCTCCCGCCATACATTTTGTCTCTGCTTCCTGTTTATTTATAGGAGCAGGTAGTTAGATGGGAGGTTAAAATAAGCTACTATTATGTACAACTTATTTATATCTTGCTTTTCTGCCTAATGGGGACCCAGAGTAGCTTATCACGTCACCCCCTGCTCGTCCAACCTGTCCCCTAGGGTTGCCAAACTCCAGGCTGGGGGTTGGAGATCTTCCGGGATTACAACTGATCTCCAGATGACAGAGATCTTTCTTGCAAAAATGCTCTCCCTGACATAGGAGAAAACTCCCTAACATGCAAGATTTCTATGTGAAGGGAATTGTTTTCCAGGATGGAGTGTCCAGTCCCATAAGGCCCAGTCAGAGGTATACTACCCCAAGGAAAGCTAGACTTTCATATGAAGAATCAGGTACCAACTAGACAAGATGGAGATCCTGGAAGAAAACATTGGTATGCTGCTCTAATTCAGATTGGGGTTGTGTGGAGAGGGGAGAGGGGGTTTAATCCTTCCACCACCACCTCGCTCAGTTTTTCCTGTTTAAACCATGTTTCTTCCCTCTGCCCTCACCTTCCCACTAGCTTTGGAGGGGAAACGAAGGGCTCTTTTGACGGTCTTTTCTAAGGTTCACAGAGAGCCAGCATAGTGTAGGGATTAGAGCATCTCACTAGGATCTGGGGGTTTGAATCCCCGCTCTGCCATGAAGCTGAGTGGGAGAATCTGGGCCAGTCGTTCTCTCTCATCCTGCCCTACCTCACAAGGGTGCCTTGTGATGTTAAAACTGGGAGGAAGAAGAAGAGTTGGTTTTTATATGCCAACTTTCTCTACCACTTAAGGAAGAATCAAACTGGCTTACAATCATCTTCCCTTTCCTTCCCCACAATAGACACCCTGTGAGGTAGGTGAGGCTGAGAAAGCTGTGAGAGAACTGTGACTAGCCCAAGGTCACCCAGCTGGCTTCATGTGTAGGAGTGGGGAAACCAACCCAATTCACCAGATTAGTGTCTGCTGCTCATGTGGAAGAGAGGGGAATCATACCCGGTTCTCCAGATTGGAGTCCACTGCTCCTAACTACCGCTCTTAATCACTATACCACGCTGGGAGAATAATGTTATAAAGCCACTTTGGGTCCCCATTGGATGGAAAAGCAGGGTATAAATGAATAAAATAAATCCAAGTGAGAACATTAAATGTCAGGATTTAGGGTTTCCCCCCATCAATCCAAAGGTTATGCATCCATTTGCCACAAACCAGGCTACTGCAGGCTCCAGAATGCAGGGATCTACTGTCTTCCTGAGTTAGAATTACACACTTTCTGCTGCCTTCTTTAAAATATTCCCATATACTGCATTTTAATCAATTGAAGAGGGGCTTGTGGGTAGGGTTGCCAGCAGGTCCCTCTTCGCCACCGGCGGGAGGTTTTGGGGCGGTGCCTGAGGAGGGCGGGGTTTGGGGAGGGGAGGGACTTCAACGCCATAGAGTCCAATTGCCCAAGCGGCCATGTTCTCCAGGGGAACCGATCTCTATCGGCTGGAGATCAGTTGTAATAGCAGGAGATCTCCAGCTAGGACCTGGAGGTTGGCAACCCTAATTGTGGAAGTGTCTCAGAGGGCACACACTTTGGCTGATGGTGTGAAAAGGCCTTCAGTGCCAAGACAGTAATTTAGATGGCATCTCTCTCTTTTGTTTCACCCTCCCCAATCTATAATTTTTTTGACAAGGGCATCCCTGGGTTGGGGCCCTGATAGTGGCCGTTAGATAGTCCTTGATTTTTGAGCTGGTGTTATCTGCGCGCCTGATAACTGGGTTCATGGCCCTTTGTTCCTCCACTGTGCAAAGGTCCAGGCTGCATAACCTCAGGAAAGGCTAACTGCGCAATGTTTAAATAACTGGTTAAAGAAACCCTTGTGGCCTTGGAGATGTGGTCTCTCTCTCCCCCACCCCAGACTGGATACCTCACACGTACACACAGAGAGCCCCAAACATAATCCCCTGCCCTAGTGGTAACAAAATAAATAGAGTTTGGCCTTTTATGCATGGGTTGGATCTCCTTGGTTGGTCCTGGGTTCATTGCACATTAATGTAACCCGATTTGGGGGGAACTGTATGCATTGGCTTGAATGATCCAGGGACGAAACTGTGTGCTAATCGAGCCATGAATACAGAAAAACAGTCTCCCAAGCTCAAATCAAACCCCACCCCTTTAAATGCTGCTCTGTAATTGGCTAACTTCGCAGTGCTCACTGTGAGAGAAGATTTCCTTCTCCCCAAACCCAACTGCCGCATAAAAAAGCATTTTAAGAACAAAAAAGTAAAAACGGTGCAATCTGAGAAGGGGGGGGAATCCAAGCCTCGTTTTTAAAAAGCCTTTTTTTGCTCAGAAAGAGCTCCGAGGTAGCAGGAAGCACTTGAATCCTCGCCTCTTTACACACTGCTTTGTGATTGGCTGTGAGAGAAGCCAATCTTCTGTGTTTCCCCGTTTAGTCATCTGCAGGTGCTTCGAGCCAGTCTGAGCTCAGGGGAGAGGGAAAAGTCGGATTAACAGAGGAACAGGAAGATCCGGGTTGGTTTTGCGTGGAAACAGCATCAACCTCCCAAGGAATGGGATATCATGCATACTGAAAAGTTAGATCCTGGCTGAAACAGGGAATAAAGGAGGTTACAGCGACCGTGCATAAATGACCGTGCATAAATGATACATTGCTCCTCTCTGTTTCAGCCAGAATCCAGAAAACACGGGCAAAACGTGTGGAAATGCGTGGGGAGAGCGAGGTGACCTCCTCCGGTCAGAAAAGGCATGCATAATCAAAGCAAAACTCTGAAGCGGGGCTGATTGTGGGGGGTGGGGGTGGGGGTGTGTGTGTCCGGGAGGAAATATCCATGCATAAAAGGCCAGTGTGTTTAGGCCCAGGTGCAGAAGCATCTGAGAACCGCAAGAATGTCCAGCTTCGCAGAAGTGAAGATATGCTTCAAGGATGGGAGAGTTGGTTGAGGGCCAAAAGATATTCATATGTATGAGAAAATTGTAATACTTTTTAAATAGACTTCGCGAAGATAAAAAATAGTGAGAATTAACTAACATTTTTTATATATTCTAAGAAGTTATTTTAAGTAAAGATAACCTCGTACGGTGTTTGAAGTTATAAGATAATGAGCTAACCAAGAATGTGCTCTTTATCAAGTGGGACAGTTAGCTATTATTAGGAGATGATTTTAAAATCCTATTAATATGGGAAGCTGCATTGATTTGAGAGCTTCTTCTCAGAAGGGGCTCCTTGCCCATAATCTGCTTACTTTTGGGTAAGAAACTCTTATGGACTCATGTAATTTCTCTCCTTTAATTACCTATGTAACAATGACGGATGGATGGTAAAATGCTTTGAGTTCTTAGCATAGACTAAATCAACAATCGTTATGCTTTAATAAGAAGAGCTTAGAATGGAAGGAAAGATTCTCTAATACTTACGTACTATACCTAGAACAAGCCTGTAGTGTTACTGAGGTGTACCTCTGGCTAGTTTAATGATCTAATATAGGAAGGCTCTCTGGATGCCTATACCTGAACCAGGCCTGAGTCATCCAGAACAATAACATAATAGCAGCCAGCAGATGAAAATTAAACTCATTCAGACCTCATGGGCCCTACCAGCTAATCTTAAAACTAGCAGAAGGCTGTTTGTTTATTCAAAATACTTCTTCCCCACCATTTCCAGCGATGGAACACCATAGCTTTAATTTTAGCATCAAAAGAAGTTATTGTCATACTGCTGCTGAAAGGCCCTGGTGGAGTACCTAGGGTTGTCAGCTCCAGGTTGGGAAATACCTGGAGATTTGGGTGTGGAGCCTGAGGACGGCAGGGTTGGGGTATAATGCCATAGAGTCCACATTCCAAGGCAGCCATTTTCTCCATGTGAACTGATCTCTGTCATCTGGAGATCAGTTGTAATCCCAAGAGATCTCCAGCCACCACCTGGAGGTTGGCAAACCCTAGGAATACTTGATGCTGTCACCTAAGAGGACCACCTAAAAAATACTCTGCCTTCCCAAAGGCCAGCAGAGATGGTGACCTCGTAAACGGTTCTGGAAGGCCACTCTGGCAGGGTTGCCAGGTCCCTCTTCACGACCGGCGGGAGGTTTTTGGGGCAGAGCCTGAGGAGGGCGGGGGGAGGGGAGGGACTTCAATGCCGTAGAGTCCAATTGCCCAAGCGGCCCTTTTCTCCAGGTGAGCTGATCTCTATCGGCTGGAGAACAGTTGTGTTAGCAGGAGATCTCCAGCTACTACCTGGATGTTGGCAACCCTACACTCTGGAGAAAGCCTGCCCAGCCAGGCTGAGGCTGCTCGCACCAGGTTGAAGATCTCTATCTTGGCCTTGATGACTTGGGGGTAAGTTATTCCAAATATGCTGCACAGCAGAGGCTCAGTCAAGTGCGTTGAGGCATGATTAGCAGAGCTGGCCTTTATCTGCTGAGCCCGACCGACACTATCTGTAGTTCAGAGTGGAAATTTCTTATCCGAGGGGGAGAGAGTCATATTTAGAAACTAGGGGAAGTGTAAAGTACTGGCTGCCTTTCTGGGGTGGGAGGAGCACCTCTACTTTTCTCTGCACCTTTGGCCTTGCCTGACCCCGGCTCTGTCATTGGGCGAAAACGCACGGTCACTTTATCCTCCTTTAATCCCTGTTTTAGCCAGGATCGAACGCACATTAGGCGAAACGCATGGGTTCGATCCTGGTTGAATCCTGGCTGAAACAGGGATTAAAGGAGGATAAAGTGACCATGCGTTTTCGCCCAAGGGACCTTAAAGCCAAGGCCCTGTTTAAGGGAGCAGGCTGGTCAAGTCAAAACCAAAAGGCGGAAGTGCAAGTCCTCACACCTCAGGGTAACACTACCACCAGCTAGAGACGAAGGGACAGAGCCTCTAATAGGGTTGCCAACTTCCAGGTACTGAAGTGTCTTATAGAGTCCAATGAAGACAACTACGAGGAGGTTAAAAAGAGCAACAGTTCTTTATTTAGCTAAACACAGACCTGGGGGTGAAATAACCCACAAATAAGATGCAGAGTTACTCACCCGAGAAACAAAGGAAAGTCAGTATCATTTATGCATTCGCATGGGGCAGGCCCATGGCTGCTGACAAGCAGATTGATACACAAAAGCACCAGTGCAAATTAAGTGTCTACTCTACTCTAATTAGCATAACCTATAGATATTGCCCGAAGGCGTCACTTAGTGAGTGCCTGATCTTGTGAGCTCGGTAACCAGAAACCACATTCCTGAAGATGAACGTAATTCAGAGCTCTCTACTGGTGAGAGGCTGTACCAGGCACAGAGAGCATGATTTGTTGGTTCATGGCTCCCGGATGCCAACTTCCCCAAAGCTTCCATGTGTGTGCGTATGAATACATAGTGTTCTAAACCAGCCCTTATATCTGGGCATTACAGTACTAGCTGGAGATCTCCCGCTATTACAACTGATCTCCAGCCGATAGTAATCAGTTCACCTGGAGAAAATGGCCACTTTGGCAATTGGACTATGGTATTGAAGTCCCTCCCCTCCCCAAACCCCACCCTCCTCAGGCCAAAAACCTCCCGCCGGTGGTGAAGAGGGACCTGGCAACCCAAGCCTCTAACCCTCCTGGGGCTAAGAACAAGAAAGTCAGCCATGCAAGGCAGGATGTTTACAAAGTGAATCCAAGAGAACAGTTGTCTGGTAGCTGTAGCCAATACGGGCTAAAGTAATGAATTCAGATTGAAGCCCCCAAACCCAAGAACACAACCAAATATAAGTAAAGGGATTATAATAAAATTGTGCAGGAATATACAATAAAAAGCAGTGAATGGCGAGGATAACATAATAAAGATGTATCTCTAAGCTAAGCACATCTACAAACGTTGGTTCTGGACCCAGCAAAACTGAGTCTAACAGGGTTTCAAAATTCAAAGTCCAAGACCAGTCAGCCTGACCCGGAATAAAAAAAACCAGATTCAAAAAGTGTCCCAAAATCAGACGTACACGAGGATGAAAGATCTCTCCTTTGTGCTCAACAACCCAACCCACATTGGCCTAATTCTAGTTAACCAATCAAATGTATAGCAAATGATGTAACTTGAGAGCCATTGTGGCGCAGTGGTTAAGAGCGGTGGACTTCAATCTGGAGAACCGGGTTTGATTCCCCACTCCTCACCATGAGTAGCGGAGGCTAATCTGGTGAACCGGATTGGTTTCCCTACTCCTACACATAAAGCCAGCTGGGTGACCTTCGGCTAGTCGCAGTTCTCTCTGAACTCTCTCAGCCCTACCTATCTCACAAGGTGTCTATTGTGGGGAGAGGAAGAGAAGATGATTGTAAGCCACCCGTTTACCACCCATTTACCACCCATTTACCACTTGTTAACCACTTGTTTACCACCTGTTAACCCCCTGTTTACCACTTGTTAACCACCAGTTAACCACCCGTTTACCACCCGTTAACCACATGTTCACCACCTGTTAATCACATGCTTACTACTTGTTAACCACCCATTTACCACCCATTAACCACCCATTAACCACTCACCACCACCTGTTTACCACCCATTTACCACTTGTTAACCACTCATTAACCACTCATTTATCACACATTAACCATCTGTTTACCACCTGTTAACCACCCATTTACCACTTGTTTACCACCCATTAACCATCCATTTACCACCCATTGCCACCTGTTTACCACCCATTTACCACTTGTTAACCACTCATTAACCACTCATTCATCACACATTAACCATCCGTTTACCACCTGTTAACCACCCATTTACCACTTGTTTACCACCCATTAATCACTTATTTACCACCCATTTACCACCCATTTACCACATGTTAACCACCCATTTACCACTTGTTTACCACCCAATAATCACTTATTTACCACCCATTTACCACCCATTAACCACCCATTAACCACTTGTTAACCACTCATTAACCACTCATTTATCACACATTAACCATCTGTTTACCACCTGTTAACCACCCATTTACCACTTGTTTACCACCCATTAATCACTTATTTACCACCCATTTACCACTTGTTTACCACCCAATAATCACTTATTTACCACCCATTTACCACCCATTAACCACCCATTAACCACTTGTTAACCACTCATTAACCACTCATTTATCACACATTAACCATCTGTTTACCACCTGTTAACCACCCATTTACCACTTGTTTACCACCCATTAATCACTTATTTACCACCCATTTACCACCCATTTACCACATGTTAACCACCCATTTACCACTTTACCACCTGTTAACCACCCATTTACCACTTGTTTACCACCCAATAATCACTTATCTACCACCCATTTACCACCCATTAACCACCCATTAACCACTTGTTAACCACTCGTTAACCACCCATTTATCACACATTAACCATCCGTTTACCACCTGTTAACCACCCATTTACCACTTGTTTACCACCCAATAATCACTTATTTACCACCCATTTACCACCCATTAACCACCCATTAACCACTTGTTAACCACTCATTAACCACTCATTTATCACACATTAACCATCTGTTTACCACCTGTTAACCACCCATTTACCACTTGTTTACCGCCCATTAATCACTTATTTACCACCCATTTACCACCCATTAACCACCCATTAACCACTTGTTAACCACTCATTAACCACTCGTTTATCACACATTGACCATCTGTTTACCACCTGTTAACCACCCATTTACCACTTGTTTACCACTCGTTAACCACCCATTTACCACCCATTACCACCTGTTTACCACCCATTTACCACTTGTTAACCACTCATTAACCACTCATTAACCACTCATTTATCACACATTAACCATCTGTTTACCACCTGTTAATCACCCATTTACCACTTGTTTACCACCCATTAATCACTTATTTACCACCCATTTACCACCCATCAACCAACCTGTTTATTGCCAGTTCACCACCCATTTACCACATGTTTACCACCCGTTTACCATTGTTTACCACCCATTTACCACCCATTTACCAATAGGTTACCACCCATTTGCCACCCATTTACCACCTGTTTACCAATAGGTTACCACCAAGTTACCAATAGGTTACCACCAAGTTACCAATAGGTTGCTATTGGGTTGCTAATTTCTCAGGCATCCATGACTGTAGCCACACCAACCGTGAAAGCCATTGTAGGCACCTTGGAGAAATCTCCAGCACAGAATCTAGCATTAGCTAATCTAGTGCCCATAGCCAAGGTCTTCACTCTGGTTCTGGACACCAGACTTGAGCCAGGCTCATTGAAGGCACTATGACCATCTGGACCAATACCTATAATGGAGACGGTTCAAGGAAAGGCAACATTACTTCAGCTTTAGTACAATGAAAACACAACCATAACAGGAAGAGTTGCAAGTGTGCCTGAGCTCGTGAATCATTGTTGCGTACATATGCTCACCTTCCATACACAAATCCTTAGGAGAAGAGCATTCATTTTCAGGAACTGCCTGAAAGAAGAATGGAGCAACAACGTTTACATTGGTTTCCAAGAAGCAGCTTCTGCTCACACTCCTTCAGTTTTAAAGGAATTAGAGAATTTCACCTATTTCGTGCTCCAAGAACTACTAGGCATGCATAGCGCTAATAGAAGTTACAGAAAATGTGCAATCTTAGAAGCAAGCCCCATTAAATCCATAGGACTTACTCATCAGTAAACAGGAATAGAATGAGGTAGTATGTCTAGTAAGTGACTGTTGCTCTGTGCATTTGAATAGGTTTGCCATACAGTTACAGCAAACCACATACTGTATGGTGTAGTGGTTAAGAGCGGTGGACTCTAATCTGGAGAACCGGGTTCGATTCCCTGCTCCTCCACATGAAGCCTGCTGGGTGACCTTGGGCCAGTCACAGTTCTCTCTCTCTCTCTCTCTCTCTCTTTCTCTCTCGTACTGCTCATACAGCTATAGCCTTGAGCAGAAAATAAAGGAATAAAAATTCCTTACTTATTACGGTTATTCTTTTGGTATTTAATTATTGCCCCTATTAATTTTGCCACAGACGGAGTAACGGAATCACTCGTATCTGATAGTAGTCATGCCAGCTGCTCCCTCCAGATGCCTCGCAGGACATTTCCATAAGGCGATGGCCTTATATCCAGTTAAGGTATATAGATACATCCAGTTAGGAGCATGGGAGATTCAATATATTTTTTCCCCAGCAATGGAGTAAAAAAATGTGCATGTTCTCGTAGACTTGTCACAAATGGTGGTGGAAAGCTCCAACACAAGGTTCTGCTTCCAGAGACTTCAGAGGTTAGTTGCTGCAGGGTTTCTTGGACTGGCTTCTTTCTGTTCCCGCTTCTTTTATTTTTTTATTTTTTTAAATAAAATTTATTGAAGAACAACAATAACAAAAAACAAGAAACAATAACAGCAACTAAGAGAAGCATAAAAAATTACAACTTTCATGATTTAAATGTTCCCGCTTCTTTTCCACTGCTTTTCCACAGTGACAGGTTTAATGCTTGTTCATAACATGTTGGTGGATCCCTTATACAGTGTAAAAGAAGTGTTCCCGCAGAAATAGTGTGCATTTATTAACCCTCTCCGGGCCAAAATGTCCCCAGAACGTTCATCTTTCATTTTTAAAATAGCAGTTGAATATATCATTATGACATAACAGTGTGTCTCTTTGGTTCTCCAAGTTCCCAGCTTTCTTAAAAAAGCTACTTTTGTTGCAAATATGTTTCCCCTTATATCTCTGCAATGAAAAGGGCTAGAGACTCACTTGTTAAAAATCAAAGCTGGAAATTACGAGAATCTGCAAGATACATTGTTATAACATAAGATTGATATAATGATGTCATGTGCTGATAAAAAGAGTCATGGTGCCAGAGGGAGTGAACTACTGCTTCTGGGGACAGGGGAAGGTAAGATGGCTGTTGTGTGGGTTGGCCTGGCAAAATCCTACTCACATTACAGCCATCTAGGGTTTGCTGAGATCTTTCTCACAAATTTGCAGCCAAGCAGATTTGGGAAAAATTAGAGACAAGCAAGGGAAACCCCAGGAGATGCACAAATGCACAATAATGCAGTGAAGAAGCAGGGGTGTGGGGGGAAAACACTTCCCAACAGCACCAAGCGTGGGCCAAATACTGTGGGTGGACATGTCTGGGAGAAATGCTAAGCAGATCTACTCAGATGTCCAATTTTATTTAGTGAGGCTTACTCCCAGGAATGTGTTCTCAGGCTCTAACCTCCTACATCACTGTACTCCAACATCTTTGAAGTTCTTGAGTGTAGTGGTTATCCATGGTGTAGTGGTTAACAGTGGCAGACTCTCATCTGGAGAGCCAGATTTAATTCCACACTGCTCCACATGAAGCCTGCTGGGTGACCTTGGGCTAGTCACAGTTCTCTCAGAACTCTCTCAGTCCCACCTACCTCACAAGGTGTCTGTTGTGGGGAGGGGAAGGTGATTGTGATTGTAAGCTGCTTTGACACTCCCCCAGGTAGAGAAAAGGTGGGTATAAAAAACCAACTCTTCTTCTTACCTTCATGCATGCTTGGATCCTCTCTGTGGGCACCTGCTGTCCCTTTTGTCAAATCCCTCTTCAAACACCAAAGCTTCATGCAGCTTTCTATCCAACTCAGCCAGCAGTTGCATTACTGTTTTCATTCACTTCCATCCACTGTACACAAGGCACATCCTCCCCACCTTCCCTTTATTATTGCACTCGATTTCATTCTCACCCACTGCCTGAGTTAAGATGGTATATTCTAGGTGGCCCTACAGAAGGGGCTACAATCCGCCAGTTCAAGATACTACAGAAGTTTCAACTGCAAGCCGGATTAAAGAATATCTGTGTTAAACAACCTGGGACAACCACTGCCAGTCTGAGTAGAGGAAGGGCTGTAGCTCTGTGGTAGAGCATCTGCTTGGCATGCAGAAGGTCCCAGGTTAAATCCCTGGCATCTCCAGTTAAAGGGACCGGGCAAGTAGGTGATGTGAAAGACCTCCACCTGAGACCCCAGAGAGCCACTGCCAGTCTGAGTAGACAATACTGACTTTGATGGACCAAGGGTCTGGTTCAGTATAATTTGTTTAATGCTCGTTCCTGGCCATTCCAGGGTGTTCCGGAGGCATTTTGTCCTGGAAAAGGTTAATAAATGCGCACTCTCTCTGCGTTTTGATTTCTAAAATATTATTCTGGAGTATCTGCAACGCATACCACTGTTTTTTTGTGGAACTATTATTTGTTTAATGCCCGTTCCGGCCCGTTACGGCTTTTACCCTGTCCCATGATACAACTTTCTGCTTGTAATTCTTTCCCAACAAGAAAGTAGACGCCTTTGAAATGTGGTGTTGGAGGAGAGTGTTACGGATACCGCGGACTGCCAATGAAACAAATCAGTGGGTTCTAGATCAAGTCAAGCCTGAACTGACCCTGGAAGCTAAAATGGCTAAACTGAGGCTGTCGTATTTTGGCCCCATCATGAGACGACAAGAGTCACTGGAAAAGACGGTCATGCTAGGAAAAGTGGAGGGCAGCAGGAAAAGAGGAAGACCCAACAAGAGATGGATGGACTCAATAAAGGAAGCCACGGCCCTGTTTGCAAGATCTGAGCAAGGCTGTCAAATATAGGACATTTTGGAGGACATTGATTCACTTAACACCCCCCCCCCCCAATTGTCAGTATGCTGGGCAACCTGGAAGGTTTTCGCCGTGGAATCGGATGTACCAGCATTCTAACAAGATCTTAATATCTACGGCTCCATTCATAATTTTTAGTTTTCCCGAGGAAGGGGGTCCCGCCTTGTCTCCCCCCTCCTCGTGCAAATCCACCGGCCTCATCTGGGCGGGGGAGGAGGGGTCAGAGAAGGGGGCGTCTCTTCTGCCATTGGGTACATTTGGGCTGGAGGAGGCGGGGTCTGGCCGGCGGGAAGGAAGAAACCCGGGGAATCCCTCCTTCCCTTGTGGATGGGAGCGGCCGTTTGCAAGTAAGTCGGTTCCGGGGCTCAGGGTTGCCGTCTGTTCGCCTCCTCCTCTGCGTGAGTGAGATCAGCAGTGCAAAGGGCGCACGCAAAAATCAATTGCAATTGTTTAAATTGCAATTGTTTAAATTGGAAATCAGCCTTCCAGTTTTGCTGCAGCGTTCCTACCTGCCAAGTAAGGTTGCCGGGTCCCTATTTTTTTTTTGGGGGGGGGGGGTTGGTGCCTGAGGGAAGCGGAGGGGCTTCAATGCCATAGAGTCCAATTGCCAAAGTGGCCATTTTCTCCAGGGGGACTGGTCTCTATTGGCTGGAGATCAGTTGTAATAGCAGGAGGTCTCCAGCTAGTACCTGGAGGTTGGCAACCCTACTTCCAAGCCTCCGAAGGGAAACGGAGGAGAAAGCAGGGGCCAATCACTGCTAAGGATAGGGCTGCCAGCTTTGGGTTGGGAAATACCTGGAGATTTTGGGGGCGGAGCCTGGGGAGGGTGGGGTTTGGTGAGGGGAGGGACTATAATGCCATAGAGTCCAATGGCCAAAGCGGCCATTTTCTCCAGGTGAACTGATCTCTGTGGGATGGAGATCAGTTGTAATAGCAGGGGATCTCCAGCTCGTTCCTGGAGGTTGGCAATCCTATTCAATGGCCAGTTAGGCAGCTTTTGTGGTTGAGGGGGCTGTTTGGCTTCTGCCCCAATAAATCTGTTCATTTTGAAGGTGGTCCCACAAGAAGACTCTCTGTTTTGGCCAGGTTCATCTAGTGGCATCTTCAATTCTAACAACATTTGTTTCAATATGATTTGAAAGTGGGCCACTTCGTCAGATGGCAATGTGATAGAAAATTGCACTGTGACATTTTATGGGGCATGTGGAGGACAGGAATCAAGGCTTCCACCTCTAATCAAATAACGTGGAATTGTTTAAATTGCAATTGTTTAAATTGGAAATCTGCCTTCCAGTTTTGCTGCAGCGTTCCTACCTGCCAAGTAGGGTTGCCGGGTCCCTATTTTTTTTGGGGGTGGGTTGGAGCCTGAGGGAGGCGGAGGGGCTTCAATGCCATAGAGTCCAATTGCCAAAGTGGCCATTTTCAGTATTACTCCTCTGAAGATGCCGGCCACAGCTGCTGGCGAAACGTCAGGAAAGAAAATACCAAGACCACGGTTACACAGCCCAGATAACCTACGAGAACCAAATAACGTGGAAGTTGGTCAAGATAGGCCCTGTTTACTTCCAAATAAGGGTTAGAACTGCAGTCATGAATTGGGGATGTGTGCTGGACGTGCTTTCTAACAGAGTTACCAGTCAAAGTATACCATGTTTAAACCAATTTCCTTTTTTAATGGGAAAGCTGAGTTAGAGAACTGGCCTACAGTGTTGTCTGCTCTGGCCGGCAGCGGCTGTCCAGGATCTCAGATGGGAGTCTTTCACATCCCCTCCTTCCTGATTCTTTTATTTGGAGCTGCCAGGGACTGAACCTGGGATCTTCTGCATGCAAACAGGTGCTCTACCACTGAGCCATGGCTCAAAACATGATACTGCCTTATACAGAACCAGAATGCAGGTCCATCAAGGTCAGTATTGGCTACTCTGACTGACAGCAGCTCTCCAGTGTCACATCATCTCCCACCTGATCCCATTTAAAACTAGAGATGCTGGGAATTGAACCCAGGACCTCCTGCATGCAAAGTCCATCTCATCCAGTATCCACAAAACAATCCTTATAAATATGCATGTCCATACATGGCTACTTGGAGCTGCCTTATAGTAAGCCCGTCTACCAAGGTCAATGTTTTCTATTCTGTCAGCGGCTCTCTGGGGTCTTTGGCAGAGATCTTTCATATCATCTATCTCATCCTTTTAACTAGAGCTGGTGAGGATTTGAACCTGGGACTTCCTGCAGACAAAGCAAATGCCCAGCCATTGAGCCGCAGTCCTTTCGGTTAATTCAGTGGCACCAAAAAGGAAAAGGAAAGACCTTTCAGCCTACAAAAACATATGCCACAATAAGCATCTTAGTCCGTAACAAACTTTCCTTTTGGTTTTACTGATTTTCAGTGTTGTTTATTTCCAAGTGACCATGCTGGGAATCGCAGCCTTAAATTGGTATTTTGACCAGTTGCAAAAGACGGTATGGGTTTCTGTGGCCCATTTTCTCCAGGTGAAATGATCTCTGTTGCCTGGAGATCAGTTATAATAGCAGAAGATCTCCAGCCAGTACCTGGAGGTTACAAACTTATAAACACAGCAGCATAAGACAACAAAACACATAAACCTTACTATGCAAAGTACTATGTGCAGTAGTCAAATACAGTGAATAAATATATACAGTGATGTTAGCTAAACAAATAGAACTATATACAAAAGTTAAACTTTTTTTTTAGAACCAGTGTCTTTGGAGTTATTGTCCATAAGTAATCCTTTCAAGGTTGCCACATTTGGGTGCCTTGTTGTTGAAGTGCAGGCATATTAACTTCCTTGAACATATTCTGATATATTCTGATGAAGACCTCAGGTCGAAAGTGGGAGTTAATTCGGATCCCTGTTATACACCTTGGACTGTGAAATTTGTATGATCCCAACTTCATATTGTCAGTGCAATCAACAGGATACAACTCCGTATTGCACTTCAACAACAAGGCACCCAAATGCGGCAACCTTGAAAGGATACTTATGGACAATAACTCCAAAGACACTGGTTCTAAAAAAGAACGTTTAACTTTTGTATGTAGTTCTATTTGTTTAGCTAACATCACTGTATATATTTATTCACTGTATTTGACTACTGCACATAGAATATAGCACTCTTTGCATAGTCTGATTTATGTGTTTTGTCGTCTTATGCTGCTGTGTTTATAAGTTTGTAACTAACATTACAGCAGGCTGATTACTTATTTGCCAGTACCTGGAGGTTGGCAACACTATCCAAGCCCCACCCCCAAATCACCAAGTATTTCCCAACCCAGAGTTGGCCACCCCACACATGCTACCAGAAGACTAAACAGTAGAGTCCCAGCTGCTAGTAAATTGTTTAGATCAATCCATTTCAAACATTTGGATAGAGTAAACAAGTGCTGATACTTTGCAAAAAGGAAGTTAAGTGGCTGATAATAATACTCCAATGTGGACTCTATTAGCTGGATTGATTTAGACATATATATGATGCTATAGGACTGTTTATATATATATATTGGTTGGTAATGTACATTATCTTATAAGTAATTACACTTTTGGTTATCTAAAAAAAAAGCTGGGCAATTTTCTGCTGTTATTCATTTCAGTACCTGGAGTTTGGCAACCCTATTCAATGGCCAGCTTGGTGATCAGCTGTAGTTCTTTTGTTAATCTACAGCAGGATCATTGTTCACAGTTTGTGAACTTGGGATGCCTTTCAGGCAACCCATTCTGAATTGTAAATACGCTGGAACTTTTAAGAAACCTGTAACCATGGGAAATTTGAGTGTTGTTGTTGTTACTATCAAGTCATAGTCAATTTATAGCAATCTCATAGGGTGTTCAGAGGTGGCTTGTTATTGCCTGTGTCTGCATAGGAACGCTGGACTTCCTTGGTAGTCTTCCACCTAAGACCTAAGAAGGGCTGACTCTTATTAGCTTCCGAGAGCTGATGAGATTGAGCTAGCCAGGTAGTGAAATTTCATAGAATTATAGAGTTGGAAGGAACCACCAGGGTCATCTAGTCGAACCCCCCTGCACAATGCAGGAAATTCACAACTACCTCCCCCCCCACGCCCCCAGTGACCCCTAATCCATGCCCAGAAGATGGCCAAGATGCCCTTCCTCTCATGATCTGCCTAAGGTCATAGAATCAGCATTGCTGACAGATGGCCAACTAGCCTCTGCTTAAAAACCTCCAGGGAAGGAGAGCTCACCACCTCCCGAGGAAGCCTGTTCCCCTGAGGAACCGCTCTAACTGTTAGAAAGTTCTTCCTAATGTCTAGACGGAAACTCTTTTGTTTTAATTTCAACCCATTGGTTCTGGTCCGAGCTTCTGGGGCAACAGAAAACAACTTGGCACCATCCTCTATATGACAGCCCTTCAAGTACTTGGAGATGGTTATCATATACCCTCTCAGTCTTCTCCTCTTCAGGCAAAACATACCTAGCTCCAAATTTAACAGGAAGGACTTTCTAATATGCCAGTGGCAACAGATTGCTGGCTGTTCTTCAGCTCAGAATTGTTAATTGTGCCCGGACAAAAGCCTTTTGCCCAAAGATACTGGGATGGGCCTGGAAGAGGAGTGCAAATTGTGACAAGTGCCAGGAAACTGGAATGAGTGGAAAGATATTGAGAAGATGAAAGATGGTAATTTGGCTTAACAGTCACAAGGTAAAAACCCAACGTTCAGCCAGTCACAAAGCCGTTCGGGTGCACATCATTTTCAACACTTTTCTTTGCAACCATGAGGACTAGAATCTTAGAATGCCACCTCCTGTGCTCCCTCTTAGGCTACAGAAAGTCTCTCGTCGTCTGAACGCAGATGAAACGGAAGGGCAGAACTCCTGCAGAGGAGAAGCGGGAGGCTTGTGGCGTCTGGCTGGATACTTCAGCCTTCAAAAGACGTAAAATGCAGGTAATGGGTTGATAGGCAGGGCTGGGAAAATATTTTCCTCTTCTGTGCGTCCATTTAATATAGTCTTTTATGTGTGTGTTTTTAATCATTGCTTTCTTTGCATTGTAAACCGCCTTGAGTTCTGCAAATTAGGAAGCTGGCAAATAAATGTTTTAAATAAATTAATACACTTTTTGATGCCTCTCGGGAAAGGGGGGTGTCTTCATTGGACTTTGTATGAGTGAGGAGAGGTAGAGAGGGTGTGGGTCTGCTTATTTTTGAGTCTTCAGAGTTTTTGTTCAGAGCACCAGAGACCTACATTAAGGTTTTGTATAAAACTATTATTTTTTAAAAAGTAGCATTTGAACCATCAGCTGTTCCAAGTGCTTCAGATCCATTGTTTTGGGGGACGAGCACCCCCATTAGAAGAGTGGATCCAACCAGAAGGAAGCTGGGTGGTACCCACCCATCACAGGCCTTTTTTGGTGATGGCTCCTTGATTGTAGAATGTCTTCCATGCAGCAACTCACCTGGCTCCTAGCTTGTTAAGCATTAGGTAACAGGTGAAACCATTTTTATTTGCCCACAGATTTAGTTAATTGTATGTGGGCGGGTGGGTGGGGGTGGAAAATTTTCTACTGCTTACTTATTCTGTGGAAAATTTTCCATTTCTAATTTCGGGGAAAATTTAAATATTTATGTGCAATACTTTCCTAACAAGTGAACCTATTTTGTTGCTCTGATAACATAAAATACATTATTTATAACTTAGCATATAAAATAGTATTAAATGGTGTATTTATGGAATTTAAACGTATAAACGCCTTAGTTTTCTATAAGCAAAATTGGAAATGCACCCAGTATTAAAGCAAGAGAGAGCTACAAACTGCTGCACTTTGTGCTATCTTCGCACATATCGGGACCTCATCTCCTGGTACATCCCCGAAGGACGTTACGTTCTACTGATAATAATCCGTTGGTGGTCCCCTGCCCTAGGAGTGACCTTGGGTGCAGCTGGGTGACCTTGGGCTAGTCACAGCTCTCTCAGCCCCACCGACCTCACAGGGTGTCTGTTGTGGGGAGAGGAATGGAAGGTGATTGTAAGCTGGTTTGTGTCTACCTTAAGTGGTAGAGAAAGTTGTCATATAAAAACCAACTCTTTTTCCTGGATCTCCCCCCCTCCCCGGACTGTTCTAAAAACAGGTAAAGTGGCAACACTGGCTACTTTCCATCCCTTCCTGTACGGAGGTCTATTTTAGCAACCCGTTACATGTGCTGGTTAGTACTTTGATAATTTCTCATTGGAGCTCCTTAAAAATCCTCGGGCATGCCATCCGGACGTGGAAACGTATTCATTTTCAGGTTGCCTAGTAGTACTAGAACCTCACCACTAGTAACCTCAATTTGACTCGGTTCATCCGAGGAGTTGCAGTTGGGGTGTTGCCGATGGATCCTGCTTCAATCCACTTGCAACGATGGCAGCGAATCATTCGGAAGCTAAGGGATGTGGGCTTAACTGCTATTGCGGAGCAGGCCGTAGCGTTGTCCGTGATGGTGTCATGAGTTCTAATCCTGCGTTTCTCTGTTCTCTCACAGACCCTAATAGCTAAGCCAAATTTAAGCATGCAGAACAGGCCCTTGCTGTATCCTGCTCTGGAAAAAGCGCCTCTTCCCTTCACCAAGCAAACCACCATCTCCACCTTCTTCATGACTCAAGCAGAAGGTATGTGGGGTTCTCCCCGCCCCAGGGGACAGCAACTCCTTCTCCTAGACACTTGCGGTGGGAAGGAGTTGGGAAGCTGCAGTGCAAAGTGGCTTGAAAGGCCTTTAAAAAAAAAAGATTCCTTCTTGAAGTCTGTATTTGTATAGGTCCGGTGAGGTCAGAATGAAGTACTAGCCAAAGGTGAACCTCTTCTTGTTTGCACCACTGAACGTTGCATTTCTCAGAGGCAAAGAACTGGGTGTTCATTTGAATCCACATGTTGTTATGTGTTAAGCTGAGTTGGTTTGTGTTCTACCCTCGCCCTTTGGCCTTCCTTGACTCCCTGTATTTCATTTCATTAACCTTTAATAGGCATAGTTCAAAAGACATCTCGTACAAATTCTCACGATCAAAGTCAAATCACACCAACCCAAGATGAACTCCCTGTATCTAGTAACTTAAAGCAGGGATGGGGAACCTTTTTTCTGCCAAGGGCCATTGGATATTTATAACATCCTTCGTGGGCCATACAAAATTATCAACTTAAAAATTAGCCTGCTATATTTGGTCAGACATTTAGCAAAGAGGCACGACCGGAGACGGCTTCAAGTGTTTGCCACATAGAGTGACTCACTTTTGAGCTCTGCTGTCCCCAGCTGGGCCCAAGAGATTCAGGCAGGGCAGCATCCTTCTGAGCTAGAGATCTGCCAGGACCCATGAAGGGCCAGACCAAATGATTTCGCGGGCCTTATACGGCCCCCGGGCCTGACGTTCCCCACCCGACTTAAAGGCTGGCCCACATTTAGGTAAACAGATCCACACATCACATTCGGCCGTCACTAGGATACAGAATTGTGCAAACCCTGAGTTTTATTAAAAACAATGTTAGTAAGGTGGGGGGTAACAACCCCTCAGAGGGCCCCATGGCGCAGAGTGGTAAGCTGCAGTGCTGCAGTCAAAAGCTCTGCTCACGACCTGACTTTGATCCCGATGGGAGTCGGTTTCAGGTAGCTGGCTCAAGGTTAACTCGGACTTCCATCCTTCCGAGGTCGGTAAAACGAGTACCCAGCTTGCTGGGGGTAACGTGTAGACGACTGGGGAAGGCAATGGCAAACCACCCTTTAAACAGTCTGCCTAGTAAACATCGGGATGTGACTCATGGGTCAGTAATGACCTGGTGCTTGCACAGGGGACCTTTACCTTTATAACAATCCCTTACAGTTAACAGCAATGTCACCACCTTTGCAGAGGTTGCAAAACAAAAACAAACAACCACCCACCCACCCTTTAGTGACCCAAAAGATGGGTGCAGAACCGTAGCGGTGACAGCCACTTGCGACGAGAGGAAGCAGGTTCCAGCTTGCCTCCCCACCAGCTAGCTTCCCCTCTCCCATTTGCCGCACTGGCGGGGAGGGCAGAATGTGGCCAGGGTGGCAGAAAGGAAGTCCCGGAGGGGGAGGACGGCAGCAAGGAGATGCAAGGGTAAGGGAGGCAAGTGGGAGGCAGCAGGGCAGAAACTGGGACTCTCCTGTCACTCCTCACAAATCCCCACTTCTGTGCTATAAGTCTTTCAAACAGTCCAGTTTTATTCACATAGGAGAATAGGAGGAGTGACAATGGGAAGGTTCAAAGTGGTCTTTATATATACTGGAGTGTGTGTGGGGAAGAGCGGAGGCAGCATGCAGGCCTAGCCCCAGGAGCTGTGTCAGTCCCCGAGGCAGCAGTCGGTGCTACAAGGAGCAGCTGAAACCGCAGAGCAGCTTCTGTTGTGCAGTATTTGTTTTGAGGCTCAGCGCCTACAGCCCCAGCTGGTGGATCAAGCCAGCAAAACATTCACCACCCACTGGGGCGCACGGCGTCCTCTTTCCAGCTAGGAACATGTACACAGAAGGCAGCTTCTGCTTGCGTAGGGCCCAGCTGGAGAGGAGTGTATGAATACTCTTCCACAAGTATCCTAAATACTAATACGTTAACGGCTGTGTATCAGAGGTTTCAAACTGTATGGGTACTAAGTGAGGGCCACTTACAGCCCATTCCTGAGCCTTTTGGCAGCCGGGAACAGCATGGCCGCGACGCCACTGCGGCGCCTCCAAAGCAGTTCCCCGGCCGCCGAAAGACTTATAAAAAGCCTTTTTAAATGTTTTCTCCAGAAAATGGGGCATTTTCCCCCATAGAAAATAGCGAGACGGTGCCAGGAAAAACCTGGAGCAGCAGTGCTGTTGCTAGAGGGGGCGTTCCTGGGCTGGAGGGGTTTAGGAAGCTAACTGTCAGCTCTGCCCCCAGGAACACAACCCCACCCCACGCCAGCGCATGTCTCTTCCAGGCTTTAAGTCCCGGAGAGACTGTGCCACTGGGGAAATGGCTTGCAGCTCCATGACACCCAGGCGCCAATGGAACTGCCCCCACCGCCTCTTATTAAAGAATAAGCTGGCAGTGGGGGGCACTTAAGCTGGCAGTGGGGGTCACACCGCCTCCTACACCCAATTGCCCCCCCCCCAATCTCAGGAATGAGCTCTTAATGACTGACAGGCTTCTCTGGGGAAAAGCACCCTGGGTTGGATCCCTGCAACTGTTCAGAAGAGCATCTTGCACCTTCTGGTGGAGGAAAGCACATCCACTAGTGCAACAGTTGCAACGGGATCAAACGCTGGGCCTTTAGCTATGGACCCTCTTCTGTAAAGCAGCACTGAATGTGTTGTAAGAGGGGGCTAGAGTTCATGCTACTCTGCAGAAACTGACTACACCCTCATCTCCTACAATGGCCCTTGAGCTTCTCAGCAAACAGGCCAAAAGTGGAAAGCTTGCCTGAGGGGCTAGAGGCTTGCTAATCGTACACAGTACATAATTCTAGGAAGGTCTATACCAGGCTTGTCCAAACTGCGGCCCAGGACAGCTATGAATGCGGCCCAACACAAAATTGTAAATTTACTTAAAACATTATAAATCAGCTATTGTTAGTGTATTTTATGTGTGGCCCAAGACAATTCTTCTTCCAATGTGGCCCAGGGAAGCCAAAAGATTGGACACCCCTGGTGTATACAAACTATTAAGGGTACACATCAAATGCAGGATTCTGCAGAAAGTGTTTCCCAGTCTGACCATTGTAGCCAGTGAATGCTCATTGTACCTCTAAGGGTGAGGAACCTGGCAGAACAGGGATGCCAAATACCGTGGTTTTTAAAATGTTGTAAGCAGCTGAGCTTTGGCCCTGACCTGGCTGGCCCAGGCTAGCTTGATCTCCTCAGATCTCAGGAGCTAAGCAGGGTTGGTTCTGGCTAGTACTTAGAAGGGAGACCACCAGGGAATACTATGGTCACTATACAGAGGCAAGCAATGGAAAACCACCTCTTTAGTCTCTTGCCTTGAAAACCTTACTGGGTTGCCATAAGTCGGCTGTGACTTGACGGCTCTTCGCACACACAAGCAGCTTTGCAAATCTTATGACCAAAAAGTAGGACATACACTGAGTCGATTAGGTCCCTTTGACTTGTCGTGCTTTTGGGGCAAGATGCATTTCCCTAACGCAAGAGGCTGTTGAGTAAGGGGAAGGTGCCTTGCTCAGTCTGGAGGAAGGTACTATGAGGTAGCAAAACAAATACATAGAAGCCAAGCAGGGAGACGTTATCACCCCAGCCTGGAAACAGAAATTTGAATTCTGTAAGATTCGCATGATTCCTTTTTAACATCAGTACAAACTTCAACGTTGGCGGCAGCAGCGATTTCAGTGTCTGCTTAAGGTGACGGAATCTAACCCTTCTTTCTAATATACGGAGGTTGCAGTTCTTGCGATCACCGGGTGGGGCTCTGGGGACTTGGTTCTTGTATATTCTTTTTTTAAACATTATCTCATGATCTGAACACAACCTCTTGCTCAATGAGTGGAAAACTGGGAGTTCTGGTGCAGTCATTAGCTATTAACCCCAAGGTCCTTGAAAGGTAAAACTGTGCTGCTGGGGAAGGTTTGGATTTGTAAAAAAACAGGTATGCTGGCAAAAGTTTTGTAGAAGGTTTTATTATTTCACACTTCTATTGCACCTTTCATTGTGAAAACACTTCACAAAAAAACACACACCCATACACAACAGCCTCCAAAACGGTTGTCGTCCTACCGCACTGCAGGTCGCTGGAATGTCGGCCCCAGCTCCTGTGCTGCCATTGCGGCTGCATCGCATTGAAAACCGCGGAAGCAAACTCGAGGCAGCTTTGAAAAAGGTGGCTGAGGAGGACAGTGAAAACTAACTCTGCTTGGCTTTTGAGGGCCCCCCCCCATGTGATTGCAAGAATGTGGAACGGCTGCAGTCTAGGCTGCTTGTGGCTTGGCTCAAGAGCTACCTTGGGTAGCTGCCAGCCCTCAGGTATGCCCACTGAGAGAGTGACAACAGTAATTAACATTTACATAGAGCTTTCTTTAGTGTTCGAGATGCTGCACAAAAACATTGCCGTGTCCTTACAACAACCCTGTAAGGTAGGTCAGTTTTATCATGCCTGAGAGGCTTAAGCCAGGGAGTTCCCAGTTTACACCCGATTAGCGATTCCACGCCATCCACTCTCATGTCTCAGCATACTACATTTTGAACAAAACAACAATATGAAATCGCCGACAGGCAGGCCAGGTGGCAGCGGTTCTAACACTACTTATCTGTAGTTATTTGTTTCCTTGTGTTTTTGAAGCCTGTGGAATTTCTGATAGTGTGCAAGAGCTACTCACCCTGCATGCAGTTAAAAGCTCTTGCAGAACAAGTCTGTGCTCTGGGCAAGCTTCTGGTCTGGAAAGAAGGAATCAAGGCCTAGGCCGTGCACTCATGCAGAAATGCAACAGGCAGCCTCCCCTACACAAACTCTTTTGTCTTCTCACCATGTGACCAAAGTACGATAGCCTCAGTTTAGTCATTTTAGCCTCTAGGGAGAATTCAGGCATGATTTGATCTAGAACTCACTTATTTGTCTTTTTGGACAATATCCGTAAAACTCTCCCCCAACACCACATTTCAAATGAAATCTTCCTGTCAGCTTTCTTCTTCGTCCACGTTTCGCACCTGTACACAGAAATGGGGAATACTATGGTATAAATTATCTTGAACTTGGCCAACAGTGACACATCCTTGCCCTTAAGGATCTTTTCTGGCTCCTTCATGGCTGCCCTTCCCAGACTCAATCTCCTTCTGATTTCTTGGTTGCAGTCTCCCTTTTGGTCGATGATGGGGCCAAGGAATAGAAAATCATTAACAATTTCAATTTCTTCATCGTCAACCTTAAAGCTGCATACTGTACCCCGTAAAAATGATGTTCACAATTGACCTGCACGGATAGGGGTGAGGTGTAAGGTTATTTACCAGGCAGGTCTAAAGTCTATGTGTATTGATGCGTCTGGCTCAGTTAAGATTCAACATTTTCCCCCCTAGGTGAGAAGAAAGCCAAAACAAACACAGGGCTGTCAGGTGCTGCATCACAAATCAACTGCGACCTGCAAGGGTGTGAATCACTAGAAGGGAAGAGAAGCCAGTTGGCAGCCTCCTCAATTCTGCCACTTCGGGAATTCAAACTCGTACAACGTTATGCCCCTCGGACCTCTGCTCAGAGTAACAGCAGATGGATGGATCGAGCTAAGGGGGGGAAATCTACCACAGAAGATGAGGACTTAGACTCCACTCAGCACCTGGAGGCAAATGGGGTTACTGAGCATACTGCTGTCTCCAGGTCACCACTGAGAGACAAAAATGGCGGCTGGAGAACATCCAGTACCCTGGATTCTCAGACTAGCCCAAACCCAAAGGCTCTGAGAAGAGACAGAAGCTGCTTCTCCTGCAGCAAGAGCTGCCTGAGTGACTCCTCAAACTCTGAGAATATAGATCCTCGGCTGGAGAGGAGAGGCGCAGCCGTGAAACTGAAAGGCTTTAACCAAAACACGCCAGGGGTTCCCTCAGAAACAGTCACGGCTCTTTGCGTTTCCGATAAAGGGCCCGAGAACAGCCAGCTAGGATGTACCATCCCCTTGTTCAGTCAAGATTCTGAGGGCCACAGAGTGATTTCTCACCGCTTTTCTGGCGAGCGAGGAAACCTTTGTTTGCCGAAACGGCCTCTGTGGGAGAAAAGCAACCGAGGACCCAGCCCAGCCTATAGAGACTGCGTCGGGGCTTGTTTTCCTGCAGAGAGTGGGCCCCAACTACCTGCAGGAGCAGAGATTAGGCTGAAGTCGTGTTATGACTTGCTATTCACAGAGGATTCGGAAGGCAATAGGGTCATTAAGCACTGACTTGGTAATTGCTCAGTGGGATGCGGGCTTAGTTACACACGTGATGCTCAGGTTTGAAACTGAAATAAAAATGTACGCTGTAAATACATATCTTAGTCCCTTGCGGTTATTAATTATTAAATAAGGGGATGTCATATGAAGGGGCACTGCAACAATTTCTAGCAGCAAAACATGCAATGGTGTCCACCTGAAACTACTTTTGGACCAAGTACACCATTGTGCAGTCTACTCTAGTTGGCAGCATTTCTCCTGTTTCAGGCCGGAAAAGGTATTTCCCAACATAGCTTATTTGGCCTCCTCCATCTGGAGGTCCAACTGAACCTGAAACCCCCTGTATATAAAAAGCATGGGCTAAACCACTGATCCACAGCCCCCTCTGAAGAATTAATAACTTATGTGAACCGCTTAAGTGACAACAGAAACAAAGCAGGGTGTTTCCTATTGTTTAAGTAAATCCCTTTTCTGCAAAGAAAAAAAAAGGTCTTCCACTGCTATGTTAAGAAGTACATAAAGCAATCTGTAAATGGTGCCTGCCTGGTATAGATAGAAATATTTATTGTCTACTTGAAGTACTTTTTACGAAATTCCCTATAGCTAAGCTTTTCCTCGGGGGGCAGGATTTTAATGCCAGGGAAGGCCCCTCGGATGAGACTCTCCTTGACAAAATTCCAGATTTATCTGCTGACTTTGTTTTACAGGGATGCTTCGAAAGAAGAACCAGAGATCAAAAGATTAACCAAGCAGGGATTCTGTTATTCAAGTCAATTATTCAGTTTGGCCTGATAATGCATGGTATAATGGTAAGTGTGTCAGACTAGGATCTGGGAGACCCAGGTTCAAATCCAATGGTTTTCTTGGGCCAGTCACACACATTCAGTCTAACCTATCTCACATGGTTGTGAGCAGAATGATGTAAGCCCCTTGAGGTCCCTACTGGGGAGGAAGGCAGAGTACAAACGAAGCTATTCAAGCCTTCAGAGTAACATGTTTTTTATCAGTTCTCTCTCATGAACTCGGTATTTCTTGAAGGAAAATAAACTGGGGAAAGCCTTAAAAATGTAAACCATCCTCAACAAACCAACCTTTTTTTTTAAAAATAGGAAGAATCCATCAATAACACAGAAGCTGGAAGGACTATATATCTTGATAACTTACCGTATTTTTTTCTCCATAAGACGCCCCCCCCCCCCAGCTGGCCGTCGGGGCGGGGAACGCTGGCTCGTGTTGTTCTGGCGCGCCCAGCCGCTCCGTGCGCCCTCCCCCCGCCTCCCAGCTGGCCGTCGGGGCGGGGAACGCCGGCACGCGGGGCACACAGAGCTGGGCGCGCCAGAACGACGCGAGCCGGCGTTCCCTGCCCCGACGGCCAGCTGGGAGGCGGGGGGCGCACAGAGCGGGCCTGTCTGCCTCCCAGCTGGCCGTTGGGCCGGGGAATGCCGGCTCAAGTTGTTCTGGCGCGCCCAGCCAGCTCTGTGCGCCCCGCCTGCCTTCCTTCCAAGCTAGAATGTGCGTCTTATGAACTGGGCTAGGGTCCATAAGATGCACATTCACTCCATAAGACACACCCACATTTCCCCTCACTTTTGAGGAGGAAAAAAGTGCGTCTTATGGAGCGAAAAATACGGTACCACAGGTTTGAGAATTAAGGTACTTGTATCCATTTACAGTATATAAACCAGCAGCTAGCCATTTTTTTTGCAGCAAAATTAAGAATAGATTGTTTTTAATTTAAATCGTTCAGTCAAGTCTCTGGCGTGTTCCACTACAGAAGAATCCTTACCAACAATGCAAAAAACAGTTGTGGAAAACAGTTTACCCTATAAAAAATTGCATCGTTCTAAGCTGTGTGGAAAAACAGCAAATCCACAGCTCCTCTTAGAGGAAGCCTAGCCCCTAAATGATGAGTCTGATGTTTGAGGAAGGCAGCCACTGTGGAGGGGGAAAAAACTATCTTAGGAGTACAATAATTTGCTTACAGGGTAATAAGGGAGTATAATGTCAGTTCTTCTTTGTGTTTACGTCTTCATCCTTCAGGGCGAATTTTCTTCTCAAAACGTCCGCTATGAGAACTGCAGGATCCTCCTCTTTCAGTAAAGTTCTATTCCTATACGGAGGACAGAAGAGGAAGGGGGTTAATAGCAATACAGACACAGGTCCTTCCACAATCCCAAAATGGCCGTTGCTTTGTTGAATACAATTCTAAAACGTTTTTCTAAGCAAGTTAGTTGTCCCCCACCCCTGCAACTGGGTTTCCTGGTGATGGTGAAATCCCCTCCTGATCTCTCTGCAGCATTGAGGATCTCAGAAATGGGAGATTGTGAACTGCACAAAGAACAAAGGCAGCTAAAAACACAGGCCACTCATCAACGGCACCTCAAGTTCATAGCAGATCTAACCACAAAAAGGATTCCCGCTACCCAGTCAAATTGACCAGTATGAAGAAGAGTTGGTTTTTATATGCCAACTTTCTTTACCACTTAAGGAAGAATCAAACCAGCTTACAATCACTTTCCCCTCCCCACAACAGACACCCTGAGGTAGGTAGGGCTGAGAGAGCTCTAAGAGAGCTGTGACTAGCCCAAGGTCACCCAGCGGGCTTCATGTGTGGGAGTGGGGAAACAAATCCAGTTCTCCAGATTAGCATCTGCCGTTCATGCGTAGGAGTGGGGAATCAAACCCGGTTCTCCAGAGCTGAATCCACCGCTCTTAACCACTACACCACGCTGGCTCTGTTATTTGCCCATTAGGTGACCCAGCCTATACAATCTTGTTTAAGAACAGACCACGACTCTCAGAGGCTCACGATCTACCTTCCACACATCTCAAGCCTGGAATAATTTAATGAACTTCCTGATATAAAAATGACAAAATTTAGTCTGATGATGCCCTGATTCAGAGGTTATTCAATTTTACTCTGAGGACCAATCACACAAACAGGTACAGAACTGATGATCAGGTCCCAATACTCCCTACATATACTTGGCAATTTTATTTTATTTACAGAATTGATATCCTGCCTTTTTGCCCAATCAGGGCCACCACCAATACATACATTGTGCTCTTCTTACTCAGGGTAAAGCTGTTGAATTTTAACCCAGACACCCTCCGATCTCTCCTCTGAGACCTAGCACGCTGCCTTAGGCCCCTTGCAGAAAAAGGCGGGAGAAAAATGTTTTACATAAATCAGCTGCTTTGCACCAAGGGGTAAGATGCTCTTGAAACCCTTGCTTATAACACTTGCCACTAGCAGTGTAATTCTTGCTTATAACACTGTCACTCTTCTAAGCCAAGGGTGTAACTTGGCTTAAGACTTCACTGTAAAATTTAGTCTGTTGCAATAAGGATTTTTGTTGTAGCCATAGCCACACACGGATTCTGCTAAATTTGTAACACATACACCTGTTGTCTAGAGTTCTTGCTCAACAGTGAGGATGCGACCTCCTACAAGAGGAAGGGTGCTTGTGGTTGCTATAAAGGGGAGAGCAGGATTTAAAAAAAAAACCAGTTCATTTATTTCCTGCCTTTTGTCTAACTATGGAACTCAAGGCAGTTTATGAAGGATTCCCAGAAAGTCTTCTATCCAGGCATGGATCAGACCCACACTTGGGCTTGCTTCAGCGAGGTTGCTGTATCATGTAACCCACCCCCCTCCAAAAACCAAAGTCTGGGGAAAACATTTCCTGTCCAATAGCAGGTCTGCAACACCAACAGACCAGTTAGCGGTGATGGTGGTCCAGCACATTACACAGGTAAAGGTCCCCTGTGCAAGCACCAGGTCATTCCTCACCCATGGGGTGAAGTCACATCCCGACGTTTACTAGGCAGACTTTGTTTACGGGGTGGTTTGCCAGTGCCTTCCTCAGTCATCTTCCCTTTACCCCCAGCAAGCTGGGTACTCATTTGACCAACCTCGGATGGATGGAAGGCTGAGTCGACCTTGAGCCGGATACCTGAAACCAACTTCCTTCGGGATCGAAAGGTCGTGAGCAGAGCTTGGACTGCAATACTGCAGCTTACCACTCTGTGCCACGGGGATCCTAACATGGGGCTTACATTACACAGGATGCCACTTATACAGAATTCATTGCCACAAGATTATGGCTGCTGATTACACAAATCCATGGAGGGTGGGTCTACCAGCCTTATGACTGAAGAGAGTCGCTAGTTCCAAAGGCAGTATGCCCCTGAATACTAATTGCTGGAGGAGAAAACAGCAGAGGAGGTTGGTTTGTCGGTGTCCTTCCCTGTTTGTTGGTTTCCATGAAGTTGACTTCTCTGGGGAAATTCTCACCCACGCAGACCTTTGGTCTTATCCAACAAGACTCCTTTCATGCTTTTACACTCCGTTTCAAAGTCCTACCCGCAGTGCATGGACATTTCACCACCAGCAGTCGGGATCTAGTTTCTATGCAGCATTTGCATCACGAGCTCTCTTTGCAAAGCTTTGCTTATTCAGGGCAAAAACTACTGCGCTGCACAAAATGTGACCCACATTTTGTTAATATAGTTGCAACGCAGACTGTTTTTATCAGAACGGATTACAGCCGCCCAGTTTCCCCAATGTTTTAACAGACCCGAGTCAAGTTACTAAAACAAATGCTATTTGTGAATGGAAATAGTACGATCCCTGCTAATTCTTGCTACATCACAATGTTAATAAAAGTGCAGGAAATATCCCTTTCTTTAAACAAGATACACACACCCCAGTGGCTAAAAGCTGGCTTTGGAAAACGACATGGAATAACTTTGAAACTGGCAATTCAGAAAAGAGCCACACAGCATCCTCATGAACATAAAGGCCCTGCTGGATCAGAACAAGGCCATCATGTCCAGCAGTCTGTTCACACAGTGGCCAACCAGGTGCCTCTCGGAAGCCCACAAACAAGACGACTGCAGCAGCACCATCCTGCCTGTGTTCCACCTAATATAATAGACAACACTCCTCCAATCCTGGAGAGAATAGGTATGCATCATGACTAGTATCCATTTTTACTAGTAGCCATGAATAGCCCTCTCCTCCATGAACATGACCACTCCCCTCTTAAACCCTTCCAAATTGGCAGCTATCACCACATCCTGGGGCAGGGAGTTCCACAATTTAACAATGCGTTGTGTGAAAAAATATTTCCTTCTATCTGTTTTCAATCTCTCACCCTCCCGCTTCAGCAGATGACCCCATGTTCTAGTATGGGAGAGGGAGAAAAACTTCTCCCTGTCCACTCTCTCCATACCATGCATAATTTTATAGACCTCTATCATGTCTCCCCTTAACAGTCTTCTTTCCAAGCTAAACAGCCCTAAGCGTTTTAACCGCTCCTCATAGGGCAGTTGCTCTAGTCCCCTGATCATTTTGGTTGCTCTTTTCTGCACTTTCTCAAGCTCTGCGATATCCTTTCTTAGGTGTGGTGACCAGAACTGTACATAGTATTCCAAGTGTGGTCTCACCATAGATCTGTACAAGGGCAAAGAGCTAGCTCTGCTTCTGCCAAGCAAATCCAGTTCTGGCCTCCAACAAGATTAAGGAAATGAGCGCTAAGGGATTCTGCCTTCTGTATAAAATTTAGTTTTATAATAACTGAAGGGAAAAACACACACACAAAATGCAACTGATGCATAAGCTGGCAATATAAAATTACAACATAAATATAATATAGAATTTAATTCAATGTTACCATGGTATCATAGCTGCATACTGCCAAGCATGAAAGTTCTCTAATTCAGTTGTGTGTTAAATTCATAAGCAATACTGCAATGATTTAAATTATTCTCTTAATGGAGAGAACTTCCAGAATATCACTGGCAAGAATTTTTGAGCTCCTTGGCAAACGTTCCCGTCTCACTAGCACAGTTACACATTGCAAGACTGTGGCGTCTTTGTGTCTAGAAGTCAGAGCTCTTGCTGACTTCAGTTGATCAAAGCCCGGAACTTGACATTCATATACCGAACAATGCTTAATGGATCCTTTGGTTGTAACAGGCAATGCATGAAATGAATGGGGCATCTGGAGATAACACGATGCAGATAGACAGCCAAAGCTGGGGCAGCATCTGTGACATTTGGGTTGTTTTTTTTAAACCACCCTAGGTCTGCCTGCATGGCCAAAATGGTGACTTAAAGTGCTTGTTTACAGAATAATGCTTCAGGCTTCCCAGCCAACAGGCAAAAAGCCTACATAGTTTTTAAAAATATGCACTCTGTCTTTCCTCTTGGTGGTTCATCGAAGGCAGGCTTGCAAACAGCCACTAGCCTAATCAACCTCATTATCTAAGAACGGCTTCCAAACAAATAGGCAGAGGAGCTCTACAAAACTGGTTCTTTTAGGCTCACAAATGCGATGATGGGAATGGGTAGACAAGCAAGCTAAAGAAAACATCTGCTGTTTAGCAAATTTTGTGGACTTTGGGCCCCACATTGTTAGGGACAAGCATTTAAAAACATGTCTTGTGAGGACTGTGGCAGTGCAGCAGAAGCACTTTGGAACTGAAAAATCTTCACCAGTGCGCTAAAGCCCAGCAGATGCACCTTCGAAACAAGCGTCCAATCAGAAAAGAAGACATTTTGGGATTGAAGGGGGGGGGGGGGAAAGAAACTTACAAGTCTTTGTTCTGTTTCATCCTATGAATGTCTTTAAGAATGCCCATCATGTCTGCAAAACTGCTGGCCTTTGACAGAGACACCGAATCTTCGTCGTCGGAATCCTTGGGGTCTGCTTTACAACATTCAGAGGTTGCAGAACAAAGCAAGGAAACAGATGGAAGCTCCGGACTTTCTAGTTCTGCCTCCTCCTCCGTTATATCACTAATGACAAAGGAAGTTGTAGATTGGAATGAGGATCCGAAACAAGGCAAGGGAGAAGACACATTTGAACTCCCTGGAGATAATAAATCTGGCGTTAATGAAGAGGAAGCTGGAAAAAAAAAGAACAATACACACAGATGTAAACCTAGTGCCAAACCAGAGTTTTGTTTATTTACATTCTGTGCAGGAGAACACACGCCAAGCTCTGGTCTAGGACAATTCCGTCCCCCCAGGAAAAAAAAACCCAGAAACCCCTTAGGGCCAAATCAGATTTTTTTTTTAAAAAAAAAAAGCTAATTGGCAGCCCCTGGTGACTGCTTTGAAGATCAGGGCAGAGGGTACTTAACCCTTTCTTCCCATGACTGTCACAACACATCTCTCCAAAGAGTGAATTCGGTCCTTGGGGCAGTGAGGGGGAGGGAAATATGTGGGAACAGATGCAACACTGGTCATTCCTGAACTACGCTCTAGTGCAGTAGGATGATGCAAAAAGGGAAGCTTAAAGGAAGTGGGTGCACTTCCTTTAGGTAAGCAGAGTTTCTTTGTTCAGACCACTGGTTGTAACAAAACTTCTAGTAGGAAATTAGCTCCTGATGCAGATGGTAGTCATTAAATTTTAGGGAACAGAGAATGTCCACTGCTAATGCAAATTTCTGTAATGAGAGCTAAGGTCAGCCTAATTCCGCCCAGCGTGAGTAGCTTTTAGGCACTGAAGAGAACAATGGGCTGGACCCAGATTAAGTTTTCCATCAGTGGAATGGAAAATTTCCTGCCTCTCCCTTTCCTGCTGCCCTCCATTGATCTCCACAAAATGCTGCTCCTGGGACAGGGAACCTGAGGAATGAAGTGAGGGAAGACTGCAGCAGGAAGGGGGAATTGGTGGACTTTTAGCATGGATACACCTCGATGGCTTGTTCAGTACCCCGTCTGGCAATGGCCTGAGAAAAGCATAACCACATTAACAGGGCAATCTAACTGGATTGCACTGTAAACACACCGATGCAAAGATTCAGTGAGCGCCAACCTGTACTAGCATAACACTGGAAAAGAAATACAGCACCAGCTGGGGAAGAATGATTGACGTGCTTTTGGTCAACTGCAAATTTAGAAACTGCTTTTAAAAAATAAATTTCTATAATTAGTCAACAATAATTACATATTGGAATGCCAAGTCTGGAACTATACTAGCTCAACAACACACTCCCAATAATCTAAGATCTGCTACTACTGAGGGGGTCCAGGAAAGCTTTATCTTGTCTCTTATCCAAAAAGCCAACTGAGTAGGTGACAGAAAACAATGATTCATTCAGCCCTAGTGTCTGAAGATGCATAGGGCTCTTTACGAAAAAGAACGGTTGGGATGCCAGGCAAGGGTTTCATGGCACAAAGGCGTCCTAAGGCAAGACCGTGCTAAAATGTATGCGAAGAAAACGTAGGCCAAAGCACAGCAAGAAAATAAGTTGATGCAAATGGCAAAAGAGGACATTAAAAAAATGGTGTGGAAATGGGTTGTGTTTCTCTTAAGTACTGATTCATCCAAGAGACTTTACAAAATGAGAAGAGATTAAAAAAATGCATATTACCAACAAGTTATAAAATAATTTCTCCTTCAATGGGTTACTTCCCCAACTATATCCACTGCTAAGTGTTTATAAAAAAAGTATTCCACATCCAATACAATAATCAAATGCATATTGTTCCCTTATTACCCTTGCCTAACTCTTCCTCCCGGTCTTGACTGCTTTCTTCTTGGTCATTTATAAGACTGTATAGCTCTTTGAGGCAGGGACCCATTTTTGTTTGATAACTCTAAAGTACCATGCACCTTGGTAGCTCCAAATAATAAGAACACAAGCCAAGCAAGTTATTCAGATCCAATGCTTCTACACAGAACATTCAAACACCAGAACGCAGAAGTTCTAACACCCTGGGGCACAGCTGTTTAGAATTTCCATGGCAAAATCTACACAATTTGTTCCCTGGCCTGAAACCAACAAAAGACCTCTTACCCTTATCAAACAATGCATGGACAGAAGTTGCATGGAAATTTAAAGGAGTGTGAAATTTCATCCAGAGTATTTCTTTCATTTGTCTACCTTTTTAAAATGCTACAGGTGGTATATATGCGACAAAAGAACAAAAAAAAATGGTTCAGGAACACCCCAGATGATATAAAACTCAGTCTTTGTAGTGAAGCAACAATGTTTACAGACTTGAAAAGGAATTAGGAAAATTCAAATAAAAGCCTCGGCAACACAGTATTAAGGCCACATCAAAAAAAGACCTACTTGTGGGTGGAAGGGTATTGGCTTGATATTAGGAAAAAAACTTTTACAGTAAGAGTTGTTCGACAGTGGAATCAGCTACCTAGGGAGGCGGTGAGCTCCCCCTCACTGGCAGTCTCTAAGCAGAGGCTGGACAAACACTTGTCGGGGATGCTCTAGGCTGATCCTGCATTAAGCAGGGGGTTGGACTAGATGGCCTTATGGCCCCTTCCAACTCTATGAGTCTATGAATGGGATTCTAAATAGCATGCCCATTGACTAATTCAGATTTCGGTGGACACAGGCGAACTCTTCTAGGACACTGAATTTGTGTGTTTCCCATTTTATCAGTGCTAATCAAATTATAAATTATTTCACCTACCTCCAATAAGTTGGACTGACTTGTCTATTTATACGAATGATTTTTTTTTGCATTTTCCCCACAGTAACTTTTCCTTATACTTAGAAATAACTGCTATCACCCCTTATGCTTATACGAACTGCTCTAGTAGGTCCATGAATGTCTCACCCAGAAACCTAAAGATTGACTGACATTACTGCCTATTCCCCAAAACAACACAGCTCTTGAAAAAAAAAATTCTCACACACGCTCGCGCGCGCTCAGATCTTGGTTGTACAGTATTTTGGCCACAACCAAATTCCACCAGTACACAGACTTCAATGGCAGGGAAAGGTCAGCCCCTCTGCAGTCACCCGAGAGCAACATCTCCAAAAGACAAGTGGAGCCCTTTGCAAATGACCACATGGCTACATTTCCCAGTGTCACTGGTGCCAATGTGCACCACCACCGCTGACCTGCCAGCGCTATCAGCCTTTCTACAGAGTGTGTGAGGTCCACAATCTTCGCATCAGGTAGGCAAGTCGCCATGCAGTCAGAACGCCTGTCACAGAGCCCACTCTCTAAACTCCCAATAACTGAATCACCTGTTACCAAAAGCCCACCGCCCCAAAACCACAGAGGGTTGTCCTTAGAATGAGAGGATATTGAAGAAGAAGGAGAAGAGTTGGTTTTTATATGTCGACTTTCTCTACCACTTAAGGGAGAATCAAACCGGCTTACAATTCCCTTCCCCTCCCCACAATAGACACCCTGTGAGGTAGGTGAGGCTGAGAGCTCTTAATAGAACTGTGACTAGCCCAAGGTCACCCAGCTGGCTTCGTGTGTAGGAGTGGGGAAACAAATCCAGTTCACCAGATTAGCTTCTGCCGCTCATGTGGAAGAGTGGGGAATCAAACCTGGTTCTCCAGATCAGACTCCACCTCTCCAAACCACTGCTCTTAACCACTACACCACACTGGCTCTCCATGCTGGTTCATCATCCGAGGAATGGGACCCTTCTAAGGGATTGCACCCCTCCTCCTCAGCCAGATCCCCTCCAACCTTGAGATTCTCCATCTCCACCACAGCAGAAGAGCTGTTCCGCATAGGAGTGGGACTGTTCTAGTAGGTACATGAAGGTCTCACCCAGAAGCCTCTCTCCCCCCCACCCCTACTTCTTCACCAGAATACACTGCAGGCTATCTGCACCTCCCAGGTTAACCCTCGGGGAGTTCAACTGCCAATTTACTAGTAAGCACCAAAACAGAGCTCCTAGTGAGTAGTCAGGCAGCAGTAGATATTCTTTTAGAAGGTGAATTGCATTTCCTCCCAAACCCTTCTCTGTTACTTCTGTTTGCATATCCAGAAGAATAATTTTCAAGTCGCTGGTGGTATTTTGGAAGGTTGATTTACATTTGCTACTAAGGCTAGGGAACAATTTCAGTTTACGCTTCTACCCATCAAACTTCCTGCTGTTAACACTGGGACTCGATATTTTCTGCTATACCGTTTCCCACCAGCGTTGTAATAGTGCTGATTTCCAGCATTCGAGCTTAGGGTGTTGTCACTGAAAGCATCAGGGCACTGTGTTCTTCTCACCTGAATCAGTTGCTACAATTTTCGCTATCTGACTCCGCAGGTGACTTAGCTCTTCCTGGAGTTCTGTGGTCCGACTCAAGGCAGGTAAACCTGGCTTCTTCAAAGCCAACAGCTTTTCTTCTTGCTTTCTCAAGTTTGGGACGGAGGCGTTACGCTGTATGACAAAGAATGGGCTGGGCTTCCACTTGTGCTTTAGAGGACGACAGTCCGTCCTGGAATTCAGAAACCCAAACGTTCCAATAAACTCAACTCCCATGGGAAAAATTTTTTTAAAGCACCCCACAGCTGCTGTATCCTACAACGCTTGCTATTGCCGCTTCCCTCGATGCTACCTTAAACAATAATTTTCCATGGAACCATTTGCTGTACCAGAGCGTACGACTCACCTTCACTCGAGCTGCCTGACACACCCTTTAAAATATCCGTATGACTGAACCTGTGACCCTTGAGCGTTTATCTCCCATCTCCCATCAGAAGATCTACTTTCCACTCTTAAAAATCCCCTATAGAATTTTTAGGTAGGTAAAGGTAGTCCCCTGTGCAAGCACTGGGTCATTACTGACCCATGGGGTGACGTCACATCATGACGTTTACTAGGCAGACTGTGTTTACAGGGCTGGTTTGCCATTGCCTTCCACAGTCATCTTCCCTTTACCCCCAAGCAAGCAGGGTACTCATTTTACCGACCTTGGAAGGATGGAAGGCTGAGTCAACCTTGAGCCGGCTACCTGAAACCAACTTCTGTTGGGACTGAACTCAGGTCGTGAGCAGAGCTTTTGACTGCAGTAGTGCAGCTTACCACTCTGTGCCACGGGGCTCCGTGTACAGTGTACAGCATTTTTATGAGTCAATCCATGCTTATTTTCAACTTTTTTTTTACCATCTCCTTTCGTGGAAGCCACGTAGGGAAAAGCATTTTGTCTACCTCCATGTTCCTTTCCTTTATCCCTTAGAAGCTCCTTGATCCATTGATCTTGAGCAGAACTGTTTTGAATCTAATGTTTGGGGGATATAAGGACTGAGATAAATTTTACCCCTGCCAATGTAGCCTTAGGATCCCTATCACTTAATAAAAAAGGCATTATATCAGAACAGAGGCATTGGATTTATGCATTAAAAGAGGAGAGATATATCACACTCTAAGGTCCTCACAGAAATAGCATTCCAAGAGCTCCCGAGCCAGAAGAGCACGGACAAATCCTTTCCGAGTATGGTACATTCAAAATTCTGCCTTGCATAATAGTAGAAGGGTTAGCGTTTAATCTAGCTAGAAAGAAGGCTCTAGACAGGCGAGGAATTGTCAAAAAGTAGGTATAGGCAGGCAAACCACGTGGTGGTGGTATTCCAAAAAACTGAGTTGAGTACCTCCAAATTCCAGACCATACATGAGTATTCCTCTGGAGCAGATGCAATCACTGGTCACTACCAGTCTATTTTATTAAAAGTAACCGCAGCAACTGCTTTAAAACAAGCTGCTTTTAAAGCAATTAAATCTTTAAATATATCCAAGAACAGGCTTCTGAACCTTGCAGGGAATCCTGCTTCTACCCTAAAGCCTTGGATGGCACTTACCAGAAAAAGATACGGGGTGGGGGTAGACAGCAGACCAGCTATGATTTTTTTATCAAATAAGGGAAATTAACAGGCGCTAAGAAATGAAAAGGAGGAAGGCTGTACCTGACTCTAGTATATGTTTCTTCGTCATCTGAAGCTATCCATGCGACGTCTGCCAGGGTGGGAACAGGGGGGGTGTCACTTAAATAGAGATCTGAAACATTTGGTAGAGCCTTGAAAGTGTGTCGGGGAAGAGAGAAAAAGAATAAAATTACTGGGTGGTCCCACAAAGATTTGCTTTCACATTATAAACCAACTTCTTGCCAAGACATTCAGGATGTAAATCATTAAGTGTTTTAAATGCTAAAAATGTATTTACCATTTATATATATTGCAAAATGTTTAAACAGCAAGGCCAATGATGGGGAGGGAAATCTGTTATTGAGAGTGAAAAACAACAACAACAGAGCAGATCTGTAGGGTTGATCACACTCCCTGTGTCTAAAGCTGTTATTGTTTAAACAATAATGTTTCTGATAGTTTTAAAAGGTTGTTTTTTAAAAAACAACATTTATATGCCTAGGAAACATATGGATTTGTTCAGCACCGTTACACTGGAAGTCATTCATGGACCATAGCTAACTTGCATAAACATGAACAGGATATCCTCTTCGTTTTTTCTCGAGCATCAACACAGGGCTTCTCAGAAAGTCTTGAAAACAAACTCCAGCCAAACCCAGGTGCAAATATATATTCAAAGTTGTGAAAATATTATTTGTTGTTCAAGTTTATGCTGATGAGACTACTGTAGGCACATGGTTACAATTCTCAACTCTCAAAGTATACATGCGTTTTAACGGGAGTTCAGAAAAATGCTGCACTGTGAGCATGGTCTGTCAAGATTTAACTGAATACTTGCTTGGGTAAATAAAATAATATTATTTTGTTTGGATAATAAATAAGTTAATATAGGATAAGTACACTTATGTTATAAACTTTGTTTTATATAGCTAACAGGGATAAGAATCAGTAAGACTTCATAAGCAGCTGAGATTCTCCAGTGAATTTAAAGCAACAGAATTCTGAGGAAGCAACAGTAAAATAATTGCAAAACCTTGTCAAAAGCTTATGCATTTATAATATTTGTATACAAGCTCAAAGCTTATACAAGTTTATAAAATGAGTTTATCATTTATGAATGTATATTAAAATAGACTCATGCTTGTATAGTGGTATTGGTTTCCATTGGTTTATGTTCAGGTTGAGGGCAGCAGGAAAAGAGGAAGACCCAACAAGAGATGGACTGACTCAATAAAGGAAGCCACGGCCCTCAGTTTGCAAGACCTGAGCAAGGCTGTTAAAGATAGGATGTTTTGGAGGACATTGATTCATAGGGTCGCCATAAGTCGGAAGCGACTTAACGGCACTTAACACACACACATGTTCAGATACCACTGCCCTCTTTATATATTGGCACTGTGAACTGTGGCTACAGAGGCAAGCGATTAGAGGAAGGTGAGGCAATGGGTCACACGTAGCGGCAACCGCTTCGCTGACTTCCTGAAAGCTCGTCTCAGCAGATGGAGAAGCTGGTAAAATGTTAGGTCCCACTCCTCTAAGCCTAGAGGTTCCTCATACAATCATCAGGAGGGCCAGAGAACCTTGGAGCCATAGCCCAGTAGAGGCGGGGAAGGGAGATCTTCTCTGGGCATGCAAAGCTCTTCATTATTTATCACTGTAATGGGTTCTACGTGCAGCTGCCTTCGAAGACCTCTCAGAAAACGTCAACTTGGTTCAAAATGTTTATTAAAGGAGGGTAAAAGAGATTATATGACAGCACAGCGGTCATATTACTGATGTACTGAAAGAGCTAGAATGCTGTTTGTTTCTAGGTGCCATTCTTCCTTGATGGTATGGGCCCAGAACATCTGAAGGACTGTCTTCTCCTGTACAAAGCAATCTATCCACTGAGTTCTTTCTGAGAAAAACTTCCCCTAGTGCCCCTACCTTCTGAAATAAGCCAGGAAGTTACAAGGCCCTAGAGCCAGGAAGGGACAAGGCCCTAGAGCCAGCGTGGTATAGTGGTTAAGAGTGGTGGTTTGGAGCGGTGGACTCTGATCTGGAGAACTGGGTTTTATTTCCCACTCCTCCACATGAGTGACGGACACTAATCTGGTGAACTGCATTTGTTTCCCCACTCCTACACATGAAGCCAGCTGGGTGACCTTGGGCTGGTCACACTCTTTCAGCCCCACCTACCTCACAGGGTGTCTGTTGAGGGGAGGGTAAAGGAAGGTAATTGTAAGCCAGTTTGATTCTTCTTTAAGTGGTAGAGAAAACCGGCATATAAAAACCAACTCTTCTCCTCCTCTTTTGGTGGACTACATTTGCCTTTAGCATGTTTCTTGTCTGCATTCAGGCACCAGATGCAGACATTATTATAATTCTGCATTAGAACGAGTTATCGTTCCTTTTTTGTGGTGACCTCACAGAGCTAATCTACATTGTTTCATTCTCTCGTGCTAGTTTTTAGGCCTGAAATTGCTGTTATATAGTCTTGGTTTTACGACAGAAGTTGCTTTTAAAAACCCATTTTAATGGCAGCAGCTTTAATTCAATACTTATTTAAGGGCCAGAGTGGGTTAGTTAAGAGTGTTGGAGTGGGATATGGGAGACCCTGGCTCAAATCCCATTCTGCTATGAAGATCACTGGATCAGAGCATTCTGAGCCTAACACTCCTTGCAGAATTGTTGTGAGGATAAAATGGGGGTGGGGGGGGGAAATTAGATCCCCAGAAGGAGGGCAGAATAAAAATGTACCAGAGAGACAGATATTTCTAATTTTACTTTATTTTGCAGAGGTTGGTTTAATATGTTTGTAAGATGCTTTGAATGCTATGAAAAGCAGGATATAAATATTTTAGAATAAGTACTATTTCAGGGATAAAAGCTGGTTAGCAGTGAAGATACTCAGCATCTCTAGCTGTTGTTCGGCATCCCCACAATACATAACACTGACTGTCCCCTTTGAAAAGGAGATGTCCCAGGTTAAGTTCCAATGGCGGTCTGTTTACTGAAACATCATATATCGTTCTGCAGACATGTGCATTCTGATGCAATAATTTCTAAAAGTTTGATAAATGTTGGTCATGCGCAGTATGATTTTTCATTTTGTCTATGGTAAACCAAACTCAAAATACTCATAAATGTAATTTTGTACTTTAAAATCTTATTATTGGTTTTCAAAGTCCTAAGAATAATATTATGGTTTGGTTTCTGCACTTTTCAAACACATGCCATTATTATGTTATGTTTTTATGTGTACTTCAGCCGTGGTTTTAATAGTTTTAATGATTTATTGGTTTTAATGCTTTTTAAGATGGGATTTTATTATGTGCAGCTTTAATTTGTTGGCTACCTTGGTGGCCCTTACAAGGGCAGAAAGGCTGGGCATAATTCTTGTAAATAAAGTAATAAATGAGCTTTCTGGGTGGTTGAGCAACCAAGGTCTAGAGCAGTGGTTCTCAACTTGAGGCCATATGGCCCTCCGGGGGCCTCAGGGCCCCCCAGGATATTTCAAGGGGGCAACAGGTGAAAATTGCATAAATGGGGGGCCACAGCACGAGACTAGGGGGCCACAGAGGGAAGTGAGAAGTGAAGAAAACAGAAGTGACCAAGGAAAAAAAGAAAGAAAACAGAAGTGAAGAAAATAGAAAACAGAGAAGTGGAGTGAACAGAGAAGTGACCGTGCTTCCCAGTGGATAGATCACCATGTGCACTCTGCGGCAACATCGCTTCCGCTTCCTTCTCCCTCCCACTTCCGCACTGCACCACTGTGTTTGTATGTGAACACTGTTGTTTATTAGCGTGTTGTATTCCCTTTTTGTGGGGTATTTTTTGTAAATTTCAGTTTCCCAATAAGAACTGCATGTGTGCATTTTGTGTGGCTGTTTATGCTTCTTTGTTCCTTGGCTATTTACAAACAAAACATTTAAATAGCTACCTTTCTAACAGTAGGACAGGGGGCCACAGCAAGGAAACAAGGTCGGAAGGGGGCCACGGTCAGAAAAATGTTGAGAACCACTGGTCTAGAGTTCTGTCCTCAGTAGCAGACAGCCAATAAATGTACGTTTTTCTGTACAACCAGGCTTGTCAGGGGCATTACTAGTTTTGGCTTTTAAAATGCATCAGAGCTATTCAGAAGCACCTCTAGGATGCACCTGATTTCCTAGGATGCACCTGATTCTGCTAACACTTCTTTGTTTTGGCAAAGATTTGAGTTAACATAAGAAACAACGTAGCAGTATATATTTATCTACTGCATTTCTGTTGCACCTTTCTATCAAAGTATTCAGGGTAACACAGTATTTAACAACACTGACTCTAAAAACAAAAACCAGAAGCAGCAGCAACATGGCAGTATAAACAATAAACCCCTTTAGAAAAGGAAAAATACGAACAGATAAATTCAATATAAGCCTGATAAAAATTAAAACCAATCAGAGCAAAATCAACAATATAGTTTTAAAGGGCAACAGAGATTTGGTTTGCATCAAAGCATGCAAACTGGGTAGCTTTTACAAGTTCGTTTTAAAACTAAGCATATTATACAGTAAAATTGTCTTTCTTTTTTTGCCAGCAAGTCACAGCCGACATATAGCCTGGTTGTGTTGACACATAGTATGGTTTTCAAGGCAAAAGATGAACAGAATTGGTTTGCCATTGCCTGCTTCTGCACCGCAACTGTAGACTTCCTTGGTGGTTTCCCATCCAAGAATTAACTAGGGTTGACCCCGCACAGCTTCCGAGACCTGATGAGATTGGGCTAGCCTGGGCCATCCAGGACAGGACAAAAAAAATAGTCCTAAGACAAAAAAAAAGTCCAAAAACAGGGCTGAAAGTGGCAGGGGCAACCTTTGAAACACTGTGAGACCACCCTCTTGCACTAAAGATCAATTTTTGTCTTTAACCAACGCATGTAGCCAAAGAGTAGTCATTGCCATTTATAGCTCCGCAGGATGAAATGCAGCATCTTACCTGAAAGCTTGCTCTAGGACACGGTTTTAAAGGCAGGTTTGTCCCGATCTTTCTGACAAAGCTGCGTGACGAGCCGTAAGGTTTGTTCTGCCAAATTGGGATAGTCTGAGGGGGTGACAAAATATTTAATGATATTATTTAATACATTAATAACAGTCACTATTTTTTAAAAAAGCAACCTGCTGCTTATTCTGGGCACTGGGTTAAATTAGGTGCCATCTGGAGTTTAAGGTTTTAATTGGATTTTATTGTTTAATTTTAGAATTATTATGAATTTTATTGTTGATAATTGATGTTTTCTGGTTGATGTCACCCGCCCTGAGCCTGGTTTTGGCTGGGGAGGGCGGGTCATAAATTGAAAAAATAAATAAATAAAAATAATGAACGCCTCTATTTTGTGCGTTTGACTGAACCATAAGCAAAGCGGACAACTGCAGACTTGCTGCTGTGTTTACGGCGGTCGCAGAGAGAAGGGAGACAGAAATCTGAAGATCCAAAGCTTGGATGCCAATGGGAGTGGAAGAGAAACCTAGTGAATTAAATGTTAAAGGGGAGAAGCAGTAGCAGTACCAAACTGTGGCCCCCTCCAGACCCCGGCACCAAGCACACAGACAAGTTAATGCGTCCTTTCCCCCTATGCTATGGTATCTCTCTCACACACACCCCGCCCCATCGTCAGTATGATGATTTTTCATGAACTTCTGCCAATCAACATTAAGACCGTCTGGGGCCTGAAGAATTCAAAGCACACAATTATAGATTATTTAAAGTAAACTGAAAGACTAATACAATGCGGGAAGAACTTTGAATTCTCATCGCCAAGGAAAACTTACCACGTTGACCCAACATTTAAAGTTGCTGAAGTTGTGAAGGCCGATTTGTACAAAGCAGACTGAGTTTTTACTTAACCCATTAAGAAATTTTGTGAACAGCTGGTACTATAAATAATACCTCGGGATTCTCTGGGGCCTCATCAGCCACCTGCCAGTTTGTCTCTTACAATTCTAAATTGTTTTTCATGCAGCTTACTGCTTCTTGGGGCTGCAAAAGGCATTTCAGTAACATAATAAAAGTCAACAGCCAGAGGATTGATTCAGGGTCAAATTCAACATATTTAAAGATTTATACCTAAACATGTAAACTGAAAATGCGGGGGGGGAGGGGGGGGGGAAGAATCAAAACAAAAATAGTTTACAGTTCCACTAGCCTCCCTCCACTTTCCCCATTCCCCTACTCTTGGCTACTCTTTATTTTAAACCAGAACAGTTTTTAACTTTCTCTAAGAAGGATATTTTGCTAACATACCAGCTGTCCGAAATATGGACCAGGCTGCATGGAGCAGGAAAAGGCACTCACCCACTTCCTATCAACACAAAGGAGTGATCATTTGGCAGGTATGGGACAAACAAACTCAATGAAGGCCAGGAGTTCCTCTGGCCATATCTCTGCTTCAGTATTGTCAACTCAGACTGGCAGCAGCTCTCCAGGGTCTCAGGCAGAGATCTTTCACATCACCTACTTGCCTGGTTCCTTTAACTGGCGATGCTGGGGACTGAACCCGGGACCTTCTGCATGCCAAGCAGATGCTCTACCACTGAGCCACAGCCCCTACTGCATTTTTAGATAGCTAACAGAAAAAAGCAACCTGTGGGTCAGATATATAAAGCAGCATTGTATAAGTGAAAGGCCAGAGGCAGAATAGGGTTTTCTCCAGATAGGATTTTAGGGGGCAAAAAGTCCTAAAAACTACCTACCTTGGTGCAAATCTCTTCCTCATGCCCTGGTATGTTGCTGCATCATTGACATTTCTTTTTTTGAGCCTCTTGGGCTTTCACTGTAGCCCTGTTCAGTGAAACAGTGAACACACGTTCATCCTGCCTGTACACGTTTGTAAGAAACAGCCAACATGTGTTGTCTTCATGAATGAAACCAGGGACCAAGAGCTGGGTAAATGTGGGACATGTGTCACATGTTCAGCTATATATGCGTTGACTGTAACATGATAATTACTTAACACACATACAAAGAACAATCAAATGTACACTGTACATGGACTGTATGTGCATTCACCGTAACGCAAACAGGGCTACAATGAACTCAGCTACTATGGGATAATACCATGATACCGCGTAGCCAATCAGATCTGGCTACATGATATTATCACCGAGGACCAGTGACACTGCTCTAAAGGGAAGAGAGAGGATTGGGGAAACTGGGCCAGAGTTCCCCGTGTTGGTCATATGGTGCTGCAACAAGAAGCACAGCACAGAAACAGGAAGTGATGATCATATTGGCAACGAAGACACATCCTGTCCTCCGCAGAGCATCCTTTATCCCCCCCACCCCACATAGCAAACACTTTTGCAGAGCTCTTTAAAACTGCCAGAAGTTGGGGGGGATTCTTTCGATGGCTTGTGAAAGCTTCCGTCTAAAATCCCAACCCTTTTTAACATATGCTTAAAGGGGGGGGGAATCTATGAACGGGCGAGTTGTAGTTTCCTCATGCATATGTGTGTGTGTGTAAAGTGCCTTCAAGTCGCAGCCGACTTATGGCGACCCCTTTCGAGGGTTTTCATGGCAAGAGACTAACAGAGGTGGTTTGCCATTGCCTTCCTCTGCACAGCAACCCTGGTATTCCTTGGTGGTCTCCCATCCAAATACTAACCAGGGCTGACCCTGCTTAGCTTCTGAGAGCTGACGAGATCAGGCTAGCCTGGGCCATCCAGGTCAGGGCCCTCATCCATATACTGAACACAAAATGAGAGAGGCCATCTTAAAAAATTGCCCAAGAGATTTAGAAGTATTAAGGTAAAGGTCCCCGGTGCAAGCACCAGGTCATCCCTGACCCATGGGGTGACGTCACATCCCAACGTTTCCAAGGCAGACTTTGTTTACGGGGTGGTTTGCCAGTGGCTTCCCCAGTCATCTTCCCTTTACCCCCAGCAAGCTGGGTACTCATTAATCCTACTTAAGTAATAAGAATTATTAAGAAGTTTTAAACCTACTTAAAAATTGATAGAATGTGTTTAGTTTTCCTTCCAATTATTGAAATGGGTTCTGGAAGGACAAGTTAATTGAAGAAGGCATAGTTTCAATGTGTTGTGCAGAACACTGAGATTTCAAACCACAAGTTCACATAGTTCTCCCAGAATACTGTTATTGCCATTGTACTTACTGAGTCTTCTTCCATCTCAGACCAGACAGGAAATACAAGTAAATCAACAGCCAAAACTGCAGCTCCGCAAATCATGCAACAGCTTCATAGTACTGCAACCTTTAAAAAGAATTGTTTGCTCATTGTGAATAATGATTTGGGCAAGTTCTCTGTTAACTTTAAAGGGACTGAGTAGCTATATCATCCTTATGAGGAATCTTAGTTATGTAATAAGTAGTTATATAACCCATATTCCAGCCACCTCATCGTTCCAAACTCCAGGGCCAAGAAGACAAACTAGCAATTGTGTCATCCAACAAAACAGCATTAATGCACTCTGCAAGAAAGTATTCCTGGCAAGTGCTTAGCACAGTCTCTCTCAACTCTAATGCAACTGATTTCCCATGGTAATTTGCTTCACTGCCCTGATTATGCTACTGCTTAAAAAATGTTCCTTTGCTATAATATGCAAGCAGTATGGTGGATTCCTTGAACAATGAGCTATGCTACCCTTATACCCAGGGCCGGTGCCACGACTAGGCGAACTAGGTGGTCACCTAGGGCGCAGACTTCAAAGGAGTGCAAAACTGACCTGAGGGGCAATTTTTTAAATTTTTTTTTAGCAATTTCAAGTTTTGTGCTTTTATTTTTTCTACAAGACATTTGTTTTTTAAAATTGGTTTGCAATGGGGGGGGGGCAAGTAGTTAGCCTTGCCTAGGGTGTAAAAAAGCCTGACACCGGCCCTGCTTATACCTGCCAAAGCTGCCCTGCATTTATAACACTGTAACCAATTATGAACAAGCGGTGTTGTAATTCCCCGCTCTGCTCAGAATGCTTTTTTAAAGCTAGTAACTCTGCCACAAACACAATGCCATTTTTGAAAATTGCAGTCTTCTAAGTCTTAACTTTGGACGATGATCTGGGAGACTCAGGTTCAAGTCTCAATCTAACCTACCCCCACCCAGGGCTGCTGAGAGGACAAAATGGAGATGGGAGAATGCTGTAAGCCACTTTGGTTCCCCACTGGTGAGGAAAGTGGGCTATAAATAAAAAAAATAAGCAACCTTGACCACCTTTATTGTCAAACTTTGTTAGATTTGATGCTGACAACAGTTTTCTGTTGAGGTAGAAGGCTGGCGATTCAGAGGAGGCAGGCCCTGACTTCCATTTATTATATTTCTTTCCTGCTTTTCAGAGAAAATTGGCTCCTAGTGCAGCCCACAGAAATAAAAATAGTCAGAAAACAGATACTAAAACTCAATATGAATGTTCTTTAGGGAAAGCTATGATGGCCTGCAGTAGAAGAGCAAGAAGAAGCAGTGGAAGTAGCATGAAGAAGAAGAGTTGGTTTTTATATGCCAACTTTCTCTACCACTTAAGGAAGAAATCAAACTGGCCTACAACCACCTTCCCTTCCCCACAACAGATACCCTGTGAGGTAGGTGGGGCTGAGAGAGCTCTAAGAGAGCTGTGACTAGCCCAAGGTCACCCAGCTGGCTTCATGTGGAGGAGTGAGGAAACCAACCGGGTTCACCACATTAGCATCCACTGCTCATGTGGAGGAATGGGGAAACAAACCCGGTTCTCCAGATCAGAGTCCACCGCTCCAAACCACCACTCTTAACCAGTACACTACACTGGAGCCACTAGACTCAAATCATGCTCCTTAGAGGAAGGGGATCACAGGTGAGCTTCAAATATGATAAAGGGATGCCTGACCTTGCTTCCTGCCCTCCATCTGATACGCCCCATCACTGAAGGCTGGAAGGAGGGATCTCCCCTACAGTTGGCTCCAGACAGGATGAAGCTGTCGTGGCTCCTGCCCTCCCTTTTGAAGGCCTCATTTACAGAGTCACACCCTTCCAAGACCACTGACTTCACAGACTTAGAAGGGTGTAAGTCTGCTTAAAATGACAGTATGGGCTACCCCTTTGACCAGTTAAACAGAGATAAAAGCATTACAGAACTCCCAGAAGAGTATGAATGCTAGTGCATGAATATAATTTGTTATGGCATTCCCTTTTCATGTTCCCTCCCCTCAACCTGGAACTTACAAGACAACCAGAAGGGGCTCAGCTATTCCTGATGCTGAAGAAACTGCTGTCTGATGTCTCGTTCACCATAAAGGGGGGAAGAATATCGGTGGTCCAAAACTCGGTAGCTGTACCAGTGTTGATCTGCTTGTTCTAAAGATGGAAAACATAGGTGTTTAAGGAGAAGCAACTAAGTTTTCAAAAAAGAAAAAAGCAGTTTCCTGCTTCTGGTATTCATGATTATTCAACTCCTACAACAAACCAGAAGAGCAGTGTAAAATCTTCACAACCATAAAGTTACCAATCAAAAGTCACCAAGTTGGGAAGAGGCTGTGGCTGCATAACACAGCACATGCTTTTTTTAAATGTAGAAGGTCCCAGGTTCAAATCTCTGGCAACTCCACTTAAAAGGTTTTCAGAACTGGAAGAGAACTTTCCTCGGGACCTTGGAGAGCTGCTGTGAGTCCAAGTAGACAATACTGGGCTACACAGGCCAATTGCATCGACTGTATGCTGAGTCAGACATCTCTCCAAGTTTCAATGGATTCTGGACACCTATCATTTTTGCTTTGGAGGTTTGTCCTTGTAACATAACACATTTTGTAAACTACTTTCCTTTCCCCAGCCACTCAAATCAAGGATGGCTCTGAATTCAATCCCGATGGAAGTTGGTTTCAGATAACCGGCTCAAGGTCGACTCAGCCTTCCATCCTTCCGAGGTCAGTAAAATGAGTACCCAGCTTGCTGGGGGTAAAGGGAAGATGACTGGGGAAGGCACTGGCAAACCACCCCATAAACAAAGTCTGCCTAAGAAACGTCGGGATGTGACGTCACCCCATGGGTCAGGAATGACCCGGTGCTTGCACAGGGGACCTTTACCTTTTTTTTAACCACATTACTAGTGCAGCCAGCATATCAATTCCTAGTTCCTAGCCTCAGTTTATCTACATAAAAGAGGAGAACAACCAACTATATCATAGGTATAAAAAAGATTAAGATTATAAAGCAGATGCTCTATACAGCAATATTACTAGTTAGTAAGGTTTTTCAATAAGCTCTTCCCCAGTGTTGGCTAATGTCTTCCTATACAATGCTTCACTTTTACTGTGTTTGTTATAAAACCTTGCAAAGTAAGAAATCCAGCCAAGACACCTGCTGAGCAGCAACAAGTCTGACAACAACATTAGGAAGCCCACTCTTTAGTTGCCTCCTCTGGTGCAATCCAAGGTCAAGACACTGGCATACGCAGAGTAATGGTATTGCAGCTCATCTAACCAAGAATATACATGGCAGTGAATTGTTCTCTGAGAAGTTACTCAGCCAGAGTGGGAGATTATCTGTACCCAGCTGCTAACCGAGCATAAGGAAGAACTTGTCTGCCACAGGACCCTGCAGCTTATCAAAAAGAGAAAGGGAGCCAAAGAAGGATTTTTACAACATCAGCAACTGCAGATCAGAGATTAAAATCTATTGCTAAGGAAAACTCAGCTGCTATCTCAGCTGAAAAAGAACCATCACTCCATCACAAAGAGAGCAAGGGTATGTTTGTGTACTTAGAAAATGGGGGGGGGGGAGATAGAAAGAGAGGCTATGTTCGCCAACCCCCCTCCAGACCAATATGCAACGAAGCAATCATATAGTTTCCCATGAAAAACAAAACTTTCCCCCAAGATATCAGCATAAAAGAATTTTCTGACACCTCCCCCAAAAAACAATAGCTAAGACTAGGAGAACATCTGTTTTAGATTAAGTGTCAGAGCCAAACAACTCAATTTAAAGAGATACTGACAGCCTAACAAAGTTTATTACTAGTAAGCGTGCAACTCAGAAAATCCAAAGAGACTTAAACTATTCCCTGTGGGGTTTTTTTTTTTAATCCACAGTTGGATGAACACAGGTTTATTTATGCATTCAAATGCAGCTCCCTTCCCCTTTTATCAGAGTACATTCTCACCCCACCCTTCCTCCAAGCACTGCAGAGTTCCTCGAGAGAGAATAAAAGGAATTCTGGGCAGCATTCACAGTCAAGGCTACCTTTCCTTGCGAACTGTGCTGAATTCCTCCTCGAAGAAAGGTGTAACGTCCACTGCAACCATAAAAACTTGCCTAGGGGGAAAAAAATGCAAAGCAACTGCTTTGACCCTAGAACCCTTTCCTTACTTTACAAAAACAAACCCCTGATGCACAAGGCAGCGGGGCGAAGTCATCACAGTTAAAAGGAAGCGCACTCTGCACCGGCTCAGAGGGCACCTCTGTCCCTGCTCAGGGGAACCGCAACCCTGTTCCGCTTTACCGTTGTCCCGAAGGCGACAAGCCTAGCGCTGTTGGGAGTACGGGACTGGGAAACCCACCGCTTTATTTCCTAGCCGTGACCAATATGGTCCGCAAAGCGCCTGGACGAGGCAGACACTGAGCAGGGCGACCAATTATAACGGTACAGGGGCGGAGGCGAGCCAAGCCCGCGAGCGCGCCACCTCCCCAGGCCCGATTCACACGTTCGCCCGACACGCCCACTGCGTGTCTGCCTCTCCGTTCATCCCCCCATCTCTTACCCATCCCCCCCATTTCTTACCCTCCCCCCAAATTCTTACCCTTCCCCCATCTCTTACCCATCCCCCCCAATTTCTTACCCTTCCGGCGACCTGGAGACCACCACCACCACCGCCCCCAACCAACCCCCGCCCCTCCACAGAGCTGACCCGGAGGCGGAAAATGCCCCGCGAACCCGGCAGCCGCTTCCCAGGCAACCCCGCGTCGCTCTTCCGCCGCCGTCGGCGCCCACCCGCCGCCCCTTAGTACGCATGCGCGATACGACTGCAGGGGGGGAATCGCGGATTTCATCCCCTTCCCCCCCCATTCCTGGCTGGCGCCTCAAAATGGCGGGAAAGAAACTCCTCCCCTCAGGCGTCGGCACGCACGAAGATGCTGACAAGGGCCGTTGACGCACGGGAGGTTTTGCCTTGGGTTTGCCGCTCGCTAGATGCACGTTCCCCATCCCCCACCCCCGGTCTGAATTCTCAAAACTCTGCTTTTTGAAAATATTGTCCAAGGCTTTCACGGTCAGAGTTCATCGGTTCTTGTGGGTTATCCGGGCTGTGTGACCGTGGTCTGGGTATTTTCTTTCCTGACGTTTCGCCCGCAGCTGTGGCCGGCATCTTCAGAGGAGTAACACTGAAGGACAGTGTCTCTCAGTGTCAAGTGTGTAGGAAGAGTAATATAGAGTCAGAAAGGGGTTGGGTTTGAGCTGAATCATTGTCCTGCAAAAAGTATCAAAGGTAATGTGCTAATCATTGTCCTGTAAGTATCAAGAGAATGTGCTAATGAGGGTGTGGGATGTTAATATGGAACCATTGTATTCTGAAGTGATCTGTTAATGTGTGAAATCCAAAGCTAATCCGCATGGATTTCATACATTAACACATCACTTCAGGATACAATGGTTCCATATTAACATACCGATACTTTTTGCAGGACAATGATTCAACTCAAACCCAACCCCCTTCTGACTATATAAATTACTCTTCCAACACACTTTGACACTGAGAGACACTGTCCTTCAGTGTTACTCCTCTGAAGATGCCGGCCACAGCTGCGGGCGAAACGTCAGGAAAGAAAATATCAGGACCACGGTCACACAGCCCAGATAACCTACAAGAACCAATCTGCTTTTTGAGTTTTGAGAATTTAGATGGGGAAAATGTGCACCTAGAGAACAGCAAATCCAAGGCAAAACCTCCCGTGCGTTACATTTTTATTGTTACGGCTGTTGGCCAGCGCAAAAACCTCCCATGCACAAATGGCCAAGCTTAAGGAAGGAGCTCCCTTTTCGAGCATCCTTTCCTCATGGCTAATGGCCATTTATTCATGGGAGGTTTCGCCTTGGATTTGCCACTCTCTAGATGCACATTTTCCCCCATCTGAATTCTCAACTCTGCACGGGGGGGTGGGGGGGCTTATTGTTGTTGAGTTTTGAGAATGTGGGTGGGGGGAAATGTGCATCTAGACAGAGGCAGATCCAAGGCAAAACCTCCCATGAATAAATGGCCCACTCAGCCCTCTCCTTGTTGACTCAGAAACCAGGCAGGTTTGTGTGGAATGGTGTTTTTTACTTCCCAGTGAAATGTATGCAGGGTCGTCTGTTGCGACTGTTCAGTACTGGAGTTGCAGGCGTCAGGAATAGACCTGAAGAGATCCCCCCCCCACAATGCATATTTATTTGTTTAGGAAATATTTACAAGGAGCCTCTCCAGATATGGGCTCAAGGTGGCTCAGCTTTTGACATCCGCCTGTTATAAAGGGAATTCACCCTGTCAAAATAAATCACCCCGATCTGCAGCAAGCACAAATGAGTAATCTCATCTAACCGTTTAGTGTAGGTCATTGCTTCAAATGTGACCTTTTGTAGCATCTCCCCTCTCCTGCTTGTCAGTTGCCAGCGACTTTATCAGTGGCAATTTAAAGACTAGCAATATTTATTCCAGCATGAGCTTTCCTATCTCAGAGCTCGCTTCCTCAGATGCAATATTTTCTCTTCATGCACCTGAGCCCCGACTCACTTCCTTGTGCCATAATAAAAATTTTAAGTCTTTAAACTGCCAGTACACTTCTATCCAATTTTGTCACAACAGACTAACAGGCTACCCCTTCCAAAAATACAAGCTTTATTGAACATCCACTTTCTCAGATCGTTGTTGCTTATAACGCCTAAACATCACTTTAGAAGCTGTCAAAATTATGCTCTACGTTCAACGAGAACACATAAAGTTGGACTCTATCCGTAGATGCTGAACCTGTGCACGTTTTCTTGGGAATCATAGGATTCAAGGAAGGGTGTTCCTGAACTATGCATACTTAGGATTGATCTCCGTAACGAGTGGGGTGGGGAAAAAATCTTTCCCACATTAGGGCAAAGGCTGTTCCAGAAACATGCCTTCTTCCAATGAACCTTCCAGAGATCAGAGACAGCTACCATGCTGGCTAGACACTTATGAACTGGTAATACCCAGGGCTTTTAGGTGTTGGCTTTTAGTTGAAACACAAGCTTCATATGAATTATCAAGCTCTACCACCACATTTACAAAGCTCTGGTACTCTCTCCCCAGTGCGGTTTCTCTTTCCCCTTGTTGCCATCTTCCGCCAGCGGGTGAAGATTTTTTGTTTTGTTTGGCATTCCCTCAGTGGTCCCTCTTTTCTAACAAGTGTTTCAATTGTTGTTTTTATGTTTTATATGCATTTTAAAAGGGTTTTTTTTTTAATGTACGTTGATTTTAATGGGTTTAAAATCTGATTTTAATGTGCATGTTTTAAACTGTGTCCCTTGTAAGGGCAGGGGTAACATACAAACTTTGTAAACGGATACAAGTATCCTTCAGTATATGCTACAATTTCAGCCTTGCCTTTCCCACCTGCTCTGCAAAGACAGTGTAAATTTTTGCCTCCCCAAATATAAAACACGCAAACATTTGAGTTTTCCATTTTTTATTATTTGGGGAAAAAAACCAGTGAACGGGGCTGCTTCAAGGCAGCAATTCTGAGGCCATTCTATACAAGAACACACCTATGAGGTTTTGTTAAGACATTGAGTTAATGCTTGCTAAACTGGACGGTATGTTGCTACACGTAGGTAATGAAATGTGCCCTTGACTATTCAAATATGTAAAGCCTTTAAAAAAATTTAAAGGTACACTTTTAAAACACTGCACTGAACAATCACCAATACTTTTGCTGATGTTCAACTTCAAAGTAAACAGAACATATATGTGGATTTGGGGCAAAAAAAGGAATGCCCCAGGCTAAGACAATACATATATGAATATAAAAGCCAGGGTTTTTTTAAGTTTACAAAATATGTAGCGAGCCCATTAGTGGCCTTATATTTTCTGCATTTTCTTTGAAATCCTTTCAGTACTCTTCCTGTCCAGCACAGTGTTTCTAGTATCATTTGCAATTAGCAACACTGATTAGATCTGAAACATTCCCAATGTAATATAGAATGTACAGTATCTGAGGAAAAAGTCGCATCTTAAAATGAGCCATCACTACAAAATATACTTATGGCAAAAAATCAAAAACCTTTTTAAAAAGTAACTTTTTTTTTTTTTAGAAAAAAGAGAGAATGGAATAAAGGTTCTTTCCCTCCAAACAGCAACTGTCAGAGATCAGGCCTGACCCGTTCATGATTTAAGATCAGACCATCATAAAGAACAGATGATTTAGGAAGAAAACGCCTCTTTCAACTTTCTTCTCTTTGGATTTATCAAAATACCTATAAAATTCTTGAAATATAAAGGGACTATAAATATGAAAAGCTTGGCACAAAAAAAGGCAAGACATACACAAGAACCCTTATTAGTCGTCCCCCCCCCCAAGTTCTTTCTGGATGGATGTTCTAAGGATCTGTGTTGGTCCCAAGAAAAACCCAAGAGAAAAAGTCTTGTAATAACTTTTGTTAAAACTAACCACAATGACACAGAACAGTGAGCAAACCCTTCTAAACCCATGAATTAGTAACTCTGTTTAGGATTGCACTGTAATGCAGCAAGCAAATTGGGGGAGGGGATGCTATATGCCATGATCTGAGCAGCTCAGTAGGATGTGTAGAATGCCCAACCTGCTCAAACACTTAACCCCTCACCCCGACAAATCCAGCCTGATGAAGACTTCTGGAGTACCCAAAAGCTTGAATACTGTAGTGTGTCATTTTGGTTAGCCTTAATAAAGGATATTACGTGGCCTGCTGTTTCTATATGAAACATCCTTTCCCAAGGAGAAACTGGATTGTTTCCAGTTTACTTGCATCAGACACAGCAATACACCTGTCCCTCGTAACTGAAAGAGGTAAGGTCTAACCTTGTGTTTTTCCTACAATACTACTCATGAGGTCTGAAAAGCAGAAGCATACCATTACAACAAAATAGACATAGAACAGAGGTTGTGTTTTTGAACTGAAGGATGTTATAACAACACTCCTAAGAGGGGTGAGGAAAGACATGTATTATGCCTGGCGGCAATGTCACAAGCACCATCCAATAGGGCAGAGGTCCCCAACATGGTGCCTCTGGGCACCATGGCACCCACTGACATCTTTCCTGGCACCCACCAAGTTTTGTTTTTTTAGAAAGTGGGTGTGACCATGTGAGGCTCTTGCCCAGCAGGACTTCTGAATAGCCATTGGAGATCTGATTGAAGAAGAGTAGGTTTTTATACCCCGCTTTTCTATACCGTAAGGCATCTCAAAGCGGTTTACAATCACCTTCCCTTCCCTTCTCCACAACAGATACCTTATGAGGGAAGTGGGGCTGAGAGAGTTCTGAGATAACTGTGACTAGCCCAAGGTTACCCAGCAGGCTTCATGTGGAGTGGGGAATCAAATCTGGTTTTCCAGATTAGAGTCCACCACTCTTAACCACTACACCACACTGGCTGTGCAGATTCAAATAACATTGTTTCAACAGCAGCAATCATTGTAGTGTTGGTTTTATTCTCTTTCACTCCTCTTTCCCAGTGTATTTTTAAAATTACCCCACTTCTCCCCCTGCTCTTGGGCTTCCTTTGTATGTGTGGCTCCGCCTCCTGTGGCTGCCATTTTATAGTTGTGCCCAACCCCATGGGTCAGAGTTCCAAAGGTGCCCACAGGCTCAGAAAGGTTGGGGACTTCTACAATTGGGGCTTGTGGAACTACCATCCCAACAGCAAAACAGCAAGTGGGACTAGTCTTCAATGGTAGAAGCTCTGCATTGCATGCAGAAGATTCTTTTGTTCAACCCCTGGCACCACCAATTAGAAGAAGAGTTGGTTTTATATGCCGACTTTTATATGGCTTACAATCACCTTCCCTTCTCCTCCCAACAACACACACCCTGTGAGATAGGTGGGGCTGAGAGAACTCTAAGAGAACTGTGACTAACCCAAGGTCACCCTTCGTGTGGCTTCGTGTGACGGAGTGGGGACTCAAACCCGGTTCACCAGATTAGCTTTCGCCGCTCATGTGAAGGAGTGAGGAATCGAACCCACTTCTCCAGATCAGAGTCCACCGCTCCAAACCACTGTTCTTAGCCACTACACCATGTTGGTAAAACGACCTCAGGTTAGCAGATGCCAGGAAAGACCTCACCTTGAGACTCTGCCCTGTCGGGATAAATACTGCTAGGACAGATGGATGGTTTGGCACAGAATGGGGCAGCTTTGCATTACGAAACAGGAACAACAGCTGTAGCAGGAGTTGCTATTTTCCAGGAGTGTTGTTCAGTGGTCAGGAATGATGGGAAGAAGCGCACAAAGGCAGCACACCTGAGCAGACTAGGGGAAAAAATCTGCACTGTCCACGCTGCAGGAAAACCAGTATGCCTGAGGTTGGCATCCAGAGCAAAAGCTGACTGTTCCATTTCCAGATCTGCAGATGAGCTTGGACACTTCACTGATCCTTTGTTTGCAGATACAGGCTTGGTTCTTACGGAACATTTCCAAGCACTGTTCCCAGTCCCTCTTCCTCAAGTATATGCAGAATAAATTAGTTCCTTCCTGATACAGGCAAAATTCAGTTTGCCATGACATGACCGCACTGGCAAAATCTGGTTAGGCATTGGGTAAGTATAGTTTGGAGGACTGGAAATATTACACATGAACTAACCCTTTATCTGCCAATGTTTCATTAATATATTTTTTTTAAAAAACTTGGGACTTCAAAAAGCTGCAATCTCACGCCAACAGAACAACACAAATCAGTGTGAATGCACTTTGCTTGTATCATATGTGCTTCGGGGGGTGGGGGATGGTATTTTCTTGTTTGAGGCAACAGTCATTAAGAAATACTGGTGAACAGCTTAATGGTTCCAGTATTGGGCTGGGGAGACCTGTGTTCATCTCCCCCACTCAGCTAAGAAATGCCCTGGGACACTTTGGGCTGGCTAACCTTTCAACTTCATCTACCTCACAAGGTTGTTATGAAGATACAGTGGAGGAGGGGGAGAACACATGAAGCTGCCTTATACTGGTCTGTCAAAGTCAGTATTGTCTACTCAGACCGGCAGTGGCTCTCCAGGATCTCAGGCAGGGGTCTTTCCCATCACCTACTCACCTAGTCCCTTTAACTGGAGATGCCGGGGATTGAACCTGGGCCCTTCTGCATGCCAAGCAGATGCTCTACAAACTGAGCCACAGCCCCTCCCAGAACTGTATACATTGCCCTGAGCTTTTAGAAAAAAGGATGGGATAAACAAGTAACCGAGATATAGGTTCAGTAGCTGGAGGCCCAGTCCAGCCCAAAAGTAAGAGAGTTAATAAAAGGAGAAGCAGCTGTCGCTACGGAGAAAAGTTCACGACCCACTACCTTCCACCCTCCCTCTCCTGGACTAGTTGGCTGACCAGGGATGTCCCCTCATTCCCAGTTACGCCTGAAGGGTTAGAATTTTAGCCTAAAAGCAATTCCAAAATCTATAACCAAAAAAAGACCCTAATTTTGAACTTGGAATAGATTTGAAGAATGACAGACATGTGCATGTAGTGTTCTTAATGCGTATACTTCAGTTCAGTCACCATGTTTTGGTTTTTAATTCTGTTTTGCTGAATGGAAAAGGAAAGCAAGAGGGAGCCACTGGCATGTTGAAGCATGGGGAGGTTGCTATTTCAGGAAGCCCCACCATGAGATTCATCAGAATTTTTTAAAAATCCCTTCCCCAATACTGACTGCTAGAAATGTTTTCTTTTAAAAAAGACAGCATAGGGCCTTTCAGGACGATAGAGTTCTGGCAGTTGGGGAGGGGAGAAGAATGGTCAGAATAATGGTCCTCACTACATGGCTTATATAGAGCTACCTTCACAACTGCCACCAATTAAAACAGCCACATTTACTTTCATCCCCGGCATGAGGCCTACACTTCAAGGATAGCTCACAGCTTACCTGTACCTCTGGCAACAGCTGTTTCAGGTTGGGACCAAAGAGGCTCTCGTCTTAATGACAGAAGCACTCCATTTATGAATAAGGAGAGGCATCTTGAATCTCAGGAGGAACATGTGCACGGCCTTTGGTTGCCTGGTGCAAAAAATCTAAATGGTTGCTTAAAGGATTCCCCCGCCCTGTGTTTATGAAACAGCCCTTTTCAACACCAGTGGGAGTGTAGCTAACACACAGGACCTCTCTTCTGAACTAGAATTGCCAGTATGCATCCTGATCCCAAAAGGTACTTGTCATGGGGACCTACTGAAATCAAATAAGGCTTTCCAACGCAGAGTTCTGAAGTATGACGCTTCAGCTATGGACACACAGTTCAAGAGCCCTGAAAGAGGCCAGACTCCAGCTAGTGACCAAAAACACGGCATCTGACTCATAAATCAACACAGATGTGCTCAGACCTTAGACCAATGTGATGGTCCAGTCTTTGCTTGAGATAACAACTCCTCACTCATGCCCTGGTTTGGGAACCACAGCTATATCCCCTCCTTTGAGCTGCACTGTCCTCAATTTTCTAGCGCAGGGCACCTTGAGCACTCATTTCACTTAAGCCCCACCAACTCGTTGATAAGAGCCTGGCAACTTCAGTTCCTTCAAAGATACCCCTTCAAAAGAAAAATGTGTGCAACTACAGTTGTTACTGTTCTGTATTTTTCCAAGGGACACTTACTTAAGGAGGCCCTGGAGCCTACTCGTTCAAGAAACAGCGCTCCGCTATATAGCGTGGAGCAGGAGGAGTGGCCAGGAAACAAGGCCTCTGATCTTTGGTGATCTGCAGTAGCCTTCTCAAGTTAGGTCTGCAGGAGTGGTTTTGCTTTCTGAAGTCCTTCCTTCAGGAACTGGAGGTAGGTCGCTGTCGAGGGATCTTCAAAACTGGCGGAGAAACTGAAGATGCTGCTCTCGACTTCTTCGGGCTTCATAGAAGTAATATCCAGGAAGTGGTTGGCGTTGATGTGGTGTACCTGAAAAACGAGGGACGTCTTTAGGAAAACAAAGAGAGTTTCACACGCAGATTCCTCTCCCCCTGGGAGGCTATACCATTTCAATCTGGCAGCAGCTGCTCTCCCCTAAAAGGCAAAGGCATCAGATGCCAGATTAAATGACCCACGGCCGTTTTAAAACAAGACTGCTAATGAGGAGGGAAGATAGCGCTCCTCCTTCTTGGTCTAGGGTGCTCACAGGCCATAATGGCATTCAATTAGCAGCAGCTGCTTTGCTTAGCACAATGAGATGGCTTTTTGAGCCAAGAAGAAAAAATGCGTATTGGATGCTTAATTCCTACTGCAATTATATAAGGAGAAGGCAAATGGGACCCATTAATAAAAGAGAAAGGGAAATAGTTCTGTTTTGATGAAGTCTGGATACACATTCTCATAATTAACAAGAATCCATTTCTTCAAGAATGAGACTAGAGAGTTTTTTTCCAATTTTGTATAATCTGTTTTGTCTGTGAATTTGCCCAGCAGAGGGGAATTATTCTAAGGGCTAGTCCAGATTACACTTGCTGCTACTAAGAAATTTATTACCAGGTAACTTTTATAGTAAGCTGACAATCTGATAATTCAGTATAACCAGCAACGAACCAAGTGGTATCCTGAAAACCAATAATGACTTCAGTTCCAAAAGTCACTTATACCCAAATATTGTCATGCATGTAACAGTCCACCAATGCTGCCAAAAAATCCACAGGTAAAGCAGAAAATGAAATGATGTATAGCTATTTATCTGCAACCATATAGAAGTGAGGTGATTGTATTTACTTTCTAGTATATCTTAAGTTTACGTATATAAATTGTTTTAATAATAAAATGTATTTTAAAAGAAAGAGAGAAAGACAGCAGAACCAGGATGCTCAAACAGAACTAAGGTCATACCACAGTGCCATTGGGCAAGCAGATCATTATTTCCACCGGGAAACTGTATTTTTCAAGGTGCAGCTCTGCAAGTTTGCTGTTGAACGTGTTCTCTTTCTTGGCCTACGGAATAAAGAAAGCATGTTTTTAACTCTTACGCCGGCTTTAAAAACAGAACTAAATGGCATTTGTTTCAAACAGGAATCAAGGTAGTCATGTTTTGTTTTTTTTTAACTTGATGAATTGGACAATTACTTTAGTGTAAAAATAAATTATATCAGGAAATATTTTTTATCCTTTGGGGTACAAGGACAATATCTGAGGTCTATAAAGACCCCCATGCTAATTCCAAGGGGTCTCACAGACCCCTGACTAATGTAATGATCTTTTTAAACCCCCTCCTTATCTCAATTGCCATATCAATATAAAATAGCTGTTGTGTTGTCAAATGTGAGTTTTCACCATATTGGGATAATTTAAACCCCACAATATCTTATGTGCAGAGTTTAATTCACTTGAGTTGAAATTTAAATTGACCATGTAGCCCTTTTAATGAAACAATCAACTTCACACACACAAGAAGAAGAACACAAAGGGTGGGTTGAAACGCTACAGAACAGTTCACCTATTTCTGCAAAAGACACCAGGAGGTATGAAGTAGAGCAGTCTAAGGGTTTTTTTTTCATATTTTTTAATACTCCTCTGGGGTCAGTTATGATCCCAAAGTCAAGTAATTCTCAAAATTATAAGGCAGCGGCATGAACCCTGGTTCATCTCTCAAATTACATCTTGACCAGAATAAACGAAATACAATTTGACCCTTCCTACATGCTGTATGTCTTAATTGGTAAATTAATACTCTGAGGTTGATTAACTGGTAGAAGAAGAAGAGTTGGTTTTTATATGCCGACTTTAACTACCACTTGAGGAAGAATCAAATTGGCTTACAATCACCTTCCCTTCCCACAACAGAAGGTGAGATAGGTGGGGCTGAGAGAGTATGACTAGCCCAAGGTCACCCAGCTGGCTTCGTGTGTAGGAGGGGAGAAACAAATCCAGTTCACCAGATTAGCCTCCGCCACTCATGTGGAGAAGTGGGGAATCAAACCTAGTTCTCCAGATCAGAGTCCTCTGTTCCAAACTACCACTCTTAACCACACTACCCTGGCTCACCTTTGGGGTAAAAGGACAATGGTGGGAGCCCATTTTAATTGGAGAAGCTGTTTGGTATTTTTGAGGCTATTTTGATTCGAGTGGATTACTGTAAAGGATTTTGAAAAATTGTTAGAAAATAACTTTTCCTTTAAAACGCTGTAACTTTGCTTTATTAAGTTCTCTCACACACCTTTCAATACCTTACAAAAGCTGTCTAGGCGACACTCTTGGTGATGTTGAAGTTTATTTGCCCAGTTATTTAACTGGATGTTCTTCAGTCAACAGCATCAGCTCCAGTTTTTTATGGTATCTAGAAAGGACAGCAACTCAAGTTTGACCAATTTGGCCTGAGCTCTTCCGGGATTGGAGTGAAAAAGGGCTGGATGGGAGAACACCAAGGAAGACCTGGGTTGCTACACAGAAGAAGGCAATGGCAAACCACTTCTATTCATCTCAAGCCTGGAACACCCCATGGAAGGGGTTGCCATGAGTTGGTTGCAACTTGACAGCACATTCTTCTTCTAGAAAGGACCCTGGTGGAGAAGCTGCCGGAGACTTCACGGTTTTGCCATTCTGGGTTTGTACTGATGTCTGTGTCCAAGTGGCACCTTCTACTATCCCTGGATTCACAGGAATTAAATGCTTACCTGCAGGTCTTCTAGCTCCTTCACCAATGACCAAGAACTGATGAAACTCTCGTTTAGCAAAGCAAGGATGGGCGAACTTTCCAGGACAGTCTCCCGGAGAGTTCGCCCCGAACCTGGTCAGAGAGAGAAAGAAAGATGAGGGCAAGAACAAGAAAAGCTTGTGCCTGGGACAATTTCAGAGCAGATTTGTGATGCTTTATTTGAGTTATAGCATCGGTCCACATGCTCCCTTTGGGTGACAAGTGCCTAGCAGAAAATCTACTACATAAACTCTCAGCATGGATCCAAGCCTACAAACGTAGAAGACAGTGGGCACAGAAAGAAGTGTGTGCTTACTGAGGACTCCAAAAATGACTAGCAGGGTGAAGGAACCCAGGTCCCCTGAATGCACCCCTCATGGCTCAAACTTTCATAACAATTTGCCAAGGAGAGCATAGCTTTTGGGATTTAACTCCTTTATCTTCCACTCAGTTTTGCCATTCAAAACCAGATATTTTGCTTTATAATTAGCATTCTAAAAGGTAGGGGAGATGCAGGGTCCCCCCCCCCCTTTCGACCTGATCCAGCAGCGCTCTGCTTTGGTTTTTAACTCCTCCTAAATATAGCCTGGATGGCCCAGGCTAGCCTGATCTGGTCAGATCTTGGAAGCTAAGCAGGGGAGGCCCTGGTTAGTACTTGGATGGGAGACCACTAGGGAAGTCTAAGGTTGCTATGCAGAGGCAGACAGTGGCCAACCACCTCTCTCTGTCTCTTGCGGTAGGTCAGCTGCGACATGATGGCCCTTTCCACCACCGAAAATGCAGATGTGCAAAATACAGCACGGCAGCCTCTCACCTCAGCAGGACTGATCGTCCAGCGCTCCCCACAACAGTAAGGAGTGCACCAATTTACTCTCCGATTTCGCTCTTTCAAAAGCTTGCGTGAAAGGAAGGTAGGAAACCTGAAAGCAGAAAAAAAAGGGGCAGAAATTGTGTCATAGGTTTCTGCTAAAATTGCAAATAGTTTATTTATTTATTTTTCACATTTGTATCCTGCCCTCCCCAGCAAGCCGGCTCTGGGTGGGTAGCATCATTAAAAACGTAAGTTATACTCAATAATCATATAAAACCCTAAAAACCCCATATCAAAGATGGCGCACAAGATGCTAAGCTGTAGGCACCAGACAGGTGGCACCTTTTCCAGTCGATATTATTTATCCATGCTAGGAAAGGGAGGGGGGAGGCCGGAAATGATGGTATGGTTTCTGCGGCTGTCCTCAGTTGTAGGCCTGGTGGAAAAGCTCTGTCTTACAGGCCCTGAAGAACTCTTTAAGGTCCCACAGGGTCCTGATGTTACTAGGCAGAGCATTCCACTAGGCTGGGGCCGAGAAGGCCCTGGCTCTAGTCGAGCACAGCCACACGCTCTTAGGGCCAGGGACCACCAGCAAATTCTCTTCAGACGATCTCAGTGTCATTCGGGGGGTATACTATATAATATAGTTGGTATTAGGGGTATTGGTACACGTAGCAAGCAGCTCCTGATAGACCCTTGCTCCCCAGGGCATGTACTAGTAATGGGAAGACATGCGTACATATAATATGTGAATGCTACATATACACGTGGAACCATTAACCAAAGAACTTACTGTGTTCTGCACAGTCTGAGCAAACCAGAGGAACACTTTCCAAAGAGACAATTTTAAAATTGCTGGTATGGTCATTTTTAAAACAAGGCAAGGCACTTTAAAGAAATGTTTGGCTTAACTACAGTCATAGAAATGAGAACAGAGAGGCAGTTGTGGCCATTGGCTTTAGAGGAGAATTGAGGAAGAGACGTCTATCAATGCCTATTACAGTCATCATGGCTAAACAGAACCTACATGTTCAATAGCTCTCAATACCTGCTGCTGGGAGAGGCTTTGACCTCTGTGCTCTGCTCTTGTACACCTTTCAAGGACACCCGTCTGGCCACTCTGAGAAGTAGGAAATTAGACTAGATGGACCATTAGTGTGAACACATGAAGCTGCCTTAAACTGAATCAGACCTTTGGTCCATCAAAGTCAGTATTGCCTACTCAGACCGGCAGAGGCTCTCCAGGGTCTCAGGCAGAGGTCTGTCACATCACCCACTTGCCTAGTCCCTTTAACTGGAGAAGATGGGGATTGAACCTGGGACCTTCTACGTGCCAAGCAGATGCTCTACCACTGACCCTCGGCCCCTCCCCTGTTAGTCCAGCAAGGCCCTTCTTACATGCAGGCCCCTTTACAGCTACCTAGTCTTCTTTTAAAAAATGTGGCTATCATAACACAAGGAGAGACCTGCTGGATTGGGCCAGTGGTCTATCTAGTCCAGCATCCTGCTTCACACAGGATGCTGGACTAGTCACACATCCTGCTTCTTGCCTTGAAAACTTCACGGGGTTGCCATAATTCAGCTGTGACTTGACGGCAAAAAAAGTATAGGTATTCAGAGGTTTACTGCCACTGAACGAGGAGGTTCCCTTTAGTCACCATGGTGAGTAGTCATCGATGGACCTTTTCTCCTCCACGAATCTCTCTAATCCCCTTTTGAAGCTCTCTATGGCTCTCAACAACTTCTCCAAATGGCATCATTTTCCCACAGGCTCCTTCTCTGCCCCACCCCACCCCACCCCCAACTGATAGATTAGATAGGAGTGACACTGCCAGCTGCCATAGGGGAATATTAATTGCTCTCAACGACTCGCGCTGTAAGTTCACTCTTTGTTCCTAGAGGCTGAGCCACATGTGGCTTGAACGTTTCCTGCTGATAAGAAAAGAGCTGTTCTGAGACTGCAGAATGCCCTGCCCAAAGGGGGTCTTTGGAAACACCACTCGTGCTTGTCTCTTTTGGAAAAACGGTACCGGGGACTCCCGGCAGGGGAAGGATGGGTGGCAGGGCTCTTAAAGCTCCAGCTGCGCCCAGGAGATCTGGGCTCCGCCACAAATTTCCAGGGTGACCTCACGCAACCTCTGCATCAAATCTCAAAAAGACGGACCCACATGTTTATTTCACGGGATGCTGGGTCTTGGGCGAAAACCACAGAGATATTAGCAGTTATCAAAGAGAAAAACATGGTCACTTTTGCAATTTCCAAATAAAGCCGGTAGGCCCAGTTCTTTCATCCCAGGGCACAAACAGAATAATTCAGCCACCCAGGCTGCATCCTGAGGATCCGTTCCACTAAGGAATGGGGAGGAGCCGTGGCTCAGTGGTAGAGCCTCTGCTTGGCATGCAGAAGGTCCCAGGTTCAATCTCTGGCATCTCCAGTTAAAGGGACTGGGCAAGTAGGTGATGGGAAAGACCCCTGCCTGAGACCCTGGAGAGCCACTGCCGGTCTGAGTAGACAATACTGACTTTGACGGACCGAGGGTCTGATTCAGTATAAGGCAGCTTCATGTGCAAGCGCAGCGCTTTCCTCCAGCACAAGACTTCCTAGACACAATAGGCTTGAAGAGCCATTTACATCAGGGTGAGGCTCCTAGCATGAGAAGGGATGCTGCTCACAGAATCCAACCCTATGTACTTAACCCCTCTCCCCAAAAAAACAACTACACTGGGATGGTTCTCATACTTTCTTAAATGGATACATAGCAACTTCCAGCTTGTGCGCCACCTCTTCCCAAGTTATTTCTTGCTGCCAGGTGATCTCTTCAAATATGAACTGAATTGGTTCCCTTTCGGGGTCTCTGCTGTTAATCACGTTCCCGTTTTCGTCGTGGATTACAGAAGGGATGGACGGTCCCAAAGACTCCAGCTCCATCTACGAGACAACAGGAAGATAAGCCGTTTCAACACTCCTAAGACAACGCACTGGTCGCCAGAATGAAAGAGTAATGCAGGATCACGCCAGAGGGCCACCTAGTCCTCCACCGTTCTGTTTCCAGCAGTGGGTAGTAGGATGGCACAAGGAAGTCTGCACCCAGATCGCAGCCCTCCCCTGCTGACTGTTCCCCAGGATCTGACAATCAGGGGCACCCTGCCCCTGAACTCAGAAGCCCCCCTTCAGCTATCAGGGCTAACAGCCGATAAACCTATCCTCCATAAACGTGTCCTACCGCCTTTCAAGACCCCTACCTAAGCCCAGTGGCCATTCCAACACCTTGTGATGGTTTCTTTTGTAACTCAACCACCCTGTTGAGCCAGTGTGGTGTTGTGGTTAAGAACGGTGGTTTGGAGTGGTGGAGTCTGATCTGGAGAACCAGGTTTGATTCCCCACTCCTCCACATGAGCGGCGGACGCTAATCTGGTGAACTGGGTTGGTTTCTCCAGATCCACACATGAAGCCAACTGGGTGACCTTGGGCTAGTCACAGCTCTCTTAGAGCTCTCTCAGACCCACCTACCTCACAGGGTATCTGTTGTGGGGAGACGAACAGAAGGTGATTGTAAGTCGGTTTGATTCTTTCTTAAGTGGTAGAGAAAGTTGGCATATAAAAACCAACTCTTCTTCTGTGTGTGAAGCGTTGTTTTTTTTTCTGCCTTGAATCTATTGCTAACCAGTTTCATAGGGTGCCCCCTCACTTGCAGTCGAATATTATGGGAGACTGAATACACAAAAATTGTTACAGGAGATTTCCACACAGGTTGCCGTATTATGGTCCTGCCTTCCCCTAGGTTGCTGGTCCTGGATGCAGATCGCAACCAATCTTGAGATCACAACAAATGTGGGAAAACACATCAAGCTACAATTAGCATGGCTCCCTGATAGGCTTACTTCCATGGCTCCCCAGTTGACTAGATGGTTGATATAAATGACACAAATATAGGCTGGGTTTTAAGCTGTGATCTGCTGCTTAATTGTAAGGATGGGATGGGAGGGGCTGCACCTCTGTGGAGGGGGCATGGCTAAGCAGTAGAGCACCTGCTTTGTACAGAGAATGCCCCAGGTTCAAACCCTGGAATTGCCAGTTAAAATGTTCAGGTAGGAAGTAATACAAAAACCTCCCCCTTGAGGCCCAGCCAGTCAGAATGCACGGTAAGGACCTTGACAGATCAATGATCTGGCTCAATAGATAGTACCATCATATGTTCATGCTAAAAAGCATTAAATAAAATAGACAGCAACAACTATGGGGTTCAATACTGGGTGCTGGTTTGAACTCCACAGTTGCTGCTGTTTTATTTAATTGGCAAAAAGGCCAGGATCCTGCATACCTTGATTCTTCTGAGCAAAGATTCCCAACCCTCATTTTATAACACCCCAGCGCATTGTCAAGTATCTCTAAGGATACTGCAAGCTTCTCGACAAGTTCTCAAGACAAAATTAATTTTAATTTTTAAATAGCGCCACACAGCATTCCCACCTGCTCCTGCAGTTTTCAGAACAATAATTCCTAAGGATCTTTTCTGTTGCATCTAGAGCTGAACTGGGGGCGGGGGGGGAGGGAGCACAGAAAACTGCAGTGGGAAGGGGGAGGTCTGGAAAATGCTGCCCTGCAAAAAATAACTCCATTTGTTTGGCATATGTAACTCCAAGTGCAATACTACTTAAATGCTATTGTTCCTCATGGAATTAAATGCAATTATTCCTTTCAAATGCTTTCCTTTGTTTGAGACTGTCTTTAATTTCAAGTGTATTTTTCCTTCTGGGAGTGGGAGTATGTCACAAAATTAAACGACAGGGATGCACAACTTCAAAAAGGTTAGGGAACGCTGCTTTGCATTTTGTTTTAAAAATTTCCTATTATATTTCACAATTTCCGACAGAAAGTGATTGCACTACAAGAGAAATATTGCCCAGTGGAAAGGATTCAATCTTGCTCCCCCAAAATCAAGACAAATGAAGTCAGTAAGTTCAAGATAAAAAAATTAAAACAAATTACATAAAAGTTTCCCAGTACTGAGAAGTCTAGTTTCTCTTCTATAGCTCTTATGAGGTCTAAGAACATAACCACCATGGTGCCTAAACTATATTAATAATGCTCTTATTTAACTGAAGCCCCCTCTCTAGATTACTCCCGTGAAATATTTTCTCCTTTAGGACGAGAAAAGACGAGGTTTTCTATCTCAAAATGTATAGTATGAAAACGTCCTCAGCCTTTTCCAGTTTTTCCAATGGAAAAATTAGGAAATTTGGGGTGGAAACAGAATGAGTGAAATGTGTAGTATGAAAACATTGTAAGACAATCTACAGCACCAGATAATTATAATTCCTATGTATATTGTAAACAAATACAATATTTTCAAGTATGTTTTCTTTAAATGTAAATTCTGGCCATAATTAAGTCAGCTGTGACTTGACGGCAAAAAATTGATGTGTTTAATGATAATACATTATTAAAGAGTTCAGCGTTTTCAATGTTATAAAGTTTAACTTAACATCCAAATATGCTTGTAGTCCTACCTATTATGACTTTATGAGAGTTTCAGCCTAAGCAATACACTTTTTTGTTTTGTTTTGTAGTTTCAACTTGCATTTTTCCTACCTCTCAGATGGTAAATATTAAGATACATTTATCATGGTGTGCACCAATTTGCAACAGTACAAGCAATATATCTTATCTATTAATTTACAAAAATTACATTGCCGCCTCTCCGGGGAACCTACTAGAGTCAGTTTACAAAATAAAATATAATTTAAGAAATCATAACACATGAAAACGTATTAAAACTGAGCACTCAAATTTCTTATAGAAAATGAAGACATTTATACTATTTTGACATTTTGCTAGAATTTAAAAGTATAATTTTATATGCTAAGTAAGTTATAAATGATGCATGTTATTTCATTAAATCAGTGAAAGAAGTTTAAGTTTCATAGGAAGTACTGTATATTTCAATCCTTCCCATTTCGGTTTTGTTGTTTTTGTTTTTAAACAAAACACCACTTGTTTCTTCCATGGCTTCAACATTTCCAGAAGTTTCCCATCTCTAAGCCTGGTTACAGACCTGAGGCAGGTATCCTATATCCACCTCCATGTTGCTGCTCTCTCGGGCCCCGTACAGCCATTCCATGTCTACGTTGAGAGACCTAGAGAGAGAAAAAATAGTGCAGTGAGAAACAACCATTCAGCACAAGCTGTTTACACTGAAACAAGAAGCTTTAAGCCTGCTTCAAAGTGAAGCATAAGCAGGCCTGATCATATTCTGGAAGCAAACAACACACGTCACTAAATCACAGATTCTGGGCTCAGGCTAGACAAGACAAGCCAACTCAATCTATCATGCTTCCATATATTGTTTAAATGGAGACTTGTTTTGCTGCACTCATGGCACACCCCGGCCTAGGGGTGTGCAGCAAAACAAAACAAAAAGTATTTTTTAGCTCCAGGTATATTGGAGTTGAAAAATATTGGTAATCACAGTTTCCTGGGTTTCAGATACCGGTATGGCATTTTGATCTGGGTTCCTTTCGGGGTGGGAAGGTTCTGACATTTTTCTACTCCATTATTCCCTAAGGGAAATGTTTCCAGGAGGCTGGGGGGAGGTGTTTTTAAAGGTACTGGTGTCAAAATTGCAGGGTAGCTGCTGATGTCTGTCCTTTAAATAACCCCCACATTCCAAGTCAATTGGACCAAGGAGCCCAATTCTATGGGCCCCTGAACAAGCTGTCTTCCCCAGCCGTCTTCCATTTTTTTCTGTGGAGGAAAAAAATGTGAAAAAGAGTAAAACCCGAGACTCTCCTCGCCATGGGGTTATTGGAAGCTATTGTTAAGCCTAACCAATGTAAAAATGGGAGAATCTGAACCTATGTCAAACACAAGAATCTACACCTACATAAAATGTGAGAATCTCAATCTATATAGAAGGCAAGAATCTCAATCTATGTAGAAGGCAAGAATCTCAATGTAAAACACAAAAATCCACCAAAAATGGGGAACCCAACACAAACCAATTCCAGCAAAGCACAAACTTTTAAGAAACAACAAAAACACTTAAATTTCACAGAATCTTACCTAAAGCAGCCTGGCAAGCAGATATCAATCACCGGGAGATGCAGAAACCCAGAGGGGAGGGAGGGGAAAAAGAGGAAAAAACAGTCCTAGGAGCCTGCAACGCCAGCTCCCAATATTCCCAGTTATTCCCAAATATTTCCAGGACTTTTCAGGACCCATTTTTCAGCATCCCCCAAAATCCAGCTCCCCCTTACCTATTGTTAGGAACAGCCAGCTTGAATTCCCGAACGTGGGAGGAGTCTTTGGAGAGGACAATGTAGCCAGTGAACTGGGCAGGAGAAAACCAGAAGGGGAAATCCGGAGGCTCGTTGAGCTGGAATTCAGCGTGTATCCTAGGTGAGAGACAGGAATCAGCCAAAGTGCTCTCTAACGAAGGCGACGGAGCTGAGCGCAAGGATTCAACGTGCGGCTGACAGCTGTAATTAATGCTTTGTTATCTTTGAACATGGATGACAGGCCCGGGTAGGACCCAACAGCTCAAGGGTTTTATGCTGGACCATATTCTAGCGCCCCAGGTATTTTATTTCTACCGGCATTCCCTTGCTTTGAAACCCTGAAGGTTTGGGCTGTGAAGGCTGATTTGGTACTCTGTGTTGGCCATTCTACTAGGAGTCTAAGAAGAAGAGTTGATTTTTATATGCTGACTTTCTCTACCACTTAAGGAAGACTCAAACCGGCTTACAATCACCTTCCCTTTCCCTCCCCACAACAAACACCCTGTGAGGTAGGTGGGGCTGAGAGAGCTGTGACTAGCCCAAGGTCACCCAGCTGGCTTCATGTGTAGGAGTGGGGAGAGGAGCCTTGTGTATAGAATATCCTCAAGGAAGATGGAAACATCACAACAACCTCGAGACTAATTTAGATGTTATCAGAAGTCTGGCGGCATCTTAGAAAACAAACAAAATTAACTCTACCTTACATTTTCCTGAGTCAAAGTTCACTCGACTCACAAAAGCATACACTGGGTGCATTATGTTAGTCTTTTAAGGTGCCAATAGACTTCTGTTTAATTTCGGTGCTATAGATTAACTTGGGTGCCGCTCTGGAATGACTGGTTATCACTGAAGCACCAGTGCATCGATTGCTCCTGCAATCCTGCATCTCAGTCATTTGGATCTTGGGATGTCAGCATCCAGAGACGGAAGAACGGTTCCCTTCCCCTCCCCAAGACAAACACCCTGTGAGATATGATTTGTGATGCTGGCTAAACAGGGAGTTCTCAAGTGGTCATTTTTAATTAACTTGTACCGCGGTGCTGCTTTTGATTTTAAAATTCATGATCGATCGATCAGTGCATCAGCTTTAAATACCCAGTCTCTAAGCTGGTGGTTATCCGCTGAAATTCCTAGCAGATCATCAGGGATGGAGTATCGTGAAAGAATACTGTTGAGAAACACGAGGCGCTTCGAGTCTTTAGATAACAACAAATTAAAAGATTGAGGACTAGATTTGCAGCTCTTCACATTGACAGCAACCCCCCTTCTCTCCCCACCATTTCAGGGCTTTACCTGAAGGCTATCTTGTAATAGAAATCAGCCACTGCCTGGACGCAAGCGACAGCCCCCTGAGGAGCAAAGCGCGTCTTCACAAATGGCCGCGGATGGAACATACTCAAGAGCTTGTGAATGATGATCTGTGGAAAGAAGATCACAGCGCTGGAGGCAGTCAGCGAACATAAGAGCAGGAATCTATTCCCTGCCAAGGCCAGGTTCGATAATTAGCATCCTGGATCTGATTAAGAAGGGCCATCTTCTCTGTTTTCTTGGCCACTCTCAATAATTTATAGCCTTGGCTGTCTTGAATATTTCTTACAGTAATAGAAGTGTTGTCGGACTTTAAGACACCAGAGCCAATAATTCCAGCCAAGGTCGGGAAATTGATCTGCTCACTGTGCTTTTCCCTCCAGCTGCATTGATTGACAACATTTCGCTTGGGCTCTGATTTAGAGATCGCTGCGCTCAAAATATCGCACGCTAACCAGGTACTCTTTTCCTGCCCTGCAAAGGAGCCCCCGCTGCTCCCAAACCCCCAAAAAACAACCTGTCCAGGATTTAACAATGCACTCTGCACATCTAAAGTGAGATCCTGAAGAACAGAATTAGCCGCTACTCAAATGTGCCGTTCTCCAGTCACCCCAACCAATGCATCAAACTAGGAATAACCATACTGACCTACCTTAAAGGACTGTTGTAACTATTCCTGAAACAGAGGGTATGCACACTTGCAGCAAGAAGGGGAAACTGAGGGAAGAGGGCTGCCAGCTTGCAACATCTAGGCTGAGTGTTTTTTTCCTTTCTCCCGTTGCATGGGTTATTAGCCTGGGTGTGGCCGGGGCTTTGACTATGGTCTTGGCCAGTTGGGTTGACCTGGCAAACATCAGCACAGGATGTCTTTGACTACTTTCTCATGGCCCCATTATGTCCTGGCCTGGCTTTTATACACTGAGCCCCGGAGCAAGTTTTTGGCAAATATTTTTCTGTATTACAATTATTGCCCTGACCTGGATGACCCAGGCTAGCCTGATCTCGTCAGATCTCAGAAGCTAAGCAGGGTCAGCCCTGGTTAGTATTTGGATGGGAGACTGCCAAGGAATACCAGGGTTGCTGTGCAGAGGAAGGCACTGGCAAACCACCTCTGTTAGTCTCTTGCCATGAAAACCCCATAAGGGGTCGCCATAAGTCGGCTGCGACTTGAAGGCACTTTACACACACACACATTACAATTATCATCTGATGCTGACAGACTAATTTATTTGTTATCAGATATAGATCCTTGTATTTCTCAAAAAATGGCACTGTACAGCCTAGCGGCCAAGAAAATCAGGGAAAAGCAAATCGCAAAAGGTGGAATAACTAGATAGAGCCGAATGGGCGTACTTCAATCTTTTAACATTTGCATCCCTTTTAATGATATCGTATATGTTAATTTGCTGTCAAATTGTTTTAGGTCTGCTGTTGCAATGTTTTAGATTGCAATGGCCTATGGCCTCATACAATAAATTTGACTTTGATCTGCTTTCTCATGGTTGCTTGTTTTTATATTCTGTTAGTAATTTTTTTGTAAGCCACTTTCGGTCCCCAGCAGGGAGTAAAACAGGATAAAAATATATTAAATAAATAAAATAATATAATTGAAGAAGAAGAAGAGTTGGTTTTTATATGCCAACTTTCTCTGCCACTTAAGGCAGAATCAAACCGGCTTACAGCCACCTTCCCTTCCCCTCCCCACAACAGACACCCTGGGAGATAGGTGGGGCTGAGAGAGCTCTAAGAGAGCTGTGACTAGCCAAGGTCACCCAACTGGCTTCATGTGCCGGAGTGGGGAAACCAACCCAGTTCACCAGATTAGCCTCCGCCGCTCATGTGCAGGAGTGGGGAATCAAACCCAGTTCTCCCTATCAGTCCACCGCTCCAAACCACTGTTCTTAACCACTACACCACACTGGCTCCCACTACACCAAGCTAGCTTGCTTGTTGTTTAATAACACTATATAAATGCTTCTTTTAAAATAATAAACAGAGAGCTTTACCTCTTTACCCTTAGGAGCCGGAGGGTAAAACCGATTATTGGGAAGGTATCCAGTAAAAATGTTTAGTTCACTGGGAATTATCCACCAAGGATCTCCCAGTTCTAGTTTATTCTTTGGCGGGAGGAAGGCCTTGAACTGCTGGGCAAGCATCGTGCTCATAGGGGAAGCCGGAGCCGTCCAATTGCGAAGCCCAAAAAGGGCAACATGTGAAATCTGCAGACATAGAAACCTTCATTAGGAAACATCCCTAGGAAATGGGCTGTGGTTTAGCAGGTTTGAGGCCTGGGATACAGTTCAGCAAGGAACTGAACAAGGGGAGTCAGTTCCCCAGGAAGGGGTGAATATAAGAACGTAAGAAAGGCCATGCTGGATCAAACCAAGGCCCATCAAGTCCAGCAGTCTGTTCACACAGTGGCCAACCAGGTGCCTCTAGGAAGCCCCCAAACAAGGCTGCACTACTTGCAGCTTCAGTGTTCATTACTCAGCGTTAGGCTATCCCAAAGCCCAAGTCTTGAATCTAAGACCCAGCATGCCGATTCACACCGTTATTTTCGAAGTCTGTATATCGCCTCTATCCCTCACCTAAAATCAGTGTAAAAAAAAATCTTGTGGGCCACGTGCTAAAACACTATTAAGAAATTTTCAGTTAATCAGCTACCTTAAAAAGCTTGATTATACTTAATATTTACATTATTTAACAAACTTGATCATTTGCAACATTTAAATAAATAAAATATAGACAATGACAGGCAATAAGTAATGACATACAATTATAAAACTTGTGGTTCAATAAACAAAAGCTAACTGGCTCAAGTCAAATCTAACAGGACAACAAAAAGGGGGGGGGACTCTACCAAATGAGTTGAGTTTTAAGCTTTGTCAAGTCAAATCTAACCACAGTGGTTTGCCATTATATGGAATATAGAGCCCAAATCATGGGGAAAGCTTCCAAACATATGAACAAACCGCAGTCTAAGAACATAAGAAAGGCCCTGCTGGATCAGACCAATGCCCATCAAGTCCAGCAGTCTGTTCCCACAGTGGCCAACCAGGTGCCTCTAGGAAGCTCCCAAACAAGACGACTGCAGCAGCACCGTCCTGCCTGTGTTCCACAGTGCCTAATATATCAGGCATGCTCCTCTGATCCTGAAGGGAATAGGTATGCATCATAAGTAGTATCCATTTTTAATAGTAGCCATGAATAGCCCTCTCCTCCATATCTAAAACCTGACAACGTGATTTCATTTCTCGTCTTCTCCATACTCCTGTTCATACTCCATAGTTTGAGTAAACAGCCATTCAGTAAGGATTGTCGATTCAGACCCCACTGCAATCCCACAATCTGCACATGCCATGGTTTGTTGAAACCCAGGTTTGGCTTGTCAGTTCAAACGTCAAAGTTAATTAACCATCGTTTTGTATCATGTCTGGATCAAGCCACTGGGAGAAGCACTGTCTATTGTGTTATTTTCCCCTTCCCTATTCTGGCAGTACAAACAAACCAAAACAGCCTTAAAAGGAGAAACAACAATCAACCAGGCCCATTAACTCACAGTCCCACTGATCAATACACTCCTCTGCAGATTAGTCAACTGGCACTTCAGTTGATTAACCCACCGGATAGGATTTGCAGCCCATTTAAATGCAATACTCACTCCAAGGAACCCATCTTTGCTCTTTGTCATGGTTTCCATTAGCAGAGGCTGGAATCTTGCAACGACAGAGAGAATCTCCCCACTGGGATCCAGCACCTCCTCTTCTTCCTCAAGGACAGAGATGGGAGTAATGCCTGAACAGAGCAACAGTCATAGAAGGTTAAACCTGGGCTCCGTTTCAAAGGGTTTCATTTCATCTGTTCAGTCTGTTACTCCATCGACAGTCTTTCAAGCATGTATTCGGCGTGGCTCAAACTGCTCAAAATTTCTCCTGAGCAATTTCAGTTTGTTGCACACCCGTAACACCCTTCATTACTCTCCCCAACCAATGTGAGTCTGCGCTCTTAGAAAATCTGCTTTATGGGATTGTTTGCATAGCAATATGGCATAGTCAGATCATAGACTGGACTGTGGCAGAGGACACAACTGCTTCTTTGTATACCCAGCTCACAACACAATCCATGGGAACCACACGTGGGAGCCAGCGTGGTGCAGTGGTTAAGAGTGGCGTTTTGGAGCTGTGGACTCTGATCTGGGTTTGATTCCCCACTCCTCCACATGAAGAAGAAGAGGAGGAGTTGGTTTTTATATGCCGACTTTCTCTACCACTTAAGGCAGAATCAAACCGGCTTACAATCACCTTCCCTTCCCCGCAACAGACACCCTGTGAGGCAGGTGGGACTGAGAGAGCTCTAAGAGAGCTGTGACTAGCCCAAGGTCATCCAGTTGGCTTCGTGTGGGGGTTCACCAGATTAGTGTCTGCTGCTCAAGTGGAGTAGGGAATCAAACCCTGTTCTCCAGATCAGACTCCACCGCTCAAAACCACCGCTCTTAACCACTACACGATGCTGGTGGAGGCTAATCTGGTGAACTGTATTTGTTTTCCCTCTCCTGCACACGAAGCCAGCTGGGTGACCTTGGGCTGGTCACAGCTCTCTTAGAGCTCTCTCAGCCCCACCCACCTCACAGGGTGTCTGTTGTGGGGAGGGGAAGAGAAGGTGATTGTAAGCTGGTTTGATTCTTCCTTAAGCGGTAGAGAAAGTCAGCATATAAAAACCAACTCTTCTTCTACTTCATGACAAAGCAGCCAGAAGCAGGCTGAAAATCAGGCTGCGGCCTGTGTGGACTGAGCTACAGTGAAGGCAAATTGTACAATCCCTTCACAGCAAACATGGCTCAATTTTTTAAAAAAATCTCTGCCTGTGTAGATCTCCCTCCGCACTCCAGAGGGCAGCAGCAGACTGACATTTACAGGCTTCTGCCCTCCTTTCTTTAATCGAAGCTTATTTTTTGGAAAGCGCCCTGCTTTTGATTGTGCAGCAGTACGTGTGAGTCTATTGTTCCTGTGAAAAATTCTCTGTGCTGCTATGTGACACATTCCAAGGGAGATGTTAGGGTGCCAGCTAGCAGACTCCAGCTTCCATCCAACCCCTGCTGAGTCCATCCATGTCTTCTTCCACCCCCACTTGGTACCAGTCTGAAAGCACGCACTGCTGCTCTTAACTGGCAGGCACTATTTTGAACAGGGATGGATGGCAGCCAGGCATTTCAGCCTGGGGAACCAGACTCCGCTCTCTTAAACTGCTTAAACCAGGGAGGTTTGTGGTGCTTTATTACATTTTTATCCCAAGCATCCTCCCAGGAGTTCAGAGCCATGTGCATAGCCCAGTGTGGCGTAGTGGTTAAGAGCGGTGGTTTGGAGCAGTGGACTCTGATCTGGAGAACCGGGTTTGATTCCCCACTCCTCCACATGAGCGGCGGAGGCTAATCTGGTGAACTGGATGTTTTGCTGCTCCTACACATGAAGCCAGCTGGGTGACCTTGGGCTAGTCACAGCACTCTTTGAGCTCTCTCAGCCCCACCTACCTCTCAGGGTGTCTGTTGTAGGGAGGGGAAGGGAAGGTGAGTGTAAGCCAGTCTGATTCTTCCTTAAGTAGTAGAGAAAGTTGGCATATAAAAACCAACTCTTCTTCCATTCTTCACTTTGTTCTCACGACAGCCCTATGAAGCAGGTTAGGCTGAGAGGGTATGGTTAGCCCAAGGTCACCCAAGTTGATAATAATAAGCACTTCCCTGATACTGGTTTGATTTCAATCCCATTTAGGCAATGCTGGAAGATCCAACACCAGATTTTTGGCACATCCAGGGGAACAGCGATCATACAAGGAGAAAGAGGACAGTTTCAGAATTTGGAATTACAATTTCCCAGGACAGACAGAGCTGGCATCAGCAATATCCTCCTCCTTTCTTTAGGATGGGCTACCCATCCCTGGTGAGAAAAAGGTCCGGTCCAAACATACAGGCAGTAAATACATCAGACAAGCTCTGGTCAGATGGCTAGGTTAGAGAAGTTGCCTTTCAAGGAATATTGATTAGATCTTTGTGCTTTGAAGGATGTTAAATGTGTACCAGTGAGTTTCTCTGCGATTGGCTTGAACTCTTCAGGGCTGATGTACAAATCGTTGTTAGTATCCAGGGAGGAAAAGAGAAAGAGGCCTTCATTCCCCAGAGATTTCAGAGCCATCTCCTGATCGGGAAAAAGACAAAGAAGAATGATTTGTAAGTGAAGGTTAATTAAATAAACCACATTCTAAACAATCAGGGCTTAAAGCCACACAGCAAACTACACTGCTCCAATGTCAGAGCTGCACCAAACCAATCTGGACAAATATTTTCCAGTATGTACAAAAGAGGGGATGTTGAGAAGACCCAGGACACTCCCTCCAAAGACTTTTTGTTCCCGTGCAAAAAGAGCGCCTGTGTGCAAGTGAGCATTTAGGCATAACTTGCTTATAACTTTTAGCATTTCTTCAAAGCAACTGTTAAATAATAAACTGTGGATAGAGTAACAGCCTTCTCTTTACTAGACAGCAGACGGATCAAATGATAGTTGTGAGGACAAACGGGAAAGTGTGAAATCAATGGAGTAATAAGAGAAGATCCTATAGAAGAATATAAATCACAACTGAATGAAAAATGGGGAAGTGTTTCTGCCTTTGCCTTTCCACATGGGCAGACTCTCCGTTCAACCGGGCTGCCCAGGAATCTGCCAAATAATTCGTTGGGAGGTAAGTGGGCAGTTTGCAGAACTGCAGACGACTGGCCAAAGGTTGGCTAGCGAGCCATGGAGAATGACTGTGCTCCCACAGCATAGCTTACGTAACCAACCCAGTGCATGAACTATGAAGGTTACAGTCACATACAACTCTCACTGTTGAGTATACCCAAGCACAAAGCGACACTCTTGTTGTGAATGAGATAAGTCTGATTGCGCAGCATGTTCTGAACCCATGTTCTGTTGTGGGAAGGGAAGAGGCTCTTGGAAGATTTTCCAAACACAGGGTGTTGTTAAGGGATTACCGCCACTGGAGTGGGGTAGTGCTACAGTGAGAACAGGAAGATAGAATGTGAGTCCATCTATCCTTAAGACTAACAAGATAAAAGGAAGTATTTCTTCACACAACGCATAGTTAAACTGTGAAACTCCCTGCCCCAGGATGTGGTGATGGCTGCCAACTTGGAAAGCTTTAAGAGGGGAGTGGACATGTTGATGGAGGAAAGGGCTATTCATGGCTACTAGTCAAAATGGATACTGGTCATGATGCAGACCTATTCTCTCCAGGATCAGAGGAGCACGCCTATTATATTAGGTGCTGTGAAGCACAGGCAGGACAATGCTGCTGCACTCGTCTTGTTTGTGGGCTTCCTAGAGGCACCTGGCTGGCCACTGCGTGAACAGACTGCTGGACTTGATGGGCCTTGGTCTGATCCAGCATGACCTTTCTTATGTTCTTATGATAGCAAGGAACAGACTCCTGCCTCCCTAAGCCCATCAGCAGGTGAAATGTGTACATAGTAGCCGGCCTTACCCCATCCTCCATCCATTTCCATGAGGCTCAGAAGTCCCTACTGAATGGTGTCCACCATTTATATTCTTTCAAGCTGAGCTCACAGCTGTCGGGAGGCTCAACAATCCTTACTCTATTCAGTCCCTTTTGAGGATTTTAGAGTGATCCTCGACAATCCCATAAGTCCAGCAAAAGGAGAAGAGAATGCCCTCCAAGAGTTCACGGCTATTCAAGCAGGATGGAGGATTTATTTATGTTATTAAATTTCTACCCTGCTCTCCCCAACCAAGGCCGGGCTCAGAGCAGACAGCTCACCCACCAGGGTTGCTCTTTGTACTCTGCCTTCTCCCACGTACGGCACGAAAGCATCACTCTCCATCCACCACAAAGACCCAAGGAGCTAGAATGAGATTCCATCCCTCGGCGATGCCAGCTGCAGAGGTTCTGCATGCCATTAGTGGTCCCGGCGCTCTCCACCCCATTTATTTCCCATCTGCCGCCTGCTAGCCTAAAAGGATGCTTAACGCTGCCTGGAAGGCTTTGCTCTTGTCGATTACAGACAGCAAAAGCACTCGTGCCTCGTAGGGCAGAACCAAGACGGCACCAGGCAGATAAAGAGCTGGCAACAGCCTTGAAGCCAGGATTCAGAAGAGGCAGAAGCCAAGAAGGAACCAGAGACTTTGCCCCGTCAGGTACTCGGGGCCAAGAACTCGCACTAGGTGAAGCTACTGTGACTCAATTATTTAGGAAGAAGAGGAGTTGGTTTTTATATGCCGACTTTCTCTGCCACTTAAAGAAGAATCAAACCGGCTTACAATCACCTTCCCTTCCCCTCCCCTCCCCACAACAGACACCCTGTGAGGTAGGTGGGGCTGAGAGAGTGTGACTAGCCCACGGTCACCCAGCTGGCTTCATGTGTAGGAGTGGGGAAACAAATCCAGTTCTCTGGATTAGCGTCCGCTGCTCACGTGGAGGAGTGGGGAACCAAACCCGGTTCTCCAGAGTCCACCGCTGTGGACTGTATGATGAGATGCATGCTGCCAGCCTCCCTCGAAGAGTTCTTGCAGAATCCTGACAATACTCACAGAAGGAATCACCAGCACCAGAACTCAGAACCTGGCAGCATTCTAACGCACCCCTCTCGGCCTGCGACTTGAGTTTCATACAACTTCTACCCAGAAGAAAGCAGATCGCCAACTCTAGCTTTGCCCCGTTAACTCCCTGCCATTAATAAGGTGGCCCAAACTCACAAAAACACTGCACGGACTACATTTGCATGTATTACATTTCTTAAATGAAAGAACCGACAACCAGCTTTATAGCTTTGAAACAGATGGAAACCCCCAGCAACGCCTCCGCTCCCCCAAAATCCCTTTTGACTCCCACTTCTGCCCCCCCAAATCTTCTCTTCCCCCTCAACCCCCCCCCCAGTTCCTCAATGCCCTTCTTGCCCCCTAACTCCCCAGTCCCCTCAAGGGCCCTCTTACCCCCGGGGCCCAACTTTTCCCATTCCCAAGCCCCCCCTCCCAAATTTTCCCAAAAGGCCCTCTTGCTCCATTCCTTTATTCCGTTCTTTATGCTTGTGGACCAACAGGTCATGAGCAACAAATTCAATAATACAGAAATAACCAAACATACAAAAATACAATATCTGAGCAGTACAGTTAAAAGGAGGTATCATTAAAAATCACAGATAAAATTTTTACCACGGGAGATGAATTTGTGTTGAAATGGCAGTCTTTTTATGACCACTATTCATGTGACAAACAAATAACTTAAAAAATAAGAAATTAATGATTTATTATAAGAAAATGTAAAGTAACATTTAAGAAGTTTAAGTGCTTAAGATAAATGACAGAAGTTATGGTACTAGATTTTCTTACGTTTAGTCTATGCTGGGGCTTGAGGGATGAAATATTTTTTCTTTTTTTCCAGTGAATCCTGAGATTATTTAATGTTCAGGATGAATGATAGTCTAAACTTAAAAAGAATGTTGCCATAATTTCTATGTCGAGGCCAGGAGGACAAAATAAGTTTTACCTTTTCCCCCCTTCCCTTCTTTTTTCCTTTCTGTATCCCCTTTATATAAAATAAGATTTTTAAAAATTTACCACGGTGAGGGTTACATTTGGATCAGTTATCAGCCAACTGCTTTGCAACTATCATAGAATCATAGAGTTGGAAGGGACCACGAGGGTCATCTAGTCCAACCCCTTGCACAATGCAGGAAATTCACAACTACCTCCCCCACACACCCCCAGTGACCCCTACTCCATGCCCAGCTATCTCTTGCTTTAGGGCAGGCTCCAACCTCTGAATGTATACTGTGATCCATTTGCGCGGATTGTGCTTTTTACAACCAACAAAGGACGAACTCCCTGATCCACAATCCCAAAATCGCCCGGAAGGGGGACCGCTGAAAACCGGCCTGCTCACTCCCCCAATGGAAGTGCATTTAATCTGGCCTTGCAGAAAAGCACTCTGTATTTGGGAACAGTTTGCCCCCATCTCCCCCAAGCTTCAGGCCCACCACTTCCCTCCATCCCTACCCCCATCTCCCCCAAGCTCTCCAGTCCCACCACTTCCCTCCATCCCTACCCCATCTCCCCCAAGCTCCAGGCCACAACTTCTCTCCATCCCTACTGCATCCTCCCAAGCTCCAGGCCCACCACTTCCCTCCATCCCTACCCCATCTCCCCCAAGCTCCAGGCCACAACATCCCTACAACTTCCCTCCATCCCTACCCCATCTCCCCCAAGCTCTCCAGGCCCACAACTTCCCTCCATCCCTACCCCATCTCCCCCAAGCTCTCCAGGCACACAACTTCCCTCCATCCCTACCCCATCTCCCCCAAGCTTCAGGCCCACAACTTCTCTCCAGCCCTACTGCATCCTCCCAAGCTCCAGGCCCACCACTTCCCTCCATCCCTACCCCATCTCCCCCAAGCTCCAGGCCACAACTTCCCTCCATCCCTACAACTTCCCCCCAGCCCTACCCCATCTCCCCCAAGCTCTCCAGTCCCATAACTTCCCTCCATCCCTACCCCATCTCCCCCAAGCTCTCCAGGCCCACAACTTCCCTCCATCCCTACCCCATCTCCCCCAAGCTCTCCAGGCACACAACTTCCCTCCATCCCTACCCCATCTCCCCCAAGCTTCAGGCCCACAACTTCTCTCCAGCCCTACTGCATCCTCCCAAGCTCCAGGCCCACCACTTCCCTCCATCCCTACCCCATCTCCCCCAAGCTCCAGGCCACAACTTCCCTCCATCCCTACAACTTCCCCCCAGCCCTACCCCATCTCCCCAAAGCTCTCCAGTCCCATAACTTCCCTCCATCCCTACCCCATCTCCCCCAAGCTCTCCAGGCCCACAACTTCCCTCCATCCCTACCCCATCTCCCCCAAGCTTCAAACCCACAACTTCCCTCCATCCCTACCCCATCTCCCCCAAGCTCCAGGCCCACAACCTCCCTCCATCTCTACCCCATCTCCCCCAAGCTTCAGGCCCACAACTTCTCTCCAGCCCTACAACTTCCCTCCAGCCCTACCCCATCTCCCGCAAGCTCCAGGCCCACCACTTCCCTCCATCCTTACCCCATCTCCCCCAAGCTCCCCAGCCCCACCAGGGCCCTTCTCGCCCCCCAAGTCGCAGTCCCCAGCCCCAGAGGACCAGCACACCCCCCCCCACCCCCATCCCCATCCCCTACTCCTCCGCCGCCCCTGGGCCGGTACCTGCCGCCGGGCAGCCTCGGAGTCCCGGTACCACTTGGCGGCCAGCAGGGCGGCCAGCAGCGCCAAGGCCAGGCCCCAGCGGGGCAGGCGAGGCCGGGCGCCGCCGCCGCCATGGCCGCCGCGGCCTTCCCGCTCGCCGCCTCCTTCCCCGCGCCGCCGCGGGGCCTGGCCCGGACGGCTCCCTCCGGAGCGGCCCATCGCCCCTGCCGCCTCGGCGGCCGGGGAGGGAGGCGCCGCACAGGCAGGCGACGCCGCTGGGCCGGGCCGAGGGCGGCACCAAGGCCGCCCGGCCCTGCGCGGCCTCGGCAGGGACCCTCTGCCGCCGCGCCTCCGAGGATCGGGGCCCTCGGAGCAGCTCTACGCGGGGCGGGGCGCGGCCGATGCCGCCTCGCGGGGCCCGGAACCCGGCCCGGCTCCCCAGCGCAGTCCCAAGCAGAGCGGTGCCGTGGTCAGGCCTACGGAGAGAGAGGGAGGGAGGGGCGTCACTCTGCTTGGGGCAGGGCAGCCCTTGAACACACACGCAGCTGCCTTGGGCCGAATCGGACCCTCCTGGGTCCATCCAAGGCCGTATCGTCTACTCAGGCCGGCAGCGGCTCTCCAGGGTCTCAGGCAGAGGTCTTTCCCATCACCTACCTGCCTGGTCCCTTTAACTGGAGATGCCGGGGACTGAACCTGGGACCTTCTGCAGGCCAAGCAGAGGCTCTACCACTGAGCCATGGCCCTCCCCAAGTCAGTATTGTCTACTCTGACCAGCAGCGGCTCTCCAGGGTCTCAGGCAGGGGTCTTTCACATCACCTACCTGTCCAGTCCCTTTAACTGGAGACGCAGGAGGATTGAACCTGGGACCCTCTGCATGCCAAGCAGAGGCTCTACCACTGAGCCACAGCCCCTCCCCAAAAGTCATATGAACACATGAAGCTGCCTTATACTGAATCAGACCCTTGGTCCATCCAAGTCAGTATTGTCTACTCTGACCAGCAGCAGCTCTCCAAGGTCTCAGGCAAAGGTCTTCCACATCACCCACTTGCCTGGTCCCTTTAACTGGAGATGCTGGGGATTGAACCTGGGACCTCCTGCATGCCAACCAGATGCTCTACCACTGAGCCACAGCCCCTCCCTTAAACGGTCTCCATCCATTGAAATTGCCGGTGTTTATTAAAACAGATATTGCTGTTTCTCTCTGATGTAATGCATGGCATATTTTTGTGGTTGTTTTTTTTAATTGAATGTGAGACAGCAAGGTAGACTTCCCCTGACTATGGAAGATCCACTGATTTAGCAATTTGTAATAACCTCTTTTCCCCCCCCCAATAGGGAGCCCAAGCAGCTTACATTGCTCTCCTCTCCTCCAGAGCCAGCGTGGTGGAGTGGTTAGGCCAAGGGCATGTGACTGGCCCAAGTAGGGTTGCCAGGTCCCTCTTCGCCACTGGTGGGAGGTTTTTGGGGCAGAGCCTGAGGAGGGCGGGGTTTGGGGAGGGGAGGGGCTTCAATGCCATAGAGTCCAATGGCCAAAGCGGCCATTTTCTCCAGGGGAACTGATCTCTATCGGCTGGATATCAGTTGTATTATCATGAGATCTCCAGCTAGTACCTGGAGGTTGGCAACCCTAGGCCCAAGGTCAGCTAGCCAGTTTCCAGGCCAGAGTGGAGATTGGAACCTCACCAGAGTAAGCTTAGCAGTCATGGGATAAGAGGACCGGTCTGAATAGACAGTTCTGGCAATGGAGGGAAGGGAGCAGTTGGGGGTCCTGCAAGGATCGGTATTGGGGCCGGTGATATTGAATTTATTCATAGACGATTTGGAATTGGGGTTGAGCAGTGTAGTAGCCCGGTTTGCAGATGATGCCAAAATATTCACGACGGGGAAAGCTAGGGATGGTGAAGAGCTACAAGAGAATCTCTCTAAACCAGGTGAATGGGCAACTATGGGGCAAGGTACAGGTGAGGGCAACCAAGGGGAATGAGGGGTTGGAGCACCCTTCCTATGAGGAAGGCTGGAGAGACTGGACCTTTTCAGTCTAGAAAAAAATGCATAAGGGGAGACATGATAGAGGTTTACAAAATTACTAGTGCGGTAAAGAAAGTGGATAGAGTTTTTTTTATCTTGCGCGCATAATACTAGAACTCAGGGGCACCCAGGGAAGCAGGTTCAGCATAGCAAAAGGAAATAATCCTTTACTCAATGAAGATAATTCACAGTGGGTAGCCGTATCTGAAGAAGTGAGCTGTGGCTCACGAAAGCTCATACCCTGCCAGAAAATATTTTTGTTAGTCTTTAAGGTGCTGGACTCTTGCTCTTTCCTTTACTCAATGAGTCATTGAAGAAGAAGAAAAGTTGGTTTTTATATGCCGACTTTCTCTACCACTTAAGTAAGAATCAAACCATCTTACAATCGCCTTCCCTTCCCCTCCCCACAACATGAATACATTAAAGATCACCTGCCCCAATACCGATCCTTGCAGGACCTCGCCCTGTGAGGTAGGTGGGGCTGAGAGAGCTCTAAGAGAGCTGTGACTAGCCCAAGGTCACCCAGCTAGCTTCACGTGTAGGAGTGGGAAAACAAACCCACTTCACCAGATTAGCGTCCGCAGCTCATGTGGAGGAACGGGGGATCAAACCCGGTTCTCCAGATCAGAGTCCACAGCTCCAAACCACCGCTCTTAACGACGACACCATGCTGGCAAATTCGCTGCCAGTGGAGGTAGTGATAGCCACAAGCAAAAGGGATGGGATAGATTCGTGGAGGGAAGGTCTATCAGTGGGGAAGGCCTCGGCCTCAACGGCCTGTTCATTTGTCCCTCCAGGCCAACTGGTTGACCACTGTATGAAACAGGATGCTGCGCTAGATTGGCCATTGGCCTGATCCAGCAGGCTCTTCTTACGTTCTTAAGATTCAAACCTGGGTATCCCACATCCTAGTGTGACACTCTAAGCACTATACTGCTGGCCGTCACATGTTTCTTTCTATACATTTTTGCGGCAACAGAAAAAGGCTCATGAAGGCCCAGGGGCTTTCACGTATTCCCTAATGATAGCCTTAAAGTCCAGGGTTTACAATCAAGTATTCACTTGAAGACTTAAACACGCATGCAATCCTTCTGCACAGGAAGAACATAAGATTTCGCTCCTTTTTAAAAAGAGATTCATACCCTGGCCAATTTCTGAGGCTCAGGGCAAAGAACAGCCATGATTTCGTTGATGCAAGCAATAGTAGATGAACTTTTTAAAACCATCCAATCTCATTCAGAATCTCATTTCCCAAAAGCTGATTTTCATCCCGAGAAGGAAATTGCAGCTGTTGTGGCAGGATACAGCTGTTAAAGGTACATGGCTTCCATTGGAAAACCACACAGCTTGCACTATTTGAGGGGTGAAAGAGCAAATTGCTTTCCCACGGATGGATTGCACAAATTCAAAACAAAACAAATGTTTACACCCTGTCCAGGGCTTCTTCACACCTCCAGTTTCAGAATCACGCTATCACTGGCTGTTCCCATACGGTGAAGATTCTCCACACGGCTTTCCTAACCTAACCACAGGAAATGTGGGCTCATTCACAGTGGCAGAAGCTGTGGCTCAGTGGTAGAGCATCTGCTTAGCATGCAGAAGGTCCCAGGTTCAATCCCTGGCATCTCCAGTTAAAGGGACTAGGCAAGCAGGTGATGTGAAAGACCCCTGCCTGAGACTCTGGAGAGCCGCTGCCGGTCTGAGTAGACAATACTGACTTTGGTGGACCCAAGGGTCTGATTCAGTATAAGGCAGCTTCATGTGTTCATGTGTGTGTTCAATGTGTCTTCTGCACTATTTCCCAGCTTCCCTTGGATGCCTTCTGCACAGTGACTCTGCATTGGGTCTTGGGGTCATGGCTGTTGCAGCGGACGTGGCACCCCGCCACCCCCTTTCTTTTCATTTCCACGCACGTTGTTACAATTTAAAATAGGCCAGTGGCAAAAGATCATTATTGCCCAACGACGCTATAGCAATTGCCAATTTTTCAAGGAAGTCTTCAGCTGGCACAGCGAGGCAAAACGGTTGAGAAAATGATTCCCACGGGGGGAAGCTGGCAGGAAAATGGTTCTGGGAAGGCGAGCTGGATAAATGCGCACCATCCAGTCTAGCTTGCACGTTGATGTGTTCACGCTGGGTTCTTTTTGAAAATCTCCTGGAATTTCCCAAGTCTGAGTTGGCAACCCTATAATCTACGCTTCAACAGAGAACGACCAGCACACATCGGCTTCACAGGACCTAGGGACTGGCTCAGGAACAGCTTATTGTGTAGTTAGGGCTCTGGTACCATTCTACATTGGGTAGTATTCTACCATGACCACCCTTCCAATTACCCTTTTCCAGATCATCCATTTTGCTTGCCCCAGTCAGAGTCTCCTCGTAATTTCAACTACCCGTCTCTCCCTGCCTCTGAAAAGATTGTCTCCAACCAGCCTTTGATTAATTTCCTCCAATTATTCCCCATTATTATACTGCTTTCATAAGGCCCGAAAAACAATCCCCTCCCTTTCCTTGATGTTTGCGCTTGCTCGGGCCCTTGGGCTTGAATGTCACATCCCTTCTTAGCCAGTTGTTCGGCCAAGCGACACGTATTAAATTAATTTAATCTTTCTCCATAAATCACTGTCTCCCAAGCCCTTGGTCGGTCCCCCTGCCTATGAAATTCAAGAAGATTTAGTGCTTTCTCTGCTGGCTTTGGGGAAACTAATAACACCGAACATTTTCTGATCTCTTTATAGGTGGCAGGAAGTGGGAATTGAACTCTTTGAGGTGTTTATGGTTCTGACACCTGCTTAATTATTTTTGCTTTAAAGGGTTAAAAGGTCTATACCTTTTCCCTTAGCAATGAAATCAGAATCGCCTGCCTGATGCGGTGTTTTGCAGTTCGGCTCAAAAGAACCGGAAGGCTTTGGAGAGTTTATTATGAAGCCATGAAGACAAAAGAAGAGTTCTTCCGGTGATGGGTAATGTGTGGAACTCACTGTCACAAAACATACTGATGCCTATAAGCTTGAGATGGGTTTAAAAGGGAACTAGACACATCCATTGTGACAGGAAGATAGATTCCTTTGAAATGTGGTGTTGGAGGAGAGTGTTACGAATACTGTGGACTGCCCAAAAAACAAATAAATGGGTTCTAGATCAAATCAAGCCTGAACTGACCCTAGAAGCTAAAAGGACTAAACTGAGGCTGTTGTACTTTGGTCACATTATGAGAAGACAAGACTCACCGGAAAAGACAATCATGCTAGGAAAAGTTGAAGGCAGCAGGAAAAGAGGAAGACCCAACAAGAGATGGATCAACTCTATAAAGGAAGCCACAGCCCTCAATTTGCAAGATCTGAGCAAGGCTGCTAAAGATGGGATGTTTTGGAGGACATTGATTCATAGGGTCAAGAGTCGGAAGCGACTTGACGGCACTTAACAGACAGAGACACATCCACGGAGGATAGCACTATGAGTTCTTATGGAACTTCCATATTCAGAGGCAGTGTACCTCTGAATACCAGTTGCTGGGGGAGGGGAACTATAGGTGAGGTCATCCACTCTCATGCCCTGCTTGTGGGCTTCTGGTTGGCCACTGTTGGGAGACAGGATGCTGGACTAGATGGACCTTTCAATTCTGTGTGCATTCATTCACCTGAAGTAGCAGCAGTGTTGAGACACATTTAGACCCTAAGGCTATACCAAGTTTACGAGGCTCCATACATTACCCCAGAATGGTAATTTAGTAATTTTTAGGTGGGTTGTTTTTTTTAAATTTAGAGGTCCCCTCATTATCTGAAGCTCAAAGCTGCTTAGCTCGCACATAAATCCAGCTTTGATGACAACCACATGTTATCAGGAGCATTGCGGGTCATGGATACCCCCAATCCAGGCACCTGACAGGCCCCAGATACACATGGATGTGAAGGATTCTGGTCTCAACAAAATCTCAGAGCCACCTTATCACCCGTGGCCTGGCTTCCTTTCCCAGGCTCTGCCCCATTGCAAGAGATGCGCCTCTTGAAAAGACAGACCCCAGGATTGCAAAAGAGTCCCCCAAGGCCTTTCCAACAGCTCCTGTCCTGAGCTTTGTCTTCTGTGAAGGAGGATGGCCTGGGTTTGCTTGGGTGGAAGCTTCTCAGAGGGGTCCAGACCAGAGGATTCTGCTTGACTTTAAATCCCAGGAGGAGGTCCTTGGCTCAAGGTTCTCTTACTGAGGGATTCAGGCTTGCTGGCATCTCAGTTTAGCACCACTACAGCTGATGCTATTAGATGCTCGTCTTCTGAATCTGTGCTGCTCAGGATAGGTATCATGACAACTGTGGCTATACAGCCATGATGGTGAACGCTCTGCACATGCTCGGATACTCTGATTTCACAAGTTTCCCTAGTCTTACCCGGTTCCAATTGGACTCAGCTGCACAGTGGGAAAACTGGATTCATCTTTGCAATCATGACACAGTGAGAAGAAAAACCACCAGAAGCTTGCTCATAGGGGTGTTGTGGCTGAGCTTAACCATGACAAGGACAGTCAGCTTTCAAGTTGTTTGGGCACTGTTCCATCCCCATTCTGCCACAATCCAATTATATCATGTATAATCTGTACAGCCCCTGGCACTGAGCAATAACGGCTCTTGCTTTCTTACTATAGGAAAACTTCTATAGAAATGAAACTTTGAAAACTAGAAGTACCTATACTTAGGGTTGTCAGGTTCCTCTTTGCCATCAGCGGGTTTTTGGGGTGGAGCCTGAGGAGGGTGGGGTTTGGGGAGGGACTCCAATGCCATAGAGTCCAATTGCCAAAGCGGCCATTTTCTCCAGGGGAACTGATCTCTGTCGGATGGAGATCAGTTGTAATGGCAGATCTCCAGCTAGTACCTGGAGGTTGGCAACCCTATTTATACTGAACCAGACCTTTGGTCTAACACAGTCAGTATTAAAATATTGTCGAAGGCTTTCACGGTCAGAGTTCATCAGTTCTTGTAGGTTATCCGGGCTGTGTGACCGTGGTCTTGGCGAAACATCAGGAAAGAAAATACCAAGACCACGGTCACACAGCCCGGATAACCTACAAGAACTGACAGTCAGTATTGTCTACTCAGACTGTCAGCAGCTCTCCAGGGTCTCAGGTCAAGGTCTTTCACCACCTACCAATTAGCCCTTTTGCTGGAGATGCCAGGGATTGAAACTGGCTCTTTCTGCATGCAAAGCAGATGCTCTTCCACTGAACTATACCCCCCACCCCCACAAACCACAGCACATACCCCTTTCCAAAACCCATATTCTTACCCTCCTATTTCTCCCTTTGGAGAGCCAGTGTGGTGTAGCAGTTAAGAGTGGTGGTTTGGAGCGGTGAACTCTAATCTGGAGAACCAGGTTTGATTCCCCACTCCTCCACATGAGCAGCAGAGGCTAATCTGGTGAACTGGGTTGGTTTCCCCACTCCTCCACATGAAGCCAGCTGGGTGACCTTGGGCTAGTCACAGCTCTCTTAGAGCTCTCTCAGACCCACCTACCTCACATGGTGTCTGTTGTGGGGAGGGGAAGGGAAGGTGATTATAAGCCAGTTTGATTCTCCCTTAAGTGGGAGAAAAAGTCGGCATATAAAAATCAACTCTTCTTCTACTACTACTTTTCTTTCTCTTCCATTGACTGTCATTTGGGGGAGTTACGTACAATTTGGATTGGGATAGACTTGGGAAGGGATGGAGAACTCTCTTCTACCGATCATGCTGCTGCACTGCGCACAGAAAAATTAATCAAAATGATAAATTAAGAAACAAATTCCACAGAACTAGAATGACGCTCTTCAATTTGTGTCAAAAGGAAGCTTTTGATTTCCAGGAGCAGCACATTTTAATCCACTGTCAAATTACTTCAGGCTAAGCTTATTTCCCTGCAAGCAAAACCTCTCCACGGGATGATTCACTCCCAAAGCATTTACTTACCAACAACTCTCCTTCCAGGAGAAGATTATTTGTCAGACTCCTTATCCCCAAGATGAAATTAAAGTCCCCCATCTGACAGCTGAATTTCCCTTCGGGGTTGCAAGAGGTGTGAACGCGAAATGAAAATCTTTTGTCTTTTACAGATTGCTCGAAGTGCTTTCCTTCCTCCCAGACGACATACCCCGAGTCCATGAAAAAAGGACCACAAAACACATCTAAAAATCTCACAGTGGTTGAATGATTCAGAGTGGCAGAGCAAAAAGTCTTGTTTATAACTGTGAAACAAAATGATTGCACAAGGGCAGGACCTAACCTTAATGTAAACAGGCATGCGTCTGCTAGACAGAGGTCAGCAACCAATGTCTCTGCAGCCAAATGTGGATCAGTATGGAACCAGATATGGCACTTCTTTAAAAAGAAAAGAAAAAGGAAATGTACTTTTTAAGGTAAGGGGAGAGAAGGATTATGGGACTAAAAGGCTTCTTAGTGATGCTTTCCAGAAAGGGAAATGGTAGAAGGGAGCAGTTGCCTGTAATCCAAGTGCAAACCACATCCAGATTTATGCCAGCCCATTAGAACAGTCTTGCAAGGTGCTCCTTCTGTGAGACTACATTTGTGCCATTTCCTAATATAGGACTTGCAACAACCAGTGTTTGGGCTGCGGAAATGTCATGTCAATTAATCAGTACATCAATTATCAGTAATGTTAAGTTGTATGGTACCAGTTGTGCAAATGGGCTCGCTCTAGAGCCAGCGTGGCATAGTGGTTAAGAGCAGTGGTTTGGAGGGGTGGAGAACCGGGTTTGATTCCCCACTCTTCCACATGAAGCCAGTTGGGTGAGCTTGGGCTAGTCACAGCTCTCTCAGAGCTCTCTTAGCCCCACCTACCTCACAGGGTGTCTGTTGTGGGAAGGTGATTGTAAACCGGTTTGATTCTCCCTTAAGTGGTAGAGAAAGTCAGCATATAAAAACCAACTCTTCTTCTGAGGGGCACTTTGTTGATTTCTTGCTCTGAATTTTGATGTAGAATGGCTCTTTAGTTATAAAAGGTTGCTGACCCCTATGCTAGTCACAGCCTCATGCCTGCTGCGGATCCTGTATCTGCCTCTACTACTGTTGCATTGCGATTACCCCCCCTGCACTTGTTTCCCCCCTCTCTATTAGAGAATAAACCAATACATCTGCCACAGAACAACCCCACTGAAGAAGATAACAGCGGTTACCCAGACCTTGTTGCTGGTTGTGAAAGGCCCCCCATAACAGTTTAAGCTTCAGGGTCAGTGTGTTTCAGAGAGCCAGCGTGTAGTGGTTAAGAGCGGTGGTTTGGGGTGGTGGAATCTGATCTGGAGAACCGGGTTTGATTCCCCACTCCTCCACATGAGTGGCTGAGGCTAATCTGGTGAACTGGGTTGGTTTCCCCACTCCTCCACATGAAGCCAGCTGGGTGACCTTGGGCAAGTCACACTCTCTCAGCCCCACCTACCTCACAGGGTGTCTGTGGTGGGGAGGGGAAGGGAAGGTGAATGTAAGCTGGTTTGATTCTCCCTTAAGTAGCAGAGAAAGTCGGCATATAAAAACCAGGTCTTCTTCTTCTTCTTCTGGGTCCCAAAAATGTAGGTCCGCCACTGGAGGGAGGTATGCCTTCTCACCAGCTTCTGTGTCAAAAGCCCCAGGGGACCAGCTGGAAGTCTTGTGCCACCAAGTCTCCAATCCTTCGGCTTTTAAACATGCCGTGCCGAAAGAGAACCCAGTGACCCAGCCGCCCTTCTTATCAGACAGGAAATCTTTATTCTATTTCACATTTCTGAGTATTACAGAAACAAAATAATTACAAGTGCCTTGTAATATTTAAGTTCCAAAAAATATTAAAAGCAAAGAAAAACAAACAAAAAAAGCAAATGCTTCCCCCAAGCCCCAGAAAAACCTCCAACGTTAGAAAGCAAAGTCACACATGATGCAACTGACAGTCAACATTTTTTTTAAAAAAAGAGCACAAGGGGTAAAAAAGAAAAGAAAGAGTGATATAAAAATGACGTTTGGGATTCAGGATTTTGCAGACACCTCTTGATTCAGCGATGGCATTGATTCCATTTAGAATGCACGTGATTTTGAAAATATAAGTGATAAAAGTGATTACAAAAATCAACGTTATATTTAAAAAAAAGCAGATGGGGGAAGAGACAAAAAATGGCAAAAAAAAAAAAAAAAAGACACAAACACAACATGTCTATTTTATGGCAAACTCCAGATCCTTTGGCCCCGCGAAAACAAAGTCAGTGAGCTCCATATAAATCCTCTGTAGAAAGCAACGTTCATGATTCTCTATTATGGCCCATAACCAGCGTCTCATTACCAGGCTAAGTAAGGTTCCTCATAGAGGAAAAAACCCGAAGGTGCTTGATTCACAGTTTTTATACTCCCCGATAAAATACTGTCCGGAATTGGACGAATGCCCCCAAAAATACCTTTCCGGGAACATCACACATTCCTTTAGTGGAAAGGAAAAAACAAACTGAAAAGTAGAGAGAGAGAGAGAGAGGGTAGAAGTGACCCGGTGCGCCCCGCTGGGGAAGCTGGCCGCCTCTATTGCACGCTCGTCTTCAGGGCAAAGTCTGTGTGGTTCACGGGCAGCGGGTGGGCTTCCGTGTTAAATATCCAGTCCTCGAGAGACAGCACGTCATCTTCACAGAACAGAAGATACAGATACCTGCAGACGGGGGAGAAGAGATGTCAAGGCATGCCCAAAGGAAACAGCTTTTTCTGTCTTAGCCAAAGGGGCACTGGTTAAGTATCGCCGAGCAAGCTGAGCCAGTCACAGAATCATAGAGTTGGAAGGGACCACCAGGGTCATCTAGTCCAACCCCCTGCACAATGCAGAAATTTCACAACTACCTCCCCCAGTGACTCCTACTCCGTGCCCAGAAGGTGGACAAGATGCCCTCCCTCTCATCTTTAAACTGTATGGGATTCCTTGGAAGCACATCATGGGTTTCTCAGTAAGAAGGTCTGTAACGGTAGACATACTTCTCTGAAAGACAGCTTGCCCACCACAGGTGATTTGCTGCAACATGGGTTGGAGAAATTAAGAAGGGCAGGTCTATTGAGCCAGCGGGGTGTAGTGGTTAAGAGCGGTGGTTTGGAGCGGTGGACTCTGATCTGGAGAACCGGGTTTGATTTCCCACTCCTCTACGGGAGTGGCGGACGCTAAGCTGGTGAGCTGGATTTGTTTCCCCGCTCCTACACAAGAAGCCAGCTGGGTGACCTTGGGCTAGTCACAGCTCTCTCAGCCCTACCTACCTCACAGGGTGTCTGTTGTGGGGAGGGGAAGGTGGTTGTAAGCCGGTTGACTCTTCCTTCAGTGGTAGAGAAAGTCGGCATATAAAAACCAACTCTTCTTCTTCTTATTGCTGGCTGTTAGCCATGGTAGTTGAATGGGAGGCAGAATACCTCTGATTGGCTGGGAAGTAGTCAGCAGGTGGAGGCTGTTGCCAATGGGCCCTGCCTGTGGGCTTCCCTGTCCAGCATCTGATTGGCCACAGTTAGAAACTGGAGTCGATGGGCCATTGGTCTGATCCAGCACAGCTACTATTATGTTGCTTCAGAGAACGGTCGGATACGTTCTCGGATGGGCCCTCAGTTCATGCTGAGTGACGGTGAGGGCTGAACAGCCCAGCCAGTGGCCTGTTTGAACCACATGTGCACCCTCAAACGTGGTCTCAGAATCCTCTGCAGCACACAGGGGTTCCCTCAGCAGACAAGCTCATGTGGAAATGCTTCCTTGAAGGCAGCACTTTTTTTGGGGGGGGGGGATAAACACACTGGCTTACTGTAACATAAGAAAATAAGAAAGGGCATGCTGGATCAGACCAAGGTCCATCAAGTCCGGCAGTCTGTTCACACAGTGGCCAGCCAGGTGCCTCTAGGAAGCCCACAAACAAGACGACTGCAGCAGCATTATCCTGCAGTACCTAATATAATAGCACCGAATATAATAGGCATGCTCCTCTGATCCTGGAGAGAATAGGCAACACATCATGACCAGTATTCATTTTGACTTGTAGCCATGAATAGCCCTCTCCTCCATGAACATGTCCCCTCCCCTCTTAAAGCCTTCCAGGTTGGCAGCCATCACCACATCCCGGGGTAGGGAGTTCCACAATTTAACCAAGCAGTGTGTGAAGAAATACTTCCTTGTATCTGTTCTGAAGCTCTCACCCTCCAGCTTCAGCAGATGACCCGGCATTCTAGTATGATGAGAGAGGGGGAAAAGCTTCTCCCCGTCCACTCTCTCCACACCATGCATAATTTTATAGAGATCTTCAATGTCCTGATTTGTTTGCGAGTGTGAAAGTTTTCACCTAAGGCAGGACCATGCATCTTGTGGCCCAACCAGAATGCAGCCCACCACCCGCATATGGCTGCTCAGCAGGGACTCGGTAAGCCCCCTGTTTTGTTTGGTTCTCACTGCCAGTCAAAAAGAATACACCCCAAATAGAGAACACAAACCCAAGCCAAAAACGGAATTAGCTGCCACGAAGTTTGAGCAGGAGCAATGTTAAAAATTAATGAAACGAAAAGGATCAATTTATTATACAGTACACTTAAAATACAAATTAAAAACACAGGCCTTGAATAATCCAGAGGCTAAATTCAAAGCCTATGTTTAATTTGTATTTTAAGTGTGCACTGTGCGGTAAATTGATTTATTTTGTTTAATTCATTTTTAACATGGTTCTTGCTCAGCCGTGGTCCCTGGTTTTTGCTGCTTCCATTGGACACATGAACACATGATGCTGCCTTATACTGAACCAGACCCTTGGTCCATCAAAGTCAGTACTGCCTACTCAGAAGAAGAAGACCGGCAGCAGATCTCCAGGGTCTTAGGCAGAGGTCTTTCAAATCTCCTACTTGCCTAGTCCCTTTAATTGGAGATGCCGGGGATTGAACCTGGGAGCTTCTGCATGCCAAGCAGATGCTCTACCACTGAGCCACGGCCCCTCTCCAGGGGCAGGGGACAGGGAGAGGTTGGCAAGTCAAGCACCTGATAGGCCCCTGAACAATTAGGGGCTTCTTTAGTGTGTCTAATATGAAACACAGAAAAGGGTGTGGAGAGCATTTTCTTTTTACGTGAAAGACCGATCCTCTGCAAAGACTCTCCATCTGCTTGTCTTATGTAAATTGCTCAAACACGATTTGATTACAATATTTAAGTACCTAGATGTGAAGTGAACCGCTAGCTATTGAAGTGCTCTTTAATCTTGCAGGGGTTTCGTTAAGTCCTGCACACTGGGGTACCATAATGGATTTCTGCTCGCATTCATTGCTCAACTGATAACAAGAACCAACGGCCAGGAGTTAAAAGACATCTAACCCAAATCGGAAGAAACGTTCAGGATAAGCACAGAGTGTGATTAACGATTCGACGAGACTGTAAAAAGCACCTGGACGTAATCAGCCTCTCGGTGCAATATCCCTGCACACACTTAGTAATACTCATAACTATTACTTAGTACCTTTTATTGCCCACTTTCTGTGTTATGATATGCCGTGCCCTAAACAGGTCATTTTTCTTTTTCATTTGCGTTGTTATTCAATTCTGTAATTCTAGCCCGATCGCACTAATTGTTTTATATTCTGTATTCCACCTTGAGGCTCAGTGAGAGAAAAAACAAAGCAAGCAAGCAAATAAATAAATAAATACACCGGATGCGTATTGTACTTGCTGCAAGGTCCTTGAGAGAAGGGCCCGTGCTTGTGAAAAATCTATGTCCTGATTCACACATATAAGAAAATGAGGTGGTAACATGCAGAGGTGATAGAATGGACTGTACCCCATCGCTACAAATGCAGCATCCCATTTTGGATTGGCCCCTAGGCTAAAAACAAACAAACCACACAAGCAGAAAGTCAGCACAGCAAGTAAAAGGGGGGGGGCGCTCTCTCTTTGCTGTGCTATCTTTCTATCGGCGGGGAGTTTTTCATGTGAAGGAATCTTCAGAACGAGAATCCTCCATCTGCAGTGGGGTAGTCCACCCACCTCGTTCTCCAGTATGTGCAAACAAGGACTCAGGTTAGGCTTTCTGATCCTTGCCACGTCACCCACAAGGAGTAGGGGAAACAGCCTCTTTTGCCCAAAAATTTTAATGGTCCTTAGCAACTTACTTTAACGTCTCTGCCAGGAAAAAACTCTGTTGCATGTTGTCATGACTCGGGTTGGTGGTATAAACGTCCCGGATCCCGGAGAAACCAGCTTCTACTCGGCAATATTTCTCAAGTGCCTTGTGGGTGGGTGGGGGAGAGATGGGAGAGGAAAAGAAAGTCAAATTTCCTCCAGTTAGAGCAGTGAACAAGTAATTAAATTAATCATAATCAGCAAAAAAATTTTTTTAAGCCAGGCAGGTTTTCAAGTTTGATCCAGGTTTTATGGAGGCCTAGGGTCATGCAAATAACAACAACTGTAAATTTTGGGTTCAGATTTATTGGGCCCAATTTTATTCAGTAAACCCAGAATAAGCGAAATACCCATACCAGTAAATATGGGTATTCGGCTTATTTCCGGGTTTTCTAAAAAAATTCGGGCCCATTATGGTGATTTTTTTCGAAGATCCCGTTTAGATATTCTGTCTACCCAAAACCTGAATATTGCCAAAACGGATAATTTCAGGTTTATTTTTGTTTCGGGTATATCAATATGCACAACCCTATGTTTTTTTATGATTACCCTAGAAAATAGGCTAGCCTTGAGGAATTGTGAGCTGGTGGCAGGGAGGCTCTGACAAACGGCACTTTCCGTTATACCCAAAGTGCAACAGCCTTAAACAACGGGCACTGAGAAGAACTCTCCCAAAATGTGTTACCATTTTCTGGCAGTGATCTGAGTTAAGATTACCTCCAATAGGTTCGATGTCAGCCTGCACATAGTTCCGTGATCAGTGGTGGCCCAACCAGGAATGTCAGGATTATAACTGGGAACCCATCAGGGCAGAGTTCTCACACTACAGAAGGGGAGCCTGCTAGGGCTACAGGTGGAGGTCTTCCTTGGCTCTGGAGTGACACTGCCCACCCAGCCATTGGCTCCCCCTGATCTGGAAGAGCCATAAAAGCTTCCGGGTCAAGCTGGATCAAAACAGGAGACCAATGGCACTTTAAAGACTAAGGGAATTTACGCTGTCTGGTTTTTGTGACTTGCTTCCTCAGGCGCATGAAATGAACATCTGTTAGGCAGAGGACATTTACGCTACAAACTGCAAACCAGACAGGCAGGAGCGGGAGATGTTACAAAGAGAGGTCAGGCCGATCTCAAAAGAAATGAGGGGGGGATGGGGGGAATGGAAAATAATGAAGTGAAAACTAAAGGACCAAAAATGTGTGTGGAAATCAGGGGATAAATCAAAGTGGTATAGGGCTAGAACCGATAAAAACTCCATGCGGAAATGCCCTAAGTTTCTGGCCAGAAGATTTTGTCCCTTTTGCCTCACTTTCTGGCCCTCCCAGGTCCCTTCTGGGGCCTGCCAGCCCCTACACACTTGTCCTGACTTCCAAATTCTGAATCATAGAGGCCTTCACTTGCCCTCCTCACTTGGGAGGATCCACCCAGACCAGGCAATCAGCCATGGCGCCTGGCCCCCTAATCCTTCCAGGAGACCCTAGGCCCCCTACAAAATCACAACAGCAAATGCCCGTAACCAGCCATTTCACCACAAATGCATTCCTCTGTCAAGGAAAAGAGGGGAGGGGGTTAGCAAGGGACGCCTGGCGGCCGACCATACCTCGACAACTTCCCATCCCCACTGCCTGTACTTGGGATCGTGCGTCAATCTCCACATGTATAGGTAACTTTCGACCACTTCGGGGCGCAGGATGTAGTAGCGATCACTGAGCCGGGTGGCCACGGCTTCGGTGCCAAAATCAAAGCGAAATGCTTCTGGGCCCAGCTTGGAATCTAACAAAAGAAGACGAAAGGCGTTCAGAGGAGCTGGGAACTTTGATGCTCAAAAGCGTTGATTACTGTTTGCATGAGCAGACAATACACAGCGCAATATCCATCTATCTATCTATCTATCTATCTATCTATCTATCTATCTATCTATCTATCTATCTATCTATCTATCCATCTATCTATCCATCTATCTATCCATCTATCTATCCATCTATCTATCCATCTATCCATCCATCTATCCATCCATCTATCCAATCTGGAGAACAGGGTTTGATTCCCCACTCCTGCACATGAGCGGCAGACGTTAATCTGGTGAACCGGGTTGGTTTCCCCTCTCCGACACATGAAGCCAGCTGGGTGATCTTGGTCTTGTCACGGCTCTCTCTCAGCCCCACTTACCTCACAGGGTGTCTGCTGTGAGGAGGGGAAGGGAAGAAGATTGTAAGCCTGTTTGATTCTTCCTTAAGTGGTAGAGAAAGTCAGCATATAAAAACCAATTCTTCTTCTCTCTCCCTCTAAATCTGAGCACAACTGCCAAATACAAAACCTATCAGCAATCATGAGCCCTAGTCAAATGATGGAAACACAGCTTTTCTGCCATTCCTGTTTTCACTACGGTTTCTCCAAGAAATAGTTTCTTCTTTCCACAGCACCCATTAGCAGACTGCGTCATTTCTGATCTGCCCTGGGGCAAAGGGGATCAGTGTCAAGCTCCAGCCAAAAGCATCGGGACAAAGAGTTCCCAAAAGCCAGCGTGGAACTAGCAGGAGCCACCTTGATCCAACACCCCCGTAACGCCAACAGCCTAGAGCTACTTTCAACCTTCAGCCAAGCAAAAAAGGACAACCTGAACCTCCCCAGAGCCTGTCAATTTCCCTTTGCGCACTCCTGTTCCGAGCCCGTCTTGCGTCTGCTTAGCTGCTTCCGTCTTATCCCACAGGAAAAGGCCGGGAGGTTTAAGAGCTCTGGGAGCCGCTGAATATTTCATGAGCTCTAAAGCGGTTAACTTCAGACAGAGAAGGCCTAAGAAACATCCCAGTGGGGACCAGTCAAGACAGCTGGTGCGTTGCCTTCTATACCTGGCGTGGTGGGAGTTAGGGACAATGGGAGGCAATCAGTGACAGGGATGTTAACTAAGGCAACTCCACCTTTGCCATGGAGACTGTGATTAATGCATGCACCCGGGAACTATGCCAATGCCTTTGTGTGCCAAGCGTGGCATGTGGAACGATGGGCACCTCCTCTTTTTATACGAATGTCTGAGCTTCTGGGAACCCTGGTCCAATTGGGGTCCCCACATTTATTAAGTTTTTTCCTGTCAGGTCACAGCTGACAGGTGGTCTCCAATCCAAGTATTAAATAGGGCCAACCCTGCTTAGCTTCTAGATATGAGATCAGGCCATCCTGGGCTATCCAGGTCAGGGCTTCCCCATTTATGTACGCATATGTTTAATATCACACGTTTGTCCCATCACACGTTACGTGCCTGCTGTAGGAAACCCTGTGTAACACCAACATACACAAAACAACTATATTTGCCAATGTTACCTGGGAGGGGCTTGCTGCCTAGGGATTTTTAAAAATTCTAATACACACACACACTATCCGGGGCTACCCCAAACCTGTACCAAGAAAAGCTGGATTCCTCGTCAAACTGACTCTGTAAGTGTGTATTTATTGGTCTTTGACCTTAAATAAAATCTTGTCGAAGGCTTTCACGGTCAGAGTTCATTGGTTCTTGTAGGTTATCCGGGCTGTGTAACCGTGGTCTTGGTATTTTCTTTCCTGACGTTTCGCCAGCAGCTGTGGCAGGCATCTTCAGAAGAGTAACACTGAAGGACAGTGTCAGTGTTACTCCTCTGAAGATGCCTGCCACAGCTGCTGGCGAAACGTCAGGAAAGAAAATACCAAGACCACGGTTACACAGCCTGGATAACCTACAAGAACCAATTAAATAAGATCATTCATTCAACTGAATCTGTAAAAATAGATGTAAAAATAGCTGCCAGCACCCCACCAGGAAATTTCCTGGCAAGTTAAATGGCCCACTCCCACCCACTTCCCTTACAGCTGGAAGCTGACAGTGTAAAGCTTCTGGGATCTGGGCTCAGAGTGGTGAAGTGGGTTCAAGTGTTGGATTAGGATCTGGGAGGCCCAGGTTCAAATCCCCACTCCGCCGTGGAAGTTTGCTGGGTGAACCTTGGGCCAGTTATACATGCTCAGCCTGGCCTACCTCACAGGGTTGTTGTGAGAATTAAATGGAGAAGAGGAGAATGAGGTGAGCCACTTTGGATCCCCACTGAGGAGAAAGATGGGGTAAGAATGAAGTAAACAAAACAGCAACATTGACTTTTCAGTTTAAATTGGCCAGATAGGGTTACCAACCTCCAGGTACTAAATTAGTATAGGTCAACACAATGTATCATAAACATATAAAGACTTCAATTGCTATTTCAAAAATCATACAAAATAAACAACAACAATTCCAACTATCCAATATGTAACAAAAAGGATCCAAAACGGCAATTCTAGATAGTTCACTGTTTCCAATCTTGGACTCTATGGCATTGTAGTCCCTCCCCTCCCCAAACCCCACCCTCCTCAGGCTCCGCCCCAAAAACCTCCCGCCGGTGGCGAAGAGGGACCTGGCAAACCCTATGGCCAGAGGCCTTCTTAAACCCAATGCTTTCCAGGCAAACTGGTATCCTTTTATGGTTCATGTTAGCCCTAGCACAATTTTCCTTTTCAATGCAGGTCTTTTGGGATTTGATTTCTATGAAACTGAACAACTCAACAACACAGCCTGTACAAGTGTGTGATGGTTAAGCTGTTGTACAATTCTGAAGAATGATTTTACCTTTCTCGTCTAAGACAGTTTTCCACCCACCCTCTTTTTCTTTTTATCTTCTCTGCTCTGTGTGACAAACAAGCCGTCCGTTTTGTATTGCCCAAAGGCCTTAACGAAGAGAACTATATAAAGGATTTGTGTTATACATAAAAACAGCATCCATGCAAAATGAAAACTCAGCCATAACGCTTAATAAAACACCGACAGGAAAATTAATGGCTGCCACCCCCATCCAGTCCACAATCAACAGGACAACCGTCCAAAACAACTCAGATGGCTTCTGGTGAACCTGTTCTGGTAATAGCTTTGTTTAGATTTCCCAGTAGACAGTCAGTCATTTGAATAGATTTGACTTCAGAAGCTGCTGGAGAAAACAGCGAGTTTCCTCAGAGCTTGAGCATCTCAATAAGGGGAGACATGACAGAGGTCTATAAAATTATGCATGGTACGGACAGATTGGACAGGGAGAAGCTCTTCTCCCTCTCTCATAATACTAGGATGCAGGGTCATTTGTTGGAGCTGGAGGGTGAGAGATAAAGGGAAAACAGATAAAGGGAAGTATTTCTTCACACGACGCATAGTTACATTGTGGAACTCCCTGCCCCAGGATGTGGTGATGGCTACCAACTTGGAAGGCTTGAAGAGGGGAGTGGACATGATCATGGAGGAGAGGGCTGTCCATGGCTACTAGTAAAAATTGATGCTAGTCATGATGCATACATATTCTCTCCAAGATCAGGGGAGTATGCCTATTATATGAGGTGTTGTGGAATACAGGCAGGATAATGCTGCTGCAGTCGTCTTGTTTGTGGGCTTCCTTAGAGGCACCTGATTGGCCACTGTGAGAACAGACGGATGGACTTGATGGACCTTGGTCTGATCCAGCATGGCCTTTCTTATGTTCTTATGTAAGGCTTTAAGAGGGGAGTGGACATGTTCATGGAGGAGAGGGCTATCCATGGCTACTAATCAAAATGAATACTAGTTATGATGCACACCTATTCTCTCCAGGATCAGAGGAGCATGCCTATTATATTAGGTGCTTTGGAACACAAGCAGGATAATGCTGCTGCAGTCGCCTTGTTTGTGGGCTTCCTAGAGGCCCCTGGTTGGCCACGGTGTGAACAGACGGATGGACTTGCTGGGCCTTGGTCTGATCCAGCATGGACTTTCTTACATTCTTATGTTCTTAATAATTTCTATGTCTTCCATGAGCGACATCAGAATTGGACCGCCGAATAAATTATTGCCATTCTTCAACAATTACTTATACAAATATCATTATACGAGGAATAGAAGCTCTTCGGGGCAGGAAACTCACTTTCTTCCTTACTTATTCTATGTAGTAGATTGGTGGTGCCACACAAATTAATTCTAGGAGGCAGGCCCATCTGGGCAAGGCAGCACATCCACCTTAAAGGCAGCTGAGTGGGCACAGCTCCGCAGCCGAAAGAGGCAACTTGGATAATTTTAACGGGCAGCACGGTTTTGCACGGATCCTCAACTTAGAACAGATTTTGCATTTACCTGAACGCACGTAAGACTCGTGACAGGTGCGTGTGATTTCGGCAGCCAGGTCCATATAGTGCTGCTTCTGCTCTTCCACTGCGTGCTGCCCTCCAAGGGCGATCATGCCACCTGAGAAGCAAGCCAAGTGGCCCATCTTGTGGTCCAAGACGCCTCCTCGCCACTCGGCAATATAGGTCAGTCCACCGGCGGACTTCTTCACCAGGTTTTTTTCTATGGCCTACGTTTATCAAGGAAGAAGGAATAACATGCTGGATTTTTCAAAGGAAACAGAGGCTGAAATATATACTCCTGCCTGAGCGGCAAGATTCAATTTAACTGGAATACACGCATACAGGTCAGCTTTCTGCAAACTTATTCAGGACAACTGGAAATGTAGGGGCTTTTATGCAGGGACGTTTCCCCGCGGTCACCCCTGCCGACTGCTTAGGGCTTCCTTTGGATTATGCATGCCTTTTCCGCCTAGGATGCAAAAATCACACCACTGAGACAAAGCAAAAGCAAAATCTAAAACAGGAAGACCTATATGTAACACTAAGTGTGAATCACAATAAACACTCTTATAAACTCATGTAAAGAGTCAAATTCATTTACAATGCAGCTAGTGCACCAATTGCTGACTTTTCAAATACAACTGGGATAATAGATATCCACCACAAAGTGCCTGAATTAAGTCCATGAACTGAAGGCTCTCCACAGAAAATGCTAGGAGGAAGACACAGGGAGGAAGACAGTCTTCTAGAAGCAATCCGTTTCATGGTTAACTTCTTCTGTTCCAATTGCCTTCTCTTGTGCACTACATCAATCCTTAAGCTTACAATCAGCATACAAAATATGTGTAACGCCTTTCGCAAAGTTCCAACAATGGATACTTTTCTGCCTGTCAGAGGTTCCCACACGCTTTGCCTGCATTTTCCAGATGCTGTTTTAGCCAGAATCTGGAAAATGCAGGAAAAATGCATGGGGAGAGCAAGGCGACCTCTGACGGGCGGAAAAGGCACGCATGATCAAAAGGAAGCCCCAAAGCAGTCGGTGGGGGTGGCCATGGGGAAACAACGCTGCATAAAAGGCCTAAAATAAAAAGCAAAGTACAAAACAAAACCCACATTTTCAAAGTTTATCGCCCATTAAGACTTTTTTTCAGTCCATTTCACCCTTATTATCATAAGCTGCCTTAAGAGGCAAATCATTACAGTCCCATTTGACACAGAGGACAGCAAGTGTGAATGAAGGCAAATGCATGGGTTGCAGTGCAGACACAGCAGGTTCTTTGTCGAACAACTGTGCGCTACAGGAACAAGCTTCACCAAATCGAATGCTGGATCAGTTGTCAGTCTTTCCTCCATCCCCCCCAAAACCCATCAGTTAGATTGTGTGATTTTATTTTTATTTGTCAAAGTGCATGGGTATCTGTGTCCTTTGATTGTGCATGTGTGTGATGGCACAAGTGCAAGCCAATAGGTTCCCTGCACAGCAAGCTTTTCCTCCAGTTCGAATTCAATCACACTGAAAACTTGCAGATCTGGTTTTGCTTTTCCAGAGCTCACCCTGGGACAGAAGAAAAGAAGAAGAGTTGGTTTTTATATGCCAACTTTCTCTGCCACTTAAGGAAGAATCAAGCCAGCTTACAATCACCTTCCCTTCCCCTCCCCACAACAGACACCCTGTGAGGTAGGTGAGGCTGAAAGAGTGTGACTAGCCCAAGGTCACCCAACTGGCTTCGTATGTAGGAGTGGAGAAACAAATCCAGTTCACCAGATTAGTCTCCGCCATTCATGTGGAGGAGTGGGGAATCAAACCCGGTTCTCCAGATCAGACTCCACTGCTCCAAACTACTGCTCTTAACCACTACACCATGGCAGCAAGGGCCCCCACTACAAGGGCTCCAGCAAACTGCCCCCCCACTACTCTTATTATAAAAAGGTCACCACTGTCTTCATAGCAAGACTGAAAGAGGAGGGACTGCCCCATGGCTGACCAGTGATCTCCTGGCTGATGTAAGAGTTTCAATCCAAGCCTGGCGGTGGTTGAAGCGCTGCAAGTTATCCCCGGAATGACCTGGGCCTTCCATTTCCCTTCCAGAAATAAAGCAGCAGAAGCAATAAAGCCAGACTCCTTTCTTACCTCTAGCGCATGGTCATACATGCTTTTCGCTTCAGCGTCCTTCTTGTCTGACATCAGCCAAGATTTGATCAGGTATTCATAAAAACTGTCTCCGAGGCCACCAATGGAAACGTGGTCTGCAGTGGGGAGAAGAATAAAGCACAGCTGTGTGACTTCTGTGGCTGAAGAAGAGGATTAAGCTAGGGGCCCTTCCAGGTTATTAAAGCTTAGGATACACAGGGTCTGGTTTGAACCAGGAAAGAGAGTCTGACCCTGGATACCAGCTGAACTGCTACGAACTCCCAGCACATACTGGATCCCTCTTCTTCATCTGATTTCTTCGCAGAATAGGACAGGTAATCTCTGATCTTTCCCCTGATCTATCCCACACTATTTTCCAAACCACAATTCCCCATTTTCTATACATTTAGCTCAAAGATTAACTCCTGCTCCAGACTGGAGGAGCTGTGCTGCATATGTGTTAAGTTTTTGCCATATTAATTGGGATAAGGAATGTGTTTGTGCCTTAGTTTAGCACTGCTAGATTTGTTTAGGGTAGGTTCTCCCCCCACACACACACACACGCTATTGTACCAAATCCCTTAATAAAACCTGTATTCCTTTTAAATCAGGTCTCTGTCATCCTTTTCCTACTAAAGACTTGCTACTCACAGCCACCTCTTTAGGTAAAAGATCCTGGTTTACTGTGCCCTGCACAAACATGCAAGCTAATTTCCCATGTTAATCTAAATGTATGTTCATGGGTTTGTGGGGGTGCGGTAACTTCCTCATCTGTTGAATTTCTTGTCAAGTTATCTTTCCCCCATCTTTCAGGAAGCTGAGAGGACCATTTCTTTTGTGCAAAGCCGCTGCAATGGCTGGGTAGCTGGGATACCAGGTATATTGTACAGTTCCCTGAGTTTATGTAAATTGCGCTTCATTTTGTACAACGTTTTTGAAATGCTGCTGCTGTGCTTTAAACTGTCATGATTTAATTATTACTGATAATTTATTGTCATTAATTTTTTTTTATCAAGAGCCACCTTGGATGTCCTAACAGATTTACAGAATTCCTGCTAAATTCTGCAACAAAAACTAGTTATAAATGAGTATAAATTAAGTGTGCATAATGTCTATGATTTTGCATAAAATTAACTCTTCGACTGCTAGTTGTAGGCATGGCCTGAAGCCCCACTTTCTGACTACTGAAAAATTGCATCCTGCAACTTCTCTGGCTTCTGAGACTTTACTGGGCATGGCCCACATACTTTCAGTCACCATTACAACACTGAGGGCTAGAGATTTGAGGTAAAAAAACAAACAAACCACCACACACACTCCAGTACCACATTCTGAACTATTTCTGTGCTTCCCTAGAATAGAAGCATAGCCCTGCCTATTACTATCTATATACTAATAGCGAAGTCGGCCAAGTCTGAGGGTACTTAAATCCAGGGACTGGAGTGGTGAACGGGCAAGATGGATCTTTCTTCTACAAACCTGAACAATGCCCCACGTTTGCAGAAAAATCTGAAATCTAAAAAAAAAAAAAAAACATTGGCAGGTTTAAAAACTCCCAAAAGAATAAACAGAGTGCCTATAGCTTTAAGCAATGGATTCCCTCAGTGTCTGTTGCTAAGCAACCACAGACTCCAGGCTTTTTCCTCAGCAAAAGGCAGGGGGAGGGACAGAGTCCTTTCCAGGCCTATTTTAGCCTTTGAAGGAGGACTCATTAGGGCCAGGCCTGGCTAGGGTTGCCAGCTCCATGTTGGGAAATTCCTGGAGATTTTGTGGTAGAGTTTGAGGAGGCCAGGGATTGCGGGGAGGGGAGAGGCCTAAACTGGACATAATGACATAGAGTCCACCTTCCAGAGAAACCATTTCCTCCAGGGGGACAGATCTCTGTGGTCTGGAGTTCAGTTGTAATTCTGAGAGATCTCCTGATCCCACCTGGAGGTTGGCAAACCTAGGCCTGGCAGCAACCTCTGGGTGGCTTGATACCACCTGATTTGCATGACGCAACTAGGCCTAGCTGCATGCTATCGTTGAACAGCAGCCACTCTATGCAAGCCAGTGTGGCACAGTGGTTAGAGCTTCAGAGTAGAGTCTGGGAGACCCAGGTTCAAATTCCCACTTCGTTGTGGAAGCTCACTGGGTGATTTTGGACCAGTCACATACTTTCAGCCTAATCCACCTTACAGGGTTGTTGTGCGGATAAAAAGGAAAAGAGGAGAATAATGTAAGCTGCTTTGGTCCCCACTGTGGAGAAAGGTTGGGCAAAATGAAGTAAATAAGCAATAAATATAGCTCAAGATGTGAGACAAATAAAAGGTAGGTTGGTGAATGGCTGAGATGGAAAGAATGAGGAAGGGGAGGGGAACCCGGAATTACAAAACTGATCTCCAGATAACAGTTCCCCTAGAGAAAAGGGTTGCTTGGGAGGGTGGACTCTATGGCATTACACCCTGCTGAGGGTGCTTCCCTCACCAAACCTCCCAAGGTTCCACCCCCAAATTTCCAGGAATTTCCCGACCTGGAGCTGGTAACCCTAAGGAAGCAAGGAAGCAGGAAAAGGGGAGAGTCTATGGGGGCTTTCTGGGAAATAAAAAAGGAAACAGTGGGGGAGGGGGGAAATTAGATGCCTCTCACAAGTCCTTGTGTGTTCCCACGTGTATTTCCATATTGGCCCTCCCATTTTCCTTCCAGTGCAGAAACAAAACTGCAGACAATGAAGGAACTAGCATTTGATGCAAAGAGTCGCTGCGGAAAAACCAGGCTCTTTGATGGAATTGTAAGTTCAGAACCTCCTGGCAGCTGGCGAGGCTGGCTAAATGTATGCGGTTGTGATGCTTTGCCTGGAGTGATACACTCAAGTCCTGTGGAGGTTTAGACAGCCTTAGCAGATTGATGGGGTGGACGGTGGACCAAACGGAGCTATAATGCCAGGTGCGGAATGTGCCCGGAATACTGAAACGGCAGAGATTTGCCAAGGCTACCTGTTCAAACTAGAGCGCTCAGCAACCTGCGACGCAAATCACTACGGGAAACAGACATGCCTGACAGCAGCAGATTTCTGCCTGGGGGGAATTTGCCTGAGAAAGTGTAGGACAGATTTACAACTTTAAAGTGCACCAAGGGATTCTTTTTTTTTTTAATTTGAGCACAGATTCTTCAGGGCAACCAAGGTTGTGCAAATCATCTTTCAGAGAGACAGAGATAAAAAAAGAGAAAGAATGAGAACAAATTTATTCAAGACCTAGATGCAAGCACAAGGCATCTGAGCCTGTTTGTTTGTTCATGGATGCCTTCCATTTGAAAGGGAGGTTAAGATACAGGGGAAGACTCCAAAGGGTAGCAGGTGATCCCTGTTAAGTCCGCGTGGGGGAATACACGAGGTAGAGATCGAGTTCCAACACAACGCATTTATTGTGAACAGAAGAGAACTGGAGAATACAGTGAACCAGCCCTGCTTATATGCCCCCTGGCCGCCCGCGGCCACTCCCCCCCTGATCCGTGATAGGGGGGGACAACCTCCGGGTCACTAATGGCGCGTGCCGGCTTAGGGCCAACGGCGCGTGCCGGCTTAGGAGCCTTCGTAGGGGACTCAAGCTCCTAGGTTTTCCCCCGCTTACCGGCCTAACTATATACATACATGACAATCCCCACGAAAAATATTTCCTGTTTCCTAATTTCCTCCCCCAGAATTCAATTAAAAAGGTAAAGGTAGCCCCCTGTGCAAGCACCGGGTCATTACTGACCCATGGAGTGACATCGCATCTCAATGTTTACTAGGCAGACTGTGTTTACGGGGTGGTTTGCCATTGCCTGCCCCACTCATCTGAACTTTACCCCCAGCAAGCTGGGCATTTATTTTACCGACCTCGGAAGGATGGAAAGCTGAGTCAACCTTGAGCTGGCTACCTGAAACCAACTTCCATCGTAGGGATCGGACTCAGGTCGCGAGCAGATCTTTTGGCTGCAGTACTGCAGCTTACCCCTCTGCGCCATGGGGCATTCAATTACAGTATGTTAAAAGCCTGCAGCATGTTGTTTACAAAGTCCTTGCACCCCTAAAAAAGGGTCTTTGCTACTTCTTCACTCAGGAGGTGCCCAGGAAGTGAAAGGACCCTGGAGCAAGCCAATCTGAGGAGCCCCCACAATGGGAGACAATTGGTGAGCTGACACCAGTGACTGCTGCTGGTGAACCTAGCCAAATGAGGAGGAGGAGGAGGAGGAAAAGGAGGAGAAGAAGAGATGGTTTTTATATGCTGACTTTCTCTACCACTTAAGGGAGACTCAAACTGGCTGACCTGGATGGCCCAGGCTAGCCTGATCTTGTTAGATCTCAGAAGCTAAGCAGGGTCAGCCCTGGTTAGTATTTGGATGGGAGACCACCAAGGAATACCAGGGTTGCTGTGCAGAGGAAGGCACTGGCAAACCACCTCTGTTAGTCTCTTGCCATGAAAACCCTCCCCAAAAGGGGTCGCCATAAGTGGGCTGCGACCTGACGGCACTTTACACACACACAAACCGGCTTACAATCACCTTCCCTTTCCCTCCCCACAACAGACACCCTGTGAGGTAGGTGGGGTGGAGAAAACTCTAAGAGCTGTGACTAGCCCAAGGTCACCCAGTGGAGTGTGGAGGAGTGGGGAAACAAATCCAGTTCACCAGATTAGCCTCCACCGCTCATGTGGAGGAGTGGGGAATCAAACACGGTTCTCCAGATCAGACTCCACCGCTCCAAACCACCACTCTTAACCACCACACCACGCTGGCTCTCTATGACCCTGGCAGAAGTGGCTGGGGCTTGCCTCTGCTTGCTCTGGGTCACCAGCTGTCCTTCTAGGGCACGGGCTCAAAAAGGAGTTTCCCTGTAAATTCAATGGGCAGTCCACCCCTGCCTTCGCCCCCCAAGTAGTTTTTTGTAAACTTGTCTCTATAGGATACAGTGAAGCCTTTTTGATTTGCTGGCTTCTCTGTTTCTGACATGCCACGAGGCTTATCCAAAATTTGGAGATCCAGCCCTGAGAGTAACCCCCCACCACCATGCATTTTCACTGGCCTCAAAATGCAGTCAACCCTGACGACCAAGCATCTCCGCGGCAAAACAAACAACGGAGAAGTCAGTTTGGAATGGGTAAGGGAAGAGAATGTGTCATGAGCACAGGCTGTACTTTGAATTTAAAAGAGAGGAGCCGGTGTAATTCTAAATCGGGGCTCCTCTATGAACCCAGGAAGCAAGAGCGCCAGAACTGGGTTCTGCACGGAAGGTTCCCAGTGACTTTTCCTGGAGAAATGGTTCGATTCCAGCAGGGATTTTGACGGCCTCCGTTCCCTGCTGAAACAGCACTCTTTCCAGAGCGGAGGCTGGCGGCTTTGACTTGGAAGCTTTTGCATTTTTTAAAAAGAAAGGCAAAACATTGCCTGTGAGTACTCTGTGCTAAAATGAAAAGAAGTCTACCCAACAGGGAACTCAAATTCTGTGTGTTTAAATTGCACAATTCTGAGAGCATTCCAAGTTACAGTGGGGCTGTGGCTCAGCAACAGAGCCTCTGCTTGGCATGCAAAAGGTCCCAGGTTCAATCCTCGGCATCTCCAGTTAAAGGGACTAGGCAAGGACTATTAATGTAAATATTTAATTTTATTGTCAACATTTTATTCTAACTGATGTTTTTACGAACAGATATTGGTATATTTTTATACCTTTTAATCAAATCTTAACTCTTTTGAATATCTTATGAACAGATATATTGCCAGATTTTACTTTTTAAATCAATGTTAATTTCTTGAATGTTTGCTTTGCTGGTCAATGACCATAATAAATTGAAATTGAATTGACTAGGCAAGTAGGTGATGTGAAAGACCTCTGCCTGCGACCCTGGAGAGCCGCTGCAGGTCTGAGTAGACAATACTGACTTTGATGGACCAAGAGTCTGATTCAGTATAAGGCAGCTTCATGTGTTCAAGTGTTCAATCTTTAGGGACCTTCTGCATGCCAAGCAGATGCTCTACCACTGAGCCACGGTACAGGGACCTAAGAGGTTCTCTTTCTAAATCCAGGATTTTAAGAGATACTTGACAGGGAACAGAGCTCTTGGCTGTGGGAGACGACTCTGTTGACAGAATTAGTTCTGCATAATGAGGTCTACAATTAGCATCACCGAGGGTTTTAATCTGTCTGCTAATACTTTCTCTGGCTTGATGCTCCCGCATGTCTGAGCAGTAGCAGGAAGTCCGACACACACCTCAGTAATCGTTTCTCCAGCTCGACTTGAGGGATTTCTTAATAGTTTCGTTTAGATCTATTTATACACTGCCTTTCAGCACCCAGTCCCCGAGGCGGTGATACTCACGCTGCACCCAGTTCCCGGTTACCGGGCTGAGGAAGTTGGGATATAGCCCCTGCGGTTTCTCGACCCTGTTTAGAACTTTGCGGATGTTCATCACCTACAGGGCCAGAAAGAAAGGGAGGAGACACATAAGCCCCATTCTAGTCTTCCATTCAAAAATGCAATTAAAAAAACTAATTAACTCCCCCCCCCAACATTTAAGATGCCCAGTCATGCTAGTGTCTATCAGTTCTACAGACATTCTTGTCATTTGGTGGGAAAATTAAAGCAAGACATAAAAACAGCAGATAAAAGCAGTGGACAAGACAGCAGGAAAAGCTCTTACGCAGAGCTTTAGACACAGTTAAAGTTAAAGTGTGTTAAAGTGTGGAACTCCCTGCACCAGGATGTGGTGATGGCTATCAACTTGGAAGGCTTTAAGAGGGAACATGTTAATGGAGGAGAGGGGTATTCATGGTTACTAGTTAAAATGGATACTAGTCATGATGCATACCTATTCTCTCCAGGATCAGAGGAGCATGCCTATTATATTAGGTTGTGTGGAACACAGACAGGATGGTACTGCTGCAGTCATCTTGTTTGTGGGCTTCCTAGAGGCACCTGGTTGGCCTCTGTGTGAACAGACTGCTGGACTTGATGGGCCTTGGTCTGATCCGGCATGGCTTTTCTTATGTTCTTATAAAAGCCAACAGATAAAAATAGAAGGGCAAAAAGGGGGTGAAAGCCTGCAACTCAAGAAATTCACCCAGCATAATGCCTGGGTGATTAAAAGACATCTCCTGGTGCCCATTAGTTAGCAATTCAGGTGCCAGGCAAACTGCCTTGGGAAAAATAATCTACCACAGAAAAGGCGCTGAAGCATGATTTTTTTAAAAAATTCAGATATTAACTATTGCATCTTCATCATTATTTTACATCGTTAGCTACCTCTGGGATCCAAAATTTTCCAGCCTCTCCAAATGGTTTTAAAGACCACCGTTAACGCTAACCTGAGTTAACATTTCAACTGCATTAGGGCTGAAAAATTGACTTTGCCCATTCATCACCCCCTCCCACACAAACAACCATGACATACAGACTTCCACGAAGTCTCACGGGCAGGTTAATGACACGCCTGAACACGTAAAAAGTCCTGCAAGTCTCTGACTGTGAACTAATGAGTTCATCTACTTTTTTGGAAATCCGTTTCCATCCAGATGGCCGTTCACGACTGCCTCCTCCTGCGCTCTGTTTTGTCACTTGGCTTGAGCCATGCCCTACTCCATATCCTGGGTGGGCAAATCCATTAACAGGCAGGTTCTTACCCTTATTGATTGGCTCAGCTCAGTAACGGGAACAGGGATTTAACTGGCCTCTCTGAAAAGCTTTAAGCAAATGTCAACCCCACCCAGACCCCTCCCCACACTGAACAATACCTTAGGAACAAATCATTGGGGGTGAATCTAAGATTTCAATAAGGTCATTTGTCTAACCTTTCATTCCCTACCACCGGCTGGTTTTATTTCTGGTTTTGACTATGCAGCCGATTGCCTTTCACGTCTTCCTCTTTGCTCACACTCCCCCCACCCAACTTTCATTTTATTCTTCAGAGTACCTCATCAGACTTATGTAACCATTTTTACTCTGCTCTGCCTTTCATTCCTTATCTTTTCCGTTCTGTTTCCTGGGTTCCCAACTTTTCATTCATTCATTCAGCTACTTTTGTGCCTCATTCTTGATTCCCTGTTATCCTGGCCAGATTGACAATTGCAAGCTTTTTGCATCTTTTTTTGTTTTGTTTTTTAATTTATTAAGAGAAAATGAGAATATAACAATAAAATAAAATGGAAATATAACATTGCTAAAATGCTCATAATACAAATTCTTGAAAAGAAACTAAAACAGTGCTGCTAATATAACTAAAATACTCATAACAGTGAACCAAGCAATACTCTTATCTATTTATCTAAAATCCACATGATTATTACATCATTCCCTCTCTGCGATTTACACATTGGGGTGTTTTTTCCATCCTTGAAACTGTTAAATTCCAGCAAGTGTCCAGTTCTTTCGTATTGTTGTCGTTATTATATGTCAATTTGATTAAAGCATAGGTTTCTTTAACCTTATTAAGCCAATTATTTAAATCAGGGAATTTATTGCTTTTCCAATATCTCGCAAGATTTGTTCTAGCAACCGTTTCAAACCTCCCCCCCAACTTTTATGTTATTCTTCAGTGTACCTCATCAGACTTATGTAACAATTTTTACACCGTTCTACCCATTCGTTCCTTATCTTCTCCGTTCTGTTTCCTGGGTTCCCGACTTTTCATTCATTCATTCATTCATTCATTCATTCATTCATTCATTCGGCTACTTTTGTGCCTCTCTCTTGCTTCCCTGTTGTCCCGGCCAGATTGCCTCTTGCAAGCCTTTTGCATCTTGTTCCCTCTTCCTGCCAGGAGCCCCTCCCAAACAACCCCCTCCCCCACAGACGGCTGCTCTGCAAGCATCAGCTATACCCTGGGAACAGACTGTTCTCAAGCTGTTCCATTGAAAACCCAAGGAGGACACAATCGAGGCATTCTGTGCCACAAGCGGCGCCCCAACGGATCTGCTCCCCTCGGACTTGGCAAGTGGGTTCCGCTTCTAATTGGAGCAATTAGTCTCTCTCAGTGTGGGGTTTTTGAAGGAAGGGGCATGTGTGTGCATGCGAGCCAGCAATGCAATCCAGCGGCATATGGCGTTTCTCTCACATACGATTACAGGATCACTAGAATGAAACCGCAGGAGGAAAACCTGAGAGTTAGCAAAAACGCCAGTCATCCTGGGAAGGAGGAAGTGTCAAGATCCTCGGACCTAGTGAGCATCCAGGGCCTCAACCCTTACTCAAGGGATACTAACAATTCTTTCTGCAGCAGATGAGGAGACAGCAATACTCTGGCTTGCTCTCCATGTGGAAATGGCCCACTGCAAGTGAGCCATAAGAACGGCCATGCTGGATCAGACCAAGGCCCATCAAGTCCAGCAGGCTGTTCACACAGTGGCCAACCAGGTGCTTCTAGGAAGCCCCCAAACAGGATGACTGCAGCAGCACCATCCTGCCTGTGTTCCACAGCACCTAACATATTTGGCATGCTCCTCTGATCCTGGAGAGAATAGGTCTGCATCATGACTAGTATCCATTTTTACTAGTAGCCATGAATAGCCCTCTCCTCCATGAACATGTCCACTCCCCTCTTAAAGCCTTCCAAGTTGACAGCCATCACCACATCCCGGGGCAGGGAGTTCCACAATTTAACTATGCGTTGTGTGAAGAAATACTTCCTTGTATCTGTTCTGAAGCTCTCACCCTCCAGCTTCAGCAGATGACCCCGCGTTCTAGTATGATGAGAGAGGGAGAAAAGCTTCTCCCTGTCCACTCTCTTCATACCATGCATAATTTTATTGACCTCTATCATGTCTCCCCTCAACCACCTTCTTTCCAAGCTAAACAGCCCTAAGCGTTTCAACCGCTCCTCGCAGGCCAGTTGCTCTGGTCCCCTGATCATTTTGGTTTCTCTTTTTTGCACCTTCTCAAGCTCTGCCATATCCTTTTTTAGGTGTGGTGACCAGAACTGTACACAGTATTCCAAGTGTTGTCTCACTGTAGATTTGTACAAGGGCAGTACGACAGCAGCAGTTTTATTCTCTGTGAGCCGCTCACAGGAAGGGAAAATAATATAGGTGTGATCAAACTAGAGGTGGAGAGTGTGCTCCCTCTCTTTTCCAGAAACAGGGTCTTCTAAGAGCTTCACAGCGAGACCCTCCACGGTGTCCTGATGAGGCCGCAGTACAGACAGGAGTGTTGTCTTTGGCTGACAGACAGCCCCAAAGGCGCCTCAGTGCAACTGGCAGGGTTAGCCGAGGCTCTTAGCCCTGATGCACTCTGGGGCTGCCGGCACAGGGCTGACAGCTCCCCAGGGTGGCACGTCAGAGAGTGGCTGCCCTGCACTCCTCGAGACTGAATCACCCCCAAGGAGGCGATGGGGGGGGGATCGGCGCAGCGGAGCCCGGCGCCTGTTTGGCAGGGCGAAGCTCTAGCATCTGGACTCGAAATGAGCCCTGAACTCCGAAGCCTGGGATGATGCCAGAGCAGGGCAGGCAGAGGAGACTTGGGTGGGGAGAAACTGGAAAATTTGGGACTCCTTAGGTTTCTCCCCTTTTTTCCAAGCCCCCTCCCTTCCAATTTTTCCTCCTCAAATGTCTCCTAAATTGTTTACTTTTGGAATAAGTAAAATGCTTTTGGAAATGAGGTTTTACTTGTTCAAAAGACTTTCTAAGAACTGTTTAATATAAACATTTTAATGTAGGATATACAAGGGTAATTCCTGTGTATATCAGAGACACTCCATCTCCGTCCCCCCAAATGGCTTCTAAATTATCTGGAAAATTTGCATCTCTGGGGGTGGGGAGAAGGATGTGTAAGGAACAGGAAAGTACTTGCCTTTTCAGCATATACCGCATTCCCTGATAACTCTGAGAGGTGCAGGAATTCCAGGTGCAGGCTGCCGAATTCTGCCAAAATGCTGCTGCCCGCGGACGCCCATCCCCAGCTCCAGCTCAGGCCACTGCAAGGGCAGAAAAGAAAGCATTGAGTTCGAAGCACGCAAAAAAGAGCACTCCTGAATTATTCCCGTGCAAACCTGGAGTGGTCCTGGAGTTTGTCTGCTCCAGTCTCTACCTGAAGGGGGCAGTACCACCAGGCTGTAGGAGGGATGGCATCTTTTAATGTTCCCTCACGCGAAGAAGAAGAAGAAGAGGAGGAGGAGGAAGAGGAGGAGGAGGTGGTGGTGGTGGTGGTGGTGGTGGGAGTTGGTTTTTATATGCCGATTTTCTCTGCCACTTAAGGGAGAATCAAACCCGCTTACAATCGCCTTCCCCTCTCCACAACAGACACCTTGTGAGGTGGGTGGGGCTGAGAGAGCTTGAAGAGAACTGTGACTAGCCCAAGGTCACCCAGCTGGCTTCATGTGTAGGAGTGGGGAAACCAACCTGGTTCACCCAATTAGCCTCCGCCGCTTATACTTAGGGTTGCCAGGTCCCTCTTCGCCATCGGTGGGAGGTTTTTGGGGTGGAGCCTAAGGAGGGTGGGGTTTGGGGAGAGACTTCAATGTCATAGAGTCCAATTGCCAAAGCAGCCATTTTCTCCAGGGGAACTTATCTCTATCGGCTGGAGACCAGTTGTAATAACCAGAGATCTCCAGCTAGTACCTGGAGGTTTGGTAAACCAAAATTAGCGTGCTGTGAATAATTAGCAAACAGAAACAGCAACAACTGCACACAACAAAAAATACTTCTTTATGCTGTAAGAAGCATATAAGAATACAACCAGTATCTGGTACAATAATGGACAATGTCCACAATCATAGAATTGGCCACAATGAAAGGAGAAGTCCTAGAACGTAACTAGGAGCGTTTCTTTCTTTTCCAAGAGGTAAGGTGATGGTACAATCCTACAGAAGTCCGGTTTTCTTTCTGTTTTGGCTTAAAATAACAGCCTTCCTCAGGGGCCAACGCTAGCTGTAAATTACAGTGCTTCTGCGTTGGCCTGGAGGTTGGCAACCCTAAGCCACAGCTCAAAGTAACTAGGGGAAGGCAGTCCTAGGATACGTTTAGTCAGTTTTTACTTGGGCATCAGGGATGCTATTCCAAGGTATTCAGTCCCCTGCACATTCCAAATCGACTGGGTGCTTCAAACTGGAGATGGCCTAAATCAGACCAGTCCCTTGACAAAGACCAGCACAGGTTGGGTGTGCCGTGTCTATCTTTGGGCAACGAATGCATGAGGGCCAAGTGAACATGGGCATCTGCTTTATCCTGAGATACTTTCTGCACTCGTGAAGGTTCTGCTGGTATGGGACTCAAGAAAACAGAGCTGGGGGGTGTTTTGCATACCATAACCTAGTACCTGAGCCACGTGGTGCAGAGAGGTAAGCTGCAGTACTGCAGTCCAAGCTCTGCTCACGACCTGAGTTCGATCCCGACAGAAGTCGGGTTCAGGTAGCCGGCTTAAGGTTGACTCAGCCTTCCAACCTTCCGAGGTCAGTAAAATGAGTACCCAGCTTGCTGGGGGTAACGTGTAGACGATTGGGGAAGGCAATGGCAAACTACCCCGTAAACACAGTCTGCCTAGTAAACATCAGGATATGATGTCACCGTATAGATCAGGAATGACCTGGTGCTTGCACAGGAGACCTTTACCTTTAACCTAGTACAGATCAATCACAGATGCTCTTCCTAGCTCCGTGCACATCGTAACTAATTCTGCTGTCATGCAGACTTTACATGTGAACATACATCTGTGCAGCAGCAACTTACAAACCATCATGTTCAAGGTATGTACACAGAGACTTGCCAGCCATTGGAGAAAGCCAGTGTGGTGAAGTGGTCAGAGTGTCAGACAAGGATTTGGAAGACCTGAGTTCGAATCTCCACTCTGCCACAAAAGCTTGCTGGGTGACCTTGGGCTAGTCACATAGTCTCAGCCTAACCTACTTCACAGGGTTGTTGTGCGGATAACATGGAGGGGAGGAGAATGACGTAAGTCGCTTTGGGGTCTCCACTGGGGAGAAAGGTGGGATATAAATGAAGCAAATAAATAAATCATACCCCCCCAACTTTGCATTCCCAAGCAGATAGTAGGAACAGGGAGTTTACCATGGCCCTGAGGCTGCATCAGGGGCCTGGAGACCAAGCCCTATGAGGAAAGGCTGAGAGAGTTGGGAATGTTTAGTCTGGAGAAGAGGCGGCTGACGGGCGGGGGGACATGATGGCTCTTTTTAAGTATTTGAAGGGCTGACACTTAGAGGAGGGCAGGGAGCTGTTCCTGCTGGCAGCAGAGGATAGGACTCGCAATAATGGGTTTAAATTGCAGGAGGAAAGGTACTGGCTGGATATTAGGAGAACATTTTTTACAGTAAGAGTTGTTCGACAGTGGAATCAGCTACCCAGGGAGGGGGTGAGCTCCCCCTCCCTGGCAGTCTTTAAGCAGAAGCTGGACAAACGCTTGTCAGGGATGGGCTGTGGCTGATCCTGCATTGAGCAGGGGGTTGGACTAGATGGCCTGTACGGCCTCTTCCAACTCTATGGTTCTATGTATTCAGGTTGCTGGGTCCTCAAGGTTTGCAGGCCTGGAGCACAAGCATCGTTTTTTTTATGCATAAGTCTACACTCTCACACAGAACGCTAACACTGGTGGCCATTAAGGGTAGGGTTGCCAGCTCCAGGTTGGAAAATACCTGGAGGTTTTGTGGGTGGAGCCTGAGGAGGGCGGGGTTTGGGGAGAGGAGGGACTTCCATGGGGCATAATGTCATAGAGTCCACCTTCCCAAGCGGCCATTTTCTCCAGGTGAACTGATCTCTGTCACCTGGAGAGCAGCTGTATCAGCTGGAGATCTCCGGCCACCGCCTGGGGGTTGGCAACCCTAATTAAGGGGCAGCGACATGTGTCCCAAAACAACCTCGGAAAACCAGACAAGAGACTTTCACAGCTGTATCTGAAGCAACTTCAAGCTGCCTTCTCTACTTTGCTGGAATGGCCCTTTCTTCCTTAGGCACCAGGAACCTCTCAGGGTGCAGCTCCGGCGCTCAGACTTTGTACACCAGAGGCCAAAACCGCCTCTGGCTTTGCTTTCCGACTTGTCTGCTCCCATCTCCCAACACAACATTCTTGATTACAGCCTTTTAAAACCATCTCGGCCTCTCTGGCTCCTGGGCAGCGACCTATATCTTTAGGGCTTGATCTGAAAATAGCGTCCGCAGCTGCCAGCTCAGGAGAAGCTCAGCGGTTTTCATTTCAGGAGAGATGTGGGCCTGATTTTGAGATCTCTTGATTAGCATGATTGCGGGTGGCAGATTGCTGCTAAATGTTTTTGCTTGGAAGGGGGGGTGGGAAATAGGACAGAGGAGTATTGCTCCAGCTGGGGGGAGACTGTAGATGGCGCTAAAACACCTGTGCGCTGGGTTGTAAACTAAGATTGCTGGTAATTTGTTTTTTAACAAACCACTAATGCCCTTTTGCTGAAGAAGTGTCAGCTCTTTTCAGAGAAATGTGAAGAGAGGGAGGGAAAAAATGGAAGATGACATTTTCAGCTGCCGGATTATACCGCCGGCAGAACCAATCTACTTTCAAAAGGGATCACGAGGTCAGACAAATCCATGGCAAATAGGTCTATCAATGGCTATTTGCCTTGATAGCGGAATGGAACTTCCAGGCTCCAAGGCAGCGTACCTCAGAATACCAGTGGCTGGTGGGTAAAATGGTGTGCATGTGGGAGTTATCTGTGCCTTCACAGCCAGCCCATTAGGCTTGCCAACCTCCAGGTATTAGCAGAAGATCGCCTGCTATTACAACTGATCGCCAGCCGACAGAGATCAGTTCATCTGGAGAAAACAGCTGCTTTGGCACATGGACTCTATGGCCATTAATGCAGGGTCTTTTTTGAAGCTTGCTCAAAGCTCTTTTTTTAAATGCGACCTTTAAAATTACCAAGACCGATGCAAATGGAGAAATTCCACCCCACCCCACCCCCACTCGCCTGTTCCTTGTTTGCACAGCCATTAGCAATCACCGGTTGCATAGCTAACGCGCAGCTGTGATTTTGCATGTTTCTTTGAGGGAATTCTTCGCAGCGGCGGAGTAAACACAAAAGGTCGAGTTAAAGGGGCTCTTAAGTAATGCGAAGCAGGTATGCGCTGGCTTCGCAGTCACTTCCTGAACAAAGGTTCACCATGGGGGGGGGGGGGAAATATGCGGGGCAATTCAGCCTGGAACGCGCTGCTAATTACCGAGCATAAATGGCCTTAGGCATTGAAGTCCCTCCCTGCCCCAAACCCCGCCCTTCTCAGGCTCTGCCCAAAAAACCTCCCACCAGTGGCGAAGAGGGACCTGGCAACCCTACAGCCTGTGGATTTCCCAGAAGCATCCGTGAGTGTTGGATGTTCTTGTGGGCTTTCTCACCCACGTTGCTTCATTGCTGCCTTTAAGACAATGGTGCCTTGGGAAGCTATGGGGATTGTTTCTTTGGCCGAGCTTGGCCTGATTACTCTCAGTTAAAACAATGGCACACTTTCCTGAGAGTAAGCCCCACCAAGCACATTGGAATGAACTTCAAAGTAAATTGCATAGGACTGGATTGTTAGGTGTGCTACAGGCAGCAAGGCAGTTTTTATAACCTTGTGCTTAAAGGTAAAAAAAAGGTAAAGGTCCCCTGTGCAAGCACTGGGTCATTCCTGACCCACAGGGTGACATCACATCCAGACATTTACTAGGCAGACTTTGTTTACGGGGTGGTTTGCCAGTGCCTTCCCCAGTCATCTTCCCTTTACCCCCAGCAAGCTGGGTACTCATTTCACCGACCTCGGAAGGATGGAAGGCCGAGTCGACCTTGAGCTGGCTACCTGAAACCGACTTCCGTCGGGATAAAACTCAGGTCGTGAGCAGAGCCTGGACTGCCTTAAATTCTCCCTGTCATGAAAACAGAATCAAGGCCTTCACTTTCCTCCTGGTCTTAAACTACTAATTGTAGAACTGGCTTGTGACATTTGAACTTTCCAAATGACTGGCAGTGCCATCTCAGGCACACTTATACCCGTTCTAAGGGCCAGCGGGGTGTAGTGGTTGAGAGTGGCGGACTCCAATATGGATAACTGGGTTCAAATCCCCGCTCCTCCACATGAATCCTGCTGTGTGAACTTGGGCCAGTCACAGTTCTCTCACAGCTCTCTCAGCCCATGCTAGGATTGCCAGCTCCCGGTTGGGACTTCAGTGCCATAGAGTCCAATTACTAAAGTGGCCATTTCCTCCGGGTGAACTGATCTCTATCGGCTGGAGATCGCTTGTAATAGCGGGAGATCTCCAGCTACTATCTGGAGGTTGGCGACCCTAGCCCACGCAGAGGTAGGCAATGGCAAACCACCTCCAAACCTCTCTTGCCTTGAAAACCCTATAGGGTCTTCATAAGTCAACTGTGACTTGACAGTGAAAAAACCACGCACAAGGACTTAGATAGGCTTAGAAGGGGTAACTGTGTTTAGGATTGCACTGTGCATTACACTACAAAAGAGGGGTGCCCCCAGGATCCTAAGCAGGCCTACTCAATGGGGCTTACTCCCAGGAAGTCATTCTTAGGATTGCACTATGTGTGTGTGGTTTGTGTTGTGTAAGGGACCTAGTTACTACTGTGGGCCCTCCAGAACCAAAGCAACCAATCAATTCAAACACAAACCACAGATATGGGGCTCAGCATTTCAATTTTTTTTTTTTAGTATTTAGGATAGTGGTTGCCTAGCAATCCCCTCTCTACATCACTGCAGCTAAAGGAAGATTAATAGGGTCAAGCTATAAGAAAATTGTTGGGTCATAAATCCTAGCTCGGTTTGCCTTGAATAATAGGTCCTAGTTATTGGTTTAAAGTCGCCGAAAACTGAAAATGGAATTAAAAGATTGAGGCGGGTTTTTTTTTTTTTTTTTTGGTACCTCTTGGGTAGGAAGGACTGATTTCCTCTCTCTCCCATTTTCCTCCCCAGTCACCCTCTGGCTGCCAAATGATTTCTTTCATCCTCTTGGGATGATGTTCCCATTTAGGGCCGTTATCACTCTTGCAGAATCTCCCCTACTCTCTAATCAAGGCCCTATTGTGTTTCGGTTGTTGCAAAAATTTCAAGAATCCTCCAAATATTTCCATTTGCTAGATGTTAGCCGAGATTGCCAAACGAGATTCTGGATGATTTCTGAGCTCATCCTCTGCCTTTGCAAAAGGTTAGAATAATAGATTCATAGAGTTGGAAGGGACCACCAAAGTCATCTAGTACAACCCCTTGCACAATGCTGGAAATTCAAAACTACCTTCCCCCCACCCCGCACACCCCCAGTGACCCCTGGCTTCAAGTGTAGGAGTGGGGAAACCAGCCCGGTTCACCAGATTAGCCTCCGCAGCTCATGTGGAGGAGTGGGGAATCAAACCCGTTTCTCCAGATCTGAGTCCACCGCTCTTAACCACTACACCACACTGGCTCTCAGAAAGCTAAAACTCTCAGGCTTGGTGGATGTATATATCCCTTTAGGCACCTTGTGAGGCTGTGTTTTTAAAGAGAGATGTGGCAGAGAACACACAAACGGAGCTTTCCTTGAGCCGTTCCATCGATCGTCCCAAAATAGCCGGTACCCTCTGGCAAATGCTCACGGGCCAGCTGGCCATAGCCTTGCTGTTCTCGGGGCAGGGGGAGGCAAAAGCTCCCAAGCAGCTGTTGGGTTTCCGGACAGAGCCTGTGCTCTGGCTGCCCTTTCCTTTGCTAACAGAGTCCGAGACGAATTCTTACAAATGCCCATGGATCAGGGAAAAAAAGCACCCGGGAAAGAGGGGCAGCTGCCGCCCTCCCATCTCCAGAAGATACGAACTCAGAATTGAATCTCCCGCAGTAACAGCTTTCCCCTCTGTTTCAGGATGAAACATTATCAGCGTTCCAGCGTGGGTGTGATGGATCAAGGAACCCTTTCCAGGAAGGCAGTCTGCAGCTGGGGAGGGAAAGCTGGCCGAAGGGATGAATGTGGCGCGTTGCTCCAGCTTTTCAGCAAAAATGGCAGGTGGAAAGGGAGGCCCTGTTTCAGTAAAAGCTGCAGGCATGTAACGAAGCCTCTTTGTGCCTGTTAACGGCTATGACTGGCTGCTGTAGCTGGAGAATCCCCTTCCAGCTCTTGTCTTGCTCTGTGCTTCCTCACCGAATGAGTCTCCCAGCAGTCCCTCTTGGTCAATAAAAACAAAGAAAATCCTGCAATTTTTTTTGTTTTATTTCCTCGTTCTCTCTGGCAAGGACTGTTTCCTCCTTCCAAATAGCAGGCAAGGGTATAGAACACACAGTGGGGATCTACAAGAAATTAATCTGTGTGTGTGTGTGGGAATCATAGAATCATAGAGTTGGAAGGGACCACCAGGGTCATCTAGTCCAACCCCCTGCACAATGCAGGCAATTCACAACTACCTCCCCCACTCACCCCCAGTGACCCCTACTCCAGGCCCAGAAGATGGCCAAGATGCCCTCCCTCTCATGATCTGCCTAAGGTCATAGAATCAGCATTGCTGACAGATGGCCATTGAGCCTCCTCTTAAAAACCTTCAGGGGAGGAGCACCACCTCCCGAGGAAGCCTGTTCTGCTGAGGAACCGCTCTAACTGTTAGAAAATTCTTCCTAATGTCTAGATGGATTTAGAATTACCCCCTGCCTTCTCCATCCAGCCCCAATCTCTCCCCTCCATGATTCTCTAAGTTCTGAGGGCTTTAAAGAGGCTGATATCCCTACCTCCTTTCCCTCCCTTTAACAGACTCTCAATAGTTCTCAATATTCTTTGCCTCCTGGAGCATATTCATTCCCCATCAGGCATGGTGTAGTGGTTAAGAGTGGTGGTTTGGAGCGTTGGACTCTAATCTGGAGAACCGGGTTTGATTCCCCACTCCTCCATATGAGCGGTGGACGCTAATCTGGTGAACCAGGTTGGTCTCCCTACTCCTACACACGAAGCCAGCTGGGTGACCTTGGGCTAGTCACAGCTCTCTTAGAGCTCTCTCGGCTCAACCTACCTCACAGGGTGTCTGTTGTGGGGAAGGGAAGGTGATTGTAAGCCGGTTTGATTCTCCCTTAAGTGGTAGAGAAAGTCGGCATATAAACACCAGGTCTTCTTCTTTTAGATTGGGAGGAGGCTAATTTATAAACTGCATACTTGAAAACTTCCCAAAGTATGCGGAAACCCCAGATTTGTCCGTGGCTGCCCCATTGTGTGGCTTCTGTGATTATTATTGGGGCAAGCTGCTTTAATATCAGCAGTAATGTCATGAGTATCACTGGACACAGAAGAAGAGGGAAGAAAGATAGGATCTGGACACACACCCAATTTTAAACAATATTTTTATGCAGGCCTGAGCCCCTGCCCCCTGAGTATGCAGAAACAACTACCTTGTTTGGAGGTATTGTATTCCTTACCATAATGGGGGCCAATTACTTTATCATTAAAAGGAGGGGTGAAACTCCTACAAGAAGAGGTACACAAGAGACGTGGGGGATGGAAGGGGCATGGCTTAGTGGTAGAGCATCCTAGTTAACATGCAGAACGTTCCAGGTTCAATCCCCGGCATCTCCAGTTGAACAATACAAGTGATGAGAAAAATCTCTGCCTGAGACCCCTGAGAATCACTACCAGTCACAGTGCCATGACCATGAAACAATTTTTGATGATGAAGAAGAGCTGGTTTTTATATGCCGACTTTCTCTACCACTTAAGGGAGAATCAAACTGGCTTACAATCACCTTCCCTTCCCCTCCGCACAACAGACACCCTGTGAGGTAGGTGGGGCTGAGAGAGCTCTAACTAGCCCAAGGTCTCCCACCTGGCTTCATGTGTAGAAGTGGGGAAACCAACCTGGTTCACCAGATTAGCATCCTCCACTCATGTGGAGGAGTGGGGAATCAAACCCGGTTCCCCAGATCAGAGTCCACCGCTCCAAATCACCACTCTTAACCACTACACCACACTGTGTAGTGGTTCAGTGAGCAAGGCAGCTTCATGTAGTGATTCAGTGCGCAAGGCAGCTTCGTGTGGAACAAGTTCCACCTGGGGGGAAAATTTTAAAAGCTATGATTCCAAAAAGATGGCTAAGCAAAGGGTCATGTCTGAAGTGCATACAATCAAGGGCTTGAACTAGTACTGTAAATGCTTCAGTTCCATCCCAGTTTAGGTTCAGACGCAGCTAAAGGTGATCCAGTTTGGTTTCAGCAGAGCCTGGCAGCGCTACCGTAAACCTCTGACGGCTGGGGACACACCACAGGGCTGAGGGCCTTCCTGTCTTTCTCCTGACTTTGCAGGAGGCACTTGATGGGAAACAGGGAGCTGGGCTACATGGACCCTTGGTCTGATCTGGCGGGGCTATCCTTCCATTCTGAGTGCTGAAGTTGTCAAACAGAAACAGAGTAACAACATGTGCCTTGCCTGCCCAGGTTTATGACTCCCCGCGGGATACCCGTTGGCGTGTTAAAAGCTGGCAAAAGCTTCTCTCCCAGTTCTAGAGCTTTATTCTTGAAGACCTGTTTGGAGAAAGAGAGCAAGGATGGAGTGAGAAAGCTATTAAGAAAAGAGCCATTTGGAAATGCAAACAGCATCGGATTTCTAAATATAAATCTCCAGATGTACAACCCTTAAGAGGTACTTTACAGTGAATCACATTTTCAATCCATGTATATATATTTTTTATTTTTTTCTGCACCTGCACCACGTGAGCACCAATTGGCTGGATCCGGCAGACCCATTCCACTAGCTCAGGTGTTGTCTCCTTACATGACCCATTATGAGTGAAGATAGTAGGATTTTTAAAAAAAAGTATAAACACTGTGGGAAGCAATTCTCCTAGCGTACTACCAGCCCAGGAAGTCGAGAGTTACCATCTCCGGAAAACTCTGGTCGTTTATGCATGGGTATTTCCACTCACTTTCACCCCTGGTCTGTCTTGGTTGTTCCTTGGAGTTATGCATGAGTTTTCCCTCCTTTAGAGATGACCTCGCTGCTAGCCCTCACAAATCCCGGGACTTCCTGTCCCTCTATTAACCTGATTCTTCCCTCTTCCCTGAGCTCAGTCCGCTTGAAATCCCCATGCATAAGGCAAAGCGCGGGACACAGAAGCTTTGTTTCTCTCACAGCAAATAGACAGCCAATTACAAAGCAGCAAGTTTAGGGGTGGGGATTCAAATGCTTCCTGCTTCCTCAGAGTTCTTTCTGAGCAAAAGAAAGGCTTTTAAAAATTAGGCTTGGGTTTCTCCCCCCCTTCTTTTCAAATAGCTCCGTTTTTTGTTTTTGTTCTTAAAATGCTTTTTTAATGCAGCAATTGGGTTTGGGGGGGAACTTTTCTCTCACTACAGCCAATTACAAAGCAGCATTTCAAGGGGTGGGGATTCAAATGCTTCCTGATTTGTTTAACTGGGGCTTTTCGCCCCATTGAAAACAGCAAGGCTGTGCCTGCTAAATACCAGAAACCATAGCTGATGGGAATGTATTTAGTCTGGCCAGCATAAAGGCTCTGCACTGGGAGGGATGGACTAAATTGGAAAAATATTCAGCCATTGTTCTTTTTGGAAAGGAAAGGCCAAAAAGGCCTCCTAGACTCTTCATAGGAAAGGTGGGTAAGCAGGTCAAGGGTGGCTGCAGAGTTTAATGGACATGCGAGTAAAGAAAGGATCCCGACTCATCTGCAGGATGCGCGTGTGCTGCCTCGGCATCCGAACCCCACAAAGACCTACGGCTCAGAGCAAGCAGCTCATTTGCAGTAAATTGCCTACCCATCAGTCGCCTATATCTTCCTCTTCCCTCCCCTCCACCTTCCCTCAATGTAATTTCTTTTTTTACTGGCAAGCCCTGTGTTATCTGGGGAACTGGAAGATGAAGAGGATTACACAAAATGTTTATCTGATTCTGGCACAGAGAAAAAAACGTGGCGGCTCCTCGTGCGGAGCTGCTCGTCAGTCTCCTAAGCCGCCGGAGTTGCTCCTTTTAACCGTCAGAGTAAAGACAGGCGGCCTGAGCCAGGGGTTTCAGCTTCAAATCCTGGTGCCTGATCTGTGGCCAACTGAGAGAAGCTGGCTCATGATTTCCCCCCACATACTCTTACGCTACCGCCTTGGCAAGGCCCGCCTTAATTCTGCCTAGGGAAGTGTGCTGGGAGAACAAAGTTCGTTTTCTTGGCTGGAGAGAGGCAGGTGGTGATTGCAGGATGAGGCATCTGGGCTTCCCTGGGGACGTCATACTGGAGAAGACAGAAGCTGAGAGAGACTGGATGCTTTAAGCACATTCCTAACAGCTGCAGGGGTCAGCTGAAAATATATCTGCAGCTCGTGGCCTTCGGGTAAAAATTCCTGCCTCTTCAGGCAACAGGGCAAGGGAAGGCAGCATGGTATAGCCTGATCTCAGAAGCTAAGCAGGGTCGGTACTTGGATGGGAGACCGCCAAGGAAGGCTCTACAGAGGAAGGGGAAGAAGAAGAGGAGGAGTTGTTGGTTTTTCTGTACCAAGGGAGAATCAAACCGGCTTACAATCACCTTCCCTTCCCCTCCCCACAACAGACACCCTATGAGGTGGGTGGGGCTCAGAGAGCTGTGACTAGCCCAAGGTCACCCAGCTGGCGTAGGAGAGGGGAAACCAACCCGGTTCACCAGATTAGCCTTCGCAGCTCATGTAGAGGAGTGGGGAATCAAACCTGGTTCTCCAGATTAGAGTCCACCACTCCAAACCACCTCTGCTTCCCACTTGCCTTGAAAACCCCTTGCTGGGGTTGCAGTGAATCAGTTGTGACTTGCCGGCACATATGTATGTACAGGCAACAGGACCAGGATCAGGAACTCACCCTCCCTTTTATTTATTATTCTAGTTAATCTCAAAATCCAAGAATTAAAAGAACCCTCTGTGAATTACCCCACCCCCACCCTACCACACACATTTTCTACATTTGCGGATGACAGAATACAAGCAAACCACTTCAGATTCTTTTGAAGCTAAATTGCTAGCAACAGTAATCTGTGCTCATGAAATTACTCATGATCAAACAAGTCGGCTAAAGTTATTTAGGAAACTGAGTACATGCTTTTTACGTCCAGCCCCTTTATTGCAGTCCACGGCATCACCCAGGTATCTGTATAATTCTCCCAAAAAGCAAAAGAGAGTTCCGGGACTATGCAGGGGAAAGCGTCAGCTCTCCCTTCTTTTGCACTGTAGCCCTGATCCAACCTTCCTGCTGAAGCTGGAGGGCGAGAGATTAAAAAACAGATAAAAGGAAGTATATCTTCACAGAACGCATAGTTAAATGGTGGAACTCCCTGCCCCAGGATGTGGTGATGGCTAACAACTTGGAAGGCTTTAAGAGGGGAGTGGACATGTTCATGGAGGAGAGGGGTATTCACGGCTACTAGTCAAAATGGATACTAGTCATGATGCAGACCTATACTCTCCAGGATCAGAGGAGCATGCCTGTTGTACTAGGTGTTGTGGAACACAGGCAAGATAATGCTGCTGCAGTCGTCTTGTGTGCGGGCTTCCTAGAGGCACCTGGTTGGCCACTGTGTGAACAGACTGCTGTACCTTGGTCTGATCCAGGACGGCCTTTCTTATGTTCCCTTCCCTCCCCATGGCTACCCACCTTTGAAAAAACCTAAGGAGACAGCCAGACATGGATCTTCTACTTCAGTGTCTTGTTTGACCCTAAGACATACAGAAAGCTGGGGCCCATGAGACTTCCCACATGTTCAGCCGTCACCATGGGGCTAGAAATAGGGTTGCCAGCTTTATCTTGGGAAAATCCTGGAGGTTTGGAGGTGACACCTGAGGAGGCAGAGTGAACTCAGTGGGCATGTGATGCCACAGAGACCACTCGCTGAAGCTGCCATTTTCTCCAAGGGATCTGATCTCTGCCCTCTGGAGATCAGTTGCAATTCTGGGAGAACTCCCGGCCCCACTTGGAGGCAACCCTTGCTAGAGAAGATTTGGTTTGGGAGGCCATAAGGCTGACCCCACCAGGTCAGTCACCAATTGTATCTACAGCCAAGCTGTAACTTATTGGCGGTACACCCAGATTAGTAAAGGTAAAGGTCCCCTGTGCAAGCACCGGGTCATTCCTGACCCATGGGGTGACGTTACATCCTGACATTTCCAAGGCAGACTTTGTTTGTGGGGTGGTTTGCCAGTGCCTTCCCCAGTCATCTTCCCTTTACCCCCAGCAAGCTGGGTACTCATTTCACCGACCTCGGAAGGATGGAAGGCTGAGTCAACGTTGAGCCGGCTACCTGAAACCAATTTCCGTCGGGATCAAACTCAGGTCGTGAGCAGAACTTTTGACTGCAGTACTGCAGTTGTAACACTGCGCCAGCATGCTGATTAGCTTTGGATTTCACACATTAACAGATCACTTCAGGATACAATGGTTCCATATTAACATACCACACCCTCATTAGCACATTAACTTGATACTTACAGGACAATGGTTAGCACATTACCTTTGTTACTTTTTGCAGGACAATGATTCAGCTCAAACCCAACCCCTTTTTTGACTATATATTACTCTTCCTACACACTTGACACTGAGAGACACTGTCCTTCAGTGTTACTCCTCTGAAGATGCCGGCCACAGCTGCTGGCGAAACATCAGGAAAGAAAATACCAAGACCACGGTTACACAGCCCGGATAACCTACGAGAACCCTTTAGGTTTTCCCCACCACATTTGATGTCATCTATGAAATTGAACTTTATAACTTTTGTTCAATAAATCCAATAAACATGCCCTAGGAGGCATTTTAACCCCACATAAACTAACTCAGACAAGTTTTCCAAGAGACAGCAGGCCTATGGGGAAAAGGCTACCTCTCCCATGCAAGAAGGGAAGGAAGAGCTTCATGCTACCAAATCCATCAGGTTTCTTTCAAAAACAAAGCCAGGCTGTTATAGCACCTTTGCCTAAAACTCCTTGTTTTTTGGAATTGGCTTGCTGCAGCTTTCTCGCTTCCAATATGGAAGATTCCCTCCTGGTTCAGCGCGAGAGCAGTATGCCATTTGCTTCTCTCCCTGTCTTGGGTGTTTTGTGCAGCCTCCTTGATCTCTCTACACCTACCTTCACAAATATACGATACGTTCAGTCTCTGCCAGTACTCGGGAACACTGGGAGAATAAGGCAGAACTGTACTGCAGAGGAATTTTATCGCTGAGCGAAATTCATTTTGGTAGCGGAGATTAATCTTTGTTGGACTAGTGGCTGCATCGCCTTTAGGAAGCAGATGGCATTTACTCTTACATGGTTGCCAACCTCCAGATCCTGCTGAAGAAAACAGAACTACGACCCCAGGTCATATAAATAAATCACACAAGGTACTGGATGCTAAACCATCTTCAGACGGAACTATCCTATGATATATCTATGGACATTGGATTGAACTGTCATTGTAAATGTGCCAAGCAGAGTCCCAATTTCTATGTTCCAGTCTTATGCATATAAGAATGTACTGATCATATTGTATATGTATGTTGTTATAGTTTCATAGTTGTGATAGGTTATAGATAGTTTAATAGTAGTGTGGTGTATTTCTAGAGTAGCATTTCGGCTTCACAATATATTGGTTTAGCATCCAGTACCTTGTGTGATTTATTTATATGACCTGGGGTCATCGTGCGGTTTTCTTCAGCTATACTTGATATACAGCACAATCACATTTTGTGCCGATTTTTGCTAACCTCCAGGTACTAGCTGCTGATCTCCCACTAATACAACTGATCTCCAGCCGGTAGAGATCAGTTCCCCTGGAGAAAATGGCTGCTTTGGCCATTGGACTCTATGGCATTGAAGTCCATCCCCTCCCCAAACCCCACCCTCCTCAGGCTCCGCCCCAAAATCCTCCCGCCGGTGGTGAAGAGGGACCTGGCAACCCTATACTCTTAAGGAGCAGCCATCTTTGGAGGAGCACACCTTGGGAGGCTGGCATGGGCCGGGGAAGGGAGCAAATGTGGTCACTAAGCTGGATTTCTCTGACTCGGATCACCCCCCACCCAGGCACAAACCACATCCTCCGAATTTCAAAACTTATCGATTAAATTGCATCTGGGAAGGTGTTTTCTGTCCTCCAAATCAGATCGGGGACCCCGGGTCACCAGAGGAGGGCCAGTGCCTCGTGGCTGGAATACACAGCAGCATTTCCCTTTGGACCCGGCGCAAGCCAAAGTGTGTGTACACTGGATGGGAAGGTAAGTTGGTAACACCCTTGAATGCTAACAGGTTGTCTACCCTTCTGATTTTGAAAAGGGCCCCCATCTTTTTGTTATACCCTTGATGGCAACCCACCTTCATAGGCAGGAAGTCTCGCCATTAACCGGTTCAGGTTTGTGTCTGGTTGAGGCAAAGTGAAAGAAAGAACACCCCCCCCCCAAAAAAAGAGGAGAGAGAATGTACACTTGTGAGTTTGTGTGAAAGTGAGAGAGAGAGAGAGAGCAAGTGCTCCCATGTGGGTGTGGGCTTTATAATGGATCAGGAAGTTCGACTGTGTTCAGCTTGGTCTTTAGACGAAGCTTTTCTCACCCACAAAAGGTATTAAATTAGCTTGGAAGAAGGAGAAGGAGGAGAGTTGGTTTTTATATGCTGTCTTTCTCTACCACTTCCACTTAAAGGAGAATCAAACAGGCTTACGATCACCTTCCCTTCCCCTCCCCACAACAGACACCCAGTGAGGTAGGTGGGGCTGAGAGAGCTGTGACTAGCCCAAGGTCATGCAGCTGGCTTAATGTGGAGGAGTGGGAAAACAAATCCAGTTTACCAGATTAGTGTCTACCGCTCATGTGGAGGTGTGGGGAATCAAACCCGGTTCTCCAGATTAGCATTCGCCGCTCATGAGATGGAGTCGGCAATCAAACCCGGTTCTCCACATTAGAGTCTACCACTCCAAAACACTATACCACGCTGGCTCTCAAAGCTAGGAAGACTGCGTTATTGCCAATTACTGTGGTTGAGTTTTGCATGGAAGCATGACAGATGGTATCTCTTGCAGTGCACGGTCCCACTATTTACATTTTCCCCTGCATACCCATGTGCGAGTGTGCATCTATCCATTGACTACCTTACAAAACATTTAATGTGCCTGATGCAGTAGCCTCTAGTCCATAAAAGATGATGCCATCATAAATATGTTCCTTTTTAAGATGCCACAAAGCTCTGCCCTCATATACGGACACAAGTCTTATACATTTATATACATTTTGGCTTTGTCAGCCAGCCAGACAATGCTACACAGGGGACCAAACACAACCCTGGGCAGTAAACCCAAAACGACATGCCATAATGGTGGCAAAAATAATAAAATAAGCGACTCACAATGTGAGTCTGAACTCTGACTGAACTCCAAAGCCTGCCGTCTCAACCTATCTAACAAAAGGGCCAGGCCAAAGACAATATTCTTGCTATGGGAGGGGATGGGGCTTTGAGTGGCCACTCTGTCATTGTGTGAACTGAGCGCTGGATTTGATGGGCCTTGGCCTGATCCAGCATGGCTTTCCTTACGTTCTTACGATTCTGCTTCTTCCGATGGGCAGCCTCAGGGCAGTAAAGAATGCGCTGCTGGTGGGTACAGGGCTACTCACTCAGTGGCTAGCGCATTCACAAGACACATCTACTAGAAGGAGGAGGAGTGGGGAATCAAACCCAGTTCTCCAGATTAGAGTCCACTGCTCCAAAGCATTGCTCTTAACCACTACACCACGCTGGCTACAGGGGAGGGGATGTGTAATGATCTACAGGTTCAGAATCCTCCTCCTATCCAGTCCCAGAATTCCACTAAATAACAGGAAAGAGTATCTAATCTCTGAGTCAGTTGATAAACATAACCAAGATGCTATTTTAGCAAGCCCGTTTTATGATCTAAATTCTATTTAAGCTTTAGAACCTATTGGAAAAGGTAAAGGTAGTCCCCTGTGCAAGCACCGCTGGGGTGACATCACATCCTGACGTTTACTAGGCAGACTATGTTTATGGGGTGGTTTGCCATTGTCTTCCCCGGTCGTCTACACTTTACCCCCAGCAAGCTGGGTACTTGTTTTACCGACCTTGGAAGGATGGAAGGCTGAGTCAACCTAGAGCTGGCTACTTGAAACAGACTTCTGTCGGGATCGAACTCAGGCCGTGAGCAGAGCTTTTGACTGCAGTACTGCAGCTTACCACTGTGCGCCACGGGGCTCCATAAACCTCCGACTCACCCCCAAAGTCGCAATAAAAGTAGTTTGTGGCTTTAGATTATGGCTGCTATAAAAAGTTTGTGAACGTATTAATACTTTCATTACCAAGCTAGGCTATGCAAAAAGGGTGGAGTGAGGACATACGCACTTGTCCTGAATTGCTATTGCATAAATGTGACAAGAAAGGGAATGTGGCAGACCTGTGCCACTTAGTCCACACAGGTAGCCAAGATGTTTTTGGAGGGGGAAAGACCTATTCTGCTTTTTGCTGAAGTTCTGGCAACACCCACTAGGGTTGCCAACCTCCAGGTACTAGCTGGAGATCTCCTGCTATTACAACTGATCTCCAGCCGATAGAGATCAGTCCGCCTGGAGAAAATGGCCGCTTTGGCCATTGGACTCTATGGCATTGAAGTCCCTCCCCTCCCCAAACCCCGCCCTCCTCAGGCGCTGCCCCCCAAACCTCCTGCCGGTGGCAAAGAGGGACCTGGCAACCTTACTCCTGACTACATCACTGAGGATATACATCTTCTTCCTGATAAATGGAGATCCTTAAGCCGGGCAGAGTTGTGGTGGTTATTTGCCCCCAGGGTTACACGGGAGGGCACTGCCCTCCCTCTAGGATGGCGGAGGACCCTCTGGAGTGCACAAAACTGAGGTCAAGAGGCCCTGTCATGCTGTATTACTGCTCATGACGGTTTTTCACTCTTTTGGCAATGCAACTGAGAACAGCCGCCGCTATCCCACTGCAGCGTTTAGTGTGACCCTGAGGGGCCTATGAAAGTTCCTCTTTCCAGCATCAAGAAATTAACAAGTTCTGAAATGCAAGGCCAAGATCACAGCAAATGGCATTTCACAGCAAGGGACCAATGTACCAAACTGAAAAGCTATCTAGGAGAAATTGTCCACGGGAGAAAATATCTACACAAAATGATGGAGCCAGGCAAGGTAATCATGCGAGGCTTAATTAACAGCCATCATCAGCATTTCAATATTCATAAAAAAAGTTAGTTTTCAGCTTGTTGAGTTGGGGGGGGGATCGTTTTGAAGGGCTTGGTTTGGCAGGGCTCTCCAGGGAGACTGGCTGTCTTATGCGGAATTACACCCCTGTGTGTGAAATGCGCTGGAACAAACCTCTTCGCCGGTTAAGTAGAACGCAGCCAGCAACCCTCCGATGTAGCGGATGTTCACTTCGAACAAGGAAGCTTCGCCATTCTGCAGAGAACAAAAAAAAAAAAAAAAAGATTTGGTTCCAAACTGTGCATTAAATAAAAAAGTAAGAACGTGCTACAGGAAATCGGTACAAAGGAATGTTTTTTTCCCTCACACTCATAAAATTGTAAAGCAGAATTGAATGATACTGAGAATGCATGCCTGCTGCCAAAAACAAGAAGCCCTGTTTTTCCTCCTGCCCTCTCCTCAAATAAAGTCTAGCAACTTTCCATCATGTGACACTGCTAGGGTTGCTAACCTCCAGGTACTAGCTGGAGATCCCCTGCTATTACAACTGATCTCCAGCCGATAGAGATCAGTTCACCTGGAGAAAATGGCCGCTTTGGCAACTGGACTCTATGGCATTGAAGTCCCTCCCCTCCCCAAACCCCGCTTTCCTCAGGCTCCACCCCCAAAATCTCCCACCAATGGTGAAGAGGGACCTGGCAACCCTAGATACTGCAGGGTTGGGAAATTCCCTGCTTCCAATCCCCTACACTGGCTGTCTCCACCTTTCAGGGGTGAAGAAACTTTCAACATGATGATGATACATCATACGCTGGAAAGGATACCAGGAGAGAAGAAGATGGGTCTGTCCTGCTTGAGGAGGCAGGCAGCATTCTCTGTATTGCCTAGTTTTGCTTTTAGAGTGGGTTCTTTGTAGTCTATGTCACACTATGGTATGTATTATCTGTTCAATGTATGTATTATCTGGCTCTTACTACATTGTTTTCTACTTTTGTAATTCCATTTTCTGCAGTGCTTGATATACCATATCTGACACTTCTTTTGCATTGTTCCTAATTTGATATTCCTACTCCTACTGCGTGACTTATGGTATGTCTTGGGCTATTCGACTGCATTATTTTACACTGTGACAAGATGGGCTACAAATGAAGTAAAATGAAGGCAAGGTAACAAATGGTGCAGAGGAAAACAAATTCTTTAATACTTTTTATAACCCCAATGTGTTTTGCGTACAGATTCCTCAGGTGGAATCTAATAAATGAGAACATAACACAAAATAATAATATAAACATATATTATACATATATCCCTGGAGGTTTTAAAGCAGAGGCTAGATGGCCATCTGTCAGCAATGATGATTCTATGACCTTAGGCAGATCATGAGGGGGAGGGCACCTTGGCCATCTTCTGGGCATGGAGTAGGGGTCACTGGGGGTGTGGGGGGGAGGTAGTTGTGAATTTCCTGCATTGTGCAGGGGGTTGGACTAGATGACCCTCATGGTCCCTTCCAACACTATGATTCTATTAGTAAAAACATTTTCAAAAATTGTATAGAAAAATTATACATAGGACAATTCATAGAGCATGTACAGAGAGCAATATCTAATTACATCTTAATATTGAGATGAGAAAACGAAATAAACAACAATGTATACTATGTATTGTAAATTTGCAAAGAAATCACAAGCTAGAACCTATATGTGTACATTCCTGAGTATTTATTATATACTTCATTTATCTCCTGTCTTTCGGGGACCCAAAGCAGCCTACAACATTCTCCTCTCCTCCAATTTATCCCCTGAGAGGTAGGTTAGACTGGGAGTCTGTGAATGGGCCAAGGCCTCCAAGTGAGATTCCATGGCAGATCAGGCAGAGTAGGGATTCGAACCTGGGTCTCCCAGATCCTAGTCCAGCACTCTAACCACTACACTATGGTGGCTCTACAGCAGACGCCTTTTGTCAAAAAGAGGTATATGGGCTCCACAGAGGCAGGGATCTCTGAGATATGGATCTGTGCGCACAGATGTTCATTCCCTATCAGGATTACTTCTTCCAGAGGAGAGAAGATACATACTCACAATTTGCTCCCAAGCCTACAACTTCATGTCAGGGTCAGGTGCAAAGTGAAATGGCCCTTACTACTACTTATGTATGTAGAATTTTAAGATGTGAAAACCTTCATCTAATTGCTTTGTGCAACAGTCCTATGAAGCCTGTTTTTACAGCTGGAGAACTGAGGCTGTAACTGGTCAAAGGCCACCGAAGGAAAACATGGGTGTGATTGGGGGGGGGGGGAGAGAAGAAGTGAAATAGGACACACAACTACTGTGCTTCTCATAATAAGAACATAAGAAAGGCCATGCTGGATCACACCAAGGTCCATCAAGTCCAGCAGTCTGTTCACACAGTGGCCAACCAGGTGCCTCTAGGAAGCCCACAAACAAGACGAGTGCAGCAGCATTGTCCTGCCTGTGCTTCACAGCATCTAATATAATAGGCACGCTCCTCTGATCCTGGAGAGAACAGGTATGCATCATGACTAGTATCCATTTTTACTAGTAGCCATGAATACCCCTCTCCTCCATGAACATGTCCACTCCCCTCTTAAAGCCTTCCAAGTTGGCAGCCATCACCACATCCTGGGGCAGGGAGTTCCACAATTTAACAAATTAACTAATAGCAATGTTCAAAGAGAAACCCACCCACCCTTCCATGTTTCATAAGGAGTGGATAAATTACTGGCAGCCACTGTAACCCTGCTTACGCTGAGGAACAGCTCCACTGGAAACAGAAACGCGGTTTAAAGTAGATGTATTTTAGGACAGCCGGCAACAGCAACAGAGGCCTTGGTGGGTTTTTCTAGGGGCACTTGCTAATGTGGAAGACCGAGTCTCTCAGATAGCCATTTACCTGGAGCAAGTTATGCTCTATAATAATCCAGCTTCGGATCAGTGAAATGTCAAAGCAATTGCAGTCAAATTGCGCCTTTCAAAAATGTGCTCCTGGAGTCCAGCCTTGCATGCCAATTCAGTTTGGCTTCCTGAATAAATATCAGCTCCTCTCCGCACGTGCATACGTGCGCGCACACACACACACACAACCAACATCGCCCCCAAGGCACAACAGCTACGTCGGCGATAAGGAAGAGGCGGTTGAAGAAAAAGCCGCAGAAGCCAGTACCATAAACTAGCTTGGGGGGAAAGAGGCAGGCGACTCTCTTTCTATTGTGTGTGTAAAGTGCTTGACTTATGGTGACCCCTTTCTTTGGGGGGTTTTCATGGCAAGAGACTAACAGAGGTGGTTTGCCAGTGCCTTCCTCTGCACAGCAACCCTGGTATTCCTTGGTGGTCTCCCATCCAAATACTAACCAGGGCTGACCCTGCTTAGCTTCTGAGATCTGACAGGATCAGGCTAGCCTGGGACTGCAAAGGCCTGAAGAAAAGCTAGATTTTGGGAGCACAGTGTATGTAGAATTACTTAAGGAAAACCATAATATTTAGGTTTTATATAGCATTTCCCAATATTAATGGCACATTTTATACATTGTTATGCTGCTGTCCCTACAACAACCCGGAAAACTGGCTTAGATTATGACGTTGCAGACAGAGGCTGAGGCCAGGAGAAAGAGCAGTTTACCTGAGGCTACCCAATGCGTTCATGGCAGAGGACAGAGTCAAACCAGGCCCTTCGCAGCTCAATCCCTCAGCCATCACATCGCCCCAGGCATGGAGTTGCCTTCCTATGGAGAGCCATCTGGCCTCTGTTTGGCCTTCTTGTTAGAGAATCAGGAAACTTAGATTTAATCACTTGCACTTCTCCTCCGTGACACTGCACTACAGCCTCACTTTCTTGTTCCTTCGCTGGAGACAGGCAGCAGTTCTTCAGGGGCGAGGCTCCTCCATGGAGCTTCAGCCCACAGCCTCCCTGCGGTTTCCCTTTTAAGCTGGGGCAAAGGAAGTGGAGCAGAATGGTAAGCTGCAGTACTGCAGTCCACGTTCTGCTCACGACTTGAGTTCGATCCCGACGGAAGTTGGTTTCAGGCAGCCGGCTCAAGGTCGACTCAGCCTTCCATCCTTCCGAGGTCGGTAACAAGAGTACCCAGCTTGCTGGGGGTAAAGGGAAGATGACTGGGGAAGGCACTGGCAAACCACCCCGTAAACAAAGTCTGCCTAGTAAACGTGGGGATGTGACGTCACCCCATGGGTCAGGAATGACCTGGTGCTTGCACAGGGGACCTTTCCTTTTTATAAGGGAAGTGGAGCCTCATGCATTCTGCTCAGAAGAAGAAGAGTTGGTTTTTATATGCCGACTTTCTCTCCCACTTAAGGAAGAATCAAACCGGCTTACTATCACCTTCCCTTTCCCTCCCCACAACAGACACCATGTGAGGTAGGTGGGGCTGAGAGAGCTTTAAGAGAACTGTGACTAGCCCAAGGTTACCCAGCTGACTTAATGTGGAGGAGTGGCCATGGGAGGGGCCGTTTTGGGAACGCACCCCCGGGACTTTGCAAGACATGCCTCGCAAGTATTGGCTGGGAGCCTGGACTTTCGCCGGGATTACAACTTCACTCGGCTCAAGATTCCTATGTCATAGGCTAGGAATTATATGTGGCTTTGTTTACATTTTTTGGGGACTTTCTTTTTGCATTCATAAATGGTATATAGAGTTTTAAATGTATCCTTTGCTAATGATGTATATTAACTAACTGTGTATAGCTGTGTATGATGAGGATATGTCTTTGTCCGTAAAATGGAGTAGAGTACAATAGCTATGTATTTAGATTAGGGATTTATCACCTTGGATTAGAGATATATTGAATTATTGTAATGGTGGTATCCAATAGTTTTAACATGGCTGGTACTATATCGACTGCTGCTGGTCTTTGCAAATAAATCTGAACTGAATACAAGATGTCAGGATTTGAGCCTGCAGTGGTTCTTGAGAACTGAGAGAGGGCGTTTAGCCTCTTCCCCCCACCCCCAACTCTGACAAAAGAAGGGAATTACAGCAGGACCAGTTGTTACCCGAATTAGATCGTCTCCGCTTTAGTTGGGGGAATTAGCAGCGGAAGACTAAAGCTTTGAAAGAGGTCGGGTAACACAATGTCTTTTTAGCCAGTGTTTATGGGGACGAGCCTCTTTGGGAAAACTCTGAATAAAGAAGCGGCTTTTGAACAAAATGGGGTTTTTTTCTTGTAAAAATAGTTAAAAAACACACACAGAGTAAAAATCACGCACCCAATTCACACGAGGCCTAAGAAAATAACAGAGAGGAGGGGTGGGACACAAGGATGTGAGGGCCTGAGGTGATATTTACCAGTCCAGAAGAAAAGGGACGTCCATCAAAAGCAGCGCTGGGAAGGGAGAGAAACATCTCTCGGAAATAAAAGGACTTTACACAAAGGGCAACGGGTGGGTGTTTGGATTCAGAAATATGCACGCGACGAATGGTGCCACTATTTATAGTTAAAATGAGCCCTGAGGCTGCATGAGGTAACTGAGGAACAAAAGGTTTGCCATGGACAAGAGCCTAACTGCTTCTCTGGTAGCTCAGACAATGATTATGATGGGCATGATGTCATGTCGGGATGTTACAGAATGCCTGTGATAACGTAATTAATGGCCAGTGACTGCTTTAGTACTGAGTTTGAAACATGTTACGATGTCTGTGTTACGATGAAATGTGTTATGATGAGAAGTTTTCCCAGGATGGGTGTGAGTCAGACAGGAGATGGCTGATGTAATCTCCTCTGCATGTTGGATGAGGCTTGAGGATATAGCAGATATGCAGAAGGACTAGCCAGAGCTTTCTGAACAGCCTGTGATTGCGGATGGAATTAAGGTGTTTACTATGGCTATTTATGCATGGGAGGCTTTGCCTTGGATTTGCAGCTCTCTAGATGCATATTTTCCCCCATCTGAATTCTCAAAACTTTGCAGGGGGGCTTATTTTGAGAATTCAGATGGGGGAAAATGTGCATCTAGAGATCGGCAAATCCAAGGCAAAATCTCGATGCATAAATGGCCTATCAGTTCAGGTGTCTGCTAGGAGTGCTTAATTTAATATGCAAGGGAGGCTCTGCTTTATTCCCCATTGTTCTCTCAGCCTTCCCCACCTCAGGACTTAGGAAATGTTAAACGACCTTTTACTGCCTCTCAGCACCCAGGTTTCACCCAGGTCACAAAGATGGATTCCAAGATCCCTTGGAAGTATGCCCCACCTTTGTGGAGCTGTGGCTCAGTGGTAGAGCATCTGGTTGGCATGCAGAAGGGCCCAGGTTCAATCCCTGGCATCTCCAGTTAAAGGGGCTAGGCAGGTAGGTGATGTGAAAGACCTCTGCCTGAGACCCTGGAGAGCCACTGCCGGTCTGAGTAGACAATACTGACTTTGATGGACCAAGGGTCTGATTCAGTATAAGGCAGCTTCATGTGTTCATGTGTGACCTGCTAAGGCTAGCCTTGGTCCTATATGCCTTCCATGGCATATCAGGTAGCTTAGGGCAGTTCGGGTGCTGACACAGTGAGAGAGCAGCCCAGGATGCCCTGATCTCTATTGTGACAGCTTCCAGGTCATGCTTCCTTACAGGTCTGAGAAGCGAGGGAAGACAGACTTCAGCCTCTTCTTATTTTGTTCCCTTTTCAACTTTATGAATCTCAGGTGGGGGAAAACAAATTAAGGCATAGCAACTTAACATAGTATTTACTAGTGATAGTCATTGGCCCTATAAAAGGTGAGGGGCTGTGGCTCATCGGTAGAGCATCTGCTTGGCATGCACCAGGTCCCAGGTTCAATCCCCTGCATCTCCAGTTAAAGGGACTAGGCGAGTAGGTGATGTGAAAGACCTCTGCCTGAGACCCTGGAGAGCAGCAACCGGTCTGAGTAGACAATACTGACATTGATGGACCAAGAATCTGATTCAGTAGAAGGCAGCTTCATGTGTTCAGAAGTTTGCAGGTCAGTTCTGCTCTAAGCTAAAAGCGAACAAGTCATGTGCCCTGGAGAGCTATGACTGGTCACATTTGACGGCACTAAGCTAAACAGACCAGCAGACTAATCACTATAAAGCAGCTTCATATATTCCACACGAGGAGAAAGCTGCTGTTTTTCAAAGAATCAAAAAACTAGCCCCCCCTCCCCAGCTTGGAAAAGCTAAAGGCATTAATGCATCCAATTATCTTCTATTATAACAAAGCTTTCGTTCAGCAGAAGACTGCACCAAATTGCACACGGCTAAGTGTCAGCTTCATTTTAAAAAGCCAATCTGCTGAAGCAGAAGACAGAAGAATATATTTCTGGTTGTCAGATAACAAAGGTAAACTCATTTGCTCCTATGAGAACCAGAGTGGTACAGCTGGCAACAATTTAAGCCTGGAACTGCAAGACCCACATTCAGATCTCATTTATACTGTAACTTAGGATAGCTCTACGGTTTGGGGAAAGTTGTTCCTTCGGCCTCCATTCCCCCATACAGTGGTAACACTAATGCCCTATCTTGCAAAGCTGTTGTATGGCCTATTATAATGAACCCCGTACAGTTCTTAGCATGTCTAAATTACAAGTTGAATCAACAGCGCTCACATTTCAACTGCCCGGTGCCCACACCCGCTCTTGGTTTCTAAACCACTAACCCTGCCAAGCAGCAAAGCTCAGGAGACAGAAAAAGTTGGCACCTAAACTATAATAAATCAATCAATGAAGTTTTATTTTGATACAATATCAGCTCTGAGTAAAGATAAAAGTTAGGTTAAAATAATAAAGTAAAATAAAATAATAAAAGTTGATTCTGGGAAGGATGATTTGAAGAAGAGGAGGAAAGATCTTCTACGGGGAAAGGTTTTCAATTAGCCATTTACGAATCCTACTAGACTGGAGGCAAAATTTGGCTACTTGAGTGGTTCTCTCCCGAGAGGAGTCTGCTAGGAGAAGGGAAACGTTAGCTTCTTCCGATCTCCCAGGAAAGGATGACAATAGGGGGAGAATGTACTGCGATCTTATGTTGTTGTAGAAGGGACCTTGCAGCAGAACATGTTCTATGGTTTCCACTTTCTCTGTTTTGCATGGACATAGTCGTCGGTGGAAGGGAGTACGGCGATACCTGCCTTCCAGGAGAGCTGAAGGTAAGGCATTGAAACGCGCAAGAGTAAAGGCCCTTCGATATTTGGATACTTCCAAGAATCCAAGGTATCTAAACTATAAAGAAAATGGGCATTGATTGTGTTTTAGCCAGCTATAGAGGTCTGTGGTTAAAGAATAAGAAAAATCAAGGGCATCACCTCTTTAATATTTTGGTTCTTTGCTTCCCTGAATAACTGTGTTATTTTCCATTTTTCGGCTTCTTTGTACGGGTGTGTGTGTGTGGGGGGAGACAAAGCAACCCAAATAACAACAAACCAACCCGACGACAAAAGACCAACCCAAGGTCAGAACTTCAGGGTTCAAACACAGCAGGCAAGTATTTGAAGCAGAGAGAAACATATTTAAAGGGTGACTCACCACATTCAAGTCAAAGCTCTTCTCCACCCAGTCTTTGGCTTCTTGGAATTCTTCTTGCAGCTCCATCACATACAGAGTATCTAAAGCATCCACCACGGTAGCTCCTCGGAGACCTCCTGCATCAGCAGAAAACAAGGACCATTTGAGTGGATCTGTATTTCGTTTCTCTTGTGGAGGCATGGGGGGTAGGGGCAGCTTACATGTGGAATTTAGCATTGACACTGTTCTTGTTTGGTATCGAGATGGGCCCATCAATGTACAATGCCCAAGGCGGGTGCCAGCCGTTTCTGCAACCTAGGCAAGGCTAACTACCTGTGCCCCCCCACCATTGCTAACCAATTTTCAAAAACAGATGTCTTGCAGAAAAAATAAAAGCACAAAACTTTTTATAAGACATTATGACTAATTATATTCCATAGCATTGTTGTGGTACTTACCTTAAAAAAAAAAAACCCAAAAAACATAAATTGTCAGTTGCAATTTAAACTAATCTGTTTAAAATGATGCCCTTCAAGCCAGTTCTGTGCCCCTCTGAGGTCTGTGCCCTAGGCAACCACCTAAAGCACCGGCCCTGACAATGACCTTTACAGAGTTCCACAGACAACCACAAAGACTGTCTCCCTGTGGAGATTACAATCCAAAAGTCAAGGTGACACAAATGGAAGGAGGCGGAAGGAGACGCACAGCTAACTGAGGAAACAGAAGGGGCAAGGGAATGAACGTAAGCAAATGCAATTGCCAATACATAAGCTTCGCTTCAATTGGGCTTGAGGAAAGAGGGGTCAAGCTGGAGGTTTCACAGACAGGATGGGTTTGGAGGAGGGATCGTGGCTGAGTGGTAGAGCATTTGCTTGGCATGCAGAAAGTCCCAGGTTCAATCCCCGGCACCTCCAGTTAAAGGGACTAAGCGAGTAGGTGATGGAAAAGACCTCTGCCTGAGATCCTGGAGAGGCGCCGCTGGTCTCAGTAGACAATACTGACTTTGATGGACTGAGGGTCTGATTCAGAATAAGGCAGCTTCATGTGTAAATGAGAAAACACACCTTGTTATGGCTGTGCTCAAGGCCAAACTACATGTTGTGCTTTATATGAGCTGCCAATGGGGACTCTTAGCCATACTGAATCTGTAAATCCTCAGTGGCAACTCTTGGGGATGGAGAGGGAGAGGCAGGAAACTCTCCTCCACCTAAAATGGGAGGGGTAGCAAATATGGTAGAAGACAGAGCCAAGATGCAGGATGATCTTGACAGGCTGGAGAAATGGGCTAGAACTAATAAAATGCACTTCAACAAAGACAAATGTAAGGTTCTGCATTTAGGTAGGAAAATTCAAATGAATAATTATAGGATGGGGGAGACTTGTTTGAGCAGTAGTGTGTGTGAAAAGGATCTTGGGGTCTTAGTAGACCAAACACTGAACATGAGTCAGCAGTGTGATGCTGTAACTAAAAAGGCAAATGCAGTCTTGGGATGCATCAACAGAAGTATAGTGTCCAGATCACGCAAAGTGATGGCATCGCTTTACTCTGCTCTGGTTAGACCTCAACTAGAGTACTGTGTTCAGTTTTGGGCACCACAATTTAAGAAAGATGTAGACAAGCTGGAATGTGTCCAGAGAAGGGCAACAAAGATGGTGAGGGGTCTGGAGACCAAGTCCTATGAGGAAAGGTTGAAGGAGCTGGGTATGTTTAGCCTGAAGAGGAGAAGACTGAGAGGGGATATGATAACCATGTTCAAGTACTTGAAGGGCTGTCATATAGAGGAGGGTGCTGAGTTGTTTTCTGTTGCTCAAGAAGGTCGGACCAGAACTAACGGGTTGAAATTAAATCAAAAGAGTTTCCGTCTAGACATTAGGAAGACTTTTCTAACAGTTAGAGAGGTTCCTCAGTGGAACAGGCTTCCTCAGGAGGTGGTAAGCTCTCCTTCCCTGGAGGTTTTTAAGAAGAGGTTAGATGGCCATCTGTCAGCAGTGCTGATTCTGTGACCTTAGGCAGATGATGAGAGGGAGGGCATCTTGGCCATCTTCTGGACACTAGGGGTGTGGAGGGGGAGGTAGTTGTGAATTTCCTGCATTGTGCAGGGGGTTGGACTTAATGGTCCTGGTGGTCCCTTCCAACTCTATGATTCTATGATTCTATGCCATGGTCCTGATGTAAACTGGGCCCCTGCTGTGCTCATACAGGAGTTGCCACTGGGGACTCACAGCTGCAGTATGGCTGCAAGTCCCTATAGCAGACTCATGTAAAAGTGTAACATGTAGTTCAGCCCTCAGAGATGACAAATAAATTATGGCTTGGAAAGGATAAGAACAGGCCACAAAGTCCTTGAGGACTCCTCCCCCAACACACACATGGAGTCAAGATAGGAGACTCCCCGGTTGGAAAGAAACTGTTGTTTTTTCCTGGCTGACAAACAGGGGTTCGTTCCTGTTTAGAAGCCCAGCTTTTGGGTAAGAAACAAGCTGCGGTTTGTCAAAGGGGGACGGACGCTCTGGACATCACAGTGAACTGCAGCTGCTTTCCAAACCAGGAAGTCTTCAATCTGTGTTTAGGGGGAGCAGGGCCGCAACGGGGGGGGGGGACAAGGAGGGCAGCCACAGCCCGTTGCATGCAGAGGGGGCGGCAGAACTGCCTCTTCTACCCAGCCCGCTCCTCCTGTAGGAGAGGCAGTTCTGCCACCCTCTCTTCATGCCACAAGGGTGGTGGCTGCCCTCCTCGCCCCCCACCCCACTACAGCCCTGAGGAGGAGGAGGGAGTGTGTGAGCCTGAGGGCTTCCCAGATCCTTTTTCTCAGGAAGCAACAGGAGTTTGTTTGTCGCCATCTGAATGCAGCCTATACTTGAGATTTCAACTGGAACTCATCATTTTCAAAAACAAAACTTCAGATACATAGTATTTCCCGTCCCTTGTTAGGACTGTGTGTTTTAAAGAGCATTTTAAAGAGCACACTAATTAACAGGCCAATCGATCACCCTGGCCCCCTAGGCTGTCCGGCTGTCCTCAACCAGGGCCAGGGCCTTTTCAGCTCTGGCCCCAGCCCGGTGGAACTTTCTGCCGAACGAGACCAGGGCCCTGCAGGACCTAACTCAGTTCCACGGGGCCTGCAAGACAGAGATGTTCCGCCACGCATACGGTTGAGGCAGCAATGGTTAATAGTTCAGCTTGGCCTCCCTTAGCCCTCATCCCTGTCTCCTCTCCCTTGAAGGGTGTTCCCAGCTTAGATCATTGGGCCCTCTGCCTACGGCTGTGACAAGCTCTCCTCACGTTAGGAATTATTTATTGCATTAAGGGAAATTAGGCGGCCTTCTGTAAATTGTATGTTTTTAATCCTGTTGTGCTTAACCTATGTTTTAATTATTGTTTGAAGCTGCTCTGAGCTTGAGTTGGGAAGGGGCAGGCTATCAATTGAATAATAAACCAACCAACAAATAAATAAAGGAATGGAAACAGAGCTTAGACAGGTGGTTCCCAAAATGGGCAGTACCACCCTCGGTGGGGGGGATTACCCGGGGGGGGCACTAAGAAGCAAGGGGGCAGCCAGGGGGTGCTAGAGGTTGAGTTGTTGGATAGGGTAGGGGGCGCTGGGATTGAGTTTGTGGAACCAAGGGGGCGGTGGGCTGAAAGGTTTGGGAACCACTGGCTTAGACGAAGAGGGAAGCTAGGGAAGCACAGGCAGGTATTAGAAGTGGTTCACCTCCTCTTCTTTCCCTTCTGTATCACAAATGGGCCAAGAGACCCTCTACTGGGACAAGAGCCGCACCCCTGAAACAAACATCAAGTGCTGCAGAAGAATGGGCTATGTTGTGATGGTATGAGCTGTTCTGCCAAAGATTTCCTTCCATAGGATACTTCTCACAGGGATGTTATCCTATGCGAGGTGGATTCACGGGGATTCTAAGTATTGTACTTTTTTTATATCTACGACCAACTCTGTGAAAGAAATAGTCCAGGGGCTGAAAACACCCTCCTCTGTTTAACTGGCTCACAACCTCCTGGCAGCTTTTGGCTCTGCTAGCTATACAAAAGCAATGTGTCAACGCCTGCTGAAAGCAAATAGTGTGCTGGGAGGGAAACCAACTGCAACAGATGCTCGCTTCTGGAGCAAGACTGTCTGAAGAACTGCTGCTCGTTTGGGGGGAATTACCTAGCAGAATGCCAGGACGTTAAAGGAGAGGCTCACAGGTTAGAGACACTGAATCCCAAACGTGAGAGCGCTGCAAGGGAGCCTGATTTGTAAACGACGCATGGCTGGCCCAATAGCTTTTGAGGCTTGGAAGCAAAAATGTCAAATATGACCACCCACCAATTACATGTGACCCTGGAGAGCTGTCATTGGCAGTCTCGGTAGACAGCCCTAGCCCTGATAAACAGTGATCTCACTCGGAAGGCAGTGTTTCCTAGGATTCAGGCACACCCAGAAAGCCCTACTTTGGAGTATTGGATCTTCCGCTTTCATACATTCAGGTCGTTTATGCATGGGTACTTTCACGTTCACCCCTGGTCTGTCTCGGTTGTTCCTTGAAGTTATGCATGAGTTTTCCATCCATTAGAGATGACCTCGCTGCCAGCCCTCACAAATCCTGGACTTCCCGTTCTTCTGTTAACCCAATTCTTCCCATTCTCCTGAGCTCAGCCCAGGTGAAATCTCCGTGCATAAGGCAAAATGCGGGACGTACAAACTTGGTTTTTCTCACAGCCAATTACAAAGCAGCGTGTAAAGAGGCGGGGATTCAAATGCTTCCTGGGAGCTCTTTCTGAGCAGAAGAAAGACTTTTTAAAACCAAGGCTTGGGTTACACCCCGCCCCTTTCAGATTGCTCCGTTTTTTGTTCTTAAAATGGTTTTTTATGTAGCAATTGTTTTTTTTAGGGTGCGATTTTCTCTCATAGTAAGCATAACGAAGCAAGCCAATTACAAAGCAGCATTTAAAGGGGTGGTGACTTGATTTGAGCTTGGAGACTGCTGGTGCATAGATTCCCAACAGGAAAGTGTGGGTCAGAGAGCAACGAACCTCAAGTAAAACTCCCATGCATAAACAACCTCAGTCTCCACACTGTGCTGGTTTATGCAACCCTCAATGGCTGATTTCTAGAAGTTAGAGCACAAGCAGGGTAGAACACATATTTGAATGGACTCTAACAACCCTGAGGACTAGCATCATGCTATGGTCAGAACTGGCATGTTTGAACAGCTAATGAGCACAGATTTCAAGCTTTAAAAAATGAGCGAAGAAGTTCAGAGGAGTACAGAGTAAAACCCCCCACCAAAAGCAAAATGATGGTATGAAGCTGGAATCTGGTGCTTGAGTAGGGTTGCCAACATCTAGGTGGGGCCTGGAGATCTTGTGGCATTGCAACTGATCTCCAGACTACAGAGATCAGTTCCCCTGGAGAAAATGGCTGCTTTGGAGGCTGGAATCTATGCCACTATACCCTGCTGAGGTCCCTCCCTGCCCCCACACCCTGCACTCCTTTGGCTCTACCCTTAAATCTCCAGGAATGTCCCCACCTATGCTTGAGTTTAATGTGATCTGCTATTTATAAATAAGAATTTAAAAGAATGAATGCATTGCACAAAACAGCATTTCTACCTCTTTTCACCCCCACAGTTTCATAACAGATAGCATGCAGGCAATAAATTGGATCCCCCTCCCCTGCTAAGTCTTTAGAGAAGCAATTGTTCAGGGGAGGGGTTATATCTGGTTCGCATCAAAGCCCGCCGGAATCTTTCCGGACAAAGCGTCGCTTTCTCCACAGCTGCCCAGCGCGGGCAGGGAACAGCTCTCTTGCTGAGCTAGATGACGCCTGAGATCAGATAGCTCTCACAACGGCATATCGTTTGTGCTGTCGAACATCAAAAGTATATTTCCGGGGCAAAATGACTCACAGCTTTCCAGAGCCGATACAAATGCAAGAGATGACATCAGCAGGCAACAGCAGGATTCTAAACAAACCCTTCGGGTGTCCAAAACACCACATGTAACAAAAACAACCCCAGCATTGCCGGCTTAGCGAAGAGTGTACCGTTCCCCTCTTGAGCATGTCTAGACTGGTCGTTATTATAATTCTCCAGCAGGGGGCAACAGCTTATATCCACAGCAAGTATAATTCAATCGCAACTGCCGGGACTTCCATCTAAACAATTTCTGATTCCCCCCAAGCTAGCTGACCCCTTCCATTTTCTGCCTTCCTGGGACTGCGAGAGTATGCATGTGCACACATGTGTCAACAACCACACCAGGTGGCCCACAGGCCCCATTCAGTTATGCAAGCCAAACGTTGTGAAGGGCCAGCCTATGTAGTTTAACTTTTCAGCTATGCAGGAAGAATCAGAGCGGTGTAGTGGTTAAAGTGTCAGGCTAGGGTCTGGAAGAGGAAGATGAAGAGGAAGAAGAGTTGGTTTTTATTTGCCAACTTCCTCTACCACTTAAGGAAGGATTAAACTGTCTTACACCTTCCCTTCCCCTCCCCACAACTGACACCTTGTGAAGTAGGTGGGGCTGAGAGAGCTTCTAATAGAACTGTAACTTGCCCAAGGTCCCCCAGCTGGCTTCACGTGTAGGAGTGGGGAAACAAATCCAGTTCACCAGATTAGCCTCCACTGCTTGTGTGGAGGTGTGGGGAATCAAACCCGGTACTCCAGATTAGAGTCCACCGCTCTTAACCACTACACCACGCTGGCACGCTGGAGACTGAGGCTCAAATCCCCGCTCTGCCATGGAAGCTTGCTGGGTGACCTTGGGCCATTCATTCTCTCTGTCAGCCTGACTTACCTCACAGGGTTGCTGTGAGGATAAACCAGAGGAGAGGGAGTGTGATGTAAGCTGCTTAGGATTCCCCTTGGGGAAAAAGTCAGCATATGTATGAAGTAAAGAAATAAACCTCAGACAGAGTAGGGGGGGTGGGGGGAAGGTTTCCATCTTGCTCTGCAGTTGACAAAATGAGATGCAGGGAAGGGGACAAAGCCCAGCTCAGCCCTGAGGAGCTTCACCGAAGCCACCGGCTCTCAAACTCTGTTCGACACTGACCCACTTGCAGAGTAACTGTGAGTAGTTGGGGATGTAGGGACAGTGGGGGGGGGGGGTTGATTGCCAAATTGCATATTAGAACCTCCTCCCCCTCCCAGACCCACACAGGAGACTCTAAGACGGCGCCTTGAAACAGAGGCTGACATTTTTGTCCCGTGCTGTGAAATCTGTCACCTTACGGAGGAAGCAGGCAGCCAGGTAGCAGCCTTTCTATTACTCCACCAGACTTCCTTTTCACGGTGCGCTAAGAGGACATCTCCACTCAAAGGAAAAAAATTGGTATTAGAAAAATGGATAAAGCCTATGATAGAAGTTGTTGGAAATGCAAAGAAAAAGATGGGGGGAAAAGATTTTCATATGTGGTGGACTTGTAAAAAAAAGGGAAGAAATTTTGGGTTCAGATTCATCAGGAAATGCAGAAGGTCTTGAAAATCAACTTTCCTCTAGACCCTGAAGCAATGCCGTTGGGAATAGTGCCGGAGAAGATTGATAAAGACCATAGAGAGAGCTATATGATTACAGCTGAGAGACTAATATTGGCAACAACTTGGAAACGAGTAGAAATTCCAGAAATTGAGAAATGGCAAGATAAAATGGCAGAATATGTAGTGATGGCTAGATTATCTGACTTGGTAAATGGTAGAACGATGGAAGAATTTCAAAAGAAATGGGCTCTTTATTTTGAATATATGAGGCAGAAGTTAGAATTCAGCAAAGAAGGGTGGAGATATAGTAGTAATTTAGCAAAGAAGGGTGGAGATATAGTAATAAATATAAGAATAATAAATATCATGGTAGCAGAAATATTGTGTTTAAAGGTAAAGGTCCCCTGTGCAAGCACCGGGTCATTCCTGACCCATGGGGTGACGTCACATCCCCACGTTTACTAGGCAGACTGTGTTTACAGGGTGGTTTTGCCGTTGCCTTCCCCAGTCGTCTTCCCTTTACCCCCAGCAAGCTGGGTACTCATTTCACTGACCTCGAAAGGATGGAAGGCTGAGTCAACCTTGAGCCGGCTACCTGAAACCAACTTCCGTTGGGATCGAACTCAGGTCATGAGCAGAGCTTGGACTGCAGTACTGCAGCTTACCACTCTGCGCCATGGGGCTCTTAACATATTGCGTTTAGGTAACAGTTAAGTCTAGAATAGCAGATGAAGAACAAAAGTGAAGCATAGATTGCGAAACAAGAATTGTATTAAGTATTAAATATTAAGTATAGCTTTTATAGCCAGCTTGGAAAGTAGTGAAAATATGGATATTGGATATAAGCAGACAATTGATTACATGTGTACTAATTTAAAATGAACTCCCTGAAAGACTGCTTACACTGTATAGATACGAATGGTTGGGATAGGTATGTGTGTATGTTTGTTTGTATGTTTTTGAAAATTATAAATAAAAAAAGAATAGAAAAATAATAGACCAGGGTGTGGTGCTGGAGCACCTGAAGCTACTTCAACCATCCGCCTGGGAAGGTCTTCGCCTGAATGGGGGAGACTCTCTAGGAACAAGCACAGAAGCCGCTCTGAACTCTCAAAAAGAAGAACGGGACACGAGAATGACAAAAGTCGGATGACTTTGATACACATTGCTTTACTCCCACCGTAAACTGCATTCTTCAGAGCACTGCCACTTTCCCCTTCAAGCCTTCCAAATCGGTCCTAATTCTCTTTTAATGACTTCTTGTTTTAAGACCCCCCTGGTTTATTCCAGTACTAAAGCCACTGACAGTTCTGAGCTCGTCAGCACATTGCTGACTGCACACAGCATGCGCACAAACCCGACTGCAAGTTTTTATTGCCTGGCTTAAAAAAAAAAAAAAGATTGCTTACGCACACACACACAGTCCACACAATGCACCAAAAGCTGGGGGGCGGGGGGAAGAGAACCGCTACAATCGGTGGGAATTTGATCGTTTTTAGGTCTGCTTGCAGCGCCGCACCCAAGATATGTTTTAAGTGCGCACATGACAGAACGCTGTCACCCTACACAAGGCAGGACGGAAACTGGGTTTCCCGCCCAGGGAGACAGAAGTTGAAGAAGTTTTGGTCCTGCCTCCCTGGGCACGTGATGGTAATACCCACGAATGCAAGATGCCCTTCCACCCAGAACTGAGAACAATTCCACCTTGCACGCTACAGCCAGTGTGGTGTAGTGGTTAAGGGCGGTGGTTTAGAGCGGTGGACTCTGATCTGGAGAACCGGGTTTGATTCCCCACTCCTCCACATGAGCGGCGGAGGCTAATCTGGTGAACCGGGTTGGTTTCCCCACTCCTACATATGAAGCCGGCTGGGTGACCTTGGGCTAGTCACAACTCTCCTAGAGCTCTCCCACCCTCACCTACCTCACAGGTTGTCTGTTGTGGGGAGGGGAAGGGAAGGCGATTGTAAGTTGGTTTGATTCTTCCTTAAGTAGAAGAGAAAGTCGGCATATAAAAACCAACTCTTCTTCTTCTAAGTCCTCAGGATAGGGATACTGATCCATGGAAATGAGGTGGCATCAAAAGAGGATTCGTAGGGCCACATCAGAGGCAGCATAGACCCTACTGGACACTTTCCCCAGTGGAGTAATGCCCCAAAAAACAAAACTCTGCTCCAGGAGGTGGATCACTCACTCAAACCTCCCCATAGCCTGAGACTTACTAGGAGGCACTAGGCATGCCGTGCCCTCCAAGCCTCCATGCCCCCAGCTGCAATATGGGAGGGATAACAACAATACTGGTCTGCCTTACATGGCTGTTGCCCAGATTGTGGCGATCATTGCCTGAAGTGCGTTGAATGCTGAACGTGCTACACATAAGTCCCATGTTCTAATCAGGCATCTAGTCACAGTTCTCTTAGATTTCTCTCAGGCCCACCCACCTCACAGGGTGTCTGTTGTGGGGAGGGGAAGGCGATTGTAAGCCAGTTTGATGATTCTTCCTGAAGTGGTAGAGAAAGTCAGCATATAAAAACCAACTCTTCTTCTACATAGTGACATGCACCAAGGACTGGCTGTAGCTCCCCCACAGCTCATAAGCAAAAACCAGCTGCCCATCAGTGGTTTTATCTGGGCTCTCTCCACTTTGACCCTTCTGGTAGGTTTGCACCAGCACCTCCCGCTGGCTCCTGTCCCTGTCCTGCCGGTCTTACACACTTTCAAAACGCACAGGCTGCGTCTCCAGCGTAGTCTGAAACTATTTACAACGGGCCAGCGTTCGTTCAGACTCGGACAGTTAATCCAGTGACTGCTTCTGGCTCAGGCCCCTTTCTCCTGGTCTGCGCGCTCTTCATTTCGCAGCTCCAATTCTACACGGGCAGGGTGGGAAAAAACCTCCGCAGGGTCAGCTCAGGCCTGTGTGGGGAGGAGAGTGCATCGCTGATGGAGCAGCATCCCCCTCTCCCCCACCCAGTCCAAGTTACAAGTTTGCTCTGGAAAAGGCCGAGGCTCCAGCGACTTGTTTGTAAAGCAAACCGACCTTGAAAAACAACATCGCCTCAGCCAGTGCCGGCCTTTCCTTTTATCAGCTCTAATGACTCTGCAATATTAATGATTATGTGATTTTTATGCTCTTCTCTGTCAGTGGGAAGAGCACACCGGCTCCAAGCAACGGGGACCACGGGCGAGACGCCGGCAGAGAGTGAGAGACAGTCAAAGAAAACTCCACCCGGTCCCAACCGAGCTACGCCCGGAGGCACAGCCTATTACTGTGATATAGCAAAAGTAACACGCTAATGGGCTTGATTTAATTTGACGATATAATCCACAAAGCCCTTCAATAAAGAACACACACACACTTTCTAAAAGAGGTAGTCAGATCCCCCTAACCCACAACTAAACAGAGACCGAGCGTCAACACTGAGTTTGCCAGACTGATTAATTGAAATGAGGGGGGGGGAATACTGTTTGAATTTGTAAAGGGCTTCTATATAAAGTAAATGCTTTCAAACATACGCAATGCGCCGAGGGATTAGGAACCGGCTTTGCTCTTTTATCCAGCACAGTGAATGGCTTTGCCTTCCCCCGCTGCCACGTATTGTACACAGCAGAAGACGGGATTCACTGAAGGATTGTTCTTTGCATTGCACAAAGCGTTCCTCAAACGCTTAGTGTCCGAAGAATCAACAGCTGGAGGGCTGGTGTTTTCGACAAGGGGGCTTTCAGCAGGTTCCTTTCTTCTGCATTGTCTTTGACGGGATCCGTAAAAACATTCGTATGGGACAGAGTGGGTTACCCCCTCAAAAAAAAACCCCTAGGAGAATACTGTTATGATACATTCAGCATTGCACAGGGGGAGTGGTGCATTTCTAACTCTGAGTGTGTGTGTGTGTGTTAAGTGCCATCAAATTGCTTCTGACTTAGGGCGACACTATGAATAAATCACCTCCAAAATGTCCTACCCTTAACAGCCTTGCTCAGGTCTTGCGAACTGAGGGCCGTGGCTTCCTTTATAGCAGTGGTTCCCAAACTTTTCAGGCCACCGCCCCCTCCGTTCCACAAACTCAACCCCAGCACCCCCCTGTATGTGTGTAAAGTGCCGTCAAGTCGCAGCCGACTTATGGCGATCCCTTATGGGGTTTTCATGGCAAGAGACTAACAGAGGTAGTTTGCCAGTGCCTTCCTCTGCACAGCAACCCTGGTATTCCTTGGCGGTCTCCCCTCCAAATACTAACCAGGGCTGACCCTGCTTAGCTTCCGAGATCTGGCTGTACCATGCTGCCTTCCCTCCTCGCACCCCCCTACCCTACCCTATAAAAAGCATTATTCAAAATAGCATTATTTGCGTCACTCACTAAAGAAGATAATAACAATAACATTTCAAAGCAGTAGCAATTAACTGCACATCGACTTCAAATTCAAATTAAAACTTTTTAGTTGAAATTTATTCAACAAAACTGATGAACTTGATCCAGCGATACCAGCTCTTTGAAGTCTGGGGGAAAAATTCTGATAGTTTCCACTAAATTTGCTAACATGGTGCCATAGCTTGATCTATTGTAAATTAGTGAAAAACACAGTTGGAGGGACCCACCTCTAGCGCTCGCCTGCTGCCCCCTTGCCTCTTAGTGCCCCCCGAGGTAATCCCACCGCCCCCCAGAGGGTGGTACTGCCCACTTTGGGAACCACTGCTTTATAGAGTCAATCCATCTCATGCGGGGTCTTCCTCTTTTCCTGCCACCTTCAATTTTTCCTAGTGTTACTGTCTTTTCCGGTGACTCCTGCCTTCTAATTATGTGACCGAAGTACAATAGCCTCAGTTTAGTTATTTTAGGTTCTAGGGAGAGTTCAGGCTTGATTTGATCCACATTTCAAAAGAATCGACTTTCGTCCTGTCAGCTTTCTTCATTGTCCAACTTTCACACCCATGCATAGTAATAAAGAATACTATGGCATGAACTTGATCTTGGTCACCAGTGACACATCCCTACACTTAAGAATCTTTTCTAGCTCCATCATGACTGCCCTTCTCAGTCTCAATCTCCTTCTGATTTCTTGCAGTGTCCCTTTAGGTTGATGATGGAGCCAAGGAATAGAAAATCTTTAAAAATTTCAATTTCCTCATTGCCAACCTTAAAGTCGAGTAATTCCCCAGTAGTCATTACTTTTGTCTTCTTGATGATCCCATAAAGTGTAGCAGATTGACAGCCATTCAGAATTAGATCAACAGCTCTGTTTCACACTCAGAAACGGAGCAGAACATTTCCAAAAAGTATTGCAAGGCTCTCTCCCCCTAAGTAACCTCTGTGACAAGAAAGTTTCTACCAAGATCTACACATGAACACACGAAGCTACCTTCTACTGAATCAGACCCTCGGTCCATCAAAGTCAGTACTGTCTACTCAGACCGGCAGCGGCTCTCCAGGGTCTCAGACAGAGGTCTTTCACATCACCTACTTGCCTAGTCCCTTTAACTGGAGATGCCGGGGATTGAACTCGAGACCTTTTGCATGCCAAGCAGATGCTCTACCACATTACACAAAGAGGAAATGCAACACCTTTGAACAGTGTACAAAATCAAGGGACATTTCTTTGTCTGAATCGAAGTCAGAAGGACAACTCTTACAGCTGAAAAAAGATGTTGGTTTGTAGAATATGTCACAGTGTTTCTAAAAGGAGTCACTGTTCAGGGCTTGCCTCTGAGGGCAGGGAATTTTGCTACCTCTCTCCATTGGCAGCAAATGAACAATCTAATAGCTTGTAAATTTGCCAACAAGCTGGTAGCCACCCCCTTGTGTCTGCTGCCTGCACTTGGTATTGAGGTAAGCTGCCTTTGAACATGGAGGTTCCAATCAAGTTATTAAGTCTAACATATTTAGTCATATTTCACTGCTATACAGCACATTGTTCATAATTTGAAAAACAAAACAAAAACAAACCTAGTCCTCAACATCTACTCACCTAAATTACAAAGCCAAATAATTTTGGCTGCTCTTATCTGTAATTTTTCCAGTGCAGAGATATCCTTTTGAGCTTGGGGCAACCAGATTTTATTTATTTATTTAATCTCAGAGTTGGAAGGAACCACCAGGGCCATCTAGTCCAACCCTCTGCCAACACAGGAACTACAACTATAATATTTCTGAGAAGCAGGTATCCAGTTGATACTTAAAAACCTCCAACAAAGTACACAGTATTCCAGTTTTGATAGAGATGTTAAGAACATATACAAATACCAGAAGCTGCTTTATACTGTCAGAACACTGGTCCATCTAGTCCACTATTGTCTTCTCTGGTCCAGCAGTGGTGGGGCCGGAGCTCAGTGGCAAAGCGTTTGCTTTGCACGTAGAAGGTCCCAGGTTCAATCCCTGGCATCTCCAATTAAAAGGATCAGGCAGTAGGTAACGTGAAATACCTCGACCGGAGATTGTGAAGAATGGCTGCCAGTCAGAGTAGACAAGACTGACCTTGATAGGCCAAGGGCCAAACTCAATGCTTTTTTAAGAAGAAGAAGAGTTGGTTTTCATATGCCGACTTTCTCTACCAGCTGGCTTCATGTGTAGGAGTGGGGAAACAAATCCAGTTCACCAGATTATCCTCCGCCACTCATGTGGAGGAGTGGGGAATCAAACCCGGTTCTCCAGAACAGAGTCCACCGCTCCAATCCACTGCTCTTAACCACTACACCATGCTGGCTTGATTTATATCCCTCCTTTCTCCCCATGGGGGACCCAAAGCTGCTTACATTGTTCTCCACTCCTCCATTTTAACCTCACAACAACCCTGTGAGGTGGGTTAGGCTGAAAATGTGTGACTGGCCCAAGATCACCCAGCAAACATCCATGGCAGAGTGAGGATTTGAACCTGGGCTTACCCAGATCCTAGTCTGACACTTTAACCACTCCACCACACTGTCTTTCAGTAGAAGGCAGCTTCACGTGTTCATGTGGCAGCTTGTCTCTAACCCCTGCTACCTGAATTCCTTAATCAGAGATAGCAGGGACTGAACCAAAGACACATGAACACATGAAGCTGCCTTATACTGAATCAGCCCCTTGGTCCATCAAAGTCAGTATTGTCTACTCAGACCGGCAGTAGCTCTCCAGGGTCTCAGGCAGAGGTCTTTCACATCACCTACCTGTCTAGTCCCTTTAACTGGAGACGCCGGGGATTGAACCTGGGACCTTCTGCATGCCAAGCAGAGGCTCTACCACTGAGCCACAGCTCCTTCCCATCAAGACATCCAACATGAAAAGCAAACAAGCTACCATGGAGCTTGCAGGGCTGTCAGAAGCAAGATTAGGGGCTGCTAGTATCACTGCTTAAAGACTTCCTTGATGGGTGGTAGTGTTCCTTCCCTGGAGGTTTTTACACAGAGGCTAGATGGCCATCTGTCAGCAATGCTGATTCTATGACCTTAGGCAGCTCATGAGAGAGAGGGCATCTTGAGCATCTGCTGGGCATGGAGTAGGGGTCACAGGGGGGGGGAGGTAGTTGTGAATTTCCTGCCTTGTGCAGGAGGCTGGACTAGATGACCCTGGTGGTCCCTTCCCACTCTATGATTCTATGCTTAACACAACAAAGATTTTGCCTTTTTCACTGCTGCCACAGACTGAGATTTACCAACATCCTCTCTAGCTACAACCCAAGCTCTCCATCCTTGGTACCCGCACCCAACAGTCTCATACCCCGGCAAACCTGTATGCCAAGCTAGGCCATTCTCTTTTCCAGTGCACATCATTTGATGGTTTACAGTGAGCCCTCTTATATCAAGTACTACATAGCAGTTCAGAAGTGCGCATGATGTTTTTAACTCCAGTAGTGCTGTTCCATTCAGACTTATCAAGCCCAGCCATTCTATGCATCTCAGCACCAGGAAAGAGAGGCATTCAGCCGCAGACAAGAGGCCGGGCGCTTCAACTCATTCGCTTGCCTCGAACAAAAAGGCTTTGAACTATTTCCCCCAGTTGGAGAAGCTGGGGGATGTGGAATTACGGAAGGTATCGGAGCAATTTCCTACAAAATGCTAAACTTGCACAGATGGAAACTTGGTTAAGGCACAGCAGAGACAATACCGGGGCAGAAGGCGATTTGGCGATGCCTCCCTGGACCCTGACCAGCATCCCAGAGCTATTTTATTCCAGTTTAATTAACTTGGGGGGAATCACTTTTAGGGATTAGAACCACCGTTCTCATGCTTCAAAAACTCCGAGGGGAACCGTAACCTTCGGGCGAGTCCTTCCACCATTCGTTTACTAAGGCTCTATACCCCTTTTCTAATGAAACATTGAAAATGATATTCAAACAACCCCTCTATGCGGATTAAAATGATAATTTCGTTAGCCTGCATGGCTGCCTCCACACTACGCAGCAAGGCATCTGCGGAATCCCAAAAAGGGCCGCAACTAAAAAGGTTCATTTGGAAACGGGCTGGGCTGTGCCCTGGGGAGCATCTCCTCCCACTACTGTGGTAATTCACCCAGTCTTCCATGCACAGGAACTGCCACCCAGAAGCTGGGCACCCATGGGAGAAGCCCACTGCAAGGAAGCGTTTCCAAAACCACTGAAAGTTAGCAAGCCTCGTGATATTATTTCTGACAAAGGGGAGAAGCTGTTAAAAAGGTGGTTGAATCACTGATCTTTAGATAAGGTTTTCATTTGTTTAGAACATAAGAAAGGCCATGCTGGATCCATCAAGTCCAGCAGTCTGTTCACACAGAGGCAAACCAGGTGCCTCTAGGAAGCCCACAAACAAGACAACTGCGGCAGCATTATCCTGCCTGTGTTCCACCGCACCAAGCAGAATAGGCATGCTCGTCTGATCCTGAAGAAAATAGGTATGCATCATGAGTAGTGTCCATCTTTACTAGTAGCCATGAATACCCCTCTCCTCCATGAAGATGTCCACTCCCCTCTTAAAGCCTTCCAAGTTGGCAGCCATCGCCACATCCTGGGGCAGGGAGTTCCACAATTTAACTTCAGCTGTGCATGGGGAGGGGACCAGAGAAGAAGCAGTTTCATATAGTAGCCGTGATAGAGACTGTCCGTTCCCACACTAACTTCCAAGGGGAACTCGTACCATGCAGTTCTACGGCCTGTGCATCATTTATTCAACTAGTAACAAAGAAGAATGGACATACCCCAAGGAGCAAAACAAAGCAGCTCTGTTTAGTGTTCTACCCACCCTGAAAGCTTATCGCATATCTCTACTCAGTTCCATCTACTTTATAGAAATCCACACAAAGTTTTTTTTCAATGCAAGGCCTGTGAAAGGTGCTGAATGGACAGCTCTGGGGGCAGAACAATGGCACTGGCATATTTCAGAGCCGGCTGAGTCTGGATAAGTTGCCACAAACACAACAAGGAGAGGAGAAGGAGAACTGTTTTTATATGCCAACGTTCGCTACAACTTAAGGGAGCATCACACCGGCTTACAATGACCTTCCCTTCCCCTCCCCACAACAGACACCCTGTGAGGTAGGTGGGGCTGAGAGCTCTTAAGAGAACTGTGACTTGCCCAAGGTCACCCAGCTGACTTCATGGGGAGGAGTGTGGAATCAAACCCAGTTCTCCGCATCAAGAGTCCACTGCTCCAAACCACCACTCTTAACCACTACACCACGCTGGCTCTCATGAGTAGGAATGGGGAAACCAACCCGGTTCACCAGATTAGCCTCCGCCGCTCATGTGGAGGAGTGAGGAATCAAACCCGGATCTCCAGATCAGATTCAACCGCTCCAACCCACCACTCTTAACCACTACACCACGCTGGCACCTTAAAAAGGCTAACCGACTTATTGCGTCAGAAACCTTCAAGGGGCCAGAGCCCCAAGTGTCAGCTAAAGCTAGCCTGGAACAAACCAGAGTAACGGGAAACAGAACACCGAGGACTCAATGTCAGACAATTCAGTCAAGAGAACTGGCAAATCGAGGCAAATTAAATTACCACTGTAATTTAAGTAAGAGGAGAGGGGAGGCGAAGAGTGCTGGCATCAGAGAGAAGCCTCCAAAACTTCTCCCCAAAAGATAATTTGTTACTCCTGCGGCAGCTCTGCCCCTTGCAGTGCCTGCCCTCTGCTTCCAAGGAATGCCTTTTTCTTTAGTTCTGTGTTTTTAATCCGTTTTGGTAACTTTGCACATTCTTAAAAGATAGACAATTAGGCGGAAGGTGGAAGTGACCGCTGGCAACCCAGAACCCGGAAGAGACTTTTCCAACATCCACTCCTACAAATTAATGGAGCATTTCACAGTGCAGCTCTATTGCTGAGGAAAGTGGTATTCAGCCCGGGATTCCAGAAAACACTTTTGTTTCACGTTTTAAATGAAAATGGGTAAGCTTCTAGTCCTCACGGTTGTGAGAGTCAGTGTGGTTTAGTGCTCAGTACCACCTTTCTCCAAAGCTCCTCAGAACATCAGGTGAGTAACTATCACAAAAAAATAATCCAATAAAACACCAAAACGACGTACACAAAAATACATCGGGAAACCCAATCTAAAAATACCTTCTCCCCCAGGTGGCAGGGTGTTTCCCGCCTTTGTTCATGTTGTTCAGAAGTTCTCTGAAACAACTCTGTCTTAACAGCATATCTGGAAAGCTGGCAGAGCGGAAGTGCCCTGATCTCTTCGGGGAAGCTGCTCCACAGTCATGGGGAAGCCACCGAAGGAGACTCTTGTAGAGCATGTGGTAGACGAAGGGGGTACTGTTGGTAGGCCCTGCTGGGAAGAAAGAATCTGCTGCTTCACAGGAGCATGTGGAAAGGAGGGAAGTAGTCCTTCAAATGTGTGCCTGTGCTCTAAAACTGCTGTTAGTTTCTCTAAGGGAGCCAGCGTGGTGTAGTGGTTAAGAGCGGTGGTTTGGAGCGGTGGACTCTGATCTGGAGAACCGGGTTTGATTCCCCACTCCTCCACATGAGCTGTGGACGCTAATCTGGTGAACTGGGTTGGTTTCCCTGGAGGGTGGTGGGATTACCTAGGGGGGCACTAAGAGGCAAGAGGGCAGCAGGGGTGTGCTACAGACGGGCCCCTTCAACTGTGTTGTTCACTAATTTACAGTAGATCAAGCTCTTGCACCATGCTGGCAAATTTGGTGGAAACTATCCACCAAACTATTTTTTTCCACACTTTGAAGAGCTGGTACCACTGGATCAAGTTCATCAGTTTTGTTAAATAAATTTCAACTATAAAGTTTTAATTTGATTTTGAATAGATGTTCAATTAATTGATTGTTACTGTTTCAAAATGTAATTGTTATTATCTTCTTTAGTGCGTCACGCAAACCCCTATTTTGAATAATATTTTTTGTAGGATAGGGTAAGAGGGCGCTGGGGTTGAGTCTGTGGAACCAAGGGGCCCCGAAAGGTTTGGGAACCACTGTTTTAGGCAGAGGCCTTTTCTAGCCCTACACCCAAGATCCTTTAAATTGGAGCTGCAGGGGATGAAACCCGTGAATATGCACATGCAAAACCTGTGCATTTTGTTCCTCCTCTGAACATCGAATGTCTAGCCCAGAGTCTTGAAGTAAATCAATGAAAGCAGTGAAGCAAATCTAAAATTATAGCGAAGTATATGTCAGTATTATAATTTGGTATTTCCTGGCTCTGAGCCCTACACTCGATCACCTGTAAACAACTCTGTAAGAATGTGATTGTCTTGCATCAAAAGTGTTTTCCAAGACGTTGCGCTGTAGAAGTTTGTCTGAGTCTTGAGCCTGTTCTGCAGTTTTTGCATAGCTAAGAAAATAATCCCAAACTGCATGATTAAAGAGAGATTAAAATCAGTGGAGCGTGCTACCCCCTAGGAAACATCTCCTGCTGTGATTGTAGGCCTTAACACAGATAAGGGGATGGGTGAGAGGCAGATGCCAGATTCAGAGCTGTGAGTCTGCTGGACTAAAAAATAATAATCCTTGAAGTGGTGTTAGGTATAGATTTCAACTTCCTGGACATCTCAGCTTCCATTTCATAAAAAAGAGCAAGTTTCCAGCCCTCAAAGGGTTTATGTAAAGCTACATGGGCAATAATCTGCTGAAAAATGGAATGAAGAAGAAGAAGAGTTGGTTTTTATATGCCGACTTTCTCTACCACTTAAGGATCAAACCGGCTTACAATAACCTTCCCTTCTCCTCCCCACAACAGACACCCTGTGGGGTAGGTGGAGCTGAGAGAGCTGTGACTAGCCCAAGGTCACCCAGCTGGCTTCATATGCAGGAATGGGGGGGGGGAATCCAGTTCACCACATTAGCCTCTGGTGCTCCTGTGGAGGAGTGGGGGAATCAAACCCGGTTCTCCAGATCAGAGTCCACCGCTCCAAACCACCGCTCCTAACCACTACACCACACTGGCTGAATTAGATTTCCAGTGGCTGAAGAGTATACAAATTTATAATGAGTTAGAAAGAGATGAAGGGGAAGTCTTCATATTTTATTTTAGTATATTTGTATTTTCAACAATAATTCATTGCTTTTTATTTTTTCTTGATGATCTTTATCAATTGTTGAACTGTTTGTTTATATATTTGAAAAAATAATAAAACTTATTATAAACACAAGGATGTAGGTTCACTCATGGCAGCCCTGTATGGCCATTGAGAGCCAGCAAATGGTAAATGCAGGTACATACATTATGCTCATCTGGCACAGTTTATCCAGGCTACCTAATTTTGCCTTTCTCGATGCAGAATTTCGATTGCCTGAGACAGGGTTCCCCCAATGTGACACCCACAGTTGCCATGGCACCCCACCAGTATTTCCGTGGGCACCAGCCAAGCTTTTCAGAAAGTGGGTAGGACCATCGTAAGACAGGGCTTGTTATTGGCTGCCCTCATTCAAATAAAAGGGGTTTTCACAGTGGAGGATCAGGACTGGTGGGGACCTGGGCTTCCCTTAGTCTGTGTGTGGTTCCACCCCTCCCTTCAGGCTTTCCTTCTTCCCAGCAAGTGTGAGGAGGTATCCCATGTGTAGGGTTGCCAACCTCCAGGTACTAGCTTGAGGTCTCCTGCTATTACAACTGATCTCCAGACGATAGAGATCAGTTCACCTGGAGAAAATGACCGCTTTGGCAATTGGACTCTATGGCATTGAAGTCCCTCCCCTCCCCAAACCCCGCCCTCCTCAGGCTCCGCCCCAAAAACCTCCCACAGGTGGCAAAGAGGGACCTGGAAACCCTACCCATGTGGCTCCTCCTCCTGTGTCAGCCATTTTGGGTTTGGTTCCACCGACTATGGCAGACATTTTGGGGTGGTGCACACCACCCCCTCTCAAAATTCGAAAGGTGCCCACAAGCTCAACAAGGTTGGGGACCTCTGGCTTAAGGTGTAGAATTTAAGCCCAGAGTAAACACAACCCTGGCCAGAGATACATGCTGGGGGAAAGCCGACAGGAGCTGAGAAGCAACTGGTTTGGGCAAACTCAGTTCACACGGACAAAGGGAAAATTGCTTCAGATTGCCCACATAGGAATTACTTAGACATGAAAGGGAATTGAAAAAAATGATGGATAGCCACTTAAAGATGCCCAAAGGCACATGCCAGGCAAGTCGAAAGAGAGAAACAGTGTGGAGGTGTTTCTATGCTAATGCTAGAAGCCTCCAAGCAAAAATGGGGGAATTAGAGTGCATGGTTTTAAGAGAAAACATCGATATAGTGAGCATTACAGAAACCTGGTGGAGGGGAGAGAACCAGTGGGATAGGGCGTATTGGAGGGGGTGTTGCTATGTATATCAAGGAAGGCATAGTGTCTAATAAGCTAGAGACCATAAAAAGGGCAGACTCGTCCACAGAATCCTTATGGGTGACAATTCCGGGCCCCAAAGGAGATTTAGTACTGGGGACGTTCTAACGGCCCCCTGACCAAATGGCTCAGGGTGATCTTGAGATGGAAAATGAAATTAGGGAAGCATGTAAAGGTAATGAAGTAGTAATAATGGGAGACTTCAACTTCCCTCATATTGATTGGATAAATGTATGCTCCAGTCAAGCCAAAGAGATAAAATTTTAAGACATCCTAAATGACTGTGCCCTCGAACAGTTGGTCATAGACCCAACCAGAGGGGAGGCGATCCTGGATTTAATACTCTGTGGAGCTGCCACTGACTTAGTGCGGGATGTGGATGTAGTTGAGCCAGTTGGCAATAGTGATCACAATGCCATCAAATTTAATTTATATGTAAGTGGGAAAGTGACTGGGAAAGCTCACACAATTACCTTTGACTTTAAAAGAGGAACTTCTCTAAAATGAGAAAACTGGAAAAGAGGAAGTTGAAAGGAACAGTTAGGAGGGTTAAATCTCTTGAAAAGGCTTGGGGGTTACTCAAGTCCACATTACTAGAGGCCCACTAGCTTGTATACCGCAGGTCAGGAAAGGTAGTAATAAGTCCAAGAGGTCACCACCATGGCTAACGGGTAAGGTGATGGAAGAAATTAAGAGAAAAAAAATCTTCCTTCAGAGACTGTAAGGTTTGCCCAAACGAGGTGAACAGAAGCAAACACAAACTTGCACAAAGGAAATGCAAGCAGATAATTAGAGATACAAAAAAAGATTTTGAGGGGCATATTGCTAAATACATCGAAACAAACAATAAGAAATTCTTTAAGTATATTAGGAGTAGGAAACCAGCTAGGGAAGCGGTTGGACCATTGGATGACCATGGGAGTAAAGGAACTCTAAGGGAGGATAAAGCGATTGCTGAAAAACTAAATGAATTCTTTTCATCTGTTTTCACTGCTGAAGATACAGGGCAGATTCCTTCTCCTGAACAGAGATTTTGGAGAGGGGGAAATGAGGAACTGAGGCAAATAGTGGTAACAAGGCAGGAAGTCCTAGAACGTCTAGACAAATTGCAAACTAACAAGTCACAGGGACCAGACGGTATTCATCCTAGAGATCTTCAAGAACTCAAATGGGAAATTGCTGAACTTCTAACAAGGATATGTAATATGTCCCTTCGATCAGCCTCTGTACCAGAGGACTGGAGAATGGCCAATGTAACACCCATTTATAAAAAAGGCTCCAGGGGGCACCCAGGAAATTACAGGCCAGTTAGTTTAACGTCTGTTCCGGGTAAATTGGTGGAAAGCATTACTAAAGATAGAATTGTCAAGCATATAGAAGGGCAAGGTCTGCTGGGCAAAACCCAACGTGGCTTCTGTAAGAGTAGGTCCTGTCTCACTAACCTATTAGAGTTTTTTTTAAAGCGTCAATAAGCATGTGGAATGAGCCTGTGGATATTGTGTATTTGGATTTCCAAAAAGCTTTTGACAAAGTCCTCCACCAAAGACTGCTAAGCAAACTTCATAGTCATGGGATAAGAGGACAAGTCCTCTTATGGATTGAGAGCTGGCTGAAAAATAGGAAGCAGAGAGTAGGAATCAATGGTCAGTTCTCACAATGGCGGGATGTGAGCAGTGGGGTGCCTCAGGGATCTGTTTTCAACCTGTTCATCAGTGACCTGGAGTTGGGGTTAAACGGTAAAGTAGCCAAGTTTGCAGATGACACCAAATTATTTAGGGTGGTTAAAACAAAATCGGACTGTGAAGAGCTCCAGAAGGACCTCTGCGTACTGGAAGAATAGGCATTAAAATGGCAAATGAGATTCAATGTGAGCAAGTGTAAAGTGATGCATATTGGGGCAAAAAATCCCAACTTCACATATACACTGATGGGATCTGTGCTGGCAGCGACACACCAAGAAAGGGATCTTGGGGTGGTAGTGGATAGCTCAATGAAGATGTCAACCAAGTGTGCGGCTGCTGTAAAAAAAGGCAAATTCCATGCTGGCCATAATTAGACGAGGAATAGAGAATAAAACTGCTATCATACTGCCCTTGTACAAATCCGTGGTGAGACCACACTTGGAATACTGTGTACAGTTCTGGTCACCACACCTTAAAAAGGATATTACAGAGTTTGAGAAGGTGCAGAAAAGAGCAACCAAAATGATTAGGGGACTAGAGCAACTGTCCTATGGGGAGCGGTTAGGACGCTTAGGACTGTTTAGCTTGGAAAGAAGGTGGCTAAGGGGAGACATGATAGAGGTCTATAAAATTATGCATGGTTTGGAGAGAGTGGACAGGGAGACGTTTTTCTCCCTCTCCCATAATACTAGAACACGGCGTCATCTGCTAAAGCTGGAGGGTGAGAGATTCAAAACAGATAAAAGGAAGTATTTTTTCACACAAAGCATAGTTAAATTGTGGAACTTCCCGCCCCAGGATATGGTGATGGCTGCCAGCTTGGAGGGCTTTAAGAGGGGAGTGGACATGTTCATGGAGGAAAGGGGTATTCATATCTATTAGTTGGAATGGATGCTGGTCATGCTGCATACCTGTTCTCTCTAGTATCAGAGGAGCATGCCTATTGTTTTGGGTGCAGTGGAAAACAGGCAGGACAATGCTGCTGCAGTCGTCTTGTTTGTGGCTTCCTAGAGGCACCTGGTTGACCACTGTATGAGCAGACTGCTGGACTTGATGGGCCTTGGCCTGATCCAGCAGGGCCTTTCTTATGTTCTTTGCGGCTGTATTAATAATAACCAATAAAACTGGGTACCTGATTTTTTTCCCGTTGCCTTTTTCATTTTTGCCTTTAACAGGGCAGCCACTTGAATCAAAGCAGCTGAATCTTTGAAGTCCTTCCCAGGGAACGTCACCAGAAGAAAAGGTTTCTTTGCCCTGCGTCCCTGACCTGTCTCTGGCACCTCTGTGAAACCTCAAGAGATGAGATCAGATATCATACGGTAACAGAAATCCTTCTGAGACGAAGCAACTTGTTCACGTCAGCCGGTCCCATAGAAACAGCATCCAATTTTTATTCCAAACAGGGTTTCGGCACTAATTTTTGTTTTGACAAATGCAATTTGACATAAGCACTGTGGGAGTCGGAGGCCTTTCATTTTTGATCTGGCTTTTAAATCATTCGGATCCGAATTCTACTCTTCTCTCTCCCCCTCCCCGATCCCACCTTTTCAGTTGTAAAGTCTGTTATTAAAGTTCGCATCTAAATGCTATTTGCAAACTCTGTGCTGTAGCATTTAAGTGCCCTGTTATATGCAAGATTAAGTATGATGGCTTTTTAATGACTTAACGCTGTTCACTTTGAACATAGACAGAAAATGGATTACTGTATACTTTGCTCCAAACAGCCATTTCCCCCCCACCCATCCCTCTGTTCCTGGTTGGCGATTTTGTCCCACAAGAAAATCCCTATAGGGATATTTGTTATGGAGCCTTTCAGATCTTCTGGATTCTTTCTGTGCTGGTGAAAAGAGATGAGAATCCTTCTGTCTGGTGGTGGTTTTTGACTTTTGTTTTTTTTTGTTTTTGATGCTGGGGAGAAGATGAGGACAGGAACACAGGGGTACAGTGCTAAAGTGGGAATGCTGAAAACGGTTGAAAAGAAGTGGCAGTTTTCAACACTTTCAAACATGTCAATGTTATCGCAGGAAACTTCTTTTGGTTGAGCCCCACCCATCAGTCCATCTAGCCCAGTTTTGGTTCACCCTGACTAGCAAAGACTCTCCCAGGTGTCATAAAAGCGTAAGAAGAGCCCTGCTGGATCAGTCCAGTGGTCCATCTAGCCCAGCACCGTTTCACACGGCGGCCAACCGTTTACTGTAGAGGGCCAACAACCACGGCATAGAGACGAAGGTGCAGCCTCCAAGCACTGGGTTTGAGAGGTTTATTGGACTAGGATTCGGAGGTTCCCTTAAGTCATCATGGCTGACAGGCTGTTGAATCTGTCTAGCCCCCTTTTAAAGTCATGCTCCTTGTGGCTGGTGATTTGGGGAAAGATTCGAGCCTGGGGCCCTCAACATGCCCAGAACATAGACCATCACTGAACCATACCTTCTCCCCAAAGCTGACAAGTATAATTTTGGCCCTACGGGGAGGGCCTGTGGCTGAGTGGTAGAGCATCTGCTTGGCATGCAGAAGGTCCCAGGTTCAATCCCCGGCATCTCCAGTTAAAGGGACCAGGCAAGTAGGTGATGGGAAAGACCTCTGCCGGAGACCCTGGAAAGCCGCTGCCAGTCTGAGTAGACAACATTGACTTTGATGGACCAAGGGTATGATTCAATATAAGGCAGCTTCATGTGTTCATGTGTACCCTAGACATGCTTGCCTGTGTTGCGCTCCAGGGAATCCTGTCCAGATTAGTTCTTGTTCTTACTCTAATGCTAGACGCCGCGTTGGGATAGCAGCAGTTTTCCTCTCCCTTCTGTGCTTCCTCTGTCATGTTCAAATTATGTTGTCTGTACCAATCAGTGCAAATGTGAATTGAAGGATGGGATATTGAAGCACCCCCCTCCCTTTGGCCTCCCCCAACCCGTGATTACTTAGTGCTTTAGTGGCTTGATTACATGACAGCCTTACTTAGACCTGTTAGTGCCCTCATCTGCGCAGCTTGCCATGAGCTTTCCAAAGTATTCCCCCAACGGCCCACCAAGCACACATTGTACTTCCTAATGAGCCTCGGGCAGTGCGCGTTCCTCGCTGCTGAGCCGTCCCAGCGATCGGCCCTCCTGGATGCCGATGGTGGGCAGTCTCAGGAGAGAAGGGCAGGCTGGCAGAAAAGAAATCAGAACTGACGAGTGCTTATTAGCTGGTCTGGTTCAGAATTTCTTCCTGGCAGAGCTGCTGGAGAGGGAGTCGGGTTGAGCTTAAGTCTCCTGGTTCTGTGTTCAAAATCATACGCATTGCTAATGTTTGTTCAATGTGGAACATGCTCCATTCCCACAGATGTTTGGACACTAAATGGGAAGTTTGACAGAATTCGGCGACTACAGCAGGAGGAGTGAGGAGCAGAACACTTTCATAGAGTCATAGAGTTGGAAGGAACCATCAGGAAAAGGGTTGTTTAGCTAGCGGTAAACATAGGACTAGGACCTCTGTTGGTTGTATGTTTTCAGGCATATCTATACATTTTCTCCACCTTTCCACCAAGGAGCTTAGAGCAGCATACATGGCTCCCCCTGCGATTTTATCATCACAACTACCTTGCAAGGTAAGTGAAGCTGAGAGTGGGATTGGCCCAAGGCAACCCAGTAAGCTTTTTTTTTTTTTTTTTTTTAATAAAAGAGTTTTTTATTTATATGTTTGGGAGGGTACAGAAAGGGAAAAAAAGGGAAAGGTAAAACGTTATATATATAAAAACAATACAATATAGCATTTTTCATTGGATAATAAACTCAGTTAGATAGAGCTAGAATTTTAGTCAGTTATCATACTTTGGAACTGTCAGCGAGGGCATGCAAACGGACCCTGGATAGCGAGATGACTTTCGTTTCACCCCTCCTTCCCGTGGGAAAGAGAAAGGAGGAAAGAGGCAACAGCCAAAAGGCTCGAGAGATCTCCATTTCAAAGTGACTTCCTGATTGTAATCCTGCTCTGATCTTAAGGTGTGAATTCTCTCTCTCTTGGTGTTGGGGAACCTCTGATGTTTTGCATTTCAAAGCTTTTACTTGTAGTCATTCTAACCTGTGTATTCTATAAGAATGCCTTCCAAATGATTTTGCGCCATTGTAACGTTGTGTTTCATAGATTACTGTACCCTTCCTTTCAAATAAATTCTACTTTAACTCTCTGCTAACGTCTGGAGTAAAGTTGATGATTCCTGAGAGGCAACGGAGTCCTAGAATCTGACAGTACGTTACAATCCCAACCTTTTTTGTTTTCGGGTCAAAAGTAGTATTAGGATGTCTGTACCACCCTCGGTGCCGCTCAACGCGGGAGAGGAAAGTCGGCAGACTCCCGCTGATATTGAGGTTGGCCAAGGAGAAGCGACCCCGGAGCAGCGCCCACCCGGGCCTACCGATGTCCCTGGGAGGCTGACGTGGACCCCCCGACTCTCGGGGGCCGGGCAGCGGCAGAGAGCAGCGTCAGAACCAGGAGGCGACTTCTACCGGGGACCGCTGGCCGCTTGGTATGGAGAAGGGGAAGGGTGGAAGGACCCCACGCTCGCTCACACCCCTACCCTCACTGCAGAAGCGGCCACTCTGATACGCGGACAGAATCAGATGCTCGTTCTGCAGAATCGGGACCTGCAGACTCAGCTAGACACCTTGCAGCGGGATCTGGCAGCTGTTCTAGGGGCAGTGAGGGGGCTTGGACAGCCCGTGCAACCACCCCAAACGGATTCGCGGCCGACTACAGGGCCGCTTGTTGTTGGGGAGGCTCCCACGCCCAGACGCCCTACGGCCAGAGACCTGAAGGTATCTTTCGACGGATCCAGCTCACAGTTGTCTCACTTCTTACTCCAAATCTCTGGCTTCATGAAGGACCAGGGGGAGACCTTTGCCTCGGAAGAAGCTCGGGTCAGGTATGTGATCAGCCTATTGGAGAAGGAGGCAGTGGAATGGGCAGTGACGGCGGCAGAGACTATGCCTAGGGTTTTGGCATCCCTGGATGAGTTCTTGTCCGCTCTGCGACGGCGGTTCGAAGACCCCCACCGGGGGGAAAAGGCAAAGGTTGCGATGCGTCGTTTGAAGCAGGGAACCCGCTCAGTAAGTGAGTATGCACAGGACTTTTATTCTTTGTCGTGCAAGATACGGGAGTGGAGTGAGGCCACAAAGGTCCAGCACTTCCGCGAAGGGTTGCGGTGGGAAGTGCTGGAGGGCTGTTTGACTTTGGGAGATCCAGAGTCGGTAGAGGAGTGGGTAAGTCTGGCAGCCCTGGTGGAGAATCGCAAGCTTACCCTCCAGTTCTCCAAGGATCGTCCTTCGAAGACGATCCCTATCCCGCCCGCGAGAGGGGACAATGTAGCGGGCCCACGGCGAGAGGGAAAACATCGAGGAGTCTACAGTCTCGACAGGGCGCGTTGGTTCAGGGAGGGAGCTTGCCTTCAGTGTGGGAAGATGGGCCATTTTGCAGCAAAATGTACCAACACGCCGTCAGAAGGGACGAGCAACAGGGCGACACAAGAGCGGGAGGCGACACCACCTCGGAATCTGGAGCACAGGAGAGCGGAGGGGAGGAACGGTCGCAGTGGGGCGGCGGCCCTGCAAGCTGAAACCTCATCAGATCTCCACAACCGTTGTACCCGAGATAGTCTCCGAAGCCCCTCACCGGCAAAAAACGAGGACGGCCTTCTGTGAGGGAACCGGCACAGAGGGCACCCTCGGAAGAAACCAAACCGGCTCCATGTAGGGTGAGTGATCAGGGAGAGACATTACTGATACCTGTTGTGTTACGAAACCCCCGAGGGGGGGAACCGGTGGCCGTTGTGGCTATCTTGGACTCCGGGTGCTCCCGGACCCTAATTGATCAGGCGGTGGTAGAACGTCTGAAAATTGGGACTCGAGAACTGGATCAGCCCTTACATTTCCATCAGATGGATGGGAGTGACCTGCGGGGAGGGCCGGTTCATTTGCACACTCGCAAGATGTGGCTGGGGGTGGGAAACCACTGGGAACAGATCCACTTCACGGTAGTTCCTAAGATTTCCTACCCGGTGGTTCTCGGCATCAATTGGTTGGCGGGGCATAACCCGAGCATTGATTGGGAACAAAGGCGGGTGGTGTTTGGAGCCCCCCAGTGCGAAAAACACAGCCGGGAGGACTTACCCGGAGGTGAAGGGGGAAGCGCCGCTGCTTTGGAGGAACCCGCGTTGCCCCCAGAGTATAGTGATTTCGCAGATGTATTTGAGGGGACGGACTGTGACTTATTGCCTCCTCATCGCAATACGGATTGTGCCATCAAACTGATTAAGGATGTTAAACCGTCCAAGGCCCGAGTTTATTCCATGAGTCCTCAAGAGAAAGCAGTGCTGCGGGAATTTCTGGACAAGAACTTGAAGCGGGGTTTCATATGGCCGTCCAAGGCTGCATTTTCTTCTCCCTGCTTCTTTGTGAAGAAGAAAGGTACATCTGATCTCAGACTGTGTGTAGACTATAGGGGGCTTAACGCGATTACTGAAACTAATGCCTACCCCCTTCCCTTAATCCCGGATCTCCTGAGTGCGTTACAGGAGGGTTGTGTCTTCTCGAAAATTGACCTGGCGGAAGCCTACTACAGGGTCCGGATCAAGGAGGGGGATGAAGCTAAGACAGCCTTTTCCTGTTGTTATGGGTTGTTTGAATTTTTAGTCATGCCATTCGGTCTGTCTGGGGGGCCCTCGTGCTTCATGCAATTAATTAATGAGATTCTACACGATCTCCTATTTAAGGGTGTAATAGTATTTCTCGACGATTTATTGATTTACTCCAAAGATCCCGCAGAGCACAGAGAGTTGGTGCGGGAGGTGTTGAGTCGTCTAAGAGACAATCATTTGTATGCTAAGTTATCAAAATGTGCATTCAACCAGGACCAATTGTCGTTCTTGGGTTATGTGATATCCCCCCAAGGGTTAAGCATGGATCCGGGGAAGGTGCAGGCAGTGTTAGAATGGGAACCTCCCAGAACTCGCAAACAGGTTCAGCAGTTTTTGGGGTTTGCGAACTTTTATAGAAGTTTTATTCAGGATTTCGCTCAAATAGCTTTGCCTATTACTGATTTGCTTAAAACCAAAGGGAAGGGGCAAGAGGCCACCTTTGCACAATACCAGGTACCTTGGACCGCCAGGTGTCAGGCGGCTTTTGAAACTCTTAAGGAGCGCTTTACCTCTGAACCCATTCTGGCGCACCCAGATTGCTCCAGGCCATTCACCTTACAGGTAGATGCCTCTGACAAGGCGATGGGAGGCGCACTCCTTCAGAGGGATGATCAGGGGAGACTTAGACCCTGCGCATATTTTTCTAAGAAGTTCTCTGGCCCTGAACTCAACTGGCCTATTGGGGAAAAGGAGGCCATGGCGATTAAACATGCACTCACGGTTTGGCGACAGTTCCTGGAGGGGGCTCCCGAGCCCTTTGTGGTCTGTACAGATCACCGTAACCTCGAATCGATTTTGGGTCAGCGGAAGCTGTCAGCCAAACAAGTGCATTGGTCTATCTTCTTCTCTAAGTTTAATTTTATCATCAAACACATGCCTGGGAAAGAAAACTGCTTAGCAGACGGACTGTCTCGCATGCCGCAATATGAGTGTCAGGTTGAGCGGCCGGTGGGTTCTCTTTTCACACGGGAACACCTGGGTTTGACTCCAGAGGGGAATAGTGCAGGAGTTCTGACCAGAGCGCAAAGCCGCGCGGCGGCACAGGACTCGAGTTCGAGTTCCCCTCGTGAAGTGGTCGCTCCCACCTCCTCATCCCCAGCAGTCCCCGGAGAACTCTCAACCACTACCGCTGGGGAGGGGGGGGAATCTCCCAAATAGAGCGAAGGGACCAGGCTGAAGAGCCGGTACCCACCCCCTTGCCGGGGTCGGATGCTGCCATTCCCCGCCTCTGGGCAGTTCCAGAAAGCCTCCCAGAGGTAGTGAAGACGAGGTGGGGGGAGGCTCTTCAGCGAGAGCGGGAGGAAGAATCTATTCCATCCCAGGTGACGGACAAAAACGATACCTGTAAGAACAAACATTACGTGCCCAGGGAGCTGAGGCGGGAAATATTGGAACGGAGCCACAGTTCACCTATAGGGGGACATTTTGGGTTTGCTAAATCCTTGCACCTAATAAGAAGACAGTTTTGGTGGCCTGGGATGCGCCAAGACATCGAGGTCTTTATCAAATCCTGCCCTGTGAGCGCAACTAGTAAACGTTTGATGGGAAAGCCCCCGGGATTACTAAAGCCTCTAGAAACTCCCGAGGCACCCTGGCAAGTGATTGGGATGGACTTCATAACAGATCTCCCGTCCAGTCAGGGGAAGACTGTCCTGTGGGTAATCACGGATCTTTTCTCTAAACAAGTTCATCTCGTGCCGTGCGAAGGGATGCCATCTGCACACAAACTGGCCCGTTTATTCATACATACCATATTTAAACTACACGGATTTCCGAAGAAGATAATTTCGGACCGAGCCTCGATGTTTGTGTCTAAGTTCTGGAAAGCGTTCGTAGGACTTGTAGGTGTGCAGTTGGGTGTGTCATCTGCCTATCACCCCCAAACGGATGGGCAGACCGAAAGGGTCAATGCGGTGATAGAATGTTATTTGCGTTGCTTTGTTAATTATCACCAAGACAATTGGGTTGACCTGCTGCCACTGGCAGAATATGCCTACAATAACTCGGTACACTCTGCAACCGGGATGAGCCCATTCAAAGCGGTTTATGGGATGGATTTTGGACCATTAGGGGCTGTATCTACCCCACCAGAAGGCGATCCCCCCGAGGTGTCTAAATGGGCTCACACAGTGAGGAACACTTGGCCCTGGCTTGTAAAAAACCTGGAGCAGGCTAAAGACAGGTACAAAATACAAGCAGACAAACACAGAGCACCTCAGTGGGACTTGAGGGTCGGAGAGAAGGTGTATCTTTCCACTAAGAATCTCAGGTCTTTACGCCCGTGTAAAAAATTGGGCCAACGGTTTGTGGGCCCATTTCCTATCTCCCGAGTTATCAATGAGGTTACGGTGGAGTTGGAGCTACCCAACTCCTTACAAGGGGTACACCCAGTGTTTCACGTGAGTCTGCTAAAACCCTTTCTACAAGCACCAGAATGGCACCCCGAACCCGAAGCGGCAACTCCCATCATGGTGCAGGGCGAACAGCACTTTGAAATTTCCAGGGTGCTTGATTCTCGGAGGCGCAGGGGACGACTGGAATATCTTGTGCGTTGGAAACATTTACATTCCAGTCACGATGAGTGGGTGTCCGCTGTTCACGTACAGGCTCCAACCCTTGTAGCGGATTTCCATCGCCATTACCCTGACAAACCAGGAAATCTGGGGGGGGGGCCTTTGGGGAGGCGGAGTGTCAGCGAGGGCATGCAAACGGACCCTGGATAGCGAGATGACTTTCGTTTCACCCCTCCTTCCCGTGGGAAAGAGAAAGGAGGAAAGAGGCAACAGCCAAAAGGCTCGAGAGATCTCCATTTCAAAGTGACTTCCTGATTGTAATCCTGCTCTGATCTTAAGGTGTGAATTCTCTCTCTCTTGGTGTTGGGGAACCTCTGATGTTTTGCATTTCAAAGCTTTTACTTGTAGTCATTCTAACCTGTGTATTCTATAAGAATGCCTTCCAAATGATTTTGCGCCATTGTAACGTTGTGTTTCATAGATTACTGTACCCTTCCTTTCAAATAAATTCTACTTTAACTCTCTGCTAACGTCTGGAGTAAAGTTGATGATTCCTGAGAGGCAACGGAGTCCTAGAATCTGACAGGAACCCAGTAAGCTTTTGTGGAAGAGTGAGGATTTGAATCCTAATCTCCCAGTACTAAGCACTAAGTGGTACCAGCGTGGTGTGGTGCCAGCATGGTGTAGTTTTTAAGAGCAGTGGTTTGGAGCTGTGGACTCTAATCTGGAGAACCGGGTTTGATTCCCCCACTCCTCCATATGAGCAGCAAATGCTAATCTGGTGAACCGAGTTGGTTCCCCCACTCCTAAACATGAAGTCAGCTGGGTGACCTTGGGCTAGCCACAGCTCTCTTAGAGCTCTCTCAGCCCCACCTACCTCACAGGGTGTCTGTTGTGGGGAGGGGAAAGGAAGGTGATTGCAAGCTGGTTTGATTCTTCCTTAAGTGGTAGAGAAAATCAACGTATAAAAATCAACTACTACTACTCCTCTTCTTCTAAGTCAACCCTTTACAAAAGCTAATCAACCCTACACACATACACACACACATATAAGTTCCTCCCCCTGAAAAAATAAAAACGCTCAGACAGAAGCTGTGACGTTGTCCCCTTTCATGTTAACATGGCTGCGCATTGCCAACATTTGGCTGAAATCATTTCATGAAATGCTGCAAGGTGAATTATCTGCAAGGTTTTGGACGCTGAAAGTCATTAGCAATCTCATCCACAGAAAGGTGTAGTTTCTTCTCTAAGGAAGCATTGTCTGTGCAACCGTATAAGACAAAAAGCGCAAGAATTACGGTAGCTTTTGTGACAGGTAATGGGAAAGGAACTAATGTCTGGCCTGTGCAGGAGAACAATACAAGGAAAACAGGAATGAAAAACTACTTTATAAATATAAATCAGTATGCCCAATCCCCTCCCCATCCCCCGGCACACACAGGCTCGGATCCAGCAGTGCACATGAGGAAGCAAACAGACTTAGCACAGTTCTGCTTGCTTATAAGCTTGTGCAATACCTAGTGCTATGTGTTATATTGCCCAGAAACTGGTTGCACACGGTTTTGTGCAAGTGGAAACATGAGTAGGGATACAATATTTGACTCGGCACAAGTGGCTACCACAGTCTTTGTCTTGCATTTCCATTTGTGCAAGAGCTCTAGGCAAGAGGCAATGCTGTCTGGATCCCACCCACAATGTCCAATGCACTGGGGGGTTTAGAGAATGCCTTCACCAACATAAGCTTCCTGAGTATTAAGATCTCCTAGTGGGGACCAGATCTGAGAACACTCCCTGTCTAAAGTAAGGGGTCAGACCATGGACACTGATGCCATTAGGAGAGGGGCCATGGCTCAGTAGTAGAGCATCTGCTTGGCATGCAGAAGGTCCCAGGTTCGATCCCTGGCATCTCCAGTTAAAGGGACTAGGCAAGTAGGCGATGCGAAAGACCTCTGCCTGAGACCCTGGAGAGCCGCTGCCGGTCTGAGTAGACAGTACTGACTTTGATGGACCAAGGGTCTGATTCAGTATAAGGCAGCTTCATGTGTTCATTTGAGAGATTAAATCAGCCATTTAAAAATGCTGAGAGAGTGTGACAGGTCCAGGCAATCTTGTTCACACACCCCCATGTGCCTTTTCAAGTGCTGAAACAGCCCCTACAACTGCTTTGGCACGTGGAGACATATGGGGGGGGGGAGATTGCCTGGTCCCACCATGCCGCGGGCCCAACTAAGTCCTTGCTGCATTTTTTTTAATCAAAATTTTTATTATTTTCTTCATTTAATACAAAAAAAGAATAATAATTAAAAAAGAATATAATGACTTCCCCCTCATTCTCTTCCATCCAATAATTAATTGATTACACATTTTAATCCCTAAATTATTTAATTAATATATGGTTATCTTATCTTAACTATGGATAGTAATTTTAAAAATTAATACAATCAGACTACCAAATCTATAATAGAGATTAAATCAGAGAGTACCCTTTAAACGATCCCATTAAAAAATGCTTTTCACAATAAATTCTCCACGCCTCCCATTCCCCCAAAAATTGTGCATTATCAGTCTGATTTATCAAAACTGTAAGTTTCGCCATCTCTGTCAATTCCAACATCTTATTTATCCAATCATTTTTAGTCGGCAACTCGTCAGTCTTCCATTTAGCTGCATATATCACGCGTGCAGCCATGGTGGCATATATCAAAAAAGTTCGATGAGTAAAGACAGTATCTGGAATCATACTTAATAGCATCCTCTTCCATAAGAAAAGCTGATATGCAGCCATAACAGCCTGATAGTTTGCGATGCGAAAGCCTAAGGCATTAGCGGAGTAAGCTTTTCTACTAAGAGAATCAATTTTACGACTATCTTTGTCCACAGGTGCAGAATGACCACCCTGTCGCTGTTTAGAGTGAACTTCAGAAGCAATCAGCGACGATGGAGCAGGATGCGAGAAAAGAAATTCACAATCGGTAGGTTGGACTCTATACAGATTCTCCACTTTTCTTGCTGTGCAGGGGATGGACGACGGCTTTTCCCACAGCTTCTTTGCCATGTCCATAAAGTCACACAGGACGGGAAAGGCAATAGCTGATGGTGAATCGGAATACAGAGCTGATAGAATTTTTTCTTTAGGTTTTGGATTAGTTGGTTGGATAGAAATGTCCAAAGACTTAGCCATCCTAGACATCTGTTCTGCAAAAGATCTGTAATCGTCAGAAGGAGAAGACGAGGCTGAAGTACCCACAGCATCATCAGGGGAAAACTCTAGAGCAGCCTCTGACCCTAGCTCAGAGTAGTATGACTGTGAGCCATGCTCAGACTCAGTATCAGTTTCCTGAGTTGAAAACTGGGGTTCTCTAAGAGAACGAGAAGGAGGCTGGTTAACCGGCTGAGGAGGCAGGGCTGGCCCTGGCAGCGGTTGCTGTGGAGGAGGGTACCACGGATAGCCAGGGCAAGTAGGCCACTGCATCTGTGCAGGCTGAGGTGGCCAATGTGGTCCCCACCATTGCTGCAGCGGTAGGTATTGTTGCGCCGGCACTGAAGGCCCAGGCATTGCTGGATTCAACTGCGTTGGCATAGAGGTCTCCGGGGCAGTGGGCGGCTCAATGCAATCCACCAGCGAAAGATCTGGGAGGTCGAGCTCCGATTTCGACCTGAAACAGATGATCGGAGATGGAGTGCGCGGAGGGGGTGGGGTACACAATCTTTCACCCAACCATCGGATCCGATCCCTTCAGATCCGAGGGTTTTGGAACCGAGTGCTTTTTCGCCTTCTTGCCACCAGAGGTCTCAAGGTGTTCCAGCTTTTCCTTAGCTTTCTTATGCGTCGGTTCCGAGGTAGCCTTCTTCTCCTTAACCCCTGGAGATGCAGAGCGCTTTCTCTTCGAAACCGATGCCGGTTCCGACCGCCCGGAACCGACAGGCTCGGAACGGAGGGTATGTTCCTGCGCGACCGATTTTGACAAGGTCGGCAAATCGGAACACGATAAGGCTTTTTGATAAAGCACCGATTGTAGACATGCAGTTCTGTTCGAGCGGGCAGTCGGGGTAAATTGCAAGCATATCTTACAGGAGCCAACCTTGTGGGCCTTCCCCAAACAGATCACGCAGAGGGTATGATCATCCGTTTTAGATATCTTGCTGCCACATTGCGTGCACTTTTTGAAGAGTGCTGTGCGAATAGGCTGCGCCATAACCGCTACCGAACAAATTCACTTTTACTGTGTTTTTTTTTTTTTGTAGACTCACAGAAGCGAAGCTGAGAAGAACCTTTTCCAAAGGCGGCAGAAAAAGAACTGAGGGAAAGGGGGCGTCGCCCTCCAACGCCGCGCCGCTTGGGCGGGAAAGCTGGTGCATGCGTGGAGGCATCCTTCATCCTAATATCATAAAAGGAAATCATCACATCTCTTGGTTTAATTTTCTTCAATCTTGCAGGTAATGGTATTCTGTAGATTCTATTCACTGCATGATCCATCTCTTGTACATCAATTTCAGTTACATCTACCAAAGTCCTTATCAATGCATCACTTGTATCCCCCAAGTCTTCATGAAGGTTACGTATACGTAAATTGGATTCTCTAGTCTTCATGTCCATCATGGCCAGTTGATCTTTCACCGTGTCTTCCTGCACCAAAATTGCATCTATTTGTCTCTCATGGCTATCTACCTTCTTCTTGACATCTTTCTGATCTTCCATCACCTTCTTTAGTGAGCCATCCAATGTCTTCACATCTGTTTGAATTGCATTGACCTGGGTTTTCACTTCTTTATGGTCTTCTGTCACTGCATCCATTTTCTGAGTCATAGTCTGAGCTAAAGTATTCATCATAGTAGTCAATTGATCCATTTGTTTTCACCAATTGTGGGTAGTATATTAAATCATGCTAAACAAATTCGCTAGAAAGTTTTTCCAAAAACTTCAAGGAATAAGTAGAAATTAGATTTAAAAGTTTAAAGTACCAACGGGTTTTTTTAGACGCTCTAGGTCGGCAGGTAGCAGGAAGTAGGAAGTTAACCGGATCTAATGCAGCCGCAAACCGTCCGTCGTCCCCTTTTTGTAGTTTGTACCTTGTTAGATGATACACAGGGGCTCGCTTCCGGTCCTACGTGCTTCTGCCCTTCCCTTCTCCCGTCATCAACAGTCCTAGAGGTCTTTCGGAGCTCCAAAAGTAATTTCGAAGACGTAGCCGGCGGACCTTTCCCAACCTGGAAAAGGTATGTGAGCAAGGGGAAGGAGGGTTTTATTTCTCCTTTCCCCTCAAACGTCACGAGATCTTGTTGATACATAAAATGTCCATCAATAAGTCCTGTTGTTTTGTCTACCCACAGATCAACTTGATAGGGTCCTTGCCACTTTATCTGATAACTTATCTTGGCAGTTAGGTTTTTATTCGATGAGGGGGGAGAAGAGTGAAGTTCTCAGTTGTTTCTACCAGCCCGGTTAAGCTTTATACCCGGTAAAATCAAAAGCGTTCTCATTACTCACATAGACTTCGGAGAGTAAGGTACTTCTTATTTAAATAGTTCTTTAAGTGGTGATAGGTAATGGAGGTCCAGGCCAGTAGCCAAAGAAGCGCTCACAACGATGCTTTCTCCCCTCAACGCCTAGCGGGACAGCATCCACACCTCCGGAGGACTTAAAAAAGCTCCCTCGGAGAGTGCGGGAGTCACACTGCTTTCTTCGGGCTGCAGAGGAATTCCTGCATCCCAATCCACCATTTAGGATCGGGTTGGAGTGTTTAAAACACTCCAAAAGGAGCAGATCTTGGATTCCCTTTGGGAACTCTCCCAAGGGACGTGTGCCGGGACCAGCTCAGTTACCAGAAGTCTCCCTTGCTGCATTTTTTAATGGCCAAATGCGCACATATGAAGCTGTCTTATTCTGAATCAGATGCTTGGTCCATCTGACAGAAAACAATTCCTTTTTTAATTTCAATTGATCCGGGGGGGAGGTAATGTGTGTGACAATTTTATTTAAATTGTACTTTGTTTTTCTTTTTTTAAAAAGCTTATAATTTTAATAACGTTGCTGTCGAAGTATTCAAATGCTCTGGCTTTGATTGTTCACTTTGTTATCAGTTACCTTGTGGTTCTGTTGGGTAGGAAATAAACACATTTGACCAGCAACTCAATCCTATGCCGGGCAAACCACACATTGTGCAAGAGATCCATGACTAGCTTTGCTAGCCAGGGTGGTGTAGTGGTTAAGAGCGGTGGTTTGGAGCGGTGGACTCTAATCTGGAGAACCGGGTTTGGTTCCCCACTCCTCCACATGAGCGACGGACACTAATCTGGTGAATTGGATTTGTTCCCCCACTCCTACACACGAAGCCAGCTGGGTGACCTTGGGCTAGTCACAGCTCTCTCAACCCCAACTACCTCACAGGGTAGGTGCTGTGGGCAGGGGGAGGGAAGGTGATTGTACGCCAATTTGATTCTTCCTTAAGTGGTAGAGAAAGTCAGCATATAAAAAACAACTCTTCTTCTCCTCCTTCTCTTCTCTCGGAGAAATAATAGCAGCTGTACCAGCACAGAGCCTGAACTGGATCACACCCACAGTGCTGGGGAAGAAGGCATCAGCCTCAAAGTTTTCCTCATAGAAATCACCCCCTAGCCCCCAAGTAAAATTCCCTACCATGGCAAATAATTCTCTCCTCACAGAGCCATAGCCTCAATCCTGTTTAGCTGTCCCATCCTCCCCCCAAAAAGGAGACATCAAAGACTGCAGCAACTATCTGTCTATCACATTAATTTCTCTCATGAGTAAGTGATGCTCAAAATCTTACAACAAAGACTGTTACTATATATGGAACGAGAAATGCCTGATGTTCAAGCTGGATTCAGATAAGGAAGAGGCACTAGGGATCATATTGCAAATTTATGTTGGTTCCTTGAGTATGCGAGAGAATTTCAGAAGAAAATCCGCTTCTGCTTCATGGGTTACAGCAAAGCATTTGACTGTGTGGATCATGAAAAGCTATGGCTGGTTTTGTCTTTTCGGTCTGGAAAAGAAATAGCTAGTAGAGTCCATCACAGACAGTCTGCATAATAAGGCATTCTGAAACCACCAAAGCTCACTTTTGTGTGCACCAGATCAGATCTCAAAAAAACTTCAAACTTGTGAAATGCAGAGCCAGTACAAAGACTTTTTTAAAAGTTAATTGACTGGAGTGCATGAGAGGATGTCAGCAAATACTTACTGAAATACTTATCACTACTCTTGATTTAGAACTACTCAGTCCATCCATAAGAAAGAACACCACCAACATTAAATTACTTACAGTCGGGCACAGAAATTACTGAGGACACAATTTTTAATAAGTGACACGCTCCCACATTACAATACAGATATTCTGTCAAACTAGTTCTATCTTGATTATAAAGTTACATCTCAGGAAATCTTACATTCAGCATAGCAATGGAAGGGCAGAAAAGAAAGTCTAAAGTTAATGAGATCCCCAGGGGTTACCAATGTTAAGTAATTTTTCTTCTCCGCATCCCTCTTGAAATTTTTTCATCAGTGTTTTGCATTGCGCGGCAGTGTTTCAAGTCTGTACATCTAAGTGTGCTGCCTGCTGGGTAGTCTTGACCCATCGTTAATAGAAGTTGTAAGATGTCAGTGGTGTGTGTGTAAAAGTTTAAACCCCCCCCCCCATTTGCTAAGTGGTACCTGAATGGATGTGTAGAATCATGCGGTATTATTTGTGGAAGTCTGTACTCAAGCGGAAAGAGAAGCGGAAGTACCAGGTAAATTACGTCAAACAGCGTTAGGGGCTTCATAATCGGACTACAGGTACAATAAATAATTGCAGCCTATTAACAATGCAAATCTTAGGGGAGAGGGTGTGGCTCAGTGGTAGAGCATCTGCTTGGTGTGCAGAAAGTCCCAGGTTCAATCCCCGCCATCTCCAGTTAAAAGGTAGAAGGTGATGTGAAAGACCCCCACCTGAGGCTCTGGAGAGCTGCTGCCAGTCTGAGTTGACAATACTGACCTTGATGGACCAAAGGTCTAATTCAGTAAAAGGCAGCTTCACGTGTGATCCTACAGGTTAAAGCTCTTGGGGCTTTTTAAATGTAGGGGAAATAAGCCAGATAAGGGGGATGTGAGAATGAAGAGAGAAGTCTTCTTTCCTCATCATGATATTAATTACATTTCTGGCCTTTTGCTAAATGTAAGTTGTGAGAAATCTGTATTCAAACAAAAATGAAGGATCCCCCCCAAAGGAAGCGCTTCTGCACGAGTAGTTATCCTACAGAATTCACTACTGCTAGAAACGGTGACGGCAACTAGGTTAGATTGCTGTCAAAACGGATTACACAAATTCAGAGAGGACAGGTCTATCTACAGCCATGATTCACAATAGCTATAAGAGAGCTCCACATTCAGAGGGCGCAGACAACAGAAGACAGGATGCTGAAGATTGTCTTCAGGGGGACAGCTGCAGCCTTCATACTCTACCCAGGACGAATTATACTGGACTGGATTAACCTTTAGCCCGACAGAGCAAGGCTCTTCTTAGATCTTTATAAGACAAAAGTTGAGAGACAAATGCAAATCTGCAACAGCCCTAGAAAACATTATGCCTCTCCACCTCAAAATACACTGTGTCTCGTTTGTGTGATGGACTCGAGAAATGGCAACACTCAAGGGGGAAAAAATATACAGACATCTACCCATACGTTCATTTTGATTACTTTCTGCTGCCTCCAGATCTCTGCCTCTCCAGCCCCCTATTCGAAATCATAGAAACAAAAGTGCTACGTCTCTCCTGTCTCTCCACTCCGAGGATGGAGTCACTGGATTGAATTTGCTGCTGAAAAAAAGCCAACATTTCATGGCACTGCTTGATATCCCCCTCTCCCGGATTTACTATAACCACGAAGAGCTGCAGTGACTCACCCTGAGCAACGCAGACAGAATTCTGACTCAGACGGGGTTCGTGTATCTATACCCAGAATCGAGCGCACACAAATATGACCTGAAGTCAGGCAGACATTCACCTCTATCAGCAAGTACACATTACAGTTTTCTTACACCGGTGCTAAAAGAGTCAGAGGCAGATAACGACAGAGTACTGAGGATGGTGCAACGTGCCTGCTTCCTCCCATTTAGAATCTGGTGCAAAGCATTGTTCTTTTGGAAATATTGTGTTCAATTTTCATCTAAAATTGAAGTTACTAGTCCTGTTGATCTAATCAGAAAAGAGAGCACGGCTCTTACTAGCAAAGGAGCAGAGCGGGTTTGCCATGGGCAATATTACCAACGACAATAATAAATACCTTGGCAGCCTTCTGCCAAGAGAGCCAGCATGGTGTAGTGGTTAAGAGTGGTGGTTTGGAGCAGTGGACTCTGATCTGGAGAACCGGGTTTGATTCCCCACTCCTCCACATGAGCGGCGGGCGCTAATCTGGTGAACTGGGTTTGTTTCCCCCACTCCTACACATGAAGCCAGCTGGGTGATCTTGGGCTAATCACAGCTCTCTCAGCCTCACCTACCTCCCAGGGTGTCTGTTGTGGGGAGGGGAAGGGAAGGTGATTGAAAGCCGGTTTGATTCTCCCTTAAGTGGTAGAGAAAGCTGGCATATAAAAACCAACTCTTCTTCTCCTCCCCCTCTCTTGTATAGCTCCCTGAACTTATCCCTTGCCCCTGCAGCTCAGTTTTTGCCCCATGCTCTGCTGCCCACCGCAGTTGATAAATGCTCCAATATTAAAATCCAAAAACCAGAAACAAACCAAAGCATGCCACTTACATGGACAAGTCTTTCTATGTGTCACTATGGAAACTAAAATCTAAGGAGTACCCTCTGGATGATACAGTACCCTCCCCATATTACATCAAATCCTTCTGCCAAAGATGTACAGAGAGGCTTGCTCGGTGGCTGCCCGTGACTATGGAACGACCTCTGTCAAATCAGAGAGAACCACAAACACAAATGTAATAGTCACATTTGAATTGACAGTATTGTGTGAGGGTGTGCATGCATACGATTGAGTGTTCTTAAATTGTGCACTTTCTAATCTGTGCGTTTTTAAATGGTGAATTTGTAATCTGTACATCGTTTAACTTTGTTAATTGGACTGTTTTATGCCCTTGCAACTTAGCATTGCGGTGTTAGCTAAGAGTGTGAGGATAGATGAGGCAGATATGTTTAAAATAAACAAGCAAATAAATTTTAAAAAATTGGGGAGGAGCCACATTTGAAGATTAAGTTAATTCATGCCATCATATTCCCTATTACTATGTATGGGCGTGAAAACTTGACATTGAAGAAAGCTGATAGAAAGAAAGTAGAGTCCGCTGAAATGTGGTGCTGGAGGAGAATGTCACGGATACCGTGGATGGCCAAAAAAACAAATCAGTGGGTTATAAATCAAATCATGCCTGAACTGACCCTAGAAGCTAAAATGACTAGACTGAGGCTATCGTATTTTGGTCACATTATGAGAAGACGAGTCACTGGAAAAGACAGTCATGCCAGGAAAAGCTGAAGGCAGCAGGAAAGGAGGAAGACCCAACAATAGATGGATTGACTCAATAAACGAAGCCACAGCCCTCAATTTGCAAGATCTGAGCAAGGCTGTCAAAGATAGGACCTTTTGGAGGACTTTGATTCATAGAGTTGCCATGAGTCGGAAGCGACTTGGCGGCACTTAACACACACACAAACATATTTGAAAACTAAGTCTGTTTTAAAACTACAGCTTGTATCAAGAATGGTAAGAGAGAACTATACACAAATTGTTTCTAAAGTCTGTAATATTAAGAATGTGCCATTGAGTTGCAACCAACTCATGGTGACCCCACCTATGGGGCTTTCCAGGCAAGAGATGAGCAGAGGTGGTTGGCCATTGCCTTCCTCTGCGTAACAACCCCAGCCTTTCTTGGTGGTCTCCCACTCAAGTACTGACTGTGGCCAACCCCCTGCTGAGCCTGGGATAAACTGGACTATTCGGGCTGGACTGCCTGCTCTGTCTGTAATAGCATATTTTCCATACAGGAGTCTCAGATACCCCGATACCTAAACTCATGTATTTTTTCTCCATCTCAAAAACCTAGGAGGTGGAAATAATAAACCAGTTTTAATTGATTGTAAGTGCTGTAATCAAGATATCGCATCCCCCACGCACACTAACCCGTCTGCTGAAGTCATCCGCAGTGACCCTGCACTCAGCTGGCAAGGAAGGGCAGGTCTCTTCCGCTGTTGCATCTTCCCCGACATATTAGCTTGCTATCGGTTTTGGCTTCTTCCAGATACCAGGGGAAATCGATGCCACGTTGGGCTTCAGATTATTTGTTCGTTTTGTTTTCCAGTGTGTGGCTTCTGGTTGCTCACTCAGTTTTACTGTTGTCGCTGTTTTGGGTGCTGGATTGTTTTATACTTTTAAGCTTGGCTTTATTTGTTACAGGAGCCCCGTGGCGCAGAGTGGTAAAGTTGCAGTACTGCGGTCCAAGCTCTGCTCGCGACCTGAGTTTGAGCCCAACGGGAGTCGTTTTCAGGTAGCCGGCTCGAGGTTGGCTCAGCCTTCCATCCTTCTGAGGTCGGTTAAGTGAGTACCCAGCTTGCTGGGGGTAAAGGGAAGATGACTGGGGAAGGCACTGGCAAACCACCCCGTAAACAAAGCCTGCCTAGTAAATGTCGGGATGTGATGTCACCCCATAGGTCAGGAATGACCCGGTGCTTGCACAGGAGACCTTTACTTTTACCTTTTTAAAATTTGTTACAGAATTTGTGCTCAAGCCAACTTGGTCATTAATATGATGGAAAGACAAGATGTAAAAGAGAAACATTTCAGGAGGATAAGGGGTATTTAGAGTTCCTCTAACACAGAGGCGCCCAAACTGTGCTCTGTGGAGCACCTGGTGCTCCGCGAAACATCTCCTAGTGCTCCATGAAGAGATTGGAAAGAAAAATACTACTGTCATTCGGTTTAGGATATAGATGCTAAATAAAAATTAGTGCTCCGTGACAAATTCCTCTTTTGAAAAGTGCTCCGTGACTCCAAAAGTTTGGGAAACTCTGCTCTGACAGGCTGGACTGTTCTTCTCCTGTCATTTCAACTGGCCTGATTTTCTTCAGTCGTTTCAACTGAGATCTCAGTGGCCCTAACTTCAACTGTATAATTAAATTCTTAAATTTAAAACAACAACAACAACACACACACTTGTGGTCTGGGGGTTAACAACATAAGGTAATTAAAAGTGCAGCTCCAAGCAGAGTTACACACTTCTAAGTCCATTGACTTCAATGGACTTAAAACGACAGTCCTCTGTCTAGGATTACATTGTGATCCTCTGACTGGAGGAAAACACATGGAATATGAAATGGCAGTGTTAGAAAAATGTTTTATATAGTTTCGTAGCTTTCGGGGGAGAACTATGAGGCTGAGAATGAGAGTATTAATGAAATTAAGTAAAATGGATGCACGATTGCATGTCCAATCGTGCTGGGTACTCTTTTTGTTATTGTGAAATCTGGTCTATCCAGAACTGGCAAGCGGGTGCTGGTGGGAGTCCTACTGTTTTACATACTTAGCTTAAGGGTTAATCCGGCATTGCTGTCACACATCACCTGGCATGCCATTTCCTCAGTTTTACAGACTCCCAAGTCAGCAGAACTTTTGAAGAAGATGATTGGAGGCTTTTGGGAGGAGACACGCGAAGATGCTCCACTTCTCATTTCACCAAGAAGCAATCTTGAAAAGACAGCATTAACGAGATCTGTCCAGACAGCTGGCAGTAAGACGTCTCAATCTGTTTTGCCTCGTCAACAACAGCTCATCCCTCTGAATTCCAGGCAGAGCTAATTAATCACAATCCCCCCCAGTATTGTGCAAAGACAACCAGCCTACACACAGCACACAATCGCTGTCAATTTTACTAGCAGATTCTCATCAATCGCCACAGTGGAGAGGTTGATTTTTGGGGCGCAGACCTGAATGCTGTTGCAGGACCACAGCCGAGAAAGTTACGCATCCCTGACTCATGCACCATTCCTGCTTCTTCTGTCAGGCAGAGATAAGTTCAGAGAAACAAAGAAATGCTCCTTCAGAATCTCTGGCACCCATTTAAGGCCCATTTCTAACACCACGTGCAGCACGCAATAGCCTAGTCCTCATGTTGTCCATTTGTAAATCTAAATAATCCCACATTTTACTTTGACCAAGAATCTAAACCTAGGATAGGTTTATACAGATATCAGTAGCCTTGATTATCTCATTATCTCATAAGATGATGGAATGCCCCCTCTTTAAACACCACCGAGATAAATGGATCACCCCCATATTGGCGAGAATTCCTGCCCCCATAAGACAAAATAGTCCTCTTTTTGCTGATGGATATCCAAATATAACACTGTGTGTGTGTGTCTGTGTAAAGTGCCGTCAAGTCGCAGCCGACTTATGGCGACCCCTTTTTGGGGTTTTCATGGCACGAGACTAACAGAGGTGGTTTGCCAGTGCCTTCCTATGCACAGCAACCCTGGTATTCCTTGGTGGTCTCCCATCCAAATACTAACCAAGGCTGACCCTGCTTAGCTTGTGAGATCTGACGAGATCAGACAGAGCCTTGGTTACTTACCGTGAAGGCTTCTTCTGCTCAGAGGGAAGAAGGTAGCCTGGGCCATCCAGGTCAGGGCAAATATAACACTAGCCGTGGCCAAATATCTCTCCATCATATTTTCCTCTAAGAAATAACTGCTCAGGACCTATAGGTCATAGGAGCAAAGAAGGAAAGGAAAGTAGCCTTGATTCTCAGTGGATAGGGCCAGCAAGAGCAGAAAGTGAGCTTAGCCCCTACCTCAAAGGAGACCCCTATCATCACCTCTTTTCTTTCCTCAGTATAAGTGTACAGTCAACAGAAAATTCCACCACTCTAGTGCAACCAAGAAATAGAGTTCAGGAAGGGGGTACATAAACAAGAGTAGTCTTGATTTTAAATGGCTGCCACAAGAAGAGAACAGGTCCAGCCCCCTCTCCATGCCAACGATATTCCTCTTTACTTTCTATCACATAAGGGAATGGTTTCCATTAGCTCCCATGGGGGGAGGGCTGTTGAGTTCCACTACCCCGTTGACCAGGATCCTGGAAGAAGGCGCAGTGTGTTTATGCGCAAAGTGCCTTCCTCCCAAGGGAAAAAACAAGAGCCACCGTGGTATAGTGGTTAAGAGCAGTGGTTTGGAGAGGGGGACTCTGATCTGGAGAACCTGGTTTGATTCCCCACTTGTCCACATGAGCGGCAGAGGCTAATCTGATGAACTAGATTTGTTTCCCCACTCCGACACACGAAGCCAGCTGGGTGACCTTGGGCCAGTCACAGCCTTCTCAGCCCCGTCTACCTTCCAGGGTGTCTGTTGTGGGGAGGGGAAGGAAAGGTGATTGTAAGCCAGTTTGATTCTGCCCTAAGTGGTAGAGAAAGTTGGCATATAAAAACCAACTCCTCCTACTCCTACTCCTCTTCTTCCCCCCTACCATGCCCATCACAACAATGGGCGCATCCCTAAACAGATATGGGGATTTGTGATAAGAAATATTTGCACCAATTAAGAATGCACAAATCGAAACAAGGAACACTACGAGTCTTTATCGGCCAGTGGCCCTCAAGGCTGCTTTATTTTAGAGCGGGAAATTAACTGTACGCCGGTTAGCAGGTAGAGCAATCTGTTTCTTTGCTACACGTATCCCAAAGGACCCGTACAATTCTATGCGAGGCCCGTCCAAATAAGCGCCCGCATCCCATCTAAAACAATTATCCGTGGACTTCAAGCGCCTTAGCTAGTTGTTAATGAGCAGAAGCTGCTAATTCCTCTGAGCCAAAGAGAGAGAGAGAGGCTTGTGCCTTCGGCATCAAAAAGGAAGGGGGCACATCCTCCAACTCCAAAGGCTTGTTTCCGAAAGCAGCAGAAGATGTGTTGTGACAAGAAGAGGAAGCAAGCAGATTGCCGCTCCAGACAAATCCCCCCCGCCCATCCCCCCAGTGAATAATATTCAGAGGGATTTGGTCCTTGGTGACAACAGGGTTGCCAGGGGACTGCATCTTTCTTCCACAAGGTTCCAAAGGCTGGAAATGCCCCAGAAGAAAAGCATCAAATCCAGGAGAGGTGATGAGAGATAAACCCCAAATCAGGATGATGGCTTCCTCTCAGACCTGTGATGGAGAACCACTTTAAATGTAATTACGCTGGAGGAAAAGCATGCTCTCCGTAATGTGTGAATAGCGGCATGAGGGTCGTTTGTCCAGGACTGCCCCACATATTGGGATGCTGCTATGTGTATCATCTTCCCAGTATACGAATGAGGGTGGTGGGAGGGATGGGGTGGCGCTGACACTACTACCATTTAATACAGTATCATACAGCACACATTATCTGAATCAAACATTTATCTCCATGGTAGGAGGTAAATACAGACACCTTTCCTGTCAATGATAATAAGAAACTCAGGTGTGATCTTACTGAATATTTCGTTCAGCTTTCTAACCACGGACAAGAATCTGTGACCCAACACAGACTTTCTTTAAAACCACCCAAATTAGGAGATTCTGAAACCTCTGTTAGCATCTTGCTCCATCATTTTATAAGCGATGAGTTGAAACATAAAAATTCCCCGTTCTATTTTTCCATAATTCAAGTGACTTTTCCCCACCATGTTTAATAGAAGTTGGGAAACAAAGGATGACTATCTAGTCTGGAAACAATGCAACACATCTCATTAAAAAGTCATCTTTTTTGTTGGCTAAAATGCAGGAGGTCTGTCCATCCCTGTCTGCACCGAAAAAGGGTATCCAAAACTAAACTCCACAAAAAGAACTTCCTAGTATTGAGCAATATTGTTCACTCCCAAATTTTGTCATGATGCTCCTGGTTATGCAACCAAGAACGGTGCTGACGTGACATTAAAAAAATGAAACCATTTTCCCCAGAAAAACTTACTGACACTGTATATTGCAATGATTCCCCTATGTGGCTCTCTCCAAGGAGTTTCCTGGCTGTAGGTTTGGCAGAAGAGTACATCCCTCGTAACTCATGAGTAAGTAGCATTCCTAGTTACATAGTATTCTTCCTAAACAAATGTTTGATACTTTGGGTAGCGTACAAAAGGAACTGTCCTGGAGAAAAAGTAAACATTACCCAACATTAAAAAAAATAATAATCAGGGCAGCTCACCTCATTTGGCTACTTTGAGTAAACAGAAGCAGTATAAAACATGGTAAATCAGCAACAAATAATGACATTTTCATTTATTCCTTGGTCGGGGCAGGGGGGGGGGTTACATCCAACTCATACCAGGCAGGGGCTGAGCTGCTGGCTTCTCTTATACAAATGACCCTCATGCAGCTATTTATTTGTTTGTTTGTTTGTTGCATTTATATCCCACCATCATTCCCGGCATTCCTCATTCTTTCAGACTCAGAGCTCAGGAATGGGCTGCGAGTGTGCAACATGACAACTCTGATTTCCAATCTATTTTCAGATTAAAATAAACCCCCTTTGTATTGGGGAAAGCATATGCTATGGATTAGACCTTAATGAAAATACAGTATTGAGAAAAAGGCTGAACATGCAGGGATGTTTCCCCCTCTTTCTTTTTGACCAGCAACAGAAGAGATCTTTGAAAATGACCTTTTTGCCTTTAAGGTTCTACCAAATGTCACCACAAAACGCTGGAAGACCTGTGAACGGATCTCTAGCTCTTTCTTAAAATTGCCAAACGCCAGCAGCTGTTCAGCAATATCCACTCTGGATCAAGACAACAGTACAGCAAAGAGCTCAACTCTTTCCCCTCCCCTTTAAAATGCCCTGGAGAACTGCCGCTTGTGGGGGGGGGGGGAATAAAGAAATCACCTGCATGCTTCCTCCAGCACAGCCAACAGTAAAGGGATAAGGGAGTGTTATGAGGTCGGGAAAATGGAATGCGCATCACAGTCCTGGTCTGAATCAGGGCCCCTTTGCTATTATTTAGCAATTTTTTAAAAAATGCATTGGAAAGCCATTCATGAATCATAGAGTGGGAAGGGACCACCAGGGTCATCTAGTCCAACCCCCTGCACAATGCAGGAAATTCACAATTATCTCCCCCCCACACCCCAAGTGACCCCTACTCCACACCCAGAAGATGGTCAAGATGCCCTCCCTCTCATGAACTGCCTAAGGTCATAGGATCAGCACTGCTGACAGATGGCCATCTAGCCTCTGCTTAAAAACCTCCAGGGAAGGAGGGCTTACCACCTCTCGAGGAAGCCTGTTCCACTGAGGAACCGCTCTAACTGTTAGAAAATTCTTCCTAATGTCTAGACGGAAAGTCTTTTGATTTAATTTCAACCCATTGGTTCTGGTCCGACCTTCTGGGGCAACAGAAAACAACTCGGCACCCTCCTCTATCTGGAAGCCCTTCAAGTACTTTAAGATGGTTATCATATCCCCTCTCAGTCTTCTCCTCTTCAGGATAAACATACCCAGCTGCTTCAACTTTTCCTCATAGGACTCTCCAGACCCCTCACCATCTCACCTAGCTAGACCTCAAGACAGGGAAACGGCATAAGATACCACAGTCAAGAACTTGCACAGGATGCATTATTAGGAACTAAAGGGATTACCTTGGATAAATTAAGTAAGTGGTAAAATATATACAGAAGAATGCTATGGAGCTAGTAAAAATTAGCAAAGTTGAATATCAATGCTGTTGATTATTGGGAGGGAGTCTGAGCTGACTAAGTATTTAGCTTGTAGCCCCCAACAAATTGTAAAGTAAAGAACAATCCTCACATTGAAAGCCAGTGTTACATGATTAGGTCTGATGCTTCTTAATCTGTTGGAAATTCATTTAAACAGCAAAGATATGCAGTAGAGAATTACCAAGTTTTGGGGGAATGCATTATTCTGACAGGAAAATTCAAATTACCCAGGGGGGAAATAACCATTCCTGCTTACTTTTAATTCTTTGCTATGCATCGCCTCTTAAAATGATTTAAATCTAGCAAAGTGTTTCTTTTTTCTGGGTAGAAAAGAAAACATTATATGCAGAATTTAAAACTAAAAATGGGAGCGGAGCTGGAGACATAGAGAAGTCTTACAGAGAGAAAGAGGTTTTAAAACCCTGAAGGTAAAGGTAAAGGTCCCCTGTGCAAGCACCGGGTCATTCCTGACCCATGGGGTGACGTCACATCCCGACGTTTCCAAGGCAGACTTTGTTTGCAGGGTGGTTTGCCAGTGCCTTCCCCAGTCATCTTCCCTTTACCCCCAGCAAGCCGACCTCGGAAGGATGGAAGGCTGAGTCAACCTTGAGCCGGCTACCTGAAACCGACTTCCGTCGGGATCGAACTCAGGTCGTGAGAGCAGAGCTTTTGACTGCAGTACTGCAGCTTAACACTCTGCGCCACGGGGCTCCTTTTAAAACCCTACTGAAGGTCTAAAGGTGCTTCACTGTTTATGGTGTCCCCCCCCTCCTCTTTTTTGCATGGTTGCTCACATTCATTATTGGATGGGAAGGGAATGACTTGAAAAAAATAAACAGTAATGCCCGCTGGTATAAACATTAGGGTGAGATAAATTCTCAGATCGGATCAAAACATGACATTTTGAAGGAAGAAAAAAAAGTTCCTCTCATTGCTTAATTTTCAGCTGTGCAGGTTGAAACAAACAAAATACCAAATTGTTGAACGGGACTGTGCGATCTCCCTCTCTCATCATACTAGAATGTGGGGACATCTGCTGAAGCTGGAGGGTGAGAGATTCAAAATAGATAAAAGGAAGTATTTCTTCACACAGTGCATAGTTAAATGGTGGAACTCCCTGCCCCAGGATGTGGTGATGGCTGCCAACTTGGAAGGCTTCAAGGGGGGAGTGGACATGTTCATGTAGGAGAGGGCTATTCATGGATATTAGTCATGATGCAGACCTATTCTCTCCAGGATCAGAGGAGCATGCCTATTCTGTTAAGTGCTGTGGAACGCAGGCAAGAGAATGCTGCTGCAGTTGTTTGTGGGCTTCCTAGAGGCACCTGGTTGGCCACTGTGTGAACAGGCTGCTGGACTTGATGGACTTTGGTCTGATTCAGAATGGCCTTTCTTATGTTCTCCTGCATGGTCAAGAGTAGCAAAGGCCCTTTTGATACTAACAGAATTGCTCAGCATCTGCGTTGCCCAGACCATTAAACAAGCCTGACCAGCCTGATCTCGTGAGATCTCAGAAGCTAAGCAGGGTCGACCGTGGCAAGTACTTGGATGGGAAAACTCCAAAGAATACCAGGGTCGTGATGCGGAGCCAGGCAATGGCAAACCACCTCTGAACATCTCTTGCCTTGAAAACTCCACCAGGGGTCATCATAAGTCAGATGTTTATTGGATCGGACTTGCAATAATGGGTTTAAATTGAGGGCAGAAAGGTACCGGCTAGATAGTAGGAAAAGGTTTTTTACAGTAAGAGTTGTTCGACAGTGGAATCAGCTACGTAGGCAGGTGGTGAGCTCCCCCTCCCTGGCAGAGGCTGGACAATCACTTGCCAGGGATGCTCTAGGCTGATCCTTCCAGCTTTATGAGTCTATGATTCTATGTGACTTGCCGGCAAAAAGAAAAAAGAAAAATAAATAATACCTGACCCACACAAGAACCAGGGATATTCCATTTATTCAAGACTATACAGCACATTGGCTTTCAGACCATATAAGAAAGAGTTAGACCCACACTAGCCTATTAGTCCAGGGAGGGTAACTTGAGTCACCTTCTTGTAGCTCCCTTTTTTTGGCCATGCCTGGTTGCCTTATACAGAGTCTGGCTGAGCCAGCATAGTGTAGCGGTTAAAGAGCAGCAGACTCTAATCTGGAGAACCGGGTTCGATTCCCCACTCCTCCACATGATGCCTACTGGGTGACCTTGGGCCAGACACAGTTCTCTCAGAACTCTCTCAGTCCCACCTACCTCACAAGGTGCCTGTTGTGGGGAGGAGAAGGGAGTGTGACCATAAGCTGCTTGAGTCTCAAAGGTAGAGAAAAGCGGGATATAAAAACCGACTCTTCTTCTTCTAAGTGCAGTAACATCTACTCCAATGAGCAGTGGTTCTTCAGAATCCCAGGCAGTGGTCTCTCTAAACCCTGATGAGACACTTTCAACTTGAACTGGCAAGGACTGATGCTAATGCCCACAAAACAGGTGCTCTATTGACCCCCCCCCCAATTCACATCATGTCATAAAATTAAGGATCTTGTCATGTTATAACTGGTTGGGCAAGTTTCCCCAGTATTTCACATGGGAACAACAAGGCTGTTGTGAGAACAAATAAAAAGAGATTTCAAAACACTTGAGGAGTACCACCCTGCTGGATCAAAACAGTGGTCCACTGAGTACAGTATCCGGTTTCACACAGTGGCCAACCAGTTGCTATGGAGAACCAACAAACAGGGCAGATAGACCAAGGCAAACTTTCCCCTGAAGTTTCATCTTAGCACTACTATCTTCTAATAAAAGTGGTAATGTCTCCACTTGATCTATATTTTGGAGCAAAGAAAAAATTAAAAGATTTCTAGCCTCAGTAAAATAGTTGCATTCAAAAGTCACGTGATACAGAGTATCTACACTACACAGAGTGTCTACATTATCTACACCACAGTCACATACTCTATCAGAGTAGGGTATCTTCAGATACCTCCCTTGCAAGAGTCTAGATGGTAAGGAATTTAGACGCGCCATCATAAAGATCCGTAGCTCAGTGGAAGAGCATCTGCTTGGCATGCAGAAGGTCCCAGGTTCAGTCCCTGGCATCTCCAGCTAAAGGGACTAGGCAAGTAGGTAATGTGAAAGACCCCTGCCTGAGACCCTGGAGAGCCGCTGCAGGTCTGAGTAGAGAATACTTACTTCGATGGACCAAGGGTCTGATTCAGTATAAGGCAGCTTCATGTGTTCAAAGGCACGCCTATACTGAGGAACAGTCAAATATGAACAGTAGTCAGGAAGTTGGCCAGATGGAAGGATACCAACAAATTGGGTAGAACAAACACATCATGCTCTACAGATTGTAATAATAACTAAATAAACGTTTCTTAATTGCGCTCATAGTTTCCTGTCTGGTGACTGATTTAAGGGAGTCCAAGGAAAGATTGAGGAACTGAAGCCGTTGCTCCACAACTTTATCCCAACAGATAAACAATCCTCCCTGGTCAATCCAAGGTAGCCCTCTTGGGTGTCGGACTGTATAATTTTAACTTTAAGAGAAAAAGCCTTCATCCAAGACTTAGCACTGGCATTCTGAGGTTTAATGTCTCCTATTGCGGAAGTTCTTGCTGTGGACCAGTGTGGCTATTTGAAACATCTCTCTACTTTGAAAATACCTGAATTTAGCCAATATAAAAGTAAATGACCCGGGAAAAGACTGCAGTCTAGGTAACGTTACTCAGTTTCACTCCCATTGACTCTGTACTTAGATATCAAATTAATCACCAACACTGTGGATTGGTTTGCCTATACATAACTTTTGGCCAGCTAATGATGATCCATTCCCTCACACTGTCCCTTAATGCAGAAGTTCTTTCAATGGATCAATGTGGCTATCTCTCTACTTTGAAAAATACCTGAATTTAGCCAATATAAAAGTAAATGACCTGAGAAAAGACTGCAAGTCTAGGTAACGATACTCAGTTTCACTCCCATTGACTCTGTACTTAGTTATCAAATTAATCACCAACACTGTGGATTGGTTAGCCTATACATAACTTTTGGTCAGTTAATGATGATCCATTCCTTCTCTCAGTCTTTTAAGGGACCTGTGTGTTCTCTTTTGGTGTTAGAGAGATATCTGATTGACCACCATTTATATTCACAACTGAGGCTATTGTTCTCACCCTCTTCTTCCCACAGGGCTGAGGGTGCCCAAAACCTTCTCTGCTCAGCACCTTCTAAGCCTGCAAGACTTTCCCATCAAGAAGAGACTTAAGATCAAGGCCTGAAACATCCCCCCACATCCCCTTTTATTTTTTAACAGACTGATGAAGAGTTTTGAGGAACTCCAACGCTTGCACACTGTTTTAAGTATTTTGGTTGGTCTTGATAAATGACATTCCACGGATTTTGTTCAAAGATCCAACAGGGTAACTTGAGGGACTGCCCTAGCAAGGTACCATAAGAAGAGCCCTTCTGGATTAGACCAGTGTTCACCTCTGCCTGAGACACTGGAGAGCCGCTGCCGGTCTGAGTAGACAATACTAACTTTGATGGACCAAGGGGCTGATTCAGTATAAGGCAGCTTCATGTGTAGAGGTCTTTCACATCACCTCCTTGCCTAGCCCCTTAAACTGGAGATGCCGGGGATTGAACCTGGGACCTTCTGAATGACAAGCAGATGCTCTGCCACTGAGCCACAGCCCCTTAATCTATTTAGTTCAATAGTTTTGAAGTTTGCCACAAATGGGTGTCCACAGTTGGTCATCCTGTCACACCCACACCTAGTGCAAACACAGGGAACTGGTCTGGCCATGAAGACTGGTATCCCCCAGTACATTTCTCACTTCTTGCCTGTATTGCTTATAATAACTCATCGTTATCAAGCTGAGAGCTTATTTATTGATGGCAACGAGGTAACTCCAGTAGGGACAGGGAAAACTAATGACATAATGGTCCCGAGGTGCATGACCTTGGGGAGGGGCTGTGGCTCAGTGTTAGAGCATCTGTTTGGCATGCCGAAGGTCTCAGGTTCAATCCCCGGCATCTCCAGTTGAAGGGACTAGGCAAGTAGGTGATGTGAAAGACCCCTGTCTGAGACCTTGGAGAGCTGCTGCCGGTCTGAGTAGACAATACTGACTTTGATGGACCAGCTATAGGGACTAGGCAAGTAGGTGATGTGAAAGACCCCTGCCTGAGACCCTGGAGAGCTGCTGCCAGTCTGAGTAGACAATACTGACTTTGACGGACCGAGGGTCTGATTCAGTATAAGGCAGCTTCATGTGTTCATGTGTTCATGACGAGTGGTATGGCCGGGGGTGGAAAACTCAACACAGTTGATTGGCATCACCTTGGCTAATGCAATGTCTAGTCTAGCTCTTGGATACAGAAGCCGAAAGGATAAAACGAGGAAAGTTCCAAGAACAAAAACATGGCAACATTTATTATTATAACCTATACAGGAATGGCCAGCTTTAGACACAATACAGGATCCTTGCTACAGCTACTGAATTATATAACAGCATGGAAGATCACAGTTCAGCATACAATGTGAACCTTCATTCACTGAGCTAGAACAGTATGGATGTTCAACAAAAGGCAGGGGCTCGCAGCAGAAGAGGGCAATAGGATTATGCTCCTCTAATGATCAGCTTCAAGAACCGGAGAAGAAACTTACATCCTCCGCCCCACCCCCACCCCATCAAGAATGCAAAAGTGATGCCTGATACATAACTTTCGGCCAGTTAATGATGTTCCCTGTTTATCCTTGACAGATGAAAGGGGGCAAAAAAAAATGATCTAAGATAAATGTCAACTCAGTTTGGAATCATCTGACAAATACCTAATTACTTTGGCACCTGGATGAGTCAAGGCAAGCAGGTTTGCTGCGAACGAAGCAATAAAAGACTCGGGTAAACAAACCCAAACGGGATGTTTCAAAAGCAATATTCAGCCTGGAACTGGGCATCTTCTAAAGAAAAGGGATCAGCAGGCTATTGTTTTCCAAGAATGATGAAAAACGACTTTGCTCGAGCTGCAAGTGTGGGGAGAGGAGGATTTCTTCTGCAAAATGTGCAAACCAATTCCAAGTAATGTGGGGCCTGATGCTGAGGCTGGATTCGGCATGCAAATGGAGAACAACTTTCGATCAATCACAGAAAAGAACTCTGAGGTGCTGTGACTGCAGGAGCTTGAGAAACGAATCACGGACCCCGATTCCCCCATCCGAGCTGGGAAAGGTATTTTGACATTTCCTTTTCTCGAGAGTACAGCGGTGCCGATTAAGGTTTTTTTCCCCATCCAATTACCTTTCCCTGCATTATATACAGGCACATCAGTTCCCACTGCTTCTAATTAACACAAGCTTGTTTCCTAATAATCTTTAGCTGACTACTTGCAAAAAAAATAACTGACGGCTAGATGTTGGTTTCAGGTAGCTGGCTCAAGGTTGACTCAGCCTTCCATCTGAGGTCGGTAAAATGAGTACCCAGCTTGCTGGGGGTAAAGGGAAGATGACTGGGGAAGGCAATGGCAAAACCACCCAGCAAACAAAGTCTGCCTAGGAAATGTCAGGAATGACCCGGGGCTTGAACAGGGGACCTTTACCTTTTTTTTTTTACAGTGGTGCCGATTAAGGTTTTTTCATCCAATTATCTTTCCCTGCATTATATACAGGCACATCAGTTCCCGTTGCTTCTAATTAACGCAAGCTTGTTTCCTAATAATCTTTAGCCGACTACTTGCAAAAAATAATAATCACTGACAGCTAGGTGCAATAGCATAGAAAGCGGGCAGGAGGGAGGGGGAGAGGGGGTTGGTGACAGACACCGGTTGGCTCAGGGGACTGCTAATGAGACACACAGCCCTCTTATCTAGGTCACCCTTGTGGTGTGGTGGAACCACACTTGGACCAGCGTTGCATAATGGAGCTACATTTCAATTTGCCTCCCAGCCTTTTGTCAAGGTTCAGAGCGTGTAAACAACATTCCCTTTCCGCGCTCACCTTCGCCGCAACTCCAACGAGGGCTCGTTGCCGAGGTTCTAAGATTGAGGGTGGAGAGCCAGAAACGGCCAGCCGGTCACAGACGCAAAATGAAATTTACGGAATCGGAAAGAACCGGAACGTATTTCGGAGCTGCGGCAGGCGTGCGCCCATTGGGGAATCCATGAGGATAGATGCAGTTCGCCCACCGCGGCCTGCAGCTTGCCAATAAACCATCTGTTCGGCCAAAAATTAGGTGGTTTATCATGCCCCTGTTGGTCTCCATAGGTGGGATGCGCTTGGCGTGCCGCAAATTTCCAAAGCTTTAACAAATGTTTCCACCAGGAGAAAAGCTTAAATAAAAAAAATTAAACTGCAGAGTTTCATACACCTTTTTAAATAGAAAGAATTTACACGCCTTTTTAAATAGAAAGAATTTACACGCCTTTTTAAATAGGAAGACTTTACACACCTCTTTAAATAGAAAGAACTTCCCCTAATGAAGAGTTCATCATAGCTCAAAACATGTTTTTTGTCTTTAGCAGAGCAAGTGGCAACCATACAGCAGAAGCACAAAAGTTATAATAGAGTAGCCAGAAGATGTGACCCCCATTCTATTTGGCAGACCTTGCCAGATGTGTTAGTGAAAATAAAATAGGCTGGTTACTGGTGAGTCTGTACTGGAATCCCTAATGGGGAACACACTGAGAGCCAGCACTGAAAGCCCATATTTCTCCCCAATGGGGACCTACAGCAGCTTACATCATTCTCCTCACATCCATCCTCTGAGGTAGCTTAGGCATAGAGAGTGTATGATTGGGCCAAGGTAACTCAGCCAGATGTCATGGCAAAGTGAGGAATCACAGAGTGGGAAGGGATCACCGGGGTCATCTAGTCCAACCCCCTGCACAATGCAGGAAATTCACAACTACCTCCCCCACCCCACCCCCAGTGACCCCTACTCCATGCCCAGAAGATGGCCAATATGCCCTCCCTCTCATCATCTGTCTAAGGTAATAGAATCAGCATTGCTGACAGATGGCCTTCTAGCCTCTTCTTTAAAACCTCCAGGGAAGGAGAGCTTACCACCTCCTGAGGAAGCCTGTTCCTCTGAGGAACTGCTCTAACTGTTAGAAAATTCTTCCTAATGTCTAGACGGAAACTCTTTTGATTTAATTTCAACCCGTTGGTTCTGGTCCGACCTTCTGGAGCAACAGGATTTGAATCTGGGTCTTTCAGACCCTAGTTTGACACTCTAACCACTAGACCACACTGGCTAGAGATCTCTCAGTTCTGCAAGGCAGGTCACAGCAGGTTCATCTAGCCTCATGGCAACAGACACCTGATAGCATTGAGAGCATTCTTTTCCCTAAAAGAGTTAGGTACAGTGAATGAATTCCAGTGTTTTTAGCAAAGGGTGTATCAGCGTGCTTGGGCTGCCACAAAGGATATCTTTGTCTGCTTTATAAATCAATTACAGCTCTCCTGGTTAGTTGTGCACTTAAAAAAAAAAAAAGCAAAATTGCAAATTACTGTTAATAGAGATATAAAAATCACAGGTGATAAATGCTGCCTCAGAAGCAGCACTCCTTCACAAAAGGAAAGAGTGCTTTTCCCCAAATGGTGCCTACAGGGAAATGTGCATGCATAAGAGGAAAACTCTCAGAACCGTTGTTTTTTGCTCAAATGCAAATGTATGCAGATTTAATCAAGAGATTACCATACAATTAATTGACTGCCGCTTTTTAAAATAAGATGACAGCTCTAATGACATCCCATCGTGGAAACACAAGCACGGAACATTTTGGGAAGCTCTTCCGCCTTCTAGACAAGGACACAGCTTCGTCCTAGACACTCCGTGGTTTTCCAAGAACATTTTATCCTACTATCTTTAGGTCAGCGAAGCACACGCTCTGCTGCACAAGGCGTAGAAGGGGGGGGGGAACCAAGGAAGGTTGACTGCAGATCTCAAAAAAGCTCACATCTTTAGACTCTGCACGTTAACATCCTTGCCATCAAAGTCCTGCGGATGTGCCAGTTGTCAGGCTCAGCACAAGAGAAGCATGCAGGGGACTCACAATTTTAAGAGGCGGTGACAAGCTGCAACAACAACTTGTTGGGGAGTATAAGGCAGCTTCATGTGTTGGGGAGGGGCTGTAGCTCAGCAGTAGAGCACCTGCTTGGCATGCAGAAGGTCCCTGGTTCAATCCCCGGCATCTCCAGTTAAAGGAACCAGGCAAGTAGGTGATATGAAAGACCTCAGCCTGAGACCCTGCAGAGAGACACTGCCAGTCTGAGTAGACAATACTGACTTGGATGGACCAAGGGTCTGATTCAGTATAAGGCAGCTTCATGTGCTCATGTGTTCAACAACAACCTTGATGATGCTGGGAGTGCTCCTGATAACATCAATTTTAAACAAATGCAGTCTGTAAAGCTGGATGCGTGAGGGGCGGGAGAACCAAACTACTCACTAAGTACTTCTTTAACATAGCCTAGCAATATATAACCTAGAACAGCAATTCCCAACCTTTTTGAGTCATGGAGCACTTTTCAGGAGAGAAATTCATCATGGAGCACTAATTTTCACCTAGAACCTAAACTGAATGACAGTAGTATCTTTCTTTCCAATCTCTTCACAGAGCACTAGGAGATGTTTCGTGGAGTCCCAAGTGCTCAGTGGAGCACAGATTGGGAACCGCTGACCTAGAAGGTGCATCATTATAGATTCTGAAAATCAGAGAATATAGTCAAGACTACTCAGGTCCTATACTCTAACCTCCTGCCCCTCCACCGCCACCAGAATACAAAATGAGGCATCAAGAAAAGCTGTACTTTGTGCAATGAATAAAGTTATGCAGATTAAGCAAATTCACATGCAGGCTTTAATTCTGTATAATGTATCCTGACCCTGATAGCCTTTCTCTTGCTTTTGTAGAGTTCAACAGGCTTCCAAGAGTATTGTTGTAATAAGTGATGAAAACTTGTTTTTTCAGAAGCAAACACATGCACACACACATACCAGGAAATCTCAAGTTATCATTGATTCACAGGGTCGCCATGAGTCAGAAGCGACTTGACGGCACTTAACATACACACCTGGAGTAGATTTTATTGTACTAGGCCAAAGAGCATTACAAAACCAGGCCAGGTAAAACATGAATTACAGAAAATGAAAAATGAAAATGATCAGGAAGACTGGTAACCTATCAAACAAGATTCATCCTACCCAAACAAATACAAGTTCAATTGTTAAAATATCCCATGTTCTATAAAACAAAAAATGTTGGTTAAGAACTTTGAATTTCAGACACAACTTCTGCATGAATTTTCTTGGTAGCCAAAGCATATACAGCTACCATGTGGGTAACATATGGGTCTGCGTCTGCAAGAAGTAATGTTATTTTCTCCACAAGTTTGCATAAAGACAAATTTGCTAAAACAGCCGCAAGAAATGTATGACTCTGTTCCAAACATAAGAGGACAAAGCAGCACATACTGAGCAGAACATCCTCAGCCTCTGACACACTACAAATATATGTGCGCTAGGTGACCTGTTTTCATAAGAACATAAGAAAAGCCCTGCTGGATCAGACCGAGGCCCATCAAGTCCAGCAGTCTGTTCACACAGTGGCCAACCAGGGGCCTCTAGGAAGCCCCCAAACAAGACGACTGCAGCAGCACCATTCTGCCTGTGTTCCACAGCACCTAAGATAATAGGCATGCTCCTCTGATCCTGGAGAGAATAGGTCTGCATCATGACTAGCATCCATTTTTACTAGTATCCATGAATAGCCCTCTCTTCCATGAACATGTCCACTCCCCTCTTAAAGCCTTCCAAGTTGGCAGCCATCACCACATCCTGGTGGGATGATGAGAGTACTGTCCTGTTTACATGGGTTCTGCACTCAAGGGAAAAAAAGGTAGAGAAAATCAGCATATAAAAACCAACTCTTCTTTTTCTTCTTACGAATATAAAAGATACCCTGCCGTGCCAGACCAGTGGTCATTCTAGTCCCACATCCTGTTTTGCACAGTTGCTCTGGAGGGCCAACAAACAAGACATGGAGGTCAAGGTCTTCCACTGATGTTGCTCCCTGTCATTTATGTACAGAGGCTTACTGACCTCTGAACATGGAGGTTCCCTTTAACGAATCAATCCTATGCCCTTTTTAAAGCCATCTTCAGGCAACTGTGGTCCCAAATCATACAGAACTGCAGTCCCAAAGCAAAGTTCAGTTTTTGCTGGTTGTCGGCAGCCCAGGAAGAGGTAATGGAGTGGCAAACCCACATGGCCACTGGCCTGGTCCTTCTCGAATTGAGCCGTTCACATCTGCCGGTCTAAATTGAGCCACCATGCTGTGGTTGTGGGCTGGGTTCTGCACTCATTTCCTACAACCGCTTTTGAGCCCAATGGAGAACACAAAAGAAAAGCCCTGCTGGATCAGACCAAGGCCCATCAAATCCAGCATTCTGTTCACACAGCGGCCAACCAGGTGCTTCTAGGAAGCCCACAAACAAGACCACTACAGCAGCATTATCCCACCTGTGTTTCACAGCACCTAATATAACAGGCTCCCACTTAAGAACACCACCTTTGTATACCAGACTGCAAGAATGTGCAAAGAGATGTTTTCGCTGGCCCCCACGTAGAGCTGTTGAAAAAAAAACGGTATAGTTCGGCTTCGGCAAAATTCGGCCCGTTTTTATTCGGGCCGTGCCGAAGTCCGAACTCCCCCGCTTCGGATCCCTGGAAATTCGAAGGGGATCCGGAGTTCGGGGGGAAATTGGGCTCCCCGCACGCCTTCAGGGGGCTCCCAGCTGGGAGGGGCAGATCTGTTTAAAGGGCCCCCCACGCGCCTCCAGGGAAGCTCCCTGGAGGCGCGCGGGGGGAGGGGGAACAGATCTGTGCCTTCCAGCTGGAAGGCACAGATCTGTTTAAAGAGGCCAAATTCGCTGAATTTATTCAGGAACACCTCGAACTCGGCGAATTCGGCTCCCTGGTTTCCCCCCTTTTTGAGTTCGGTTCGTTCGAACCGAAAAACCGCCGAATTGCGGGAAATTCAGCTGTTTTTTGGTTCGGACCGAACCGAATCAACAGCCCTACCTCCACGCTCACTTTTCATGGAACTCCCTGGGGACTCAAGCCTATTCCTTAGAGGTACTGTAAAGGCTTGCAACGCCTTATGGTGCTAGGGTGAAGCCAGCAGGGAAGGGAGGGCAGCTTTTAATGGCATTTCAAATTCTGTTTTCGTGGAGGTTGTGTGCGTTAAGTGTCGTCAAGTTGCTTCAGACTCATGGTGACCCTATGAATCAATGTCCTCCAAAACGTCCTGTCTTTAACAGCCTTGCTCAGGTCTTGCAAACTAAGGGCCGTGGCTTCCTTTATAGAGTCAATCCATCTCTTGTTGGGTCTTCCTCTTTTCCTGCTGCCTTCCACTTTTCCTAGCATGATTGTCTTTTCCAGCAACTCTTGTCTTCTCATAATGCGACCAAAGTACAACAGCCTCAGTTTAGCCATTTTAGATTTGAGGGTCTGTTCAGGCTTGATTTGATCTACAACCCACTGATTTGGTGGGGTTTTTTTGGCAGTCCACGGTAACCATAACACTCTCCTCCAACACCACATTTTGTGGAGGTTACATTTGGTTAAACTGCTACCCCATTTCTATCCTTCGAGGCAGAACAGGCTCTGAGCTAAGCAAGCAAGGAAACACACAGATATGAGGAACAAACAACGTTTTTCGCTCTAACAGCACTACTAGGGTCATTTTCCTTCTGTGGGAAACTAGTCACGAGATTGATCTTGTCGACTGCCAAGCACAGCGCACTCAAAGAAACTTTCAGGGGTGGGGGAAATCTCGAGCATCTAAAAACTGCGCTGGATTACAGACTGTGACATATCAGACCTTACCTGATAAATTTTGTTGATGCCCCTTTAAAACAGAATTCAGCTCCTTTCCCCCCATAACGATATAAAATGCTGCCAGGATAAAGGGATTTAAAACGTTTTGTCAGAATAATAAGTAGATATGACAGACACAGGGAGCAGGCAGAATAATAAGTCTGTTGTATAATGGCAGTCATTGTGGTGACAGGTGCGCTTGAAATGCCTAGTCGGATAATAAATGTGCTTCTCTCTAGCACCTTTGAGGGAAGGGATAAAAAAAAAGAATCACAGTGCACTTTTCCAATAGTAATTTGCTTGGGCTACCACGCAGTGCTACTGACAGCGAGACAGTGGAAACGGACAGTTAAAAGCATCGAACTGAGTTGACCTTGGCAAAGGGGTAGGATGGGGTCAAGGAGAGATAACTGCAATTTGTAGGGGCCTTCTGTGACATCATGGAAGTATGCAGATGAGGTAAATTGCTAGAGCTAGCTCTAGGCATATGGATCAAAGTCTGCGTTCCCTCTCTTTCTCAGACCAAGGAAGATTTTGCAAGGCAAGGGTGGGCACAGCAAGGCAGGACTCCAGCAGGGATAAAGCAAAATACCCACACAACGGTAGAACTCATTTGACAGTCACAGCAGACAGCTTCCAAATGGGTCAGGCTTGACCGACCACCTTCCATGCTTTGGCCTGTGGCTTGCAAAAAGCTCCGTAGCTGGACTGTCTGCAATTTGCCTCTTTGTTCAGAGAGCTTGGTGATGATGTACAGGCCCAAGACTTGACATTCCTCAGGCTCCAGAGCGAAAGCCCAGGGCAGGTAAAGGTAGTCCCCTGTGCAAGCACCGGGTCATTACTGACCCATGGGGTGACATCACATCCCAACGATTACTAGGCAGACTATGTTTACGGGGTGGTTTGCCATTGCCTTCCCCAGTTATCTGCACTTTACCCCCAGCAAGCTGGGTCCTCACTTTACCGACCTCGGAAGGATGGATGGCTGAGTCAACCTCTAGCCGGCTACCTGAAATCAACTTCCGTCGGGATCGAACTCAGGTCATGAGCAGAGCTTTAGACTGCAGTATTGCAGCTTACCACTCTGCGCCTTGGGGCTCCTCCAGGGTAGGTACAAATCCCTAAGCTCTTTTACTTAAGACTCTCTTCATCCTCTACCTCCATTTTAGCTACCATTCTTACATTTCTCCCACAATCAGGGGTCTGGCCACCCTTTGGAGCCCGTTTGCTCATGCCCAGTACACTTCCAGCCTAGCAAATGGCGGGAGTGCAGTGATAGAAATCAGCAGACCCTGACTCAGCAGGCCAAGAGCCTGGCAAATCAACCTGCAAAGGTTCCTGTAATGCACCATCGATTCCACCCATCAGCTTTCTTGCAAAAGTCACCAAGGTGGCAAACGCTCGATGAACAAGCCATTAGAGGGTGTGACCCCTGAATAAGGAAAGCTGAATCATAAGTGAGCATTGTATGAACTGCTGGGGGGGAGATTGCACCTTTAAGGAACCTGACGATTTCACAGTCACACAAAACACAGTTGAAAACAGCCCCGGCGAGGTGTCCTCCCTCCTACGCCGAGGCAGCTGCAAACAAGTCCTTCCTAGAGGTGTTAAGATTGAGCAAAGGAAAGTACCATGACTGCCTGCACTAGCTACCCTTCCATGGCTCAGAATTTTGTAAAGCCACAGTATTGAGTAAGGTGTGTGTGATGAGAATGGGGAACAGTATGAACACATGAAGCTGCCTTCTACTGAGTCAGACCCTTTTCCATCAAAGACAGTATTGTCTACTTAGACCGGCAGCAGCTCTCCAGGGTCTCAGGCAGAGGTCTTTCCCATCACCTACATGCCTAGTCCCTTTAACTGGAGATGCCGGGGATTGAACCTGGGACCTTCTGCATGCCAAGCAGAGGCGCTACCACTGAGCCACAGCCCCTCCCCACATACCATGACTGCCTGTGCTACCCATCTGTGGCTCAGAATTTTTTAAAGCCACAGTATTGAGTAGGGTGTGTGTGATGAGAATGGGGAACAGTATCGCTCTAATTCAGTTAGTACTGTAGGGCCAAAAGTGACTCAGCAAGTGGATTGGCCAACTTCACCTTAAGTGCACATCTGGTGTGGTGGGCTGGCGGTGAAGAGCACTAAAAAGCAAAGGATGCACTCCAGCGCATCTGCTCTCTCCCAAATGGCTGCAAATTCTTCTGTTCCAAAAAGGCTTTCTCAAGAGCCCTCCAAAATGCAGTACAAGCCCCTCCTAAGTGCCATCAATAGCTTGAGCATGATAAACACATTAAAAAACCTCTCAAGCTCTTGTTCTGTTGCTGTCGTCATGTTCCTCTAGGAGTTTGGGCGAAACCCATCAGTGCATAAAAAAGAAGTTGCAAGATTCAGAAGTGGCACATACATCAGCCGTGTCTGCATGTGGACACCATCACATGTGAGGGAAGTGTCCCAGGGGGAAGGCAGGTCCCTTTTCTGCCAGGACACTCTTATGCTCCCCCTGCCCCTCCCCAATAGTATGCCCAGCTGTCAAGCACTGGTCTCCGGAAAGAGCAACATCGCTATTTGAAGCCTTTCAGATGGCATCTCATTTTAGTGCCTAACACTGCAGAGTCCAAGGGCTGACCATCTAAGCACTTAAATCAGAAGCTTGAACATCTGTGGTCGTTTCAAGCAAAAGTCTACAGGAAATTGAGCTGCTTTTAGATACAAACCAAAACCAAAAGCCACACAAATAAAGGGGGGAGGGAAAATAGTTGTCTAGGGTCCTGATGGGATGCGGAATGGTACAGCATAGCCTGATCTCATCAGCTCTTGAAAGCTAAGCTACTTGGAAGGGACACCTCCAAGGAAGACTTTGCAGAGGAAGGCAATGGCCAACCACCTCTGCTTAATCACTTGCCTTGAAAACCCCACCAGGAGTCACTGAAAGTTGGCTGCGACTTGATGGAACTTTACATGCACACAAGGTCCTGATCTTTTCTTTTCACCTTCCCTTATTTGTTAAACATCCTGCCTGATTAAGAGTTATAGAGAACTTGAAAGCCTTCATGCTGTTGTATGTCCTTTTGGTTGGTCCTAATAGAAGGTTATTATGTGGGTTTTTTACTTTAGGATCAACATGGCTACTTGCTTTAGATACAGGAGAAGTAATGGTCGTGCATTCCCATCCTCTATCCCACCCACCCCGACACCAGGCTGGTGTTTTGATTTGTTGAGAAGTTGAACAGCAGAGCATGTAATAACAAGGAGAAATAAAAGAGGGGAGGGGCTGTGGCTGAGTGGTAGGGCATCTGCTTGGCATGCAGAAGGTCCCAGGTTCGATCCCCAGCATCTTCAGTTAAAGGGACTAGGCAAGTAGGTGATGTGAAAGACCTCTGCCTGAGACCCTGGAGAACCGCTGCCGGTCTGAGTAGACAATACTGACTTTGATGGACCAAGGGTCTGATTCATGTGTTCATAAGGGCCACACCAATAACAGGAGATAAAAAAATAAGGCCAAGGCCAGTGGTATGAAATAGGTAAAAATACATTTTATTACTCAGAGCATCTAACCTATTCCTTCATACACAGATAGACCAGTGAGGAACAATCTCAGTTCCAACAGCAGTTACCTGTTCAGAAGTCACATAAGGCACCAGGGAGACAGGAGAGTTTCACATCCTCTGCTGGACCTACATCGTCCCTCTCAACTACTCATACGTACCATACACATACTCCACATCTGAACTGGGGAGACAGTCTTAATTCATAGAATCTTTCTCTGGGAAACAGGACGCTGGACTAAATGAGCCACTGGTTTGATCCAGCAATGCTCTACTATCTGGACAAGTGCATTCTGTGGCCAGCCACAGAGAAGACCCTATTTCTTGCTAATGTTGTCATGTCTCAGAATAACAGAATCTAGAATACAGCCCTTAGAGAGGACCTCAGGGGGCACATGGGCTCTCTTGGGTAGACCATGCTTTCTGAGGCATTTCAGTCCCAAGCCAAGTAGCACTTTGATATTCAAAACAGCATCTTGAACTAAGCATAGGAACACACTGCAATCAGTGTGTTCCTATGTGCAGCCAGACATAGCTCCAGGTAGATGTGTTCTCATCAGCCTACCCTGCCAAGATGCCGGTTGCAGAATTCCATATTAGCTGCAGCATCTGGACCATCGTGGTGTAGTGGTTAAGAGCGGTGGTTTGGAGCGGTGAATTCTGATCTGGTGAACCGGGTTGGTTTCCCCACTCCTCCACACATGACATCAGCTGGGTTACCTTGGGCTAGTCACAGCTCTCTCAGCCCCACCTCCCTCACAGGGTGTCTGTTGTGGGGAGGGGAAGGAAAGGTGATTCTAAGCTGGTAAGGCTGTCAATTCGGTTCGTCCCAAACCGAAAAACAGCTGAATTTTCCCCGATTCGGCGGTTTCTAGCTCAGATGGAACTGAATTAAAAAAAGGAAGAAAACAACGAGCCGAATTCGGTGAGTTCAGGGCAATCGCCTAATAAATTCAGCAAATTCAGGGACTCTGAATCAGCAGCATAACCATAAAGGCATTAAAAACACATTCGCGCCTTTCCACGGCTCTGGGGGGGCATGTTTGGAGGTAGAGGTCCCAAACTTTCAGTGTAGCTTCAGGGGACCCTTCTTGCAAGAACCGCCAAGCATTGTAAAGATTGGGTCAGGGGGTCCTGAGATATTGGGCCCGGAAGGGATCCCCCCCAAAATCGCCAATTGGAACAAAGGCATTAAAAACACATTCGAGCCTTTACGTGGCTCTGGGGGGGCATGTTTGGAGGTAGAGGTCCCAAAATGTCAGTGTAGCTTGAGGGGTCCCTTCCTTCAAGAACCCCCAAGTTTTGTGAAGATTGGGTCAGGGCCGCCCGAGATATGGGGCCCAGAAGGGGTTCCCCCCAAATCGGCCACAGGAATAAAAGCATTAAAAACACATTTGCACCTTTCCGCGGCTCCCTGGGGGCATTTTTGGAGGTAGAGGCTCCAAACCTTCAGCGTAGCTTGAGGTGACCCTTCTTGCAAGAACCCCCAAGTCTGGTGATGATTGGGGCCGGGGGTCTCGAGTTATGGGGCCCGGAAGGAGTCCCCCCACCCATCTGCCCATTACAGCCTTTAAAAACACATTCGAGTTGGGCCATACCCTTACCCCGGCCTGGGGGTCTGGTTGCCTCGGCAGCTGGGCCGTACCATTACCCTGGCCTGGGGGTCTGACTAAAAGGCAATTAATCCTGAGTTATGGGGTCCCCCCATCCACCCATTGGAATGAATGGGAGCAGGCAATCCTTAATGTGCATCTAGAGAGCGGCAAATCCAAGGCAAAACCTCCCGTGCCAGAGAGTAGGCATGTGTGAGTCTGCTAGAATCGTATTGGATTACTCCTGAGTCCTCCCAGTCCCTCCTCCTGATAGAAGAGAAGAAGACATCCACAGTAAGACCCATTTGGGGCTTTTCTCTATAATTCTCTATAATTTTTTTTCTGTGTATGTGTATGTGGGGGGGGGAGATTCTGTGTGTGTGTGTGTGTGAGGGGGGAAGCCAAAGGGGGGTGGGCTTGATTGCCTCTGTGTGGGACTGTGCTTTCTACTGTTTTCACTGGTTGCCAACTTCGTGTGGAGTTAACTGTGGGTCAGTGAATCTCTCTCTGGCTGGTTCCTATTGTTTCCAATGGGCTGTGCAGCCGCTCCTGTTGTTTCGAATGGGCTAGCCTGTCATTCGTTTTGAGAAAACATCCCCTGTAATGTATTTCAGTGGAGTCAATGCAAGTCAACCGACATTCCCCTCTCCCATTATCTTCAATGGGCTGGGCAGCCTCTCCCATTGCTTCCAATGGGCTGACTTGTCATTCATTTTAGTACATCCCTTTTAATGGCTTTATTCCAATAGGCAGATGGAGGGGACCCCTTCCGGGCCCCATAACTCGGGGGCCCCTGACCCAATCTTCACAAAACTTGGGGGTTCTTGCAAGAAGGGTCCCCTCAAGGTACACTGAGATTTTGGGACCTCTATCTCCAAACATGCCCCCCCCCCAATGTCTTTATTCCTGTGTGCAATTTTTGGGGGGACCCCTTCTGGGCCCCAAATCTCAGGACTCCCTGACCCAATCTTTACAATGCTTGGGGGTTCTTGCAAGAAGGGTCCCCTCAAGCTACACTGACATTTTGGGACCTCTACCTCCAAACATGCCCCCCCTGAGCCGCGGAAAGGTGCGAATGTGTTTTTAATGCCTTTATTCCTGTGGGCGATTTGGAGGGGACCCCTTCCGGGCCCCATATCTCGGGACCCCCTGACCCAAACTTTACAAAACTTGGGGGTTCTTGCAAGAAGGGTCCCCTCAAGCTACGCTGAAATTTTGGGATCTCTACCTCCAAACATGCCCCCCCAGAGCCACGGAAAGACGCAAATGTGTTTTTAATGCCTTTATTCCAATTGGCGATTTTGGGGGGGGACCCCTTCTGGGCCCCATATCTCGGGACCCCCTGACCCATTCTTTACAAAACTTGGGGGGTTTTGCAAGAAAGGTCCCCTCAAGCTACGCTGAAATTTGGGACCTCTACCTTCAAAAATGCTCCCCCGGAGCCGCGGAAAGGCGCGAATGTGTTTTTAATGGCTTTATTCGGCCGAATTTTCCCCCAAACTTGGAACTTGGTGCCGAATTCCACGGATCCGAATCGGGGGAGTTCAGACTTCAGCATTTCCCGAATCATAACGGGCCAAATTTTGCCAAATCTGAATTTTACCGATTTTTTTTTTCAACAGCCCTATAAGCTGGTATGATTCTTCCTTAAGTGGGAGAGGAAGTATTATTCTTCCTTAAGTGGGAGAGAAAGTCGGCATGTGAAAAACAACTCTTTTTCTTCTTCAAGGGCAGACTCACTTAGAATGCATTACAGTAGTAAATTGTGGAGGTTCCAAAAGCATAGAGAACTTGTTTGCAAAGGTCAGTTTGCTTAGGAGATTATACACAAATCACCTAAGTACAACCTTTTAAAAATGATGCTCTTCGGCGTCATTTCGTATTGTTTATGTAACAGCAGACACAAGAACATTTTCAAGCTGATCACGTCCTCCAGCAACGACACAAGCACACCATTGATAACTCGTAGCTCTCCCCTTTCCCAGAACATCCAACCATCCATATTGCAAGCTTTGCCTGGATTCACCTTCAGCTTGTTAAGCCTTCAAACCATCTGGTTCACAACGAAGACCATGGCTCCTGGCTGCTTAGTTAATGAAATGTAGAGCCAGGTATCATCACCATATAGGGTTGCCAACCTCCAGGTACTAGCTGGAGATCTCCTGCTATTACAACTGATCTTCAGCCAATAGAGATCAGTTCCCCTGGAGAAAATGGACACTTTGGCAATTGGACCCTGTGGCATTGAAGTCCTTCCCCTCCCCAAATCCCATCCTCCTCAGGTTCTGCCCCAATAATCTCCCGCCAGTGGCGAAGAGGGACCTGGCAACCCTATCACCATATCAACAATGCTTAGCCCCAGAGCTCTGGACCATCTTTCCTGGTGTCTTCTTATTAAACAACAAGTGGGGCAAAAGAGACATTCTCCCCAATAGCCATTTTTGTGATTGTCTTAATGACAGGAAACAAAGTCCATTCAGAGTTATAACAGTAACACCCATCAGATGCTCCAAATGGTGAAGCAAGAGGCCATGGTCTGCTATTCAAAACCATTGAAAGAGAATCAACAGGGAGAAGTCCCCCCTCTTCCTCCAGATACAGATCAATGAAACTGGTCAAGAAAAGTTGCATCGTTCAGGAAACCGAAGTTGCTCCGCCACCACACAGTCAGTAACTTCCCAGAATAAGAACATTCGAGATAGGACTCTTGCTCAAACTATAATGACACCCAGAGACTACGACTTTTGAGGATGGAAATCCCCCTACACTAAAAACTCTGTAAATGAGCTGAACTAGCAACCTATCCTAGAACTTGGATGGAAGATCACCAAGGAATACCAGGGTCATTATATAGAGGAAGGCAAAGGCATGGGAACATAAGAAAGGCCATGCTGGATTAGACCTAGGTCCATCAAGTCCAGCAGTCCAGTCACACAGTGGCCAACCAGATGCCTCTAGGAAGCCCACAAACAAGACGACTGCAGCAGCACCATCCTGCCTGTGTTCCACAGCACCTAATATAATAAGCACGCTCCTCCAATCCTGGAGAGAATAAGTGTGCATCATGACTAGCATCCATTTTTACTAGTATCTATGAATAGCCCTCTCCTCCATGAATATGTCCACTACCCTCTTAGCCTTCCAAGTTGGCAGCCATCACTACATCCTGGGGCAGGGAGTCCTACAATTTAACTATGCGTTGTTTGAAGAAAGACTTCCTTTTATCTGTTTTGAATCTCTCACCCTCCAGCTTCAGCACATAACCCCACGTTCTAGTATTATGAGAGAGGGAGAAAAGCTTCTCCCTGTCCACTCTCTGTCAGTCTCTTGCCTTCAAAACCCTACTGTGACTTGAGGGAACTTTGCGCAGCAACCTAACTGAACCAACCCAAAAATAGATGAGCCTAACTTGATGGGTAAGGCATAGATTGCTTATGAAGGTCTTCACAACTCCTGACAGCCATCAGCATCCCCGAGGAGCACCACGCTGAAGTGATTGAAGCAAACATAACAAGCAGCACCCCCTGAAACCCCCAACCTAAGTTCGGCCTGGGCAACAATGTCCAAACCAGCCTGGCTGAGCTGTTTTCTACCCTTCCAAGTTACTGCTGCCGTTTGCGAGATTTAGTCCAATCTAGAGACAACTGTCCAGTGCTAATCAGGTTGTTTATGTATGGGTATTTTCACTCACGTTCACCCCCACCACCCCTGTCTGCCTCGGTTGTTCCTTGGAGTTATGAATGAGTTTTCCTTCCATTAGAGATGACCTCGCTTCCAGCCCTCACAAATCCTGGACCTTCCTGTTCCTCTATTAACCCCATTCTTCTCTCTCCCCTGAGCTCAGCCCAGGTGAAATCCCCGTACATAAGGAAAAGAGTGAGACATACAAGCTTAGTTTCGCTCACAGTCAAATACAAAGCAGCATTTCAAGAAGCAGGGATCCAAATACTTCCAGCTTCCTGGGAGCTCTTTCTGAGCAGAAGAAAGGCTTTTTAAAACCAAGGCTTGGATTTCTCTCCCCACCCCCCGCTTCTTTTCAGATTGCTCCGCTTTTTGTTTCATGTTCTTGAAATGCTTTTTTATGCGGCAATTGGGTTTGGGGAGGGAGGGAACTTTTCTTTCACGACAGCCAATTACGAAGCAGCATTTCAAGGGGCAGGGATTCAAATTCTTCCTGATTTGAGCTTGGAGACTGCTGGTGCATAGACTCCCAACAGGAAAGTGTGAACCTCAGGTAAAACTCCCATACATAAACAACCTCAGAAGACTTGCTCAATCCAGTCTTTTTAAGTCAAGCCAAAAGTTGGTGACTTTGAGGTGGTGAGGTCATAAAGGAGGCCGCTCAGCAGACAGAAGAAGCAGACAGGGAACGAATGAAGGGGGGGGGGAGAGGGAGAGGGAGAGGGAGAGGGAGAGGGAGAGGGAGAGGGAGAGGGAGAGGGAGAGGGAGAGGGAGAGGGAGAGGGAGAGAGAGAGAGAGAGAGAGAGACGACATCCACTGTCTACGCAGCACAAGTATACAAGTTACTCAAAACACTGTAATCCACTAAAGAGAAAATTATACAAACCAGTAAGCTCACAAAGCAAAGCATTTAATATTGATTCCCATATTCAATATTTCATGAGAGCTACCCTCCCAGAAAACAACAGAGCTAGAGAGTGTCAGATCCAGACAAATGCTGCGGTTTTGGATACAGGGTGGGCAATTCAGATTTCTTTTTGGAAAGGAGCCCTTCTCTTCACCCCTCTTATACGGAGGTCCACAGAGACTCTGGGAGTGTACTGGCAGGGCTTCATCAGGACAAATTGCTTGGCCCCAGCATCCAAAGCAGTGGCTGAAATCCAAAGACCCAGGCAACCCATTTCTTGTGCCCAAAGGAGCACTGGGCTGGTGTTTCTCATGAGTAGGCACACCTCCTTCCCCAAACTGCTTTTGGAACTGAGGGCCAAACTAGAGGAGATGTTAGAAGATCTGTGAATGGGTCTCCCGACTGTTCCCCTATCGGCAAGTAGCAACAGAATTCAGAAAGCTCCCCTGGAAGAGCACTGAGCAGAGGTAACGATAAGGAATTTTTTTTTTCTCTGTCACTACTACTATCACAGTAGGGTACAGATGAGCTCTACTTTGTGATGTGTCTGATTTAGCTTGGTACCACTGGCATGGAGGATCTCAGTGGTAGAGCATCTGCTTGGCATGCAGAAGGTCCCAGGGTTCAATCCCCGGCATCTCCAGTTAAAGGGACTGGGCAAGTAGGTGATGTGAAAGACCTCCGCCTGAGACCCTGGAGAGCCGCTGCTGGTCAGAGTAGACAATACTGACTTTGATGGACCAAGGGTCTGCTTCAGTAGAAGGCAGCTTCATGTATGTATTCATGTAAGTATCCTTGAAGAAACTCCCCCAGCTCATGGTAGTGTTGCCATCTGCCTGCCTACTAATCCGCTCACGTGCTTGCTGATCCTTGTGGTAGAAAGAGTGTATGTAGAAGTTGTGTCTGAACCAAGAAATGATAGTGACGCTTCAGTAATTCCACCCACGTTTCTATGGATTCACAACGGAGGTTTGGGGGCTTCCTAGACTGTCACTCTAAAGTGACAGCACTTCTGGATAATCACGATAATCAGCAGGCCAAGCAGCCCTAGCTCAGGGGCAACATGGTGCCCACTGATGTATTTCTTGGCACCCACCTGCTTCTTCTACAAAGAGTCAATCGTGGTTTCTCCTTCACCTTACTGGAACAGGAGGTGCCTCAGAAGAGTCCCAGAGGCATCACCTTTGTGTCTGCAAGCAGCACCCATTCCAAAAGAGCTGCCTCCATCATAGAAGGGTGCTTTGCTTGGAGCCTCTTGACATTTTGTGAAACTTCCCAACATGTTATAATGGGACCCAGCCCACATGGCAGCCATTTTGTTGTTGTGCCCATTGCCTGTTATCAAATTCCAAAAGTTCCCACATCTTTAACAAGGTGGGGCTATGATAACAAGGGGGGGCTATGATAACATGCAGAATCCCTCTGCCTTTCAGAGGTATTCGTATAGGGCAACCTGTGAGGTGCTATCCTCCTCATGGAGCCAAAACTATGGAACTTCCTCCCCAGGGATAAGAACATAACATAGGCCATGCTGGATCAGACCAAGGCCCATCAAGTCCAGCAGTCTGTTCACACAGTGGCCAACCAGGTGCCTCTAGGAAGCCCACAAACAAGACAACTGCAGCAGCACCATCCTGCCTGTGTTCCAAAGCACATAATATAACAGGCATGCTCCTCTGATCCTCAGATATTAGTCTGTCCCCTTCTATCATGGTCTTCCACCACTGAGTGAAGACTTTTTTGTTTTGGAATTTCTGCAGTGGTCCCTTTTTCCTGCCTGTTATTTGCTGTCTTGTGTTTTATATTTGTATTTTTAACTCTGGTTTCAAATTGATTTTATGATGTGTTTCATCAGCTGCCTTAGTGGCCCTTAATGGACCGAAGGGTAAGATGTAAATGTTGTAAATGACATAAAATTAAAAATTTTTTGACTGAAACCAGTGCCCATTTCATTCCCAGGTTTCTCCTACACCCCCTCCTTGACCTCGGGACAAAGTTCTGTGCTACAACAGCTGAAAAGCAGCGAAGGAGTCATCCAACTGACGGCTACACAGTACAGCCAAATCTCTGCTCAGCCAGTCAAACAACTACTTCACAGTGACTGTGCATTGCATAATCTGTACTTCACCTCATTAGAGTGATAATTAATTGGCCCTATTTTAGGTTACATCTGTCAAAGAAAGCAGTCTAGATTAAAATCTGCAAAGGAGGCTAGACAGCCAGCCCATGCTGAAACTCAGCGGCTCTTTGTAAAAAACAAAACTAATTTCAGCGGGTTTTATATCTCTAACTCTTGCAACACCAAACAAACAAACAAACCCAACCTTGACATTACATGTGAATGTTCTTTTTTCTAAAATTCAGAAAGGAGAGAAACTATCCCAGCTTCTCCTGTCAAAAGACTTTGCCTCCTGCCCCCTTTTAAAAAGAAACGGAAGGTAAATTGAAACTCAGCTCACCAAACATATTACCGATGTGTCCATTCCTAGTGAGGGGCCGCAGTTCGTTTTTCCCCATTGCATATCGCTTGTAGTTATCCCAAGCAAACTTCATCATCTGTAAAAGACAGAGCGAGAAAGACAACTAGTCGTTAGCCAGACATCAAAACTACTGCATCAAAGCCTTTAATTAAAAGGAGAACAAAGTATCGGCCACTGGAGACAGGTTGAGCAGGGACCTAGATAAAAATCTCTGCTCAGGTTTGAAACCACAGGAGGGTAGATTCTAATCTGATTTTAGCTCCAAAACCACTTTTGTGTAGCAAGGTCCAAAGTAGTTACACATATTTGCAGCTCCAGAGGAAAAGCAAAGCAAAGGAAGGGCAATTCTTAGGAACGTATCTGTCTGCTGCATTAGATCTGGGCTGAACTTTCATTTCCCTTCCATTTGCAGGTACTAAACCCTAGGCACGGCCAGAGGTGTAAGCTGAAGGGCAAGAACCAAAGGGATCTTTGCCCTTGGCAGTCAGCCCTGGCTCACAGCTTGTATCCTTGAGTGAGCCAGTCCAGTGGATCTTGGACCGACCTAGAATGTAACTTGTGCACTCTTGTTTATTTAAATTGCATTTTTGTAAGTCCCTTTGGTGTATTGCTGGGGAGAAGAGAGAAGTAAAAAAATACCTAAAGGAACAGATATAAAAGATGCCAAAGCCCTGAGAGCCAGGAGAAGACTCACTGCGGAGGCTGGAGGAAGCTAGACGAAATCTTCAAAGAAAAACACTGCACAGGTTTAAGTAATGAAATAATCCAATGGTCCAGGCTGTAGCAAAGCTGCAGGCAAGGGCTCACATGATACCAAAACCACTCCTGCACTCAGAAAGGTAGCACACCAGGAAGGCAGCTAGGAGTCTTCTCCTTGATGCACTAGTTTACTATGTGCAAGGACTCTTTTGGAGGAGAGGCACGAAAGAGTACCGCGAGCTGAGCAGGCTAACTACTTCAGCAAGGATCTGACCACAATTTTTGCTTTCCTCTTAAGTCTTAACTAGACGCGCCCAGTGTGCCGCTGGAATAAAGCAGAGTTTAGAAGTGAGATCCTGCGTAGGTAGCCCAAAAGACTGGGCAAATGGGATGGGAGTGAGAACGTCCAGCACTAACAGTAATGAAAGCCATCCTTCAGGCGGGAACAACACACTGCCCAGCCAATTTGAATCTGCTGCCACTTCTTTGCGAAGAAGAGCTAGGACAGGGCAATCGGCAAGGGGAGCAGCAGCGGGAAATGGATGGAGGGCTTATCTCCTCCCCTGCCCACAAATTACTGTCCTGATGCTACTTTGCACAGGGAAAAGTGGACATATACGTCACATGTAGTTTCCCCATTTCTTCACACAACTCATAGTTAAACTGTGGAACTCTCTGCTCCAGGATGTGCTGATGGCTGCCAACTTGGAAGGCTTTAAGAGGGGGAGTGGACATGTTCATGGAAGAGAGGGGTATCCATGGCTACTAGTAAAAATGAATACTAGTCATGATGCATACCTATTATCTCCAGGATCAGAGGAGCAAGCCTACTATATTAGGTGCTTTGGAACACAGGCAGGATAATGCTGCTGCAATTTGTTTTGTGGGCTTCTGAGAGGCACCTGGCTGGCCACTATGTGAATAGACCGCTGGACCTTGGTGTGATCCAGCATGGCCTTTCTTATGTACTTATGCTCTTATGTCCTTCATTATTGTATGAAGACTTGGAAAGTGAAAGTTCTGAGTGTTTTTAAATAGAAAGCTAAGTGTATAGCTTGGCTTGTTTGCACAAGCCATTTGGGCAGAGGACTCTAGTACATGCTGTATTGATAATCCCACTCTGTCTCTTGCTGACTAACGGAACCCACTGAGGATCTCTTGCCTGCTCCCCCACCCTCAGTCCAGACGTCAGCATAGCGTGCAAGGCATTAAAAAGCCCTTGTTTTATGCAACTCTTTAATGTGAAATATAAACCCATTAGCTGAGACGCATATTCCATTTCTCTTCAGAATTCTCTTTCACACTGTCAGCCTTTGTATGTGACATGAAAAGCATGAGGCTCAAATGCATTTTACAAAAGAAGAAACATGTCTTTGCTTCCCAGTGAAACAAGAACGAGCTAATTCCAAGACACGAGCTGAAAGGGTCCAGAACTAAGGACAGGATTGTCAAAGCACACGCAAGCATCTCTGCCGCTCTCTCTCTCTCTCTCACACACACACATTCTGGATATAAAGCAGTGCTGAACATTAATCTTGAGCAGGTCACTGCCTCACTTTTTCGAAGAGGGGAAAAATGTGACATCAGCACTCCCGCCATTCAGCTGTTGTGCTGGGTGGACTACAATGAATTCTGAAAAATCTTTTCCATTGTAGCATTTTTAAGATCTGGTGCATACACAGACAGCTTTGTGTCTGGCCAAAAATAGGTACAGGTTTGTCCACATGCAAAAGTTAAATTCTTGCTTTCACTTTTTAAAAATTTCCAGTGCAAACATAGAGGAGGAGGAGGGGGGAGGGGGAGAACATAAGAAACGCCCTGCTGGATCAGACCAAGGCCCATCAAATCCAGCAGTTTGTTCACACAGTGGCCAACCAGGTGCCTCCAGGAAGCAACAAACAAGACGACTGCAGCAGCACCGTCCTGCCTGTGTTCCATAGCACCTAATACAATAGGCATGCTCCTCTGATACTAGAGAGAATAGAAGAAGAGTTGGTTTTTATATGCAGACTTTCTCCACCACTTAAGGAAGACTCAGACCAGCTTACAATCACCTTCCCTTCCCCTCCCCACAACAGACACCCTGAGAGGTAGGTGGGGCTGAGAGAGCTCTAAGAAAGGTGTGACTAGCCAAAGTCACCCAGCTGGCTTAATGTGGAGGAGTGGGGAAACCAACCGGGTTCACCAGATTAGCATCCGCCGCTCACACGGAGATTCTCCAGATTAAAGTCCACTGCTCCAAACCACTGCTCTTAACCACTACACCACGCTGAACACAGTTTGTTGCTGTGTATGTGCACTCCCCTTGTTCCTCCCTCCCTCTATGCATGGAGCCTCATTCCAAACTTCCTGTTTGGGTCAACCTCCAATTTGTCGTCATGTCCGAACACTGGCAAACTGGAGTGAAAATTGAGGGGGTAAACAGACTCCAACTTGCTGAGATTCCCATGTTTGGACGCCAGAGGACTGGAGTTTGGTCAAACCAGGGAGTCTAGAATCAAGGTCTACACACAAAGAAGGGGTAAACACAACAGCATAGCAACAAGCTGTGTTTGGGGCCAATCCCAGTTTCATTACAACTTGCTGAGATGTATGAATATAGCCATACAGAAGACAAATATCAGAGGTGCTTATGATAAAAACCTTAAGTTCCCTGGAAAAAATTAATATTCTGTCCCGAGTTTGACAGAGATAAGAAGCAATATTTTTTGTCACGCAAGTGGGATTTGTAAGAAGGAAATGAGTAGAAATGTAGTTTCCCCCGGCAACACATAAATGGTTCTCAGTCTAACAGGATGTTTGTAGAAGATTTTTGTACAGGGCGGCAACGGGCAACTTTTGATTAGGAAACCATTACTGTAGTAGGATTACCCATTATCTTAACTGACAATGATATTTTGTATTCATTGTTAAGAATGTCTCCTATTTTATCATGCTGTCTTTAAATTGGGGAACATTATTTCCCCATCTGAAAGTTCTCAGAAAATAGGGGGGGGGGCTCTCGCACATGTTAAGGGTTGCCATATTTTAATCATTTGCTTGCTGTCGCCCAACATTTAAATATCAGCTTTCTAAGGAATCTGATAAGAAAATCTACAGCATGAGTTTAAGAAGTTATTGGAGCATGTCAGCCACCAGCCCTCACAGAACTGGTTTTTCTCCTCACTTAATCTTGATACCGGTAACTAGTTATTCCATCGTGTGTGTAAAACCTCTTTTCAGCCAACAAATGGATTTGTTATCCCAATGGGTATCTGTTTTCCACCACTCACTAAATGGTGGTTTCCGGGATAACAAATTATAGCACTGCAGTGTGCCAGAATAGTGGAAGGGATTTACTGGTTTCCAAGTTCCATAAATTAAATGCAAGGCTAAAAGGATGACACATAAAACGAGGCATGGGGTAAACATGTATCAGTACAGAATGTCCTCTTTCTGGAAAGGTCCTTCTGGCGTTTTGGAGCTAAGAAAAAAGAAGGGTTGGTTTTTATACGCCGACTTTCTCTACCACTTAAGGAAGAATCAAACCGGCTTACAATCACCTTCCCTCCCCTCCCCACAACAGACACCCTGGGAGGTAGGTGGGGCTGAGAGAATGTGACTAGCCCACGGTCACCCAGCTGGGTTCATGTGTAGGAGTGGGGAAACAAATCCAGTTCACCAGATTAGCATCCGCCACTCATGTGAAAGAGTGGGGAATCACACCCAGTTCTCCAAATCAGACTCCACCGCTCCAAACCACCGCTCTTAACCACTACACCACACTGGTGACCAGTGGTTGGAGTTGAAAGTGTTTTGAAATAGAAATAGTGGTTCATGGTGTGTATCCTCACCCCACATTCCTCTCCGGGAAATGGGATACTGTATTGTTTCAACCCAAATAGCCCAGAGTAGCCTGAGCTCAGCAGAGCTTGGAAACTAAGCAGAGTCCAGCAAGGAAGACTCTGCTATGCAGAGGAAGGCAATGGCAAACCACTTCTGCTCATCTCTGGCCTTGAAAACCCCATGGCGAGTTGCGCCATAAGTTGGCTGAGACTTGAAAGCGCTTAATTATTATTAAGTATTGTTTCAACAACTTGTTCAGCCAAAAGAAATTCTGTGTGAATACCACAGGAAGCAAAGCCTCCCTCAAACCATATTCTTAAAGTGAACCCACGGAGCTGACTTATACCAAAGTCAGTCTGCTGGCCCATTGGGCTCAATATTGTCTGCTACAGTAATTCTCAGCATGGTGTCCCCTGACATGTTTCCGGGCACGCACTTCCTTCTTCCCCAATGCATCAAGCCAATCCTGGTTTTCCTGGAACAGAAGATGCTTCAGAGAAACCCAGGAGGCATCTTGCTCAGATCTGCAAGGAGCACCCCCTCAGAAAGAGATGCCCCCATCATAGGAGAACGTTTGGCTTGGAACCAAACATGATAAGACGTCTATAAAATTATGCATGGTATGGAGAGAGTGAACAGGGAGAAGCTTTTCTCCCTCACTCATAATACTCCAATCTGCTGAAGCTGGAGGGTGAGAGATTCAAAACTGATAAAAGGAAGTATTTCTTCACACAACGCATAGTTAAATTGTGGAACTCCCTGCCCCAGGATGTAGTGATGGCTGCCAACTTGGAAGGCTTTAAGAGGGGAGGGGACATCCTCATGGAGAAGAGGGCTATTCATGGCTACTAGTCAAAATTGATACTAGTCGTGATGCATACCTATTCTCTCTAGGATCAGAGGAGCGTGCCTATTATATTAGGTTCTTTGGCACACAGGCAGGACAATGCTGCTGCAGTCTTCTTGTCTGTGGGCTTTTTAGAGGCACCCAGCTGGCCACTGTGTGAACAGACTGCTGGGCTTGATGGGCCTTGGTCTGATCCAGCGTGGCCTTTCTTATGTTTGTATGTAACCTCCCAACATTTTGTACTTTCACACACACACACCCCATGGCAGTCATTCTGTGGTGGTCCCCACTATCCTCTCTCAAAATTCCCGAAGTGCCACACGCTCAACAAGTTTGAGACCCCCAGCCCATTTGACTGGCAGTGGTACTCCAGAATCTCAGGGGAACAAAGTAGAGTTTTTCCCGACTCTTGTCACCGAGGAGCCTTTGAGCTGGACCTTGTCAGGAATTGGTCCTGTGACCTTCTGCATGCAAAGCTGGTACTCTACCACTGAGCACTCCAGAAATGTACCATTTTAGTGCTCAACCAAACTGTGAAACCACATTCTGAACCATCTGCTTCCCTGAAATCGAGCTCAGGGGGAAACCTGTTCTTTCAACCGGCAGTTGAAGTTTTTGGTGGCACAGCAATGATTGGCACCAGGGCCAGCCAACCACAAAGCCATATTCCTCAGTGCGGTTTTCAACCATAAGCAACTTCAAAACAATGATAAAAATGAAATGGATAGCCTGCCTGAGAAATGGCAAGAGGGAAGCAAAGAATGGTAATCAGTCTTTGGTTCGGAGGCCGTGTGCCCTTTGAGGGGTGAAGGAGGGGGTAAGCAGAGATCACCCTGCAGCAGAAAAACCTGCCCCAGCTCCTGTACACAGCCTAAAAACCAACCATCTGCCCTCCACGTATGATCATGGGTTAGGCACGAGATCACTGGAAGACCTGTAGATAAGTCAACATGAGCTTTCCACAGGGAGACGGAGGTCATTTACGCATGGGTACTTGAACTCACGTTCTCCCCCCGTCTGAATCGGTTGTTCCTTGGAGTTATGCATGAGTTTTCCGTCCATTAGAGATGACCTCGTGCCCAGCCCTCGCAATGTCTGGGTCTTCCCATTCCTCTGTTAACCTGACACTTCCATCTTCCCTGAGCAAAGCCCGGGTGACATTCCCATGCGTAAGGCAAGGTGGGGGCACGCAAGCTTGGTTTCACTCACAGCCAATTACAAAGCAGCATGTCCAGAGGCGGGGATTCAAATACTTCCTGCTTCCTGGGAGCTCTTTCTGAGCAGAAGAAGGTTTTTTTTTTAAAAAAACAAAAACAAACCAAGGCTTGGATTTCTCCTCCCCCCCTCCTTTCGGATAGCTCCGTTGTTGTTTTTTGTTCTTAAAATGCTTTTTTATGTGGCAATTGGGTTTGGGGAGCAGAATTTTCTCTCACAGTAAGCCCTACAAGCAAGCCAATAACAAAGCAGCATTTAAAGGGGCAGGGACTTGATTTGAGATTGGAGACTGCTGGTGCATAGATTCCCAGCGAGCAACGAACCTCAAGTAAAACTCCCATGCGTAAATGACTTGGGACATGAGTTAGAATGAACAATAATCTTCAAGTCCTGGTGGGGGGGAAAAGACTTCATGACTTCTTAAAGATCCCTACTGGCACAAGCAGTTCCCTGACTCTGAACAGTGTGGGTGGGAAAAGACTTCCAAGTAATAATCAAATTGGCCTTCCTGGAAGGACGCTGGGGTCACTGACACATACGCACAAACAGAGGATCTTGCCTTCCCTTCACACGCTGGGCTCCAGCTGGCAGGGGAAGCGAAAATGACAAATATCCTTGAGACTTGAACTCTGGTTCATTTCCAAGCTTTCCCACCAAAACACAGCCTCCTCTTTTGTTTGTTTTTCCCTAAATGCAATCTGGTTGACAGAGAGCTCTGAGGTTGTGCTCCTCAACTAACCTAGGTCCAGAGAAAACTTAGAAAAGAGAATACCTTCACAGCAAGTGGCTGAACAATGCAACCCAAAAAACCAATTGATTGGCCCAATTAAGAAAATTCTATGCACGATTACAATGGCAAAAAATAACAATAATAATCACAGCCTTGGAGTCAGGGCTCCACATGCCTGGAATATTATTTGAATGTCCTTCCTCCCCATGTATGACTTCTGGGCCCCTTTACTAGGGTTGCCAACCTCCAGGTACTAGCTGGAGATCACCTACTATTTCAACTGATCTCCAGCCAATAGAGATCAGTTCTCCTGAAGAAAATGGCCGCTTTGGCAATTGGGCTCTATGGAAATGAAGTCCCTCCCCAAACCCCGCCCTCCTCAGGCTCCGCCCGAAAAACCTCCCGCTGGTGGTGACTTGGCAACCCTACCCTTTACTCACTGCTCAGACCATGCAAGAAATTATCTTGTACTGGCTTCCCATCTTCTTCCGTATTCAGCACAAACTTTAGCAATCTCAGCTGCCCAAAGCTCTTCTTACACCACTTTTCCCTTCTTTATGCCTGGAACTTCCTCCCCAAACACCAGTGGGGTCCCACCCCTTCTTTCAAACACCATCTCATATTGTCCACTTTCTGTGAACCTGTTGGCTGCAACCCTAAAAACAGTTTTCCAGGGTTGGAAAAGGAAGGGGGGACGGACAACTGTGGCAGGCTGTGGGATCCAACCCATTACGGTAGCAGTCAGTTGACACTTTAAGCCCATGCGTGCGTGAACCCAGCTTGCTTGCTGTGCTCACACATGCCTCCTTTCCCCCTCCCCTTTTCTTCCATGGAGAATCCTATTTAGAAACTAACTCCAGCTACCACTGATATATGAACCGAGGGATCTGGATTAGCTGGAATCAGCACCCTATCCAATACAAACCAGGATTTTAAAGAACATTTTGGGATGGTCAGGGGGCAAAATTCATGCCTTTATTTGTACATCAGAGTCAACAGGAGTTTGTTTCTAACCAGGATTCTCCACACATGAAGGGTGGGGGAGAAACGCATAGCAATGAGCCAGGTATGCGCATGGGTTTATTTGTGGTCAGTGTTAAGTGATGTCTCAATGCAGACTTTGCCTGTCAGTGAAGACAATAGTCCCAACATGGTGTTTGCCACCCATATACAAAATGGTAGGCATTTAACCCTTTCCCCCACAGTGAGAGCCAGTGTGGTATAGTGGTTAAGAGCGGTGGTTTGGAGCAGTGGACTCTAATCTGGAGGACTGGGTCCTCCACAAGAATGGCAGAGGCTAATCTGGTGAACTGGGTCGGTTTCCCCACTCCTACACATGAAGCCAGCTGGGTGACCTTGGGCTAGTCACAGCTCTCTTAGAGCTCTCTCAGCCTCACCTACCTTACAGGATGTCTGTTGTGGGGAGGGGAAGGGGATTGTAAGCCGGTTTGATTCTTCCTTAAGTGGTAGAGAAAGTCGGCATATAAAAACCAACTCTTCTTCTTCCCCTTCTTCTTCTTCCCATTCCCTCTGGAGGCTTTCCCTCCAATCAGGGTTCCTAGAAGTCTTTGGAAATTTGGTGGGGGGAAGTTGCCAGTGGAAAAAGGCATCACAGAGGCAAAGCAGTGTGTGGGAGAAGGGTTAGCCACCTCTCCCTTCTGTTCACTGTTTTCCCCGCAACTACATACAAATGCACAAAACCATTGTTTTTCCCATGCCGGTGGGAGATACAGAATTTGGAAACCACCATAAGCCACAAATATAAACTTTCTGCTCCAGACCTATCTCACTCAGTAGCCCTTAAAATTCAAGTCCAGCACTCCTCAATGCAAGATAAAAAACCCCTAACGGATTAGATAATATAGCTGATGGGCATGACGCAGCACTACGAGATTGTTGTTCTTCATTAAGCAACCTTGAGAACGCATTCATCGATTATTCCCATTAGTCCATGCAGATTCCCCAGTATATTGGGAGCACACAGGCAAGGCACATCCAGGATTCTTCTAGTTGTTTTCATTCCTTTTATGTTCTGTGATTCCCTCTCCAGCTGTCCACTTTCCAATCCTAGCATTACTAGCATCTGGCAGAACCCACTTTAATTAACACAGGTGCACGGACACAAAAATAACTATACACGCAGTATTTTGGTGGTTTTCTTCTCCCCCCCACCCCCGCCATGGGAGGAAAAATCTGTCTTCTCAAAGTAAATTTCAACCAAGTTGGGCACATGACAAAGTAAACATGAACAGTACGATCTGATACCACTCAGATGTCAAGGCCACCTCCAACAAGGAAGGGATTTTTTATTTCCCCCCCCCCCTTAAATAAGCCATTCAGATTTATATATCTGGCAGGGATGAATCAGTTTCTAGAATTTATTAAATCTCACAGCCTAATGTACTCTCTGACAAGAACACAACCTTCTGAGTAGGCTCCTAAGTACACGTCACTTATCTGATTCAAATTCCACCACCCCCACCCCATGAATCTATGCATAATGTTTTCTACTACAGCATTCATATTTCAGTAAAGGGCTGGCTGGGTTTTTATTTTATTAATTCAGACTTCCAAATAAAGTAATGAACCTTCATTTTTTCTAGCCTGGCATTACAGACATACATATGGCAGTCATTTGAGCCTAACAGGAACAAAATGCCCAGCTCTTTCAGATATTTTAATCTTTTCTTTCAGTGAGGTTAATCTCATGTCAGAAGTTTATTTTCCCCTCCTAAAACATCTACAGGTTGAGGATATTAATGAATAAATGTTGTTAGTCTAACGATGACAGTAGAGTTCTGTTTGGTTTTGCTACAACAGACTAACGTGGCTACTCTGGTATTAGTTATGCTACATTTTGTGTCCAAAAAGGGGACTAAACCGTTCTTAATCCCCTGCCATTTTACCTAATTTATAAACTGGAATAGAGCCCCGTGGCGCAGAGTGGTAAGCTACAGTACTGCAGTCCAAGCTCTGCTCACAACCTGAGTTCGATCCCAACGGAAGTCGGTTTCAGGTAGCCGGCTCAAGGTTGACTCAGCCTTCCATCCTTCCGAGATCGGTGAAATGAGTACCCAGCTTGCTGGGGGTACAGTGAAGATGACTGGGGAAGGCGCTGGCAAACCACCCCGTAAACAATGTCTGCCTAGTAAACGTCGGGATGTGACGTCACCCCATGGGTCAGGAATGACCCGGTGCTTGCACAGGGGACCTTTACCTTTTTAAATATAAACTGGAAAGGTTTCTCTTTTGGCCAACCAAACGGAAAACAAGGCTGAATTCCCCCTCCTATTATGGTAAGCCTTAGTATTAAAAAGTGAGTTTCTGAAAGCCACTGTACGGAGAATCATATGGAGGATGGATCACTTTCAACACGTTGCCTAGAGACATGGGAGAGCCAAATGTTTTCTCCCCTGTGTATAAAGAAAATTTCACTCACAGTTCTCATACATGCTGTTCTTACTCCATTTGTGTGTAGTTACACATCCGAAGATACTTTTTATCCCGCCCCCCACAGTCTTTCAATCACTGCTCCAAGACTGCCAGCATTTTCTAGTGGCAAAATTATTCAGGCTGGTATACAGATGCCACCTTTTCAACGGTTTGCCGCAGAGCATGGCGCTATATGATGGTGCTTGTGTTTCTTGAAAAAAAATCACAACTCAAAAGGCCCCTAATCAAATCTTGATTCATTCAAGGTTTGTTTTGCTTTACTGGTTAAGGTTAAAAAAAGGGGGGAGACGGAGACTGGAAGAGTCTTCAAAAAATATCAGCTCAGAATTTGTCAGGTGCAGTCTTAAATCTGTTTTCACCAAACCTTGTCAATTTGGCTTTTGTGAAGTTGACAACACTGTCGAAAGGGAGGAGCCACGGCTCAGTGTGCAAGCATCTGCTTTGCATGTGAAAGGTCCTCAGGGTCCGCCCCAAAAACCTCCCACCGGTGGCAAAGAGGGACCCGGCAACCCTACTGTATCATCTGAGGCATCTCTGTTGTGACTACCTCACTATCTGAAGGCCTAACTACGCAATCAGTTCTCCGCATGTTCACGAGATCAGATGCGCATTGCGAGTTCTATGCAGAAACTTTCGTTTCCAGACATGCACAGGCCCAGTTCAGATCAGGGGGACAGGTGCCTCAACCTGCACCATTTTCCCAACCTGAACTAGCCCCAGGGACCTGCTATTTGCCCCTTTAGGGAAGCCTGCATGCAATCCATCAGTACATGTTTTTCTAACATGGCTGTGGGGGTGGAGGCTTAAGCCCCTACTTCTTGTGCACCGTGGCCCCAATCCAAACTGGGCTATGTCTGCCTGGGAATTAAGTTGCCAGCATGGAACTCACAGACCCAGGGAGGACTCAAGGAAAATGTAACGTATAGTTAGATTCTGAGTAACCCCAGCTGAGGAACTCCCTGCTTCAGGGAGGTTCACACACGAACCTTTTAAAAAATTTACCCAAAACAGAGCCAGCGTGGTGTAGTTAGGGTTGCCAGGTCCATCTTTGCTACCGGCAGGAGGTTTGGGGGGGCAGAGCCTGAGGAGGGTGGGGTTTGAAAAGGGGAGGGACTTCAGTGTCATAGAGTCCATGCCAAAGCTGCCATCTTCTCCAGGTGAACTGATCTCTATCAGCTAGAGATCAGTTGTAATAGCAAGAGACCTCCAGCCAGTACCTGGAGGTTGGCAACCTTAGATGTAGTGGTTAGGAGCAGCAGACTGAAGAACCGGGTTTGATTCCCCAGTCCCCCACATGAGGCCTGCTGGATGACCTTGGGCCAGTCACAGTTCTCTCAGAACTCTCTCAGCCCCACCTACCTCACAAGGTGCCTGTTGTGGATAGAGTAAGAGACTGTGATTGTAAGCTGCTTTGAGACTCCTTAAGATAAAGAAAAGTGAGATAAAAACCATCTCTTCTTCTTCTACATTGGTTTCGTTAATCCTTTCGGGGCCTCTGAGGGATTTGTATGTTTTACGATTATTTTAAAATTGTTGTTAAATGTTCTATTGCCATCAATTGTTTTCATAATAATAGTATTTGGAAGCAGATACAGATTTTTAAAATGAAATAATAAATGTTTCTGTTCTTCCATAATGTATTCTTGCCGCTCCAAAGCAAGAAATCCAAGCAGTCCCCACTGATTTCAAGGGAAGCTGCAGTTACTTCATGGCGAGAAAACCGGAGTTGCTTAAACTCAACCAGACCTTAAAGCAATTAATTTATTCCTCTCCTGGTGTGAGAAAGGCAAGCCGTTAAGACCCAGGAAGGAGGTCCTTGGAGCATACGATAAAGAAGGCAGGTCAGCACTGAATTCTTTATCAAAGAAATGGCTTACCATCTAAAAGCGTACTATATGGCCCTAAGTCGATACTTACAAGAGTTGAAATCCTTGGGTTAGACCTACTGGTAACTGCATAAGCCATGAGCAGGGGAGACATGTCAAGCGCACGCACTTCCTGCAGAATCAAGCGATTAAGCTTTTCCTGAACTGCTCCTCTTTGAGAGGCAGATGGGATTTTACACTTTTGGTTGCACCCCTGCCCTCACGGAAGCCTTCCAATCCTAGCCAGTGTGGTGTAGCGGTTAAGAGCGGTGGTTTGGAGTGGTGGACTCTGATCTGGAGAACCGGGTTTGATTCCCCACTCCTCCACATGAGCGGCGGAGGCTAATCTGGTGAACTGGATTTGTTTCCCCCTCCTACACTAGAAGCCAGCTAGGTGACATTGGGCTAGTCACAGCTCTCTCAGCCCCACCTACCTTACAGGGTGTCTGTTGTGGAGAGGGGAAGGTGATTGTGAGCTGGTTTGATTCTTCCTTAAGTGGTAGAGAAAGTCGGCATATAAAAACCAACTATTCTTCTCTTCCTCATAGCAAAATAACACATATGCTAGCTTCTTCTGCAGACAGGGATATTATTGGGGGGGGGGGCACACAAACACACAATCCACCCACCCCCAGTGGAAGAGTCCAGAAAAACATCTCTGCCTCTCTATTTCCCATAAATTGGCACTCCCACTAGGGCAGTAAACATCAGAATGCCGTTGTGTCGCCAAACAGCTGCTGCATCGGTTTTATCCATCCAGGCTGGGCAATTAAAGCAGGCCTAAAAGATTAAAATTAAAGAACGCCAACTCATTAGCCTCTTTTCAAGATGTTCACAGGAAAAGGGCCTAAGACAAAATGTCCTTTCCTTTCTACTTTCTCTGCCTATCTTACTTAACTCTTGCTTTAGTTTGAACCTGCTCCTCGGGTTATTTTACTAGCTTTGATAATACAGAACTGCCCAAAGTAGCAGCATAACAGACAACGCCAAATCACTCCAGGCTTTGGACTTGAAGAAGAAGAAGAGTTGGTTTTTATATGCCGACTTTCTCTGCCACTTAAGGGAGACTCAAACCGGCTTACAATCGCCTTCCCTTCCCCTCCCCACATCAGACACCCTGTGAGGTAGGTGAGGCTGAGAGAGCTGTGACTAGCCCAAGGTTACCCAGCTGGCTTCATGTGGAGGAGTGGGGAAACCAATCCAGTTCACCAGATTAGCCTCCGCCGCTCATGTGGAGGAAATGGGGAATCAAACCCGGCTCTCCAGACTGTACTCCACCGCTCCAAACCACTGTTCTTAACCACTACACCACGCTGGCTCTCTTGGGCGTCACAACCTGCCTTTAATGCCAAGGCACCAAACAGGTGAAGGAGTTAGCGACTTCATTTTTACCCCGCCTTTCATGGGGATCCAAAGCAGCTCGCATAATTCTCCCCTCCTCCATTTTATCCTCACAGCGACCCTGTAAGGTAGGTTAGTTAGGCTGACAGGCTGTGACTGCCCCATGGTCACCCAGCGAGCTTCTGTGGCAGACTGGGGATTCAACTCTGTGTCTGGTCTGACACAGCAGCTCTCTACTAGAGTTACCTTCTAGAGCCAGTGAAGAGACCATAGCTCTATGGCTGATCGCACATTTTTTGTATGCACAGAATCCCAGATTCAATCTCTGGCACCTCCTGTGAACAAATGTCTGGCTTCTGGGAAGGACTGATTATGAAGAAGAAGAAGAGTTGGTTTTTATATACTGACTTTCTCCACCACTTAAGGAAGAATCAAACCAGCTTACTTCCCCTTCCCCTCCCCGCAACAGACACCCTGTGAGGTAGGCGGGGCTGAGAGAGCTGTGAGTAGCCCAAGGTCACCCAGCAGGCTTCATGTGGAGGAGCAGGGAAACAAATCCAGTTCCCCAGATCAGCATCCGCGGCTCACGTGGAGGAGTGGGGAATCAAACCCGGTTCCCCAGATCAGAGTCCACCGCTCCAAACCACCGCTCTTAACCACTACACCACGGTGGCTCTCCAGGATACCAACAGCGCCACCCCCACATGAGGTCCCTTCACGTTCCTCAAATCTCCTTTCCACCAGTTAATGACCTCATACCACCCATGCACAAATTCCTCTGCACATAATCGCAATGCCGGCTTTGTTACATAATACGACGTTTCTATGCAGCAAGGGAACGGTATTTCTTCCCTTTCTCCCGGTCCTCTAATCTTCAAGAGGGTCGGGACTGTTCTGGCCTTCGGACCAGCGCCTGGAAATATACTGCCCCTCTGAGAAAAACCGCGGCTGGCTGCCTCTGTTAATTTATGAGGGGAAAAGAGGCTCGAGCATACAGAGATACCTACTGGGCAAATTGTACATATGAGTAGGTGGGAGCCCCGAAGACTTTCGGGCTTTGCCACACAATTTCAAAGGCCGCCTCTGATCTCAGCTGTTACAAAATTGTGACATTTGACTAAAAGGTTTTGCTCAGCCAGGCAGGCGCTAACTACCACAGACTTATATTCCCTCCAATTTAAAAAGGCTGCGCCTGGCAGAACAGGCCCGGCACACCACAAGAGGTTACTAGGCAACACTCCGAAATGGACAGCAACACAGATAATCCATTCTAAAGTAATTACTTCTTTTTTTTTTTAATTAAAGATTACTGTAAATCCAATAGATCCCAACAGGAACTTGAGCAATTTAGACACACACTGGCTAACTTATCTGTTTTCAAGCAGTCGTATTAATGCCTAACTCTTAACGATAAAACACTAGGAAAATAGGAGAGATTTTAATTTAATGGGACTTCAAACAGACAGCCACTAGCCTTTCATTATTTAATGGCCTTTATGCAGATCCACCCACAACGTATGGCTACTCTCAGAGGTGCCGGAGTTTAAGCCTGGGGCTAAACCCAATCCACAGCTCAACTGGGTTTAGCCCCAGACTTTAAATTAAATTCCAGGCTTCCCTCTATGAAATGTGCGCTTTCTCTATTTATACCTGAGTATGTGCACAAGACAAGAGTCACTGGAAAAGACAATCATGCTTGGAAAAGTTGAAGGCAGTGGGTTATAGATCAAATCAAGCCTGAACTGACCCTAGAAGCTAAAATGGCTAAACTGAAGCTATTGTATTTTGGTCACATTATGAGAAGACAAGAGTCACTGGAAAAGACCGCCATGCTAGGAAAAGTTGAGGGCAGCAGGAAAAGAGGAAGACCCAACAAGAGATGGATGGATTCAATAAAGGAAGCCACGGCCCTCAATTTGCAAGACCTGAGCAAGGCTGTTAAAAATAGGACGCTTTGGAGGACACTGATTCATAGGGTCACCATGAGTCGGAAGCGACTTGATGGCACTTAATACACACACATGTGCACAATGGTAGTGGAAAGTGTCGCCAAGTCTCAGCCCAGTTATGGTATAGTTATAGAGGATTTTCAAGGCAAGAGGCATTCAGAAGTGGTTTGCCATTGTCTGCCTCGGTGTAGCAACCCTGGACTTCCTTGGAGATCTCCCACTGAAGTACTAACCAGGGTCAACCCTGCTTAGTGTCTTGGATCTGACAAGATTAGGCTAGCCAGGGTCATCCAGGTCAGGACATGTGCAGAATACCATTCTTAAACACTCATGTGCAACCAATTTCCTTTCATCAAGCACCTGTATTATTATTATTATCAACAACAACAATAGAGATTTCACATGGACACATGAAGCTGCCTTATTCTGAATCAGACCCTTGGTCCATCAAAGGCTGTTACCGCACTTGTATTCCCAGCGATGTATTAAGAGTTTGAAAACGTTATAAAAAATACTGTTCGCACTTTCTATGTATTCCCAGCGATGTATTAAGAGTTTGAAAACGTTATAAAAAATACTGTTCGCACTTTGTTTGGCCCCTTTAGTGAAGACGTCTTCCAACCATTTATAAGCTGTTGTATCCAAAAACCCTTTTAAAGCGATGCTTTTTACAACATTTTCAAACTCTTAATACATTGCTGGGAATACAAAGTGCGGTAACCCCCAAAATCAGTATTATCTACACAGACCGGCAGTGGCTCTCCAGGGTTTCAGGCAGGGGTCTTTCACATCACCTACTTGCCTAGTCCCTTTAACTAAAGATGTTGGGAATTGAACCAGTGACCTTCTGCATGCCAAGCAGGAATTCTACCACTGAGCTACAACCCATCCCCTAAAGGGGTGTGTGCTTCACGTAGTCTCTTTTGGGGTGGACTGCCAAATCATCTGGGGTCACAGCTTCACATACAATTAATATATTACTAATCAATATAAATAAAGCGGGGCAAGTGAAAAAAGATGTAATGCTACAGCCGGTAATATTACATTAGAATATTCAGTGTGGAACATTAAGAACTGGGCAGAACCTGATGCACTAGTTTTCAAAGTGCAACAGGTTTGTTTGTTTGACATAGGCGAGCATTTCAACATATAAGCAGCCTCCCTCCTATGAAATGGTATGGTCCCAGTACCTCAGTGACTCCCAACATGGTGCCTACGGGTGCCATGGTATTCACTCGCTTCTTCCCAAAAGCACCTCTCTCCCAAAGCAAAGAGCCAATCCTGACTTTCTTCCACCTCAGTGGAATGGAAGGTACTTCGGAAAACCCCGGGAGGTATCACCTTTGAGGACGCAGGGAACATTCAAAAATAGCAGTCCTCATCATAGCACACCTGGTTTGGCACATTTTGCGACAGCTCCGTAATAGCAGCCATTTTGTGATTGGTCTCACCATCCCATGGCAGCCATTTTTTGGTCGCCTACTAGTGTTTCGTGAAATTCCAAGTGCCCCCAGGCTCTACAATGTTGGGGACCCCTGCAATAGACCATTCAGCACAGACCTGCTTGAAAAGGTTTCCAGATTGGCAAGGTTTGTTCTGATAAAGACGATGACTATTTCTGTTAAATTATCTGCTCACTGTATATCGGGGCACACAAGATTTCCCTGTACACAGAACTCAGGAGTAGAGATGGGAAGGCCTGGAAAAAAACCGGAAAAATGGGGGGGGGGAATAGGTTTTTTTCAGTTTTTTCCAAAGGCGGTTTTTGGGGGGGGGGGGAACGGCTTTGGAAAAAACAGGAAAAAAACCAGTTTCCCCCCCAATTTTTCCGTTTTTTTCCACGCCTTCCCATTTTTACTCAGGAGTGCCAGGCATGTTCCTGTTTGTTCATCGGTCCTTCTCGCATTTGTATCCCACCTTTTCTACAAAGGAATTGGGGCTGAATTCCAAAAAGCAAGAAGAGTCCATGGTAAAATTAGATGGCTTAGCCATTTGGGTCAAGAAATTTCCCTAGATCATAACTCGCAAGTGAGATGGTCCTCAGTTCCACCTCATCTCCAAGCAAGTTGAAGTAACAAGAGCCATGGAAGGGGATGGGGTGGGGCAGTAAATGAACGTTTTGCTGTATCAGACCTGGGAAGTAGAGTTGGTTTTCATACCCTGCTTTTCTCTACCTTTAAGGAGACTCAAAGCAGCTTACGATCACGTTCCCTTCCTCTCCCCACAACAGATACCTTGTGAGGTAGGTGGGGCTGAGAGAGTTCAGAGAGAACTGTGACTAGCCCAAGGTCACCCAGCAGGCTTCATGTGTAGGAGTGGGGAAACCACCCCGGTTCACCAGATTAGAGTTTGTCGCTCTTAACCACTACACCACGCTGGCTCTCATTCTACTCATTGAGATATTCCTCACAGCACCTAGATTCCTAGACCCATTTACAGAATCTTACTTTAGTGCTTCTTCTTCCACCAAAGATATAGATGAATAAATCCTGAATAAGCCTTTGATAAGACGTGCAGCATCTCCAACAAACCAATAAGGGCCTCAGTGGAAATGGAGCACACATCTGGCACAAAGGTACCTTGTGATAAAACAGTACAATTGAATTTATCTCCAAAATTGATTCGTTTCAATAATATTTCCTTAGGAGATGACAGGAAGTTAATACATGAGAAAAGCATAATATCTTTTCTTGCCTCGGTTTTTCAAGAATACGGTGCTTCCCCTTCCCTCATTTCACGATGGGTGAAACCAGATGGGCAACTTCTAGTACACAGAAAGGATCAAACTACAATTCGTTTGCCAATTTCCTCCACAAATCACTTTTACAGAATTAACTGTAAGCAAGGAATTCCTCTTGTGTGTAGACACCACTCCCAGCACCATAATGCTAAGCAGTGCCTGTATCAAAGGTAATCTCAAAGGTAATCCATCTCCCTTTCGTGAAAGGGAAAAGATCTTGAGAAAGTAAAAAGGTAGTGTGAAAACTGGCAAGGTTAGGAAAACAAAAACCTTCTTTTTAAAAACTACTGCTGTCAGCTGAACACGAGATATGTGGTCATTTATCATCCCATAGAAAACTGCAAAACGTAGAATTGATTTTACAAAAAGACATAATTTGGATGCTTTCATGCAGTTGTCATAGTAAATCGAACAAGGTAAAATATTCATTTGCAATGGTGGCCACTTTACCCTGAAGAGAAAAATCGAATGCCTGTTATCTGTTCAAATCTGTGGTTATTTTAGTAGCACTATACCCTATTAACCTGAATTACCTTTGTTAGGGACCCAAATTCTAATAAGCTTTTATTTTTGGCTCATCAAAAAAGCTCAAAGGGTTTTGAACTTCATCTGATGTTCCAAATAATTCAGATTTATCCCAACTGATCATGTAGCCAAACACGGATCCAAAGTCCCTGATGAGATGCAACAGTTCAGATATAGATGGCTCAGGTATGGACAGAATCAGTTTTGTGTCATGGGTAGAGATGTGAAGGCCTGGGGGGGGGGGTCCCAAGGACTTTCCCCCCATTTTTCTGATGGAAAAAATGGAAATTTTGAGGAGAGCTGAAAAAAACTCCTATGAAATATTTTCTGTCTTCAAATGAATGAAAAGTTTTTAAATGCTTTGTAAAGGTGGACATAATGTAGACATACACACCTCTTAAATCTTCTGCACCTAGAAGGGTACCTGATCTTAATGAGGACAGCATGCAGGGCTATCATTGCTTTTCAATGGTTACCTACTGTTTTACTTTTGATGTGAGTTGTGGTTGACTTTTTCACCTGTTGGACTGTTTCTGTCCAAATAATACATTAATGTTCACTACAAAATTAATTTTCCTACTTCTCAGATGGCAAAAATTAAGTTGTATGTGATAAGGTAGAATGGAGTACAGAAGTTTGCAGTTCTCTCTCTCTCTCTTTCTTAAGCACTGGGTATATTTGCTATTGTGTTTGTACAAAACTAAGCCATTTATAGTTTAAATTCCATAAACAGGCCTATTAGTATAATCTTGTGTCCTAACTAGTTAATAATGAGGCATTTTATGTTGTTAAAGTAGTAAAACAAGTTTAGGTTCTACAGGAAAGTCTTGCATACATTTCAATTTTTCCCAAACTGTATGTTTTTTTCCACGGCCAAGTTTCTGGAAATTTTACATTTCTAATCAGCACCTTAAAATCATAACGTTAGCCTTGACTATACACTTAATGGTACCAAGGAGAGACCAAGGAGAATTGGAATGACAGAGGCCTGACATGTACCCCTCTGCAAATCTTCTGACAAAAAACTATCGACCCCTGCCCTTGACTTGGAGAATGATTAAACACAATTGACTTGCATCATACAATATGACCGAAATGGACAGATGGGTTTAAATTGAGGGCGGAAAGGTACCGGCTGGATATTAGAAAAAAATATTTTTACAATAACTGCGCATTCCTGAGGTTTTTGGCCGAAACCCCTTAGGAGGCGGCGTGACATCGCCGCCAGCGTAAGTGCGTGTAATCACAGATTTATACATACTTACGCTGGTGGCGAGGCCAGTCCCACCGGTGGCCAAGCACCGCAGGAGAGCGCCTCGCCCCTACACAGGCGCGGCCTCTCCATGGCGCAGACCACGGAGTAGATAGGCCACGGCGGCACAGGGGGCGTTCCGGGGGCGGGGCGGAGGGAGGATCCACCGGTTAGGTGGCTTCCTATCCCAGTTCGGCCCGGTACGCCGGCATCAGGAATGGCGGTGCTGCACCTGCTTTTTAGCAGGCGCAGCCTCGCTGTTCCCTATGGGGCGAAAGGCCCTGGTTAAACAGAAAAAAGCCGCGAAACGTTTTTTTTTGTTTAACGACGTACGTGAAACGGCTTAGGAGGAGGCGCAGCTGCACCTCTTCCCCGCCGTCTCCATACGCCGTCAGCTCAGGAATGGGCTGTAAGAGTTGTTAGACAGTGGAATCAGCTACCTAGGGAATGTGGTGAGCTCCCCCCTCACTGGTAGTCTTTAAGCAGAGGCTGGACAAGGACTTGTCAGGGATGCTCTAGGCTGATCCTGCATTGAGCAGCGGGTTGGACTAGATGGCCTGTATGGCCCCTTCCAACTCTATGGTTCTATGGAAAGAGAAAATGGCCAAATATGCAGTGATAGCCAGGCTGACACATCTGCTGAGCAAAAGACCAATGGAAGAAACTGGAAAGAAAATGGAAACTTTATTATGAGCACACAAATATGTAATCCATATAATCCGTATAACTTGGATGTATCTTCCTATGTCTTTCTTTCTTTTTATTATCATGGTAATAGTAATAGCAGTCACAGTAGCAAAAAATGATTACTCTAGAAAAACGTTAATAAGAATATTCACAGTGGGTAGCCGTGTTAGTCTGTTTGCAGTAGTCAAAAAGGGCAAGAGTCCAGTAGCACCTTAAAGACTAACAAAAATATTTTCTGGTAGGGTATGAGCTTTCGTGAGCCACGAAAAGCTCATACCCTGCCAGAAAATATTTCTGTTAGTCTTTAAGGTGCTACTGGACTCTTGCCCTTTTTGGTTAATAAGAATGTAAAGAGAAAAGTTATGCCAAATGCTTATAATATATATTAAGCAATAAGCGATACGGGATAAAATATAACATTAACAGCTTAATATAGATGTTTAAAATTTTAGCTATGGTAAAGTAATAAGTTTTTTCTTAACATAGAATTAAATTCAAGTTTAATGATTAACTTTAAATGTTTATCTTGGAGAAAACAAGAAATAAGGTTGAATAGATGGTAGAAATATAAATTGTTTGAATAGAAGATAAATTTAGGATAAAGTAAGGCACATTTATGTTTTGTAGATAGAATGTATGTTATGTTTTATTTTGTATTTTCTGTATCTGTAATCTTAATTTTTAAAAATTTCAGAACAAAAACAATAAGTAAGATCAATGGACTTTGTCAAATGCTTTCCCAGTGTCCGGAGCTGGGGAGTGGGGAAGAGGGAACAATACGGAACCCCCCTCCTCTGGACTCTCACAGGCCCCAGGAGAGGCTTCCCAATGCCCTGCAGCAGGAAGGGGACGCAGTAAGCACTTATCCGGCAAGAAGAAGAAGAAGAGTTGGTTTTTATATACCAACTTTCTCTACAATTTAAGGAAGAATCAAACCGGCTCACAATCACCTTCCCTTCCCCTCCCCACAACAGACACCCTGTGAGTTAGGTGAGGCTGAGAAAGCTCTGAGAGAACTGTGACTAGCCCAAGGTCACCCAGCTGGCTTCATGTGTAGGAGTGGGGAAACAAATCCAGTCCAGCAGATTAGAGTCCGCCACTCATGTGGAGGAGTGGGGAATCAAATCTGGTTCCCCAGATCAGAGTCCACTGCTCCAAACCACTGCTCTTAACCACTACACCACACTGGTGTAGGGGGAGGGAGGGAGGCTCAAGATCACCCACTACATATTGCCTTGATTCTTCCTGGGCCACTCCAGAATGCTTCTACAAACAGAAACAAACACGTACACACCAACATGGAAGCAAGCCGACATGGAAAAATAGGACTGTGACCTGTAGGGTCATTTGTTATATTGGGGTGGAGTGGGTAACTACCAATAGTCAATAAACTGCAGACTAGGCGCTAGTCTGTTGGAAACAGGCCAAAATAGACTGCATACAAAGGCCTCCTACTGAAACGGACCATTGCAGCCTTCATTTAAAAAAGAATCAAGTTTCTAGACAACATGAACTTGGAGAAAACACAAGGATGACGCACTCTTCAATATCAAAAATGAGAAGCTAGAAAACAAAACAAAACCCAGAATCAGATCACACTACTAAGAAGCCTATTTAACATGCTGAGTAGCTGGATGAACATTAAGGCTTTTGAACACACTGGCCAACAGAAAATCTTCACTGAGGAGGGATGACATTTCTCTGTCTGTCACAAGCTGTTTTCCTACAGTGAAAGGTCAGGAACAGGACAGAAACTCAGATACGTGGCTGATGTAGCGCAACAGCAGTGAGGAAATCCTCAAGTCCATGAAGATGCCAAAACAACATTTGGGGTTGTTTTCTGATATATATTTTTTTGCAACATTTCTAAAAGCTGATTGCACTCCAGGAGTCTGAGGGAGGAACCCGACGTCTCTATCAAGCAAACATAATGAAATGCAAGGGCTAATGAATGCACAAGTCAGATCACGCTGCATTTCCAAAAGGCCCACAACTGCAGAACAAATTCATGTTTGCTTCACAGTGTGCTGCCATTTCTGTTTGTCTTCCCAGCATCCTACCCCAACTATTCTAGCTTCTGACTGGGCACAGCTTCTCGGCTTCTAAATCTCTTGCCATCTTCTTGGTTCCTGAGTAAAAATGGGGATCAGAAATTCAGTTTTATCCAGCTTTGGCAGCTGTTCCCTCTCAAGATTAAAGGCTCTGAGATGATGCATAACAAAAAGGGTGGGGTGGGGTTCTAGAAAGAGCTCCCATAGAATCCAAGCTCATTTATTTTAAAACAAAAGCTTCTAGCTCCCATGATCTAGTTTGCACCTCAAAGTGTGTCAACAGCTTCTATGGAAGACTCAGGGCTCAGGGGAACAGCATTAAACAGGAGAAGGCATGTTTGAGCATTAATCCTACCTCCTCCCCACAGGCAAATTTATGCATGGGAAGTTTGTGTTGAGTTTGCCGCTCTGCAGACGCACGGTTTTCTGATCTGGAGAGGAGGCTGTGGTTCAGTGGTAGAGCATCTGCTCGGCATGCAGAAGGTCCCAGGTTCAATCCCCAGCATCTCCAGTTAAAGGGACTAGACAAGTAGATGATGTGAAAGACCTCTGCCTGAGACCCTGGAGAGCCGCTGTTGGTCTGAACAGACAATACTGACTTTGATAGACCAAGGGTCTGATTCAGTATAAGGCAGCTGCATGTGTTAATGTGAATGTTCAAAACTCTATGCACGGGAGCTTATTGCCCCAAAGAAATTCCAGGAGTACCAGAAGTAAATTTCAGCAATGAAGGATGATCATGAGAACCCTTGCCTGCATATCAGTGTTATAACCTTGACACGGTTTTACAAGTTCTGTGGGAATTTGTCCCATGAGTGTCCAGGACTGCACTTCTGTCTGCTCCATTCCTCCCTTGCCCAGCAAGACGAGGGGGGACGACCATATGCACGCACCCTTCTGTGGCATGTTGACAAAAGAGCCATTGGTAGGCTGAGTTTGTCGGTCGGCACATCTTTGGGGTGGTCCTCTGGTCCAATGCAGAGAGTTGGGGTGGGCGGGAGAGGGGATCAGTTCCCTGCAATGGCGACCCTCATCTCACAGCCCCACCTTTTCCGGGCCTGTCGGCACGCGCGCCTCCCTAGTGCGGAACACGCACCGCCGTCCACACACGCCTGTCCCTGCCTGTATGAGCATTCTCTCTCTGCCCACTTTTTCACTCCCTGTCTGAATCAGTGCAGCTGTTGCTGTGCAGGCTGGCATTGGAAGGGGCAAGCCGGGTGGCTGCGGACTCCCAGAGTCAACAAGGGCCGCCAACAGCTGGTAGGTCCACAGCCATGGCAGCAGTTGCCCAGCCCTTTGTCGAGTCCTGGGCCCCTCCTCCCCTCAGCTGTTGCCAAGCCAGTGAGAGTGCTGCTGGGCATGTTCTTATGGCGGCGTTTGTGGGGGCTTGTCCTCCAGTCTCCTTGCCAATTGCCCAAGCGTGTATGCAGCGCACACATCAGCGGGACAGGCTGCTGCAGTGGCCCCCCTTTGCCCGCACCCAGTTGAAACTGACCAGAGGCACCAGAGAGGATGCCTATGAAGTATGGGGGGGGGAGGGGAACAGCCAGCTTAATTCCCCCAATGCTATTTTAGTGAGAAAACGCTAAAATGTTAACAAATTAAGTGTTTTATCGCTAAAACAGCACCGTAAAACAAACAAAAACCCTGCTGTAGCTCCCCGCCGGAAATTCCGGCCCAGCAGCCTGCCCATATATCGCCAGCCCCCCTGCTAGCCCAGCAGCAGGATTCTTTCATTTGATTTTCTCTGTTTCCAGAGATGTTAGCATGCTGATGAAACTGACCAGAGAGGACGCCTATGAGGCATGGGTGGGGGGGAGCCAGTTCCCTTCCTGAGATCTTTTTGCTTGTTTGTTTTTTGGTAATTATTTTATTTTTCTTATAAGGGTACAGAAAGAATATTGTCGAAGGCTTTCATGGTCAGAGTTCATTGGTTCTTGTAGGTTATCCGGGTATACCAAGACCATGGTCACATAGCCTGGATAACCTACAAGAACCAATGTACAGAAAGAAAATTAGGGAAAAGGAGGGGAAAATAATAATAGCATCTGATATCTGTGTCCTAGTGGTTTAGAACATTACATACATGCATCCTACATCTGCCCCAAGAAGACATTACTTTATTAAGATCTGATGAATATCTTTCATATAAGGGCTGCCACCTGACCAAAATGGCTTCTCTGAGAGGGCTTGGATGAGGGCGGAACAAGGGAGAATGGGAAGGGGAAGAGAAAGCCGAAGTTAAGACTATTCACACAAATCACCTCAACTGGTTTCACTTTGGGATTGAGGCAAAATTTAAATTCATGATAACACAGGTTCCTGAAACCATGAGACAAGTGCAGGGTGGCCGTGAAGTCACTTCTGAAGGTCAGAAAAATCATGAATAACTCAAAAGAAGCCCCGAAGCAGTGCCACGGGAATTGTGAGGCTAATAACCCAAGCATAGCCTTTCTGTCCCTTTCACACGGGCATCCTTTTGCCTATCAAGGTCTGTAAATACACATTACCTTTCCCCCTAATAACCATTACTGAAGGGGTGGGCTTTTTTGCAAAGAAAAATCAAATTTCCAAGACAATACTGAACTCATTTATATTTGTTGCCCTTATCTGTACAATTTCATTTCAACTGTAGAATTCAGTATTTCTGGCAGCAGAATTTGGGCCCCACTACTCAAGCTCAGAAGAAGAAAATCTCTCAAGCCGAACTGTTCCATTTCTGGCAATGAACAAGCTAAGCATCATCCCACACCAAAATCAGATCAGTCATTATACTTTGAAATCTCTTGTAAGAGAATTGCAAAGTTGTTATTAAATTAAACCCCACCACGTGTGCGGCCAAGGCTAATTTCCCTTCCCGTTTTCCAAACGGGGGAAGCGTTAACAAGCAGGAGAGTTTCGTTAGCCGAGGTCAGACCTAGCATCAGTAGCAAGACTAGCAACAGTACCCAAGAGACCTCCCGACTCACCATCCCCCCTGCCCCGAAAACTGAAATGCAAGAAAGAATCTCTCAAAACATAATTTAGCTAGCTTCCAATTAAATGCCTAGCAGAACGAGATAGAACCATATCAAATTGGCATGTATGTGCGCGTTGTTGTTGGGGGTTTTTTTAGTCTTAAAACGGGGGCTATATTAAGCATTAATCCCACAGGTACCTAATTTGGGAAACATCACAGCGGAACCGGTTGACTTCACAAGTTATTCTTTCCTAATGAGACACGAAAATGCAAGAGAGCAGCGATGGATTCTGAAGGTGAAACGGCAAGGCTAGGGGCTAACCGGGGAGGGCTGTAAGGAAAGGCAGAAGCAAAGGGACCTTTCAAATTGCTTAATTAATACCTACAGATAATTCTATTAGTAGCCGAAATGTTTGGGTTTTGACCTCCCCAAGGCTGCAGGAACAAGAAACCCTCGATTTGCTTCAATCCCAATCAACTAATTTTGCCGAATCATATTATAGTGCAAGGCACACACAAAAATCTCATTCTGCATCACACAAGCTTGCAAATGTGCGAAAATAATTGATTCTTCATAGTGCCATCTTCTTTCCTGCTTCTGTTCTTTGGTAAGGAGTGGAGATGTGTGCTTGGATACATCCTGTCCAAATGTGTGTGTGTGTAAAGTGCCTTCAAGTCGCAGCCGACTTATGGCGACCCCTTTTGGGGTTTTCATGGCAAGAGACTAACAGAGGAGGTTTGCCAGTGCCTTCCTCTGCACAGCAACCCTGGTATTCCTTGGTGGTCTCCCATCCAAATACTAACCAGGGCTGACCCTGCTTAGCTTCTGAGATCTGACGAGATCAGGCTAGCCTGAGCCATCCAGGTCAGGGCCGAATATATAACCCAAAAATGCCTTACCTGGTGTTTTTTGGTATATTCAGGAATCCAGACAGTATTTAGGATTTTTCAGGGTACTGGAAAACCGGGTCCCAAACATTCTGGAAATATTCGGATACATACAGGAATATTCAAAGCTGCCATTTTCAGTCTCCCAGGGCTGTTTTTCTCAACATTTTTCTTCAAGTTTGCAGGACTCCCAGGCAACAGGATGGAGAGGGGGTAGCTCTCCCAGTCAATGGGATCAGACCTTAGGGGGAGCACAAACTGTCTGTCCAATCATGACGATTCTCTCATCCCTCCATGGGTCAGGACAGAAGGCTCATAGCTAGACTCCATTTCATAGTTAGACATTTTGGAATAGGCTGCTCTGGTCTCTGCCTTGGGAGTCTTGCCTGCCAGGGAAGATCATCTTATTCTTTGCTTGGCTGGACAACTTCAGAAGTGGTTTATCTAATGTGTTTGTTTTAAAATATTATTTCAATTTTTCTGTGTTGTTTTTTTTTTCTTGGAAGGGGGCTGTAGTTGGGGGGAGGGAGGCTATTTCCCCCCCTTTCAGGTTCTTTAAAAATAATTTTCCTTGGTTTTGTTTCGCGCTGTCTTTTGTGCTGTTTTCTTGTCTTGTTTTAGCACTGCTTTGCATTTTCTCGGTTTCTAAAAGGTTTTTGATTTTAAAGGGTTTGGAGGAGGGGCTTTCCCAAGTTGTTACTGTTTTAAAAACTGTATCTTCTTACATTCTCCTAATTCTAGTTTTACAGTTGTTGTTCTTCTATAGTTGTTTTAAAGATCTTTCTTTGTTGTGTATTTGTTGAGTTTTGGTATGTTCCCATTGGTTTTTTAAAAATCTGATTATTGCAGCAGGTCCTGAAGAACATTTCTGGGTAGGTTTTTAATAACAGTTAACCATAGGTAAGAGTTTGTGTGTTTTTAAAAACATAAGATTGGCTTGGCTCGGATTCTCTGGTTTGACATTGGTTCTTCTGGGCTTGTCAGTTGTAGTTGGAGATTTTCAACCACTAGGTTGCTCTTGTGTATTTCGCTATTGATTTCTTTTAATCTTTCCCCCCCACAAAAAACAACGGAGACCAATAGGATGGCTGGGGGTACCTTGTTTAGGGGCCTGTAGAATTGGATCCCTTGCTCCAGTTTGCTCAAAACTTAGAGAGTCTTTATTGGACAGGCAGCACTATGCCCCCTGCAAATTTGGTTGAAAAAGAGCCACTCCAGCCCCCAAAGTGCCCCACAGGGAATAACAGAACCTGAATAATTCTGAAATCTCAGGGGGAGAAAACAAATTGGTACTGGGGAACCCAAATACCCCCAAATACTGGTATTTATGCCCTTCTTAAAATCTGAATTTTTAAAAGCCTGAGATTTTTTTAAGTGCACTTCCCTAGTGTGAACAGTTTCTAAGCATTCCCCATTTGCACACTGCCAGCTTTACTGTAGAGAACAGAGGTTTTCAAGCATTCAACCCTTCAGGGAACCCTTTGCTGTTGCTGGTGTTACCCTTTGCTCTGAGTTTGGCCAAATGTCTCTCAAAGCTAGGGCATGGTTGTTTGCTTTTAAGCTACAACTTAAGTTGGGGTTTTTTTTAGCACTGAGGGGTACTTCGTTTCTCTGAGGCGTGACTCATATAGATCCTCATGGCAAATAATCTTTGACAAGAAACTCTCACTGATGGGCGTCTCGTGGGATATGTTATCAGATCTTGGAAAAACAGAAGCTTTCGCTACAATAAAAAAGCGTATCAAAGAGACTGATTATGATAGAACATCTTTTCATGCTCGTCGTGTATGCCCATCACAGTTTTTCGGAATACCACCACCCCATGGTTTGCCTGCCTATACCTACTTTTTGACAATTCCTCGCTTCTCTAGAGCCTCCTTTCCACAATAACTTCAATACCAAGGAACCTGCCATGGAACTCTCTGGATGATGCAGGAAGTTTTGGGATACCATCAACATACACAGAGAGCTGGCCAACTTCACTATTAATCCAGGTGAACCAAGAGTGCACCCTCCATTCCAGGACGCCATGGATGCAATCTCCTTCCACGACAGTTTGTTGCATAAACCCACCAGTAAGCTTCTGAAGACCTCCAGGACTCCAGTTTGACTACACTAGGCCCAGTTTCTCAGGCATCCTTTAACATTAGGGGAAAGGTTCCCCTCCTTCCTCCCCTCTCCTATGCAAATTCCTCCTTCTCCCGTCAATATTAACCATGGTGTAGTGGTGCATCTGCACCAATGCCAACCAGGGTTCACAAATCAGCATCAGATACTGGTTTCAAACCCAAGTTCACAACTAGACATTAGCCATGGGTGTTACAATGATATCACACCATGGTTAATGCTGACAAGGGAAGGAAGGGGGAAGCACGTGCAGGAGAAGTAGGGTTGCCAGGTCCCTCTTCACCACCGGTGGGAGGTTTTTGGGGTGGAGCCTGGAGGGCGGGGTTTGGGGAGGGGAGGTTTTGGGGGCGGAGCCTGAGGAGGGCGGGGTTTGGGGAGGGGACTCCATAGAGTCCAATTGCTAAAGCAGCTATTTTCTCCAGGAGAACTGATCTCTATTGGCTGGAGATCAGTTGTAATAGCAGGAGATCTCCAGCTAGTACCAACCCTAAGGAGAAGGGAAGGAGTGCACGACCCCATGGCTCGCTCTCCTGATTATGGTTATGGGGTCAACAGCATTGTATCAGTACCAAACCCTATCAAGCACAATCGCTTCAGTCCTAACAGAGCCATTCAAAGAGCAGCACAGTTCGCTTCCAAGTTCACACCTCAATGTACTTTCCGCCATACATTTTTGTTCTTATTGTTTTTTAAAAAAGCTGAAAGATTTCTTGGCAGCAAATATCAATGAGTGTAAGAGAAGGGGGAGGAAGAATGCAGCTTTTATAAGAAATGAACCAGAGATCTCAGAGATTATTATAATCAAGGAGAAAGTAATCATTAAAAAAGATGAGTAGGCAGCTCTCTGAAAAACATTTTTTCTTATGAAAGAGGTACAAAAGAGCTGCAATGCAAGTTTTCATTGCTGTCAAGAATTCAGCCTCTTCTACATCATATTCATAGCACAGCTATTTTGAAACAATTTTTTTCCTTTTTGTTAAAAATGACCACAAGGTAGATTGTTTCTTTAGAACATTCCAGATGATGACTATTGCTAGATCACTCTGAAGGGGTTTTGTACGTTTCTTTATTTTTTTAAAACCCAGAGTGATAGTTATTAAAATGTTCAAATATTTCATTTGACAGTTGTCAAAACTTATCTCACATTCTTTACTACTGTCTCCCAGTCCAACCCCAGATATGAAACACGCATTGCCTCTTTATTTAAAAAAAGGCATCCCTCCCTGTCTCCATCTCTTTGTCTAGCACTGCAAACAGATATAAGATTATAAAAGGAACAGATGAACTGATTCTCAGATTCATTCCCCTCATCACTCGCTCAGCGCTTCCACACAAATTCCCCTTTCCATTCCATTTATTTTTAAACAGGTGTATCAGTTAGCATGAACCACAATTAGTGCAAAGACTGCCATTATAACCACAATTTGTAGCGAGGGTTTAAAGTGGACTTACAAACCCAGCAATAGGGCAATCCTGCTTCCTGCTAATGCAGATGCAATGCTATACCATGCTTAAAGAAATGTTATTCCATGGGTTTGTACCCACCAATTTCCCCTGCCTGCTGCAGACCTCTGATTTGCCCTTTATGCAATTCCTGAGGGTCCCCTTTCCCCCAGGAACAGCCTTTCAGGGAGATCAGTGGGCTGCAGTGGCCGGGCGGGGTGGGGTGGGGGGAGGAAGTTCTGTTGACAAAAGGCCTTCCATTTAGGGAGAAATTTAGTCTGGATCTAACCCCATGGAAGGAACTCCATTTGTGGCGCAGAGTGGTAAGCTGCAGTACTGCGGTCAAAAGCTCTGCTCATGACCTGAATTCGATCCTGATGGAAGTTGGTTTCAGGTAGCTGGCTCAAGGTTGACTCAGCCTTCCATCCTTCCGAAGTCAGTAAAATAAGTCCCCAGCTTGCTGGGGGTAAAGTGTAGACGACTGGGGAAGGCGCTGGCAAACCACCCCGTAAACACAGTCTGCCTAGTAAACATTGGGATGTTACGTCACCCCATGGGTCAGGAATGACCCGGTGCTTCCACAGGGACTACCTTTACATTTACAATTAGAACCAATTCAGTATTATTTAAGGGAGGGGGGATAAAGACCTATTCTGTACTTCTAGAGAAACCAGAGTAGATTTCTTTTATAAATGGTGTTTTTATGAAAGGTGTTGTTTTTTAATCTATAATCAGTTTTTTTTTAAAAAACCTAGTTGAAAATGGAATTTGAACTTGAGGCAAACTTATGCCTCTTGCATAAACTTTATGAAGAAAACCATTTTCAAAGAAATGAACTGTGGGAGAAACGTTCTTAATCATCATACAGCACAACAGTTCACGTGATTATATTGAGACTGGGGGCCAAGGATCAGCAAGTCACCACAGATGACATCTACTGATCCCATCTGGGTGACTTTTTATGCCAGGAACTATTTGATCTTGTGATTCAGTACTTCAATTATAAATATAAAATCAAAGAACATGGACATTTACCACCCATACCATGGAGACAACTGTCATCAGCAATAACATCAGGCTAAAATTATTTACTGAGGGTGGGGTGGGGAGGAGGTAAGAGCAGACCAGAAATGAATATGGGAAAGAAGATCCCCTTGGTAATGTAGATTCCAACCAGCACGTATCTTCCAAAAAAAAAAAAAAAAAAAGACAGAGAGACAGATAGAGAGAGATCATGGCTGCAGGTTGTTAAGAGAAAACCTATTAGGGACCATAAACATTAAACTATCTAAAAAACGGACAATTTATTGTATACCTTTTTCTAAAATAACACACATATTGTTAAATAATTAAGAAACATTCAGTGTACTTCTGAGGCCATATGAAAGCTTTATTCGGTTTTTAAGTCAGTATGTTTTTATGGTTATAGCAACCAATTAGCATGCGCTTCTATTTAAGTCTCTAAATATTACATGGAATTTTTTTCTCTAAATCAATCAGCCTCCCCCCCCCCTTGCCGATTTAAATCTCCTCAATTAACAATCCACCCCAAGAAGCAGCACACAGAGATTGATACTGAGGCAGCAAGGGAGCAAAACTGAAACAGGTGGGGACACAAACCTGTTTTGGGGTGAGAGGGGCTTGGTCTTCCATCCTAGTCCCCTGTTCTAGAAGTAACTGGGGATGGTAAAGGATTCTACTTATTACTCATTCATAAAGATCTTAAAACCTTCTTTCATTCATGCTTCCCCCACCAAACAACCCTGTAAGAGCACAATTACTATTCCCATATTATAGACTGCAAGCAACAGTTTAAGGCCTTCTAGTAAAGAAGAAGAAAAAGAAAAAGAAGAGTTGGTTTTTATATGCCAACTTTCTCTACCGCTTAAGGGAGAATCAAACCGGCTTACAATCACCTTCCCTTCCCCTCCCTGCAACAGACACCCTAGGAGGTAGGTGGGGCTGAGAGAGCTCTAACAGAGCTGTAACTTGCCCAAGGTCATCCAGCAGGCTTCACGTGTAGGAGTGGGGAAACAGATCCAGTTCACCAGATTAGCCTCCGCCACTCATGTGGAGGAGTGGAGAATCGAACCCAGTTCTCCAGATCAGACTCCACTGCTCCAAACCACCGCTCTTAACCACATAAACCGCTCTTAAACAGCTATCTGAGCTGGGTTTTGAACCCAGGCCAAGTCCACCAGACTACCCTTGTTTTCCATGCATACATAGAGTAAAATAAATAATCCTGGGGGGGGGATTGTGCATACAGCAGGTGAGCATGTGAAGGAAATGCAAAGCTAAGTAGTGCTTAACAAACCGAAAACACATCAATGCGGGGATATGGCAAGGTGGTACTAAAGGCAGATTAGACAGTCCTGTAGTTGCCCACAGAGATGGATGCAGGTCTTCTAGAGTTACTAGAACACAATAAATAAGAGAGATTTCCTCTCGCATCTGCACAATTCAACAAGCCATCAACATTTATAAACCCAACCTTAATAAAGTGCATATTTTCAAAAGTTTCCTGACATCCCCACAAGCTAAACACTATAGGAAGCCTTGAGACCACTCCTAAAATAGGGGAACCGTATGCATAGGAGGTTCAAGAAAAATATAGGAGAATCAAATGTTAAGGTATAACTGGAGAAAAATGGATGCAGGAAGCCAAATGCTACTTATAGGGTTGCCAGGTCCCTCTTCACCACCGGCGGGAGGTTTTTGGGGCAGAGCCTGAGGAGGGCGGGGTTTGGGGAGGGGAGGGACTTCAATGCCATAGAGGCCAAAGCGGCCATTTTCTCCAGGGGAACTGATTTCGGTCACCTGGAGATCAGTTGTAATAGTGGGGGATCTCCAGCTAGTACCTGGAGGTTGGTAACCCTAGCTACTTAGTATCAGCATTCTGATGGGCAGAGTAAGAAGATGGGTAGAGAGCGGTCCTGTGTATCTCAATCTTTATTTAAAAACAGTCAAAGACCAGCACAGCTCCTCACAATTTACCACTAAAACCCTTAGTATTAAGCTCTACCCACAAGTTTATACAAATAGTAAAAAAGGTTATTTGCACTCTTTGCAAACTATAAATACTACTCTTTAAGAGAGGTCCTGTGTGTTTTGAAGAGGAGGGGGAGGAGGGAAAAAAGCTTTGATCCCAGAAGCAGTATTTCACATAGGAGCAAAACATCAGTTTCTCACACTTATATGAGAGAAAAGGGACTCGAGACATCACAAGTAGAGGCCCAGTCTGACTTTGCTCCAGAATAACTCAGTTTCTTAGAAGAAGCCTTTGCCCCTCCCTCACACCCTCTTTGCAACTGCAACCTATTACTTTGCCCCAGGGAATATAATAAGGGTTGCCAACCTCCAGGTACTAGCTGGAGAGCCCCTACTATTACAACTGATCTCCAGCCGATCGAGATCAGTTCCCCTGGAGAAAATGGTTGCTTTGGCAATTGGACTCTATGGCATTGAAGTCCCCTCCCCTCCTCAAACCCTGCCCTCCTCAGGCCCCACCCCAAAAACCTCCTGCCGGTGGCAAAGAGGGACCTGGCAACCCTAAATATAATGAGAGTCACTGAAAGATGAGCCCCTTCACCTACACAACCCCACTCCCTCCTGCAGTGGGTTTTTGTTGTTGTTTTTAAGACATGCCAGAGCCCAGTCAGTAGAGTGAGGGAACTGGCTAGACTCTCTTTGGTCACTTGTGTGTGCATGTGCAGCTGTGCGCCATCAAGTCACAGCTGACCTATGGCGACCCCGTAGGGTTTTCAAGGCAAGAGATGTTCAGAGGTGGTTTGCCATTGCCTGCCTCCCCGTGGGCTGAGAGAGCTCTGAGAGAACTGTGCCTGGCCCAAGGTCACCCAGCAGGCTTCACGTGGAGGAGTGGAGAATCGAACAACTCAGTTCTCCAGATTAAAGTCCACCACTCTTAACTACTACACCACGTGGCCTTTCACTTAAAGGGTAAAGGTCCCCTGTGCAAGCACCAGGTCACTCCTGACCCATGGGGTGACGCCTCATGCCGTCTTTTACTAGGCAGACTTTGTTTACAGGGTGGTTTGCCAGTGCCTTCCCCAGTCATCTTCCCTTTACCCCCAGCAAGCTGGGTACTGGCTTTCACTTACAAACATGTTATTTGGCCAGGCTTTACTGGGGAGTAGCTTCCCCTTCCCCCCCCCTTTACTTCCCTTGAGCATTATGATGCTTTCATGTACTGTCTGGGTTTTCCCCTTCTTTTCTGCAATGTTCCCCAAACCTGCTTTGCAACAAAGTTCTGGGAAAGCACGCAGCAAAGCTAGGCTGGCTGCCTTGTGGACAGGAACATCTGGATTTTCCCAGTCCTGCCCACATCAGTTCTATTTTCACTTCCCCAGATCCTGCAGCAGCCACCCCCACCCCCCCATCCCTGTGCTGAGGAGTTTCTGATTATGTTTTTTTTAAAAAAACTGACAGTTAACATAGTAGATTCCTTTGAAATGTGATGTTGGAGGAGAGTGTTACGGATACCATGGACTGCCAAAAAAACAAATCAGTGGGTTATAGATTAAATCAAGCCTGAAGTGACCCTAGAAGCTAAAATGACTAAACTGAGGCTGTTGTATTTTGGTCACATTATGAGAAGACAAGAGTCACACTGGAAAAGAAAAAAATGCTAGGAAAAGTTGAGGGCAGCAAGAAAAGAGGAAGACCCAACAGGAGATGGATTGACTCAATAAAGGGAAGCCACAGCCCTCAGTTTGCAAGATCTGAGCAAGGCTGTCAGAGATAGGACATTTTGGAGGACACTGATTCATAGGGTCACCATGAGTCGGAAGAGACTTGACGGCACAACACACACACAACATAGTGATATCCATATGTCAATTTCCAATATAAAACCTGTGAAAATGTCCCCTTCTGGTGGCATGGGGTAAAATGGCTACCAGAGGGGAAACCATCGAGTGGAAGTACTGGGGCTTCCACAAGAAAGCATCACCAGGAGGGAAAGGTCTAAGTCTCTTGAGTACCTTTCCCCCCCTTCCTCATTCTCCACACAAAGAGGACAGTAATCTTCAGCACCTGTTTTGACTCCGGGGAGTTCAGCTAAGTCAGAGAGGAAATTCCCCTGCCTCTCTAGCTGCTTGGTGCTGAGAAATACCTGTAGGCTGCCTCAAGGGCTCTGCCAGGGCAGCCCAGTCTTTTCTCGAAGGAAAAGCAAAGTTTCTCTGACGCTTCTAATTAGAAAACAAAAACGCCCCACAAAAAAGCCACCCTATTTCCATAAAAATCTCAGCATGCCCTGCACAAAATGCCGCCTTGGTCCTGCAGAATGCTAAACACCCTGCTACCAAACAAAAACAAACAAACAAAAACTACCAGAATCTTTTCCTGTACATATAAAGCTGCCTCCTACTGAATCAGACCCTTGGGCCATCAAAGTCAGTATTGTCTACTCAGACCAGCAGCGGCTCTCCAGGGTCTCAGGCCAGAGGTCCTTTCACATCACCTACCTGTAATAACCTGGTTGGCGTAGGACCATGCAAGCTTTCAAATTACAATAAGATATTCTTCAGGGAGATATTCTTCGATGGCCATCTTGGACAAATGTGGTGGTGGTGGTGGTGGTGATTGAGATTTTGAGGAAAGAAGCAACCGGTGTAAAGAGGACTGTATTCTTCTCCTCCCCACTTCTCTTCCCCAATAGTAGCAAGCATACATCTCAAAACCCTAGCTAGGGGGAAACAGCTGGGAGAAGAAATAGGCCTTCTTCCCCCACCTGCCTGGTCCTTTCCAGATGTCCAGATTTGGGTCTCTGCTAAGCATTTAGTTTGGGCCTCAGAAACAAATAACATTACAGACAGCATCAACAATTGCCTAGGAATCATACATCCCAGCATTACTGCCTCACATGCATGTATAGATACAAGTTAAACACACACACACACACTTTACAGGAATGACATGAATCTGAAAACAATGGGTGTGCCCATTCCTGCAGTTTCAGCAGACATCCCTCTTGCTTATAACCCTGCCATAAAATGAGCCTTTTACAGGACCTTCACATTTGCTAGAAGCCTGATTAGTCCAGTTTGGGTTAAGCTCAGCAGGGCTTGGGAGCTAAGTAGGGTTGAACCTGGTCAGTACTTGGATAGGAGACCAAGGAAGACAGGCGTCACTACATGGAAGAAGGCAACAGCAAACCACCTCTGCGCCCCTCCTCCCTGGAACGCCCCATGGAAGGGGTTGCCGTAAGTCTCTTGTGAGTTGACAGCACGTTCTTCTTCCCACATTCATTAATCTCTAGGGTTGCTAGGTCCCTCTTTGCCACTGGCAGGAGGGTTTTGCCAGCTCCAGGTATTTCCCAACCTGGAGCTGGCAACTCTATTCTCGCTAGTCCACATGGAGTATTCTGTAGCACACGGAGAAGCAAAAACAGGGAAATAACTCCAGTGCTGTTTCATAGCTGGAAAGCAGCTTGGGGGAAAGGCAGGAGCTCTTCCTTCCACTGCGACACTGTTCCAAGCCCAAATGGGCTGTGCTTTTTTTTAAAATAGTCATTCCCCGCAGGACCCAAGTCTAAAAAAAAAAGTCTACTTTTGCACTAAATAAGAGGAAAGAGCAGGGATCAAGGCCTTTGCCCTACAACAAGCAGAGACGTTTTCACTGGTGGCCGGTAAACAACCAACTCTCAGGACTACACAAGCATCCCTCTACCTGGAATGGGTCTCTAAAAATCAAAGTAATTGTTCTAGAGGCATAATCATTCCAGTCTATGAGGTATGTCCCAGGTAGTACTGCTCAAAACTGGTCAGAAAAAAACCCGCACATGTACAGTATCACTATAGTAGCATTCTTAGTTGATCCGAGAAACTGAAAGAAGACATAAATTCATGGCCACGTCATTTTATCAAAGAAGTCTTAGTCAATCATATTAGCTTGAAAAGATTAATTTATAGGCATTCGCATATGAACATAATAGTACAGCAGGCACCACCTTGGAAGAGGCATTCCCTCCCACGCAACAGAGAATGAAAGATGCCAGCATGGTGTAGTGGTTAAGAGCGGTGGTTTGGAGCAGTGGACTCAATCTGGAGGACCGGGTTTGATTCCCCACTCCTCCACATGAGTGGCGAAGGCTTTTCTGGTGAACTGGATTTGTTTCCCCACTCCTACACATGAAACCAGCTGGGTGACCTTGGGCTAGTCACACTCTCTCAGCCCATCCTATTTCACAGGGTGTCTGTTGTGGGGAGGGGAAGGGACGGTGACTGTAAGCCGGTTTGATTCTGCCTTAAGTGGTAGAGAAAGCTGGCATATAAAAACCAACTCTCCTTCTCAGAACAAACTCACCACCCATGGATTTTTAATTGCTTACATCCAAAATAATGAAGCTTTTAAAAAACAAATGTATTGCCAGCTTAATCTTTTAATCAACAGATCAGTAAATAATTCAAGCAAACAACTAAATGCGCCAGACTTTGCAGCCCCACTGCTTTGCCTTATGTGCACTCGCTGGAAACCCAGCCATGCCTTCCCAAAACCGACACTTGCATGATCTCAATACATGACTGCATATGCAGATCTTTTCCTGCTCTCTCCTCCCCTGGAGGTTTTTAAGCAGAAGCTAGATGGCCGTCTGTCAGCAATGCTGATTCTATGACCTTAGGCAGATCATGAGAGGGAGGGCATCTTCTGGGCATGGAGTAGGGGTCACTGGGGGTATGTGGGGGAGATAGTTGTGAATTTCCTGCAACGTGCAGGGCTGGACTAGATGACCTCGGTGGTCCCTTCTAACTCTATGATTCTATTCTACAGTACTTGGCTGGTGGCCATTCTAAGAACTATCCTTACAACATAAGCTTTTGGGGGACATAGATACCTGTCCCCGCAAAGGTCTTCTATTATTTTTATTTATTTCCTTCCTTTATATCCCACCTTTCTCTCGAAAAGGGACCCAAAGTAGCTTACATTGTTCTCCTCACCTCCATTTCATCCTCACAACCACCCTGTGAGGTAGGTTAGGCTGAGAGCTTATGATCGGCTGAGAGCTATGCTCCCCTCCAACCTAGCTCCTCTCCAACCCCACCAGGGGAATCACCTTCGCCACAGACTCAACAGGCTGCCGTCCACGCTGCACCCTCACGCCGCATGTGAGCCGCCCTGCCGCATGTGACAGGGGAGGGAGGAAGCGCTCCCATTGGGCTGCTGGGCAGAGGGGCGGGTGATGTGAGAAATGCCCTTAGGCGCGCGTGGAGAGGGGGAGAGGAGCAGCCTGGCCCCGCGTCCCTCTGGCTTTCTAGTAACGAACTCAGGTGAACTCTGTGCTGGGGCGACGGCGCGCATGCCCACAGAGAGGGCTCTGAGTGCCCCCTCTGGCACGCGTGCCATAGGTTCGCCACCACTGCTCTAGGGAAGCAGTAGTTAAATCTGTTAGATGGACTTGCTTAGACGTCACCCTGATGGTGTTTGCAATCTTAGGCTGACATCAGTTCTTAGGTTACTTTCCAGGGAGCACAGAGAAGCTCCTGAAGGCCACCAAAAGCCAGGGAACCAGGGCATAACAAGAACCACCTTGTTTTTAAAGACTCTCGTATCAAGAAAGATAGTGCCATGGTTTCAGTTAACAGAAGAGAAGTCATGCTATCACCGAAACCAGAAACTTGAAAAGGAAATGAAAACATCTGGAGATATTAGAAACTGAAATTCTCTAGAGACACACCGAACAACGGATGTTTCCATGCGAGATTAAAGCCTTGTCCCGTTTCATCTTGCCATCCTTTTTGTAACCAGTGATCAGGTGAACACCCAAGATGGCTAGTTAAAGCCTCCCTCTAATTACCTCCCCCCCTTCCAATGTAATTAAAGGCCAATGACACTCACTCTCGTCACTTAAGTCATAGAATCATAGAGTTGGAAGGGACCACTAGGGTCATCTAGTCCAACCCCCTGCACAATGCAGGAAATTCACAACTACCTCCCCCCCAACATCCCTAGTGACCCCTACTCCATGCCCAGAAGATGGCCAAGATAACTCGCCCTCTCATCATCTGCCTAAGGTCATATATCAGCATTGCTGACAGGTGGCCATCTAGCCTCTTCTGAAAAACCTCCAGGGAAGGAAAGCTTACCACCTCCCGAGGAAGCCTGTTCCACTGAGGAACCGCTCTGTTAGAAAATTCTTCCTAATGTCTAGACGGAAATTCTTTTGATTTAATTTCAACCCATTGGTTCAGGTCCGACCTTCTGGGTCAGCAGAAAACAACTCGGCATCATCCTCTGTATGACAGCCCTTCAAGTACTTGAAGATGGTTATCATATCCCCTCTCAGTCTTCTCTTCTTCAGGGTAAACATACTCAGCTCCTTCAACCTTTCCTCATAGGACTTGGCCTCCAGACCCCTCACCTTCTTTGTTGCCCTCCTCTGGACACGTTCCAGCTTGTCTACATCCTTCTTAAATTTTGGTGCCCAAAATTGAAGGGCTAAAAAAATGAAAAAGGGCAGGAAATTGTGTGTGGGGGGGAGGGGGAATAATTAGGACTCACAAGGAATAGTTACTGAAGCTTATATAATATATATCATGTGTAGGAGTGGGGAAACCAACCCGGTTCACCAGATTAGCATCCGCTCCTCATGTGGAGGAGTGGGGAATCAAACCAGGTTCTCCAGATCAGAGTCCACCGCTCCAAACCACCGCTCTTAACCACTATACCATGCTGGCTTAACAGCATCTTCCCCAAGCCCAAATCTCCACTTCAGGGACAGCATTAAATCTTAAGGACTTGAACAAACCAATTCCCACCCATCCCACCATCTCTCTCTTTCCCTATCCCTTTCACTGACACTAAATTACCTTCAACATTCCATGCAGGCTCAGTCCTCATCAGGCCACCTGGGGGGGGGGGTGTCAGTGAGAGGTATCACCAAGCTAATATTTTCCTTCGTATGTGAAAAGTTGCCCTGCTTTGTCTGTTGGAGGCCCCATCTCCCTATCCTGGTGATAAACACCTGTTTTTGCTGACTGTTTTTGCTGCTAAAGGAGACAAAACCCATGAGGCATTGCAGCAGGGATACCGGGAGGAATAAAGTATTAGGAATTTTCACACACCCACACTAAATTTCCACTTCCAGAATTCCACACATTCTCATGGACTCTGCGCCACGGGGCTCTTACGACAGAGTAATAATGAGGGTGATGCTGATGGCTCAGTGACTTAAGAAATGTAAGCATGTGTATGTAGAGCATCCAGGAAACCACTGGGCTGCTAAAACAGAAACTATGCAGAGAGGCAGACAGTGTGGTGTAGTGGTTAAGACCAGTGGTTTGGAGCGGTGGACTCTAATCTGGAGAACCGGGTTTGATTCCCCACTCCTTCACATGAGCAGCGGATGCTAATCTGGTGAACCAGGTTGGTTTCCTCACTCCTACCCATGAAGCCAGCTGGGTGACCTTGGGCTAGTCACAGTTCTCGCCGAGCTCTCTCAGCCCCAACTACCGCACAGGGTGTCTGTTGTGGGGAGGGGAAGCCAGTTTGATTCTTCCTTAAGTGGTAGAGCAAGTCGGCATATAAAAACCAACTCTTCTTCTTCTACCCATGCATGTTAACGGCATGCATTAAAGAGCTCTTTCACATCAGCATGTGTAATACTTAGAACCAATAAGATGCGAAGAGAAACTATCTGCCACAGCCTTGAGAGATGGGAAGAAGTCTGAAAGTCTAACAAGCCCAATGAAGCACAATAGCGGCTTTCCCGCTAGATACTGCTTCCCAAACCAGTCACATAGGAAGCTGCGATGAGCACGCAGGCCTCTGTAGCTTAGCTCTGGAATTCTCTCTAATCAAAACATTAAGTGTATGACGCATACATATTAGAGCTGTCAACCAATTAAAGAGTTTTGGGTTGACAAATTATCTGCCTTTTAAGCCTATGATTAATCAAGCTTAAATAACTGTGCTTATGAAAAATATCAATACAAGCACTTTTCTGAGATACTGAAGGAAATGCAAGGTAACATTCGATTAAAAAAACAGCTACCATAGTTGAAAGGACACACCAACTTTCCCCCATTACTTTTTCCAGTAATTCCCAGCAACCAAAATTGCCTAAACACCCAACAGGCATGTCCTTACCTCACTGGTTGGAGGACAGGAGAGGTCTACTAATAGGGTTGCCAACCTCCAGGTGATGGCTGGAGATCTCCCGCTACTACAACTTATCTTCAGCCGATAGAGATCAGTTCACTTGGAGAAAATGGCCACTTCGGCAATTGGACTCTATGGCATTGAGGTCCCTCCGCTCCCCAAACCCAGCCCTCCTCAGGCTCCGCCCCAAAAACCTCCTGCCAGTGGCAAAGAGGAACCTGGCAACCCTATCTAAAAACCGGCTGTTAGCCATGAAAGCCAAGTCTCAAAGATTTGGGGCAATGCCGTTTGTTCTCATGGGGTTTGTTGTACTGATCCCGCTGTCCCATAGCTCCTTGTAAACGACAGGCTAATGTGTGCCCCAGAAACCCCACTTAATCACGGCCGGAGCTTACATTAAGTCATTAGCAGCAATCCCTCAGGAGCGATCCATACCCCAACAGCTTGGCGTTTATATGAATAGCACATTGTCTTGCACAAACAGATGCCTACAAATCAACATTAAAATCAAATACAAGAGTATCCGAGAGCAAATATTTGTCAACAAGTCGAACTTTCCCAAAAGACTGGCCTACATTTCAATGGAAGATGCTGCTGCGCTGGTGGTACCTCACAGACTAGAAGGTGTTAAGTACGACCTCCTGTGTTGTTGTTGGTAAAGGAAATCTGCATATACATTAGGCAATCAAGCATGCAGATGAACAGTGCGAACACATTTTAGCTCTATTACTCATATGCACCAGAGTCCAACCACCCCCTACCCCACAAGAGACTGTGCAGTAATGCCAGACAGGTGAATTCTAAAACCGTGTTGGCATGAATGCACCAGAGATTGATGAAGCGCACAGTCCTAATGTGTGTGTGAGGGGGAAGGGGACAGGGTAAAAAAGAACTGTGCCTGCAACATAATCTATTCTCTTCACTCAGCTTGGAGAAGAAGAAGAGTTGGTTTTTATATGCCAACTTTCTCTATCACTTTTGGAAGAATCAAACCGGCTCACAATCACCTTCCTTTCCCCTCCCCACAACAGACACCCTGAGAGGTAGGTGAGGCTGGGAGAGCTGTGACTAGCCCAAGGTCATGTGGAGGAGCGAGGAAACCAACCTGGTTCACCAGATCAGAGCCCACCGCTCCAAACCACTACACGACACTGGCTCTCTTGTAGAGAGCATCACAAAGTACAATCTATTAGACTTCCAAATATATTTAAAGCTTCTCTTCCCCCCTCAGGGATTGAAAAAGGAAATATAATCACGATTCGCTATTCACGGGGGGGACGACTGGTGCTTTCAGTCTGTTTTCTTTGGATAAATTTGGACATTTTTTGATAATCCTAATTCACACTTGGGTCAGTGAATAACGGGCCTGAAACAGTAATGTCACTGCCTGAACGGCTGAACCTAGCTTACCTGGGAATGTGTACTCTCAAGCCTCAAAGCTCTTTTCGGTATAGAGGGGGGGAGGGAACTGCAACATCGGACTTTGCGATTGTCAGGCAGTATGAAGCCACCGAATTGGCCAGGCCTGGTATACATCCTAGTATCCCGACCTATTGCATTTCAAGCTCTAGCCCCAACCTTTGGATGAAGCCACTAATTTTATCAACTGACTTTGTGGATCCTGGATTACAGGACGCACCAGGCCGGGGTCCCCCAACGTGAGTCCCATGAGCACCATGGCACCTGCAAACATCTTTCCTGGCACCCACCAAGTGTTTTTAGAAAGTGGGTGGCGCCAGACGGGGCTTTAGCCAAGCAGGGCTTCTGAATGGCTGTGCAGAATTTTTTTTTAAAAAAAAGTTGTTTCAGCAGCAGCTGTCACCGCAGTACAAGGATCTTCACTGCATGACTGAACGTAAACTGAGTGTATACAAGAAAATATTTTAGAACAATGTGTTTTAAAAGGCATTTTGTTAAACAGAGGTGCTGCTTGGAATGTTGAAAAGTTACTATTCCAGTTACGCACAACCTCCCACCCTGACATGTTACCATTGGCTCCACCCCCTGAGCCGGAGAGCCAGCGTGGTATAGTGGTTAAGAGTGGTGGTTTGGAGCGGTGGACTCTAATCTGAAGAACAGAGTTCGATTCCCCACTCCTCCACTTGAGCAGCAGAGGCTAATCTGGTGAACCAGGTTGGTTTCCCCACTCCTACACATGAAGCCAGCTGGGTGACCTTGGGCTGGTCACAGCTCTCTTAGAGCTCACTCATCCCCACCTTCCTCACAGGGTGTCTGTTGTGGGGAGGGGAAGGTGATTATAAACCAGTTTGATTTTTCCTTCAATGGTAGAGAAAGTCGGCGTATAAAAACTAACTTCTTCTTCTGGCGGTCATTTGGCCACTGCACCCACCACCCTGTGTCAGAATTCCAAAGAGGACCACAGGCTGAAAAGGACTGGGGATCCCTGCACCAGGATACTACAGCTGCCAGCAGGCTGGCCTGACTTTGACAAACTTCCTCTTAAAACACTGGTATTCAACCCATGGGTGAGACACTGTGGAAACACAAACATTATTTCTGCTGAGTTTTGGAAAGACCTGCCATTAATATGTACGAACAGAGAGCAAGGGTGCCACACACTCTTTGCAAATAAGCCGAGAGGAGCATCAGGATGGCAGGATGAGGTCACTCCACTGAAAGTGCTCCTCTACAGCTCCAATACTTGGCTTCTTCCTCACCATGATATACCTCCTGGTGACTGATCCGTGTTCTCTACCTGGATCTCTTGGTCTGCCACCCACTGCCCTGACCGGGATCTCAGTGAGGTCATGACTCTGGCCCCCTCCTCTTCCTGTCACATGACCGCAATATCACATATTTCCAAGTTAGCAATTACTATGCCACTGTCTAAGGATTAAAAGCAGGTGGCCAGATCTAGAAAGGCTGAAGACTATTGTCTCCATGGGCAAGGGACTAAAACCAAGCAACTACTATGTGGGAAATACATGGTTACCCACAGGTATGCATTGAGTGTGCTTTCAGAGATAAACCTAAGCTTGCATATGAGTTAACCTAAGTTTGCCTTCATGAGTTATGAAGGCATATTAGTCCAAATCCAGTCTCCCAACCAGCCAGAAGAACTGTCTCCAGGTATCTTTAGGTCTGAAACAAAACAGTCAGCATGACGTAGCGATCAGAGTATTGGACTAGGATCTGGGAGACCCAGGTTCAAATCCCCACTCTGCTATGGAAGCTTGCTGGGTAAACCTTGGGCCAGTCACACACTCTCAGCCTAACCTTCCTCACAGGGTTGCTGTGAGGATAAAATGGAGAAGGGGAGAACAATGCAAGCTGCTTACATTGGGGGAATGGCGGGGTATAAATGAAGTAAATAAAACAGGTAAGACTGGAATCCAAGTCTCCGAAGGCACTCAAAAGCCAAAGAAACTAGCAACATCACCAAAGAAAGAAGAGACATTCTTTGGAAGATACACAGAGCAGGAGCAGAAGACTAAAATGACCTTCAGAGTATCAGTTTACACTTTAAAGGTTATCAGCATTTGTATTATACTGCATTAGTATTATTGTAAGCCGATTTGAATCTATGCAAGAAAGTAAGGGTAAAAATTGTTTAAATAAGAACAGCAAACTTTGGACTACTGGGGGCTATCATGAATTCCCACAAAATCAAAAAAAGAGCCAGGATATCTGGGAAGAGAGTTCAAATGAGAACAGCTGGCAGGGTACAGCTATGACAGCGGATGTGGGAAACAGATTTCGGCAGCAGTTTTCCATCCCATTTACTCATGGCAAAATAAAAAAAACCTGCACACTTCACAACAGACGAATTATTTTCCTGCAAGCAATTACCCTCAAGCAGCAAAAACATCATACACATAGTCATCTTCAAGCAATTCAATGAAGAAAAACTCCATGCTGCCACAAAGGTATCCCGCACAATTAATTGCCCGCTTAGGACAGAACGACACATGTTGAGAAACGCAGAGCTGCCATCAAAAATGTCAGTTCCACTTCAAGTCCCTCCCCTTCCTCTGTAATTTTAGTCAAAATATCATCACACAGTGTGCTTCTCTCCCTGCCCCTCCTTCCGCATCACTGGCTGCCACTGGAAGGGGTGGGGGAGGTGTCCTGTCTGCTAGCACCGTATTATTTCATTTTGTTAAATCTATTTAACATCAAGATGTGTGGGTGACAAGCTGTAACTTTGGCCTTTTATGCACGGGTTGTTCCCATCACAGTCACCCCCAAACTTCTTTGTGGCTTCGTTTTCATTATGCATGTATTTTCTGACCTTCAGAAGTCACCTAGCTCTCCCCTCACGTTTTCCCCGTGTTTTCAGGAAGATGTTTTACCCTGAGTTTAAAGTGCATATTTATCACTTCAGATTTTTCTCCCAACGCCGTTCTTCTCCTTCCCAAGTGTCTGTCTCCCTCATCTAACCCCTCCCCTTGAAGTCATTATCGAGTTCACTAGCAAGAGAATAACGATGGAATACCATGGAACACCGTGAGGCTGCTTATTTGGTCAGTTTCACAATGAGAGTGGGTCAGTTTCACAGCAAGTGTGGGTCAGTTTCAGTTCTCGGCAGGATGGAACAGAGCCAGACTGATTTGCTACCCTGATGTGTGACCAGAGCATGAGCCCTCCATGTTGGCTGCAGGGTCACAACGTCCCCACCCCTAAGCTATTTAATGAGACTCTTAAGCATCATATACCCATTTACAGAACATAATCAATATAGGCTCCAATCCTAAGAACACTTTCCTGGAAGTACGCCCAGTCGAATAAATTTGGATGGACTTCTGAGTATGCCTGCTTAGGATTGCTCTCACATAGCCGAAACTAAGCAGGTCTGGGTCTAGGCCCGGAAGCCTTTCATGCATCAGATTAATTCCAAGACAGAAAAAGGTGGACTAGAAATAAAAATCAATAAAATATGTGAATTCCAGCTTCAGCTTCAATCCAGGGGTGAGCGGCGGGGAGTAAACCAGAGGAGAAGAATACTTCAGCAACTTCCTGGTTATTTGGAAGCAATTCAGGCACCACGTTGAGGCTGAGGGGGTGAGAGAATAGTGAGCCTTTCTCAAACTAAACAGTGACAAGCTGGACACGCAGCACACATCTGATTTCACTGCCTGGATGACTCAGGGAAATAAGCAAAGGCACAAGCCAGAATTTTTCATTTTCCAAATGCCGTCTGGGAAAAATGTCCAAACATCCTTTTCCAAATGTTCAGTGAAACTTATGGTCAATGTCACCAATCTCCATAACAGCTCAGGCCCCTCTCCGAGTTACCCTAACTGTGAGGACAACAAGCTGGTTAATTAGACAGCCCACAGTCAAGGAAACCCAAGACCGCACAGCACTTCTGTGTGGATTCTAATCTGGAGAACCGGGTTTGATCTCCCACTCCTACACATGAGCAGCGGAGGCTAATCTGATGAACCGGGTTGGCCTCTCCACTCCTACACATGAAACCAGCTGAGTGACCTTGGGCTAGTCACAGCTCTCTCAGTCCCACCTACCTCACAGGGTGTCTGTTGTGGGGAGGGGAAGGGAAGGTGATTGTAAGCTGGTTTGATTCTTCCTTAAGTGGTAGAGAAAGTCAGCATATAAAAACCAACTCTTCTTCTTCTTCTGTCTGAAGGTTTTGTCCACGCTCCCAATCTTCAGTGGGACTCCTGCTGGCCTCAGGGCCCTGGCAGCCATCCCCACCTTAAAGCCTTCTAGAGCAAGCCATTAGGATATCCTAAATTGTTTCCCCACCTCCTCCCACTCCTCCACTGGAAAGACCCCTAAAACAGCTGAGCAAGAAGATGAAGAATGGTACCCATCACAATGGGTGAAGATGTGGATCAGTTGGTTTTTATATGCCGACTTTCTCTACCACTTAAGGAAGAATCAAACCTGCTTACAAACACCTTCCCTTCCTCTCCCCACAAAAGACACCTTGTGAGGTAGGTGGGGCTGAGCTCTAAGAGAGCTGTGACTAGCCCAAGGTCACCCAGCTGGCTTCACGTGGAGGAGTGGGGAAACCAACCTGCTTCACCAGATTAGCCTCCGCTGCTCATGTGGAGGAGTGGGGAACCGAACCCGGTTCTCCAGATGAGAGTCCACTGCTCCAAACCACCGCTCTTAACCACTACACCACGCTGTCTGTCTGGCATGGGGGTGGAGCCAACGGCAACACTACACCACACTGGCTCTCAGGGGACATGGGGGCAGGGGGAGTTGTTTATTCCCAGTGATTCTCATTGACTAATGCAATTCTTACAGCTGGGCTTCATTGCAGATTGTATGGTCCCCTGAAGTTTTTTTCTAGTGGTCTTTCTTTCTCCCCAAGACGTCTCACTCAACACTATGAACTCTGCCAAGACAACGAGCTGAGAACCATTTCTGCCTCATCCACTACCAGCAAAACTATCAACTCAATTCCAACTGCAAAAAAACTTCATTACGGCTTACGATGACACAAAGGGCAGGAACAATAAAGTCACTTTTTCCATATCCCTGGTTATTATTCTCCAGAGGTGGCAGCCAGAAGGAGGGGAAAAGCCAATCATGTTGACTCGCAACCCAAGTGTATCTGATCTGGAAAAAATTCATCGGGAACATAAATATAGAATCCCAACTGTGTAATTTTTATAGTCACAAACAGACGGCAGTTGTCGAACGTTAATCACTAGTATTTGACACTTCTTAAAAATTAGATTTTCCCTGAAACTATGCACTACCGTTCAATTATATGACTGCCAGTTTCCACAGGCAAATTCAGGAGATGAATTATCCTGCATGTGTTTCTTTGTTTTGGGTGTGTGTTTTCCATGGTCTCCGACATATTGCTAAGCTGATATTACAGTGGTTTACTTGTTTAGGGTATTTACATCCTGCCTTTTGATCCATACGGATCCACAAGGTTGGTTCACAATAATTTAATACATAAGAAAGCAATACAAACATACAGTACAAACAAAATCAAGCAAGAACCGTCAACAAAAAACCCAAAGAACAGAACTTCTGTAATACCGTTCAGGGTTCAATGAATTAGCACCCAGAAGCTCTCTGGAACACTACCATTTTAACTTGTCATCTGAAGGGGCCATGGCTCAGTGGTAGAGCATCTGCTTGGGAAGAGGAGGAGGAGGAAAAAGAAGTGGAAGAAGAGGAATAGGAAGAAAAAGAAGAGGAGGAAGAGGAAGAAAAGTTGGTTTTTATATGCCGACTTTCTCTACCACTTAAGAGAGAATCAAACCAGCTTACAATCACGTACCCTTCCCCACAACAGACACCTTGTGAGGTAGGTGGGGCTAAGAGCGCTCTAAGAGAGCTATAACTTGTCCAAGGTCACCCAGCTGGCTTTGTGTGTAGGAATGGGGAAACAAACCCAGTTCATCAGATTAGCGTCCGCCACTCATGTGGAGGAGTGGAGAATCAAAGCCGGTTCTCCAGATCAGAGTCCACCGCTCCAAACCACTGCTCTTAACCACTACACCACACTGACTCTCAAGGGCTCCCAACCCACATCGCAAGAGCAGGGAACCTTCAACAATCTTACTCATATTTGATTGATGAAGTGCAACTATTGTATCCTATTATACCTGGAATTCTTTGTACTTAAGAATAAGGTTCTTGGGAGGGAAGGTGGCCCGGTATAGCCTGATCTCGTCACATCTCAGAAGCTAAGCAGGGTTGGTACTTGGGTGAGAGACCACCAAGGACGGCTCTGCACGGGAAGCCAATGGCAAACCACCTTGGCTTCTCACTTGCCTTGAAAGCCTCTTGCTGCAGTGACCATAAGTCACTTGTGGCATGATGGCATTTACAGATGCACATGATTCTTCTCTCTGATCACCTGGGGCTAACAAGCTCTGAACCCCCACCTGAACAGTCCCTCTTTACCCTTGCAACATCAAGGGGATATGAATTAGATATGTCTGCGTGTTAAGCGCTGTCAAGTTGCTTCCAACTCATGGCGACCCTATGAATCAATGTCCTCCAAAATGTCCTCTAACAGTCTTGCAAATTGAGGGTCATGGCTTCCTTTATTGAGTCAATCCATCTCTTGTTGGGTCTTCCTCTTTTCCTGCTGCCTTCAATTTTTCTTAGCATTATTGTCTTGTCCATTGACTCTTGTTGTCTCATAATGTGACCAAAGTACAATAGCCTCAGTTTAGTCATTTTAGCTTCTAGGGTCAGTTCAGGCTTGATTTGATCTATAATCCACTGATTTGTCTTTTTGGCAGTCCACGGTATCCATAACACTCTCCTCCAACACCACATTTCAAAGGAATCTACTTTCTTCCTATCGGCTTTCTTCATTGTCCAGCCTTCACACCCATACATTGTAATAGGGAACACGGTGGCATGAATTAACTTGATCTTGGTGGCCTGTGACACATCCTTACCCTTAAGAATCCTTTTCCAGCTCCTTCATGGCTCATCATAAACATAGGTTCGCCATTCAATCTTACCCCAAAGAGAGCAGCAGCCAATCCCAGCTCCTTGATGACCCTACCTGTGTGTCCACTTCACAGCTTCTAAGTGTACATGCAAAGCTGTTGTAAGTCTTTCAAACAGGATATGTCAAATCAGCCCTTATCCTCATTCAAGGAAAGAACAGTCTGGACTGATTACTCCCCCTCACTATATTCCAATCACTGTATTCCACTGCAAGGATTATTACAAAAAACCTTCAAAAGCCATGCCAATTCATTGCATAAGAACTTCTGAAGAAACCGCTTTCGTACTTCTGTGACTGGACAAACAGCTCGCTCAGCAGATCGGCCAGTTGCCCCACCAACACGTCAGCCTTTTGCCAATTCCCTGAAGTTGCGTAACATGCAATAAACAAAATGGTGCTCTTTAACCTAAACATTGACACAGGCCTTTGCTGCTTCCTCCTCTCTTCCGTAAACTTTTCACTAACCTTTGACACATTTCCTTCTTCTCCTCTTTTACAATTGTTGCAAGCCAAACTATCTGTTTGAAACTTCCTGTTTTCCACAGATAACTCCCTAGCCTTCTGATTCAGCAGCTGAAAAGGTGGGGGGGGGGAGAGCATTTAAAGCTATGTGAAATTTATGGTATCTTAAAGACTTAACTTTGTGGTTAACATCAACAGCACGTGTATTTAAGCAGAACTTGAATATGGGGTCGTCTCCAAAACTTGGCTCGGTGTTAAGAATTTAAGATCTTTTTTTCCTGCCACACATGTGCCCTGCTGATGTACTCATATATACCATATCCAGAAAGGACCTGTCCTTGCTCTTCTGGCTCTGTTGATTCATTAGCTCATGCCCTTTTGGAATGCCGCTAGTATAAGGATGTTAGATCACGCTATATCTTTCCCCTTTTAATATATAAATCCAATGCCTCTGTGTCCAATGTAATGCCTTTTTTATTAAGTGACAGGGATCCCAAGAATACATTGTCAGTGGCAAGATTTATTTCAGTCCTTATATTCCTCAATGCTGAGGATACTACATTACTGGCAGAAAATAGTGAAGACTTGAAATGACTACTGCTGAAAGTTAAAAGAGAAAGTGCCAAAGCAGGACTACAGCTGAACATCAAGAAGACAAAAGTAATAACTACAGGAGAATTACACAACTTTAAAGTTGACAATGAGGAAATTGAAATTGTTCAAGACTTTCTATTCCTTGGCTCCATCATCAGCCAAAAGGGAGACTGCAGCCAAGAAATCAGAAGGAGATAGAGACTGGGAAGGGCAGCCACGAAGGAGTTAGAAAAGATTCTGAAGTGTAAGGATGTGTCACTGGCCACAAAGATTAAGTTAATTCATGCCATCATATTCCCTATTGCTATGTATGGGCGTGAAAGCTAGACATTGAAGAAAGCTGATAGGAAGAAAGTAGATTCCTTTGAAATGTGGTGTTGGAGGAGAATGTTATGGATACTGTGGACTGCCAAAAAAACAAATCAGTGGGTTATAGATCAAATCAAGCCTGAACTGACCCTAGAAGCTAAAATGGCTAAACTGAAGCTATTGTATTTTGGTCACATTATGAGAAGACAAGAGTCACTAGAAAAGACCGCCATGCTAGGAAAAGTTGAGGGCAGCAGGAAAAGAGGAAGACCCAACAAGAGATGGATTGACTCACTAAAGGAAGCCACAGCCCTCAGTTTGCAAGATCTGAGCAAGGCTGTCAAAGATAGGACATTTTGGAGGACTTTGATTCATAGGGTCGCCATGGGTCGGAAGCGACTTGACGGCACTTACACACACACATCCTTCAAACACTAGATTTAAAATTATGCTGCTCAAGATCAATTGAATCAAGGAGCGTCTAAGGGATAAAGGAAAGGAAATGATGTACTCATAGCATCGAAGGGGGCTCTTCTCCCTGTACCCCAGCCTTCTGAAGTAAGACTAACAAATCTGAGGAATACTGGCCTTTTCAGTGGTGACCAGGATTTGGGTTTGTATGTTTAGAATGGCTCTCCAGACCTTATTTTTCTGTATGCCGTCAAGTCACAGCTGACTTACGGTGACCCTGAAGGGCTTTCAGAGCAAGAGACGCGTGGAGGTGCTTTGCCATCGCCTGCCTCACAACCCTGGTGTTCCTTGGAGGTCGCCCATCCAAATACTCACCAGGGCCGACCCTGCTTAGCTTCTGAGATCTGACATGATCAGGCTAGCCTGGGGTTATCCAGGTCAGGGTAGACCTAGGTAGGTCTAGGTAGGTGCAAGCACTGGGTCATTACTGACCCATGGGGTGATGTCACATCCAGACATTTACTAGGCAGACTATGTTTATGGGGTGGTTTGCCATTGCCTTCCCCAGTCATCTACACTTGACCCCCAGCAGGTTGGGTTCTCATTTTACCAACCTTGGAAGGATAGAAGGTTGAGTTAACCTTGAGCCGGCTACCTGAAACCGACTTCCGTCGGGATCAAACTCAGGTCGTGAGCAGAGCTTTTGACTGCAGTACTGCAGTTTACCACTCTGCGTCACAAGGCTCCTACGTGCTCCCCCCTCCTGGGATAACCTGGGGCTATCTAGGTCAGGGTAGACCTACTTACACATTAATTTTGGAAACTTGGCAGAAGCATTTCTATTTCAATTGGGACAAATTGTGTTAATCCACAATATTTCTTTGCAAGAAAGGTAAAACAATAAATGAAATAAATACACAAATAGCCTACCTGCTTTTTATCAGGATCAAAATTGTTTGATATTTTATTATTTCAAACTGGAACTTCCATTATTTACTTTTAGGAGTATTTTTACTGCAAGACTGTTTAGAGCTAGAACAGCCGAATATACACATTGAAAAAAATAATTTTAAAATATCATAATTGTATAGATAGACTGATCTGTCACACATACTTGGATACAACAGATGTATTAAAGAAGCCTGCTACCGAGATAAGAATTGTATTACAGGTGTCACACTAGTCCCTATTTAGATGACACACAGCTTCGGTTAAGACACATTTCTCTCCTCTCTCCCATCCCAGTCAACCGCACCTACACAAAACTGATCATTTGAAACAGACTAACAAATTTCCCCCAAAATACAAGTCTTCCAAATGCTGCCAAAATGGTTGCGTGGTGGTGGGTGGAAGAATGGCTTCTGATCATGGGCTTCTATTGAAGTAAATTGTGGGGGAGATAAAATAAACAGACTTCCACTTGCAAAAGATTTCCTTACTGCCTAGCTAACTTCTGCTCTATTCCAATAATCCATTCAAAAACTGTGTTTTCTCTTTTCTGTATTAGATATTACCGGTAGGATGCTCTCCCGTCTCCTTTATAAATTCAGGGTTAAGTCTGTTTTAAATTCTGGAATCGTCTGCAGAGGGAAGCAATGCTAGCTTTTCCAGCACTGGATGAGAATGGTTTCATCCCACCTTGAATTAGCTGCAAATATTACTTCTCTGGAACCATTTCTACTTCAGTAAAGCACAAGCAGAAAAAGAGCTTACATGCATGGAAATGCACCACCACCCCCGTTCCAGATTTTCCACACATACAAAACTAATCCACAAGAAGACCAAACAAAACCATACTCTTCTAAACCCACTGATTTCAATGGCATTCAAAGGGCACAACTCTGTTTAGGATTGCAGTGTGAGAGCCAGTATGGTGTAGTGGTTAAAGGGGTGATTTAGAGTGGTAGACTCTAATCTGAAGAACCGGGCTTAATTCCCCACTCCTCCACATGAGCGGCGGATGCTAATCTGGTGAACCGGGTTGGTTTCCCCACTCCTCCACATGAAGCCAGCTGGGAGACCTTGGGCTAGTCACAGCTCTCTCAGCCCCACCTAGCCCACAGGGTGTCTGTTGTGGGGAGGGGAAGGGTAGGTGATTGTAAGCCGGTTTGATTCTTCCTTAAGTGGTAGAGTAAGTCGGCATCTAAAAACCAACTCTTCTGAATGAATGAATAAATAAATAAATTTCTCTGTTACATCAAGACTAACGGGGGAAATAGCTCGAGAAGACCCTTGAATGCAAGGTTCTGAGTAATGGCAGAGGCAAAAAAAATAGTTCCTTTGACAGTCTTGACTAACCTGCTCTTAATATCTGGGACAAAGTACCATGCTGGATGAGGCTGCATGTGAAAAGTTGCTGGAACCAAGTAGAAAATGCAGACACTGTCACAGCTGCCAAGCTGAAGTGCGACTAACTTGGAGATACTCCGTTTCATTCTGCCCAGAGCAATGCCCCCTAGCTCTTCCAGCATACCGCGGTCACGGGAAGCCTGCAACATAACAAGGACTAAATGGGAAACCTCAGCTCCCAAAAGAGACCAAGGCATTTGAGGTGTGTGGGGGGAGCAGCACCTCTTACTGCTGACTGCAGGGCAGCCGACAAGCAGAGCTCAATCTCATCTACGTCTGGGATCATAAAGCAAGCGAACACCCTGGGTGCATTTCATCTCATTGCCTGGCAAAATAGTTGGAATTTTATCGTTACTGCGGCTTTTTGTTTGCAAGATTTGATTTACCGGGGGTGGGGGGTGGGGTGACTGTCTCAGAATCAAAAAGACTATTTTATTTTTCTTAAGTATATGTCTTATAAAAAGCTGGGTTGTCACCATGGTATTTGCCACCCTTAGTTTTCATAACGCATTTGGTTTACAATGCTTCCTCTCTGTTCAGCCTAAGAGTATACATGCAGGAACTGACCCAGGAAATTAACACTTGCTTCATTAGGTCTATGTGATTTGTGAATCACCATCTATTACCATCCTGAGGTTTGCTCTGAGCAGGCTAGCCACTGTGGCAGGAGATCCTAAATGCGACAGCCAATCTGAAGCTCTTTGGTTAAACTAGGTCACCCACCGCTCTGCAACACTCGTGAAGCTGCCAAACAGTTCTGTATGCACAAACCGTGGGCAACGGGCCAAATTCCATCCTCAGCCTGTCGGCATGGTGTAGTGGTTAAGAGCGGTGGTTAGGAGCGGTGGACTCTAATCTGGGGAACTGGGTTTGATTCCCCACTCCTCCGCATGAGCGGTGGAGGTTCATCTGGTGAACTGGGTTGGTTTCCCCGCTCCTACACATGAAGCCAGCTGGGTGACCTTGGGCTAGTCACAGCCCTCTTAGAGCTCTCTCAGCCCCACCTACCTCACAGGGTGTCTGTTGTGGGGAGGGGAAGATGATTGTAAGCCGGTTTGATTCTTCCTTTAGTAGAGAAAGTCGGCATATAAAAACCAACTCTTCTCCTTCTTCTATATGTGTGAAGCCCCTACAAACAAGACCCATTGCTCGGGGTCTCACACATTTGATGGAGCTTGGACAGCTGTTTCACAAAGCATTCTGTCCTCCCCGCTTCTTCAAATGCTCGATGCCTAGAGGGAGAGGCCCTGTTGAGGTCCCACTATATAAATGTTACCTACAGGACTAGATTCAGATTCCTTTATTAATACGGCAAATGCCATTTTAAACATTCATATCAGTTACAGAATTAAAATTGGAGAATATACAGTAACTAAAACTATAGGATATACGATTCATAGACAGTTTATATAATTTAAACAGACCTCTGTTTTATTAATTCTTCTCCATTTTAAGTTAAGTTACCAAGCCCCAGCTTTGTCTGACGGATCTTATATATTGTGGCACAGAATTTAGCTACTTGCTTCACTCTCTGGTCTGATCCTTCCCATAGGAGTCTCCTCAGTCTCCCTTCCTCGTAGCTATCCTTTATTAGGAGAGGGGAAATTAGCTTGTATCAGACTTCCTGATAGAACGAGCACCTGAAAAAGACATGCGCAGTAGATTCCACTTCACCCACTCTTGCAGGGGCATCCCCATTCTGATCTTGGTAATCTCCTAGATCTGCCTTCTAGGATCGCCAAGGGAAGGACCGAGCTTCTAGCAAGCGAAAAAGCCCTTCTTTGTTTGTTCCACCTATAGGACTAGGAATCAAGGATTGCCATAGCCAGACATATGCTAAAATGAAGTTTTCTCCTAAGGGAGCAAGATGAATGGGCTATGCCCCCATGCATAACTTCTTGCCAGTTACCATGTTTGGTGCCAGAAAGAATTTGGTTACAACTCAAAGAGGCAATGGAAAATCTCCATCTTTCACAAAACATGCAAACTTTATCACTTGCTGAAGCTGCGCGCCCTACAGGCACTTGGCTGTGATGCTCTTTGCCTGCACTATGCTCATTTACAATGGATAATCCCCTCATCTGGTGGGTTGTTACCCTGAAATTTGTTTGTACTTCTAATACTAGCAGCAGCATCTCAAGAGGTGTTTTTTTTTAACTTTCATACTTAGAAGGCAAGTGGAAAGAAAGGAATAAATAGGAGGATGCAGGAAAGAGTCAAATAACAAAAGACAGAGGGTAAAAGACTGATATATTAAAAAAAACAGAAAATTAGAATTTGGTCTCATGGTACTAGTTATAGTCCATGGTAGGTCACAGCTCTTAAAACTGTGAGAGGCTGATGTAATAACTACCTTTCAGGAAGACGATGGGCTTTTGGTGACCCTCTGGTCCCTATCAATTTTTGCAATTTCAATCCAGGTTTAGTTTTGTGCAGTTCTATGGACCAAATCTTCACTATTTCCCAAGAGGCATTTCCATTTCCATACTACTTTCTCTCAGCGTCCAACCCGAAAGCTGCTTTGCTCGGTTTAATTTTATTATTATGCCCTGTTACAGCCGATCAGAATTCTTTCACATTTGATCTGTGTAAAAACGAAGGGGGGGGGAAAAACCCGCTGGAGACATGCGAGAGCCTTTGAAGAGCTGAGGGGAAGGACAGCTCCTGAACAGGAATCCTAATTCAGTATTAAAAAAGGATGTTGGTGAAGTTATGTGGGTAGCAAAAAGAAGGATGAAGAGAGCTAGAGGTGCAGAACAGGGTTACCGGTATCTGGGAAAGCCAGTGAAATACAGAGAAAGGGTAACTAGGAATTGCTTCACCAAACTCTCAATATGCTGCAATATCATTAATCAAAGGAAGGAAAAAGGATCCACAGGAAGGGAGAAAACAATAACCGTGGTTTTTTTTGTGATTTTTAATGGTTTTTCAAAGACCCAAAAATGGTGCCGGAGAATCATCATAGCCTGTGGAATTCACACAAGTCCTTTTTATGGCCTCTGGTCACGCAGGGTTTTGTAAATTTCAAGACGTCGGCACGAGGAAGGGGCAAGTTCGCGGCGGGCAGCCTACTGCCCGGCCCTCTTCTCTGAAAAGCGATTACTTACACACAGCGTAAGAAAGTGTGAAAGAATAAAAAGGAGAAAGCTTAAAAAGGAAGGAAATACTGAAAGCCGACATGGCCGGGAAGAGTACAAAACCAAACGGCCAGGCGGAGGGAGGCTTGCTGAGGAAAGACGATAAGGGTAGATGAACGAGGCAGAGATCAATACAGCGTGAGAGGTGATGAGAGGGGAGAAAGGTAGATGAGCAGCACAGACACACAGGAAAGAATAAGCGCCTGTTCTCACATTGCATTTCCTTACACACAGCTCCATGCGAACACACAATGGCTGTGTGTTCTTTATTGTGTGGGAAGAGCCTCACCAGTATATTATCTGCTGCCTGCACCTGCTTCCTCACATACATCCCCACAACCACACACACAAAAAGACAGTTTCAAACTGAAACACTGTTCCCTGAAAGACACTGTTCCCTGAAATAATATTGTAGATGAATACTCAATTGGGGTCTGTGTTTGGGCTCCTATCAACACAGCTGTGACTCTACATCTGTGGAAATGTAATGTAAGAATCTGCCACCCTGCAGCCTGAGGTAGTAAAACTGGGGTGGGGAGAGAAAATAAGGTTCATAGAGGCACGAAAAGATTGAAGGAAAAAATCAAAATGAGTCATTCAAGCTGCAATCTCATGCCAATTTACCTGGGAGCAAATACCACCGAAATTAGGAGGACTTCCAAGTAAACATGCTAGGATTGGTTACGAAGATACGGAGAAGTGAATGGAAGGTGAATAGAAAAATGGCTAAGTAGGAAACATTATAAGGAAGGACTGCAAGTGAAAATAAAGAAATAAAAGGGGGGGAAAGGAATACAGTAAAGGTGAGGAGGTAACCAGCAGAATAATAAGTAACTGAAGCTTGAAAGGGCTAATAGGGTGGGTGGGTAGGAAGGCATAACGAAAGAGCAGATGGGTTGTTAAAATGAATTAGGAAGTAAAGGAAGTAGGTACAATCTTAAAAAAAAAAACACGTTTGAGTTACCGTTATAACAGGTTTGCAATACAGCCCTACGGAGTACACCCACCAAAACTGGCAACCTCTGTGGGAATGTGCAAGCTGAACAAAAAAACCACCTCACGTCCACCACGGAAACACACCACCAGGAGCTGCAATCGCCTCCAGCAGTTTAGAAAGGAAGAGAGATGCGCTTCGGGGGTTAAGGCTATAAGCCGGACACATCATACAACTTACGCCTGGCAAAAATCGGAAGAGTCCTAAACAACACATTTAAAATTGCTGTTGATTATACCCCTTTCTGCACATACTTTTGAGCAAAGGTATGGTATCCAATCTAGATAGGCTACCGCAAACAGTGAACCAAGTTATAAGCCATAGTAATTTCATTCAGAATTAAAGGATGAGGAGGGCAGAAACAAAAATTCGAGAGTGGTAGCCCTATCACTTTGCCGCAACAAAACATACTCAAAGAATGAGTGTGAGCTCACTTTGTCAGAGACATGAAGTGTGGATATCCAGACTCTGGAGAGGGGGAAAAGGAAAACAAAAGTGTAAACAGTTGAGTGAAAAAGAAGCAAAATGTAAGAGGGATGTACAGACTTGTGACATTTCCATACAAGGCTCATCTGTATACTGCTCTTATCTTCTGAGAAGTGACAGATCATACCATTTGCATTTCATTGCCTTTCAACCTCTTCTGTTCTTTGAACTTCTTCCATGTGCCAATAGATATCTGCCAACTGAGGCCACACTTCACGCTGCTAACAAAGCAGGCTGTAGCCCGCCACAGCTTCTGCCACAACACATGCCAGTCTTTGAGGCGCTCCCTGTTCTTTGGGCATGAAGGATGACGCGCTCTACACAGAAGCCAGGTTTGCCAAGGTTTGGCGATGGAATGAGCAGGGGGCACACGAAGAAGCACACCCCTGCTCTCTCCTTACAAATCAACGACTACAGATGTGTTTTGTAGGTGAGGAAAAAGAGCTGGCCAGACTTTACAGGGAAAGTTCCTTGCAGGCCCTAGAGGGCCATCGGCAGCCGGGGGGAGGGGGGACTGAGCTAAGTGCCAGCACAGAGCTCAGACTCAGAGAAAAGGACTGGAGTCCTTCCCACTATGCAAGTAAAGTGGAAAATAAAGTTTTTTTATTTTAAAAACAATAATGACAAATGTGTCCACTTAAGGTTTTTTTGTTAAGGGTTCTTTGCTAAAATAACACATGTTACAGTGTAATTCTATGGAGGGCTACTCCAGTCTAAGACCATTGAAATCAAGGGGCTTTGACTGGAGTAACTTGAGCATACGATTGTGTTGTCAAGCTAGAGTGGATCCAGGAAAGGCAATATTGTTATTATGGTCAAGCAGGTCCTGCAGCAGCACAGGCTGTGTAGCTTGCTCCATAGCTCTTCTTTTAACATCATACTCCAACCTTGCTCTATGCCTAGCGTCTCTTTCCATTGCCTCCCCAGAAAAGAACTGTATATTGTATGCCCCTCAGGGCAGGGATCAGGATTCTTCTGGTGACTAGAGCCACTTCACGTCAACTGGATCATTACACAGTCGTAGAGCATCTGCTTGGAATGCAGAAGGTCCCAGGTCCAATCCCTGGCATCTCCAGTTAAAGGGACTAGGGAAATAGGTGATGTGAAAGACCTCTGCCTGAGACCCTGGAGAGCAGCTGCCGGTCTGAGTGGACAATACTGACTTCGATAGACCTTGATGGTTTGATTCAGTATAAGGCAACTTCATGCTTTCAAGTTTTTAGGTTGGGTTTTCTTCCCCTCCTTTTTTTCTTCCACATCAGTATAAGGCAGCTTCATGTGTTCATGTGTAATGGTTTGGGGAAGGGCTGTGGCTCATTGGCAGAGCATCTGCTTGGCATGCAGAAGGCCCCAGATTCAATCCCTGGCATCTCCAGTTAAAGGGACTAGGCAAGTAGGTGCTGTGAAAGACCTCTGCCTGAGACCTTAGAGAGCTGCTGCCGGTGTGAGTAGACAATACTGACTTTGATGGACCAAGGGTCTTATTCAGCATAAGGCAGCTTCATGCGCTCAAGTATGCTAGTAATGATAGTGTGTATCCAACCACCTACGAACTTTGTGAAGCAGGCCCTTCCCACTTCCACCTCCTTCTGCAGCCTACTGAGTGCCCCAAACTGTTGACGTCTGAAATCTGTGAACCCTCAAGAAGAGCCCAAGTTGGAAAGTGGGGCTTGCAATGGAGGTGGACGGGGATGAGCAGAAATCCCTGCTCTCCCCCCTTCCGCAGGCGGAAATGCCATCAGCTGAGTATACTACCCCAATAACTCCCCTAACACAAGTAACCAGAACCACCCAAACATTAATACCACCCATAAGACTATTAACACTGATACCACTGGTGGTAATACCCCACCACTAGGAGCACTCTAACATGTTTAACACTAATACTACCGCAGTACTAATATACCAATAACACCGCTAATATTACCCCCAACAACAGCAGCAACCTGATACTACACCCAACTATACCCTAATACCATAATTAACACTAATACTACCAGTAATACCGTGGACTGCCGAAAAAACACATCAGTGGGGGTTATAAAGCAAATCAAGCCTGAACTAACCCTAGAAGCTAAAATGACTAAACTGAGGCTGTCTTACTTTGGTCACACTATGAGAAGACAAGAGTCACCAGAAAAGACAATCATGCTAGGAAAAGTGGAAGGCAGCAGGAAAAGAAGAAGACCCAACAAGAGATGGATTGACTCCATCAAGGAAGCCACGGCCTGAGCAGGATCTGAGCAAGGCTGTTAAGGACAGGACGTTTTGGAGGATATTGAACATAGGGTCCCCATGAGTCCGAAGTGACGGCACTTAACACACAATACCCTACTTATACCCCCCCAAACCTCCACAGCACAAATAACACTACGGTCTTCACAGAAACGTTGTTAATCTTTAAGGTGCTACTGGGACTCTTGCTCTTTTGTACTGCTGCTGACAGGGCTACCCATTGCGATCTAACACTACCCCTAACACACTAATACCACCCCCAACACAATCAACACCACCAATACTCCGTGGACTGCCAAAAACAAAATCAGTGGGTTATGGATCAAGCCAAGCCTGAACTGACCCTTTGAAGCTAAAATGACTAAACGGAGGCTATTGTATTTTGGTCACGTCATGAGACGACAAGAGTCACTGGAAAAGACAGTCATGCTAGGAAAAGTTGAGGGCAGCAGGAAAAGAGGAAGACCCAACAAGAGATGGATGGACTCAATAAAGGATGCCACAGCCCTCAATTTGCAAGATCTGAACAAGGTTGTCAAAGACAGGACATTTTGGAGGACTTTCATTCATAGGGTCGCCATGAGTTGAAAGCGACTTAATGGCACTTACACACACACAATAATACCCCTCCAAAGCCTCCCCAACCCAATTAGCACTGACACCGCTGGTAATAATACCCCCCCAAAGCCTCCTCAACTGAATTAACACTGACCCTGCCGGTAATAATACTCGACTAATGCCCCCTGTGAGGTTCTCCAGCCAACCTCGGCAATCCCAAAAAGTCACTCGCTCAGACAGGCAGGTCTAAAGCAGGTAAACGTTTATTCAGGAGCCGCAGGATACAGCATGAGCAATCTACAGTTTCAAAGCTGCTAATGACAAACCAAACTACAAAGCATAACTTTAAGCATGGAGTCATCCCAGGTGCAAAGCTAAGTGGCTTGGGAACTACGAGATAACAGTGCCTGGTAGGAAGCAGGGAGTGAGTTAACCAAAATACAGTAGTTGCCGGCCAGAGACTCAAGGTCAGAACAGGGGGGGGGGCGCGGAGGGAAAGGAGGGAAACAGCCTGAACAGAGAACCAAAACCTAAGAATACCATGGGAACAGGAATGGGCCCAACTCATGTCAAGAGCCTGTCTGACTCCTGACCGCTTGAACACATTGGAGACGCCGAATACATTGGATACACTTGAACAGAATGATATACAGAAGGACACACTTGAACAGAAACAAGCCTGACCCATGGCAAGACCCTCACACACACACACCCCTTCAGATTCACCATCAGCACCACCGAAAGACAAGACATTTTGGAGGACACTGATTCATAGTTCACAGTGGGCAGCCGTGTTAGTCTGTCTGCAGTAGTAGAAAAGAGCAAGAGTCCAGTAGCACTGATTCATAGGGTCGCCATGAGTCGGAAGCGACTTGATGGCACTTAACACACACACACACACACAATAATACCCCTCCAAAGCCTCCTCAACCCAATTAGCACTGACACCGCTGGTAATAATACCCCCCCAAAAGCCCCCTCAACTGAATTAACACTCACATTGGGTAGCCGTGTTAGTCTGTCTGCAGTAGTAGAAAAGGGCAAGAGTCCAGTAGCACCTTCCAGACTAACAAGAATATTTTCTGGTAGGGTATGAGCTTTCATGAGCCACAGCTCACTTCTTCAGATACCTGAAGAAGTGAGCTGTGGCTCACGAAAGCTCATACCCTACCAGAAAATATTTTTGTTAGTCTGAAGAATAGGTATCTGAAGAAGTGAGCTGTGGCTCACGAAAGCTCACACCCTGCCAGAAAATATTCTTGTTCGTCTTGAAGGTGCTACTGGACTCTTGCTCTTTTCTACTACTGCAGATCTGAAGAAGTGAGCTGTGGCTCATGAAAGCTCATACCCTGCCAGAAAATATTTTTGTTAGTCTGAAGAATAGGTATCTGAAGAAGTGAGCTGCGGCTCACGAAAGCTCACACCCTGCCAGAAAACATTCTGGTTAGTCTTGAAGGTGCAACTGGACTCTTGCCCTTTTCTACTACTGCAGATCTGAAGAAGTGAGCTGTGGCTCACGAAAGCTCACACCCTGCCAGAAAATATTCTTGTTAGTTTTGAAGGTGCTACTGGAATCTTGCTCTTTTCTACTACTGCAGATCTGAAGAAGTGAGCTGTGGCTCACGAAAGCTCACACCCTGCCAGAAAATATTCTTGTTAGTCTTGAAGGTGCTACTGGACCTCTTGCCCTTTTCTACTACTGCAGATCTGAAGAAGCGAGCTGTGGCTCACGAAAGCTCACCCCCTGCCAGAAAATATTCTTGTTAGTCTTGAAGGTGCTACTGGACTCTTGCCCTTTTCTACTACTGCAGATCTGAAGAAGTGAGCTGTGGCTCACGAAAGCTGACACCCTGCCAGAAAACATTCTTGTTAGTCTTTAAGCTGCTACTGGACTCTTGCCCTTTTCTACTACTGCAGATCTGAAGAAGTGAGCTGTGGCTCACTAAAGCTCACACCCTGCCAGAAAACATTCTTGTTAGTCTTTAAGCTGCTACTGGACTCTGGCCCTTTTCTACTACTGCAGATCTGAAGAAGTGAGCTGTGGCTCACGAAAGCTCACACCCTGCCAGAAAATATTCTTGTTAGTTTTGAAGGTGCTACTGGAATCTTGCTCTTTTCTACTACTGCAGATCTGAAGAAGTGAGCTGTGGCTCACGAAAGCTCACACCCTGCCAGAAAATATTCTTGTTCGTCTTGAAGGTGCTACTGGACTCTGGCCCTTTTCTACTACTGCAGATCTGAAGAAGTGAGCTGTGGCTCACGAAAGCTCACACCCTGCCAGAAAATATTCTTGTTCGTCTTGAAGCTGCTACTGGACTCTGGCCCTTTTCTATTACTGCAGATCTGAAGAAGTGAGCTGTGGCTCACTAAAGCTCACACCCTACCAGAAAACATTCTTGTTAGTCTTTAAGCTGCTACTGGACTCTGGCCCTTTTCTACTACTGCAGATCTGAAGAAGTGAGCTGCGGCTCACAAAAGCTCACACCCTGCCAGAAAATATTCTTGTTAGTTTTGAAGGTGCTACTGGAATCTTGCTCTTTTCTACTACTGCAGATCTGAAGAAGTGAGCTGTGGCTCACGAAAGCTCACACCCTGCCAGAAAATATTCTTGTTCATCTTGAAGGTGCTACTGGACTCTGGCCCTTTTCTACTACTGCAGATCTGAAGAAGTGAGCTGTGGCTCACGAAAGCTCACACCCTGCCAGAAAATATTCTTGTTCGTCTTGAAGCTGCTACTGGACTCTGGCCCTTTTCTATTACTGCAGATCTGAAGAAGTGAGCTGCGGCTCACAAAAGCTCACACCCTGCCAGAAAATATTCTTGTTAGTTTTGAAGGTGCTACTGGAATCTTGCTCTTTTCTACTACTGCAGATCTGAAGAAGTGAGCTGTGGCTCACGAAAGCTCACACCCTGCCAGAAAATATTCTTGTTCGTCTTGAAGGTGCTACTGGACTCTGGCCCGTTTCTACTACTGCAGATCTGAAGAAGTGAGCTGTGGCTCACGAAAGCTCACACCCTGCCAGAAAACATTCTTGTTAGTCTTGAAGCTGCTACTGGACTCTGGCCCTTTTCTACTACTGCAGATCTGAAGAAGTGAGCTGCGGCTCACGAAAGCTCACACCCTGCCAGAAAATATTCTTGTTAGTTTTGAAGGTGCTACTGGAATCTTGCTCTTTTCTACTACTGCAGATCTGAAGAAGTGAGCTGTGGCTCACGAAAGCTCACACCCTGCCAGAAAACATTCTTGTTCGTCTTGAAGGTGCTACTGGACTCTGGCCCTTTTCTACTACTGCAGATCTGAAGAAGTGAGCTGTGGCTCACGAAAGCTCACACCCTGCCAGAAAATATTCTTGTTCGTCTTGAAGCTGCTACTGGACTCTGGCCCTTTTCTACTACTGCAGATCTGAAGAAGTGAGCTGTGGCTCACGAAAGCTCACACCCTGCCAGAAAATATTCTTGTTCGTCTTGAAGCTGCTACTGGACTCTGGCCCTTTTCTACTACTGCAGATCTGAAGAAGTGAGCTGTGGCTCACGAAAGCTCACACCCTGCCAGAAAATATTCTTGTTCGTCTTGAAGCTGCTACTGGACTCTGGCCCTTTTCTACTACTGCAGATCTGAAGAAGTGAGCTGTGGCTCACTAAAGCTCACACCCTGCCAGAAAACATTCTTGTTAGTCTTTAAGCTGCTGCTGGACTCTGGCCCTTTTCTCCTACTGAATTAACACGGACCCTGCCGGTAATCATACTCGACTAACGCCCCCCCCTTCAGAGTCACCATCACCACCACCGATAGGACCACTACTCCGGATTCACCACAACGCCTTTGGAGGGGGGGGGCAAGGCGGGCGGGGAAGGGCCGCGGGGTCGTCGTGTCCCCCCCCCTTTCCCCGGGCTCACCTCCTTGACCTTCAGCCTCCTGTCGCGGAGCTCGGGGGTCTCGTGGGCGGCGCCCCTCCTCCTGCCCAGCACGGGGTGCCGGAGCCTCTGCACGAAGGCCGGGTGGTCGAAGCGGCTGGGGGCGCGGGTGTGCGGGAGGGGGGCGGCGGTGGGGCGGCGGGGGTCCTCGGGGGGCGGGCTGGGGGCCTGCTGGCGGCGGGGGTGGGGCGGGAGGGGCGAGGCGCGGGCGGGCTCGGGCTCGGCGCCGCGGCGGGGCAGGAAGAGGCGCCTGAAGCGGGACGAGTCCGGCAGGAGGAAGAGGGCGGCGAAGCAGAGGGTGAGCAGGCCCGAGAGGAAGAGCAGCACCGCGAACTTGTGCGGCAGCCGCAGCCCCACCGACCACGACGGCGGCCCGCCCGGCAGCTTGCGCAGCAGCAGCATGGGGGCGCCGCGGGGCCCGGCCCACCCCGCCGGGAAGCCGCCGCCGGACCCGGCTCAGGGGGCGGAGAGATGCAAACCCCGGGGGGCGGAGAGGAGCAAAAGGGGTCCAGGTAGCTGGAGACGGGGTGGTGGCTTTTTATTTAAAAAAAAAAAAAAAAAGTAAAATAATCTAAAGTGTCCAGGGGATCCCAGGAAGCTGCGCCGGATCCCGGGGAGCGGAGAGGAGCAAAAGGGGTCCGGATAGCTGGAGGTGGGGTGGTGGCTGTGGTTGCTTTTTATTTAAAAATAAAATAAAATAATCAAAAGTGTCCAGGGGAGCTGCACCGGATCCCAGGAAGCTGCACCGGATCCCGGGGAGCGGGATGGGGTGGTGGCTGTGGTGGCTGTTTTTTTTTAAGTAAAATAATGAAAAGTGTCCAGGGGATCCCACGAAGCTGCACCGGATCCCGGGGAGCAGACAGGAGCAAAAGGGGTCCAGATAGCTGAAGATGGGTGGTTGCTTTTTATTTTTTTTTAAAAAAGTAAAATGATCTAAAGTGTCCAGGGGAGCTGCGCCGGATCCCAGGAAGCTGCACCGGATCCCGGGGAGCAGACAGGAGCAAAAGGGGTCCAGATAGCTGAAGATAAGGTGGTGGCTGTGGTTGCTCTTTTTAAAAAAAAAGTAAAATAATTAAAAGTGTGCAGGGGAGCTGCGCCGGATCCCAGGAAGCTGCACCGGATCCCGGGGAGCGGAGAGGAGCAAAAGGGGTCCAGATAGCTGAAGATGGGGTGGTGGCTGTGGTTGCTCTTTTTTTTTAAAGTAAAATATCCAAAAGTGTCCAGGGAGCTGCGCCGGATCCCAAAAAGCGAGAGGAGCAAAAGGGATTAAAAAAAAAAAAATCCTGAAGTTGGGGTGGTGGCAGTCGTAAAGTAAAATGATTAAAAGTGTCCAGTTCCCTTCAGTGAATCCGAGAAGAAAGGGGGGGGGGAAGGAAGTTTTCCTTTTTAGAGTTGAAAAACGTCAGTTGCTAAGTTCTTTTTAGAGGAGGATTTTTTGGAGGGGGAAGAGTTGGAAGGGGGGAAAAAAGAGATCCAACTTAATTGCCCCGCTTGATTCCCCAGCCCCTTTCTAGCGATCCCGGGCCAAGCAGACGACACGTGTCTCCGGGACCGGGCAGCGGAAGCAGCAACGCAGACCGAGCAGACGGGCAAGCCGCTCCGTCGGGGCCGGCCTCCTTCGCCCCGGTGCTCCCGGCTCCTCTTCCCCCGCCAGCTCCAGCCCGCCGAGCACGGGTCTGGCCCGAAATTGAGGAGTTGTCGGGCGAGATGCTGGGCGACCAAAACCCCCCCAAAAAAGATTTCAGCCGCCGCCTCTTCCTTCCTGCATGCAAACCCCGTCCGCAAAGAGGAGTTTCCCTTTCCTGGCCGCGACCTCCTGGGGTCCTGAGATAACAGCCAGACAGAAAGGGGCCTGGTGGTGGTGGTGGGGAGGGGTGTCTTCTTTTGTGGGGTTTTTAAAAAAAAATCCTCCTGCACGCCTCGCTCCTTTCCCTTCCTGCAGCTCCTAGCAGGCGCAAGGGGTGCTGTTTCCAGGCTGCTTCAGGGCCCGATCCGGACGGGCGACGGGTTCATGATGCAGCATTTCTGCAGGCGGAGCAGAGTGGGGGGGGGGACACACCGGAGCTGCTGGCTCTCCGCACGAGGGGGGCTCTGGCGTCCCGCCGCCGCCGCCCTCCGCCGGCCCCTCTCCGTCCCCCATCCACGCCGCCTCTCCTCCTCCTCCTCTTCCTCCTCCTCTCTCCCCGGACCGGCCGTCAGCTCGCGACTCCGGCCAGCTGCATCCTCCGGGCTTCCCAGACTGGGCTCTTCTGGTAACGATCGGCCGGCTGTTTGGAGGAAAGCCGGGCATTCGCCTCCTCTTCCTCCTCCTCCTCTCCCTCCCCGGCTTCCCAAGAAGGGGAGGATCCACACAGCCAGAGGAGGGGATTGGAGGGAAGGGAGAGACACGCAGGCACACGCGCGCACACACACACACACACACGCGAACTGTGACAAAGCGGAGAGAGCCCTCTCTGGGTAGATCTCCCCAGAAATCGCCTCCTATTCTCCTATAAGGGCGGCAAATAAATAATCCGACGCAGAGTGGTGTTTTCTTTTTTGGGGGGGGGGGGCTTGTTTTAAATCGTCAGGCTTTCTTCATCTCGACCACCCTCTGGCCAATTTCAGCCGGACTTTCTGAGCCCCCCAGAAAAACAACAACAACGATTCACAACTTCCCCCCCCCTTTTTTTTAAACACAGAGAATGGCTGAAGAAGTGAGCTGCGGCTCACGAAAGCTCACACCCTGCCAGAAAATATTCTTGTTCGTTTTTAAGGTGCTACTGGACTCTGGCCCTTTTCTATCTCTAGAGAAGGTCTACAGCGACAATCTGGATTTCCTGCTTCTCCTTTAGAAGGGCACCCAAAACAACGCATTGCATCCTTTTATCTCTCTGCCGGAGACCCTGGAGAGCCGCTGCCGGTCTGAGCAGACAACACTGACTTGGATGGACCAAGGAGGGCCTGATTCAGTCTAAGGCAGCTTCATGTGTTGGGAGGGACTGTGGCTCAGTGCCAGAAGGTCCCAGGTTCAATCCCCGGCGTCTCCAGTTAAAGGGACTAGGCAGGTAGGTGATGTGAAAGACCCCTGCCTGAGACCCTGGAGAGCCGTTGCCGGTCCGAGTAGACATACTGACTTGGATGGACCAAGGAGGGCCTGATTCAGTCTAAGGGTTCTTCTCGGGTGGCCAATTCTGGGCTTCCATCCCTCCTTCCTCTGCCTCTTATCCGGCGTCTCGGGCAAGCGGAATCGCAGCCTGCCTTCTGGCCTCTCGCTATTGTCTGGTGCGGGGAGGGGGGAGCGGAGGGTGGGTTTTTTTTGGGGGGGGTTCACGCCCTGCCGCGCCGTTTCCTGCCGGTGGATGGATCTCAGAGCCCATTAAACCGGGAGGCGAAAGGGCTGCTGCCAGGCAAACTCTCCAGGGGGGCAGCGGCCCTCGCTGCCCGCCGAGCAATGAAAGGCTTGGCACCACCTAAGCGTGCCCAGGCTCATCGAGCGCGGTGACCACCGTCCACCAGCACGCTCCTAGGAGGAGGAGAAGCGGCTGCCGCCTGCTTGCATCTGACCTGGAGCGCCAGCAGCAATGCAATGCCGCCTCCCCCCTCCACGGCTCGGCTCTCACTGCGACAGCAAGCGCCTCCAGCTTCGCGCGGCCCCGCCCCCTACGGCAAAGCCACGCCCCCAAGCATGGAGACAGCGCCTCGCTCGCGCCTCCCTCCCCTCCAGGCCACGCTTCCTTCCCGCGGCCGATGCTTCGCGTGGGAGGAGTGGGAGATGCGCGCGCAATCGCTGCCTGGGTTCGTTCTCGGTTTCTCCCCCCCCCCCACCTTCCTCACCCGCTATTGGTCCGTTAGCAGGGGACTTCTCGGGACTGGTTGGAGGTCCCGGGCTGTCGCTCAAGAACGCGTCTCCCTCCTTCCATCGGTGTTCGTCTCAGAGCGCTTTCCAATCGCGTGCTGCGGGTGGTCAAGCCTCTCTGCTCTGATTGGCTGGGGATCCCGGGGAGGTGATGGTGGTTGGCTCGCGCAGGATTGTCGGGACGAAGTGTGCACGTGAACGCATGAAGCGGCCTTATGCTGCATCAGACCCTCGGTCCATCACAGTCAGTATTGTCGACTCAAAAAGGGCTCCATGACTCAAAAGGTTTGGAGACCTCTGGACTACTCTAAACAATTTTAGTATTTTGCCCTTTCAAAAAAAACTTTGAACCCATGAACACATGAAGCTGCCTTATACTGAATCAGACCTTTGGTCCATCAAAGTCAGTATTGTCATCTCAGACCGGCAGCAGCTCTCCAGGGTCTCAGGCAGGGGTCTCTCGCATCACCTACTTGCCTAGTCCCTTTAACTGGAGATGCCGGGGATTGAACCTGGGACGTTCTGCATGCCAAGTAGATACGTGCATCATTTTTTTGTTTTTCTCGTTTGCCACTGGTCTAACAAAAAGGTTTCTCTATAAAAACAATCAGGTTACTTTTCTTTTATTGCAACAAAATTATGTATTAACTTTGTCTTATTAAGGCCACATTACAACAGTTCAGCAACCCCACACGACAACTGGGGCAGGAAGATGAACAAAAGCATTTCACAGTGAATCACTATCTGGCTCGACACCCTATAAAGGCTATCAACATTTCATCCCAGCACAAACCCTCATGGGTTAGTGCCCGTTTCTTTAGCTGCTATGAAGGGGATCTTTCCTATGTTCCCTTTTTCTGTGCAAGGTTTTTGCATCAGGTTGATGGACTTCCACTCCATAGGACTAAATGCAGTGCCTCCCATGGTGATAATTCCAGAAGTGACAGCCATGTAACAGACTAACCTTGGAATTATTACCATGGATGGCACTGCATGTAACCTTATGGAGTAGAACTCCATCAATCTCATGGGGGGTGGGGACTTGCTCAGAGAATTGCATGGTGAAGATACCTTCTGTTGCATCTAATCCACAAACTTTATGCTGGAATAAAATGTGCTCATCATCTGCTGAAGTTGGAGGGTGAGAGATTCAAAACAGATAAAAGGAAGAATTTATTCACACAACAAATAGTTAAATTGTGGAACTCCCTGCCCCAGGATGTGGTGATGGGCGGCCAACTAGGAAGGCTTTAAGAGGGGAGTGGACAAGTTCATGGAGGAGAGGGGTATTCATGGCTGCTAGTAAAAATGGATACTAGTCATGATGCACACCTATTCTCTCCAGGGTCAGAGGAGCATGCCTATTATATTAGGTGCTTTGGAACACAGGCAGGACAATGCTGCCACAGGACAATGCTGTCTTGTTTGTGGCCTTCCTACAGGCACCTGGTTGGCCACTATGTGAACAGACTGCTGGACTTGATGGACCTTGGTTGTGATCCAGCATGACCTTTCTTATGTTCTTAAGGTGCCACAAGAGTCCTGTTTATTTTTTAGTTTGGGACCAGGACATCCAAAGGGCTCCCTTCTCCCATATGTACTTTGGGATCATCAGCTGAGTAGTTATGCTGAGTAGCTATTAGGAACAGGGCCCTTTCAGTTGTGGCATCCCAGGTGTGACATGTCCGTTCCTTGCCCCACAGGATGCAACACCCTGCTTCAGATGCCAGATTTGGGCATATCACAAAAGAATAGCATATTGTCCAAGACTGAGTCATATTCCTCCCCTCCCCAAAGGGAGCGATTACCATTTAGATTTCCTGCCTCAGATTCCAAATATCTTGGGCCATTTATGCTGACTCAGCACAATGTGACCATTATTCCTGTATCATGTTTAACAGTCAAACATCTGATTCATGTGAGCTGTTTTAGGAGCCAAGCACAGTACAAACGATCATTACCATCCTATATAAAATGCTCATCAAGGAGCAAATTCTAAGCTGAGCTGGATTCAGGCAGGGCGGAGGGGAAGGGGTCTGATACCCTACCTCGCGGATAGAAACTAGAAAGCGGAGGGCCACTCACAACTGCATCCAAGCAGCCTGGCTTCCTGCTGGTATCCTGGGTTGGAAGCTGGAGCCTCACGTGTTTAAAATGCTGAAGAGGGAAAGATAAAAGCTCAATGGCTAGAGTTCAGCAAGCCTGTGTGGAATAGTGGTTAAAGCAGGAGAGGTTTGGCTCTTTAAAAAAATGAAACTTTAAAGCTAAGGTATATTGGAGGGGTAGGTGGAATGCTAGGTGGAATGGCAGGAAAAGGGTTTTTTATGGGACTAAAGGGCCTCTTAAAAGATTTTTTACAGAAAGGGAAATGATGGAGAGGAACGGTTTCCAGAAATCCACATGCAAATCAGATTTATGCCAATGCATTAAAATAATCATATTGGGTGCTCCTGTGTACTCAATGATTTATTTTTGTGAGTCCCTGTGGAGACCACTTCCTACTAAAGGACTCACAACAGCCTGTTTTGGCACTATGGAAACTGTATGGATTATTCATGAACATCAATTTATCAATTATCAGTAATGTAAAGTTGTACAGTTTTAATCATGCAAATGGGCTTTCTTAAATTGGCTCTTTGTTGATCTCTTGCTGTGAATGCTGAAGCCATTTGGCTCTTTCATTGTAAAAGGTTGCACACCCTAGGTTAGAGTGCTGGACTAAGACCGGAAGACCTTGATTCAAATCCCCACTTGCCATGACATTTAACTGCATTCTCTTGGGTCAGCATTCTCAGCCCAACCTTACCACGTAGAGATGTTGTGAAGATAAAATGGAGGAGCAATAGCATTGCCAACCTCCAGGTACTAGCTGGAGATCTCCTGCTGTTACAACTGATCTCCAGCTGGTAGAGATCCATTCACCTGGAGAAAATGGCCACTTTGGCAATTGGACTCTATGGCATTGAATCCCTTCCCCAAACCCTGCCCTCTTCAAGCTCCATCCCAAAAACCTCCCAACAGTGGCAAAGAGGGACCTGGCAACCCCAAGGAGCAAGGAAGAACCACATCCAGGACTCTAAGCCGATTGGAGGAAGGATGAGATAAAAATGCCCTAAATAAAATCAAGTTCTGTCAACAGCTGCCCCATTGAAAGGAACATCAGCTGATGTGATGCCCAAGGGCAAAAGCCATAACAAGTAGGCAAGCATTAGAGGGCTTTGCACAGCTACCCACAATTCCCAGCTTGCTGGGAACAGGCCAGGGTTTATCTGCATGACCCTCACTGAAGTCTTTCCAAGACAAATGCCATGGATTCTGCCTTTCTGTCATGGATTGAAGTAGTACAGTAGTCTAAAATAATTATTTAATACTTAAAATGTAAAGGTAGCCCCCTGTGCAAGCACCGGGTCATTACTGACCCATGGGGTGACGTCACATCACGACATTTACTAGGCAGACGATGTTTATGGGTTTGCTATTGCCTTCCCCAGTCATCTACACTTTACCCCCAGCAAGCTGGGTCCTCCTTTTACCGACCTCGGAAAGATGGAAGGCTGAGTCAACCTTGAGCCGGCTGCCTGAAACCAACTTCCGTTGGGATTGAACACAGGTCATGAGCAGAGGTTTTGACTGCAGTACTGCATCTTACCATTCTGCACCATGGGGCTCTTTTATTTAAGACTTAGCCTTTATATATTGCTTTATATGGCATATACAGTATTTTGTAATCCATACAGCATACCTATAAGGTAGGTAAAAGATAAAAGTAGTCCCCTGTGCAAGCACCGGGTCATTCCTGACCCATGGGGTGACGTAACATCCCGACGTTTACTAGGCAGACTTTGTTTATGGGGTGGTTTGCCATCGCCTTCCCCAGTCGTCTATGCTTTACCCCCAGCAAGCTGGGTCCTCATTTTACTGACCTCGGAAGGATGGAAGGCTGAGTCAACCTGGAGCCTATAAGGTAGGCCATTATTATTATTAGCCCCATATTGCTGATCGAAGGCTGAGACAGAGCGGCTTACCTAACAAGAACATTTGTGGCAAGGATGTGAACCAAGAACCTTCTATCTCATTATTCTTTACTACCCTGGTTGCATTTATTACATTTCTATCTGCCTCTGCCTTACTTCCCGGAAACGTGCAGCAAAATCCTATGCAAAGTTACTCCAGTCTCAGCCCATGACTTGCCTGCGGTCAACCAGTCAGAGGCACAGCTGAGCAGGGATTTCCTGTGGCCTGACCCAGCATTTTCACCATGGCAATGCAATGTGCGGAACTGAAGATTTAAAGCAAAATTGCTTTGCTCTTGTGGCAAAAGACTGGTTAGGCATTGCAGAGCTGAAAGAAAGGCAGCAAACAAATGAGTAAACAGGAACAGGAACAGGTATTTGGTTGACGGCGTGGCAAATGGAGAATCACCTCTATACAAGAGAAGTTGCATATTACTGAACGTTGCTATACGCAGCACAGAAAAGGTCTGGTTTAACTTACTGGGAAGTTTCCTGGTGGGCAGCTGGCAGCTAGGAGCAAGCTGAATTAAATGAGCCCTGCTGCAGGGGTCGCTCCATTTTGACCCGGACAGTGGCCCCGATCAGAACTGGTGTAGAATCATAATCAGCTCAGCTTGTTCCAGGGCTATTTTAATGTCCCTGACCTGCTCCCTACCAAAGATGCTGGAATGAAAGAGACTGTTTTACGAGACTTGCTTTTAAGCTATAGCCTGTTTTAAGCTATCTTTATGCTCTTGCTGGGTTTTTAATGCTGGGTTTTTTTCATAGTTTTAATGATTTTTATGCAGTTTTATGTTTTTCTTTGCAAGCTACCTCAAGCAGATTCTCTGGAGAGGCAAGCATAGACAGTGCATAAATATTTAAAGATACTCCTTTCTAAAGGTAGACCACTGTCCTCAAATTAAATCTACAATTACATCTGTAAAACTATTTAGTATGAAGAACAAAGCACAGAGCTCCAAACCTCCTCATCCGTGGCTGTAATATTCAGTTGAGGCAGAATCCATGTAAAACTGATAAATTGGCAAAGAAAGAGAGAAGAGGCCAGAGTTTAATTACAGAAAAGGTGGAATTTTATTGTATTATGAGGTTTATTTTTAGTAAGGCTGGCAGAAATAATGTTGAGAGTACTTTTCGATAGCCACAAGAGGTGGGAAGACCAGAATTTAATATCTACTCTTAAGGGGTGGGAACAGAAGTGTGATGGATAGAACCGGAGGCAAAATACTTTGGCAAGGTAATTAAGTTTATTTGTAAAGCCTCAGCTTGTCTCATAAAGAGAGACCTGTATTTTTTGTTGTTGCTGCCATTCTGGAAAAACACTTCTTTCTTCACTGCAGGAAGAGGTCGAATCTGTCTCACGCTAGAATCTCACTGTGGTATATAGGTAATGAGCTGCCTCACTCAAAACCGCAAAGCCAGTGATTTCTGGACACTGCAGCAAGACACTAAAGGAAAGCAGATGGAACAAAATATTTGTACTATTGCTAGATAATCTTCTCTGCTCAGTATATGGCATCATGGGCAGCGGCCCCAGTGCACCTGGAAGGGTGGGGGGCACAGTTCCCGCACATTTAACACAACAGTACACTTAAACACCAAGAAATGGTAGCACCTTAGAGCCAGATGCTCTAAGATGTTCCTACAGAACGTGCTGCCTTCCAGCAGCTACCAGAATCAAAATTGTTACTGAGAAGGGGGTGGGGGGAGAGGAAGAAGTAAGAGAAAGGAAATTACTGCTTTCATCGGATTGATTGCTGCTGTTGAGAGGGTTTTAGCTCTGGAAGGTCACGGGAGTCTTCAGAAAACAGGTGGAGGGTCAAATGACCTCCACGAAAAGCTGGTTTACTCAAATGCAATATCACACTTTCAAAAAAAATCTCAAGATTTGCTAAGGAGTGTGCAACCAGGGTTTCAAAAACAAAAACACTCAAGGTCAGATTTACGTAGTGCATTTCAAGTGCACAAAGCACACTTTGCATGTACTATCTGAGTCAGGCATGCCATAACTTTGTGAAGTGGGCAAATACTATGACCCCGATGTTAAAGAAAAGAGGGGTGCTGGTAACAGACCTAAGGTCCTTCCAAGTCATAATTTGCAGAGATACTCTTTTCACATTTGGCAGAACCAGGTGAGCACAGGGATTTGTAGCTTTAGAAAACCCATTTCACATTGATAGGGTTGCCAGATCCCTCTTCGCCACCGGTGGAAGGTGAACTGATCTCTATCAGCTTGAGATCAGTTGTTATAGCAGGAGATCTCCAGCCACTACCTGGAGGTTGGCAACCCTATACATCTGCCGGGGGCCCACTCCTCCTTGCAGAGGATGATGATGATGAAGAAGAAGAGTTGGTTTTTATATGCCGACTTTCTCTACCACTTAAGGGAGACTCAAACTAGCTTACAATCACCTTCCCTTCCCCTCCCCACAACAGACACCTTGCGAGGCAGGTGAAGCTGAGAGAGCTCTAAGACAGCTGTGACTAGCCCAAGGTCACCTAGCTGGCTTCATGTGGAGGAGTGAGGAAACCAACCCGGGAGATAATCTAAGGCAGAAACACAGAGCTAAGAGTGTAATTTAGAGCACCCCCAATGTTTCTCAGTGTGTCTGCTGCTTAAAGACCCCCCCCCCCCAAAAAAAAAAATTCTGAGAGCTTCCTTCCTGGGTTCAGAGTTAAGTAACTGCTAGAGGCTGGAGAGAGTTCTGATATTGGTTCTTGTAGGTTATCTGGGCTGTGTGACCGTGGTCTTGGTATTTTCCTTCCTGACGTTTCGCCAGCAGCTGTGGCCGGCATCTTCAGAGGAGTAACACTGAAGGACAGTGTCTCTCAGTGTCAAGTGTGTAGGAAGAGTAATATATAGTCAGAAAGGGGTTGGGTTTGAGCTGAATCATTGTCCTGCAAAAAGTATCAAAGGTAATGTGCTAATCACTGTCCTGTAAGTATCAAGAGAATGTGCTAATGAGGGTGTGGTATGTTAATATGGAACCATTGTATCCTGAAGTGATCTGTTAATGTGTGGAATCCAAAGCTAATCCGCATGGATTTCATACATTAACAGATCACTTCAGGATACAATGGTTCCATGTTAACATATTGATACTTTTTGCAGGACAATGATTCAGCTCAAACCCAACCCCTTTCTGACTATATATTACTCTTCCTACACACTTCACTGAGAGACACTGTCCTTCAGTGTCACTCCTCTGAACATGCCTGCCACAGCTGCTGGCGAAACGCCAGGAAAGAAAATACCAAGACCACGGTCACACAGCCCAGATAACCTACAAGAACCAATGAACTCTGACCGTGAAAGCCTTCAACAATAGAGTTCTGCTATGTATGAATATATAGATATATGAAGCTCCCTAATACCGATTCAAGGCATTGGTCTCCCTATTCTGATTGACAGCAGCTCTCCAGGGCCTCAGGCAGAGAAAGATATTTCTGAACACCTAGTATCTGAGGGACGGTGGGGAGTTCTATGATTGATGCGCCCAGATATTATAAAAATCCAATAGTTATACACACAGGATCCAATTCTGATCAGGACTGTGGTGCAAGGGGAAGGGGGGGGGTTAAGTCTTCACCTTCATTAGTGCTGCCAACTCCAACTTCAGAAATCCCTGGAAATTTGCTGGGGAGCTGCTGGGTAAAGGCAGAGTTTGGGCAGGGAGCTCCACCCTTTGATGGTACCATTTCCTCTAGGGGAGCAGTCTGGAGGGCAGTTGTAACACTAGGAGAACTCCAGGCTCCACCTAGAAGTTGGCAAGCTTACCCTCCATGCTGTTTTTCCAACATGAGACAGCCCTGGGGAGTAGGGTCGCCAACCTCCAGGTAGTGGCTGGAGATCTCCTGCTATTACAACAGTTCTCCAGCCGATAGAGATCAGTTCACCTGGAGAAAATGGCCACCTTTGGCAATTGGACTCTATGGCATTGAAGTTCCTCCCCTCCCCAAACCCTGCCTTCATCGGGCTCCGCCCCAAAAACATCCCACCGGTTGTGAAGAGGGACCTGGCAACCCTACCGGGAGAAAATGGCCGCTTGGGCAATTGGACTCTATGGCATTGAAGTCCTTCCGGTCCCCAAATCCCGCCCTCCTCAGGCTCCACCCGAAAAAACTCCCACTGGTGGCGAAGAGGGACCTGGCAACCCTTCTAGGGAGTCTCACTGGGGAAATGGGTCAAATAGCCACTTTCCTGGGATTTCACATTTGGCAGATTCAGAAGCCACAAGATCTCCTGGATGAATTATCCTGGCTGAGGATCAGCAGCTGTGGATCCCTTAACAGTGGGGTCGAGGGACCAGAACACAACAAACTCCCCACAGTGGGTAAGGAAAGAGCAGGCAGATAACATTGTTCTTTTTGTGTCTGCATTTTTTGGGAACAAATAATCAGAGCAATCCATGTTTGTAAACCTCCCTTCACCTAAAGTGGTTATTAAGCATCTCAGTAGGCTTTTATCAGCGTCTCTAAATAACAAACTAACTCCCATTCCAAAGAAAGGATTATATTTTAGACAAGCATCTAAATAAATTAACATCCTTGCAACTAACGTGTTTTATTTTTTTAACTTCACATTTCTTCTTTAGAACATCTGAACAGCCAGATTTCAAACTGAAATCTAGGACTACATAACTAAGACCTTGCTTAGAATTCAAATGCCATTTATCTGCAAAGAAAAGAGATAGGAGTGTATATGATATCTGGGTTTTTTTTTTTACTGCTTTCTTTATCCTAGCAGCTTTATCAGGTCAATAAGCCAAAACTAATCAGAGTCACAGTTAGCATTACAAAAAAATCTACATATTTCTCTTAACTCAGAATTCTGCAGAAATTAATGGGGCGGGGGTTGGGGTTGGCGAGAGGATGATTACTTATATGTTGTATAAACCACACACACACACACACACACACACACACACACACACACATATGGGTTGTGTGTCTGAACAACTCCCTTTTGTCTCCTGCCCTTTCCCACAGAATCGGTGCAGAGAAACAACACTAATGTGGAAGCTACCGTATATAAGAACTGAGAGGCATCTGGGGAACTTCAATTTCAGCGACCAGTGTAATGGTTCACTCTCTTTTGTCTTTTATAGTTCCGTAATAAAGAGCATTGTGTCTGGATTCTTGGCTGCCAAATCAAAAGGGACCAGGGATAGCGGATGCCTTGGATTATGGCTCTCTGCAGTTAATACCATCTGGAGCGGATACTGCAAGGAGAAAATGATGCTGCCTCTGACCACAGCAGGCGCTCAGCCAGGGCTGGGCCCAACAGCGTGTTCCCCTCACTTAAGGTTGCCAACCTCCAGGTACTAGCTGGAGATCTCCTGCTATTACAACTGATCTCTAGCCTAGAGAGATCAACTCACCTGATGGCAGCTTTGGCAATTGGACTATGGCACTGAAGAATAAGAAGAGTTGGTTTTTATATGCCGGCTTTCTCTACCATTTAAGGAAGAATCAAACCGGCTTACAATCACCTTCCCTTCCCCTCCCCACAACAGACACCCTGTGAGGTAGGTGGGGCTGAGAGAGGTCTAAGAGAATTGTGACTAGCCCAAGGTCACCCAGCTGGCTTCATGTGTTGGAGTGAGGAAACAAAACTGGTTCTCCAGATCAGAGTCCACCGCTCCAAACCACCACTCTAAACCACTATGCCACGCTGGCTCTTCCCCTCCCCAAACACCGTACTCTTCAGGCTCCACCCGAAAAACCTCCCGCCAGTGGCAAAGCGAGACCTGGCAATTCTACCCTCACTGCTCAGGGCAGAACAGAAGCCTGAACTGGAAGCTTTTGGGACAAAAAATACCAACTTCAAGTATTGGCTAATGGACTCTGAACTTGCTGAGACTGAGAGGGGAAAATATGTTGGGGTCGTAGTAGATCAATTAAATGATCAGTTAGTTGAGATCACTTGAAGGGTCAACTCAGTGTGCTGCAGCAGTGAAAAGGGCAAACTCTATGTTAGAGATTATCAGGAAAGGGATTGAAAATAAAATGGCCAATATTATAATGCCCCTGTATAGATCTATGGTGTGGCTTCATTTGAATACTGTGTACAGTTTTGTTCACCGTATCTCAAAAAGGACACCACAGAGCTGGAAAACAGTACATGAGAGGGCCACCAAGATGATTAGGAGGTTGGAGCACCTTTCCTATGAGGAGAGGTTGAAGAGTCTGGGACTTTTCAGTTAAGAAAAGAGACGACTAAGGGGGCACGATAGAGGTTTATAAAATTATGCACGGAGTGGACAGAGCTGACAGAAAGAACTTTTCCTCTATCTTCCTAAATACTAGAAGTCGAGGACATCCAATGAAGCTGATGGGCAGTAGATTCAGGATGGAAATACTTCTTTACACAGAGAGTGACTAAAATGGGAAATTCACTGCCAGGTAGGGTTGCCAACCTCCAGGTACTTGCCGTTCTGTGTTGATTTCAGGTTAGCTATACTATTGAACACAGTGGTGTCATATTTTGTGTCACTTCCAGGTACTAGCTGGAGATCTCCTGCTATTACAACTGATCTCCAGCCGATAGAGATCAGTTCCCCTGGAGAAAATGCCCGCTTTGGCGATTGGACTCTATGGCATTGAAGTCCCTCCCCTCCCCAAACCCTGCCCTCCTCAGGCTCCGCCCGAAAAATCTCCCGCCAGTGGCAAAGAGGGACCTGGCAACCCTACTGCCAGGGCATGTAGTGATGGCCGCAGACGTATACACTTTAAAAGTGGATTAGATAGATTCTTGGAGGATAAGTCTATCAGTGACTACTAGCCTTGGTGATTGAAGGGAACCTCCATATTCAGAGGCAGTCAATCCCTGAATCCCAGTACAAGGAGGCAACATCAGGGGAAAGCCTTAACCTCTATGCCCTGTTGTTGGCCCTCCAGAGGAACTGTTTGGCCACTGTGTGAGACAGGATGCTGGACTAGATGGACCACTGGTCGGATACAGCAGGACTCTTCTTATGTTCTAAGAGTCACAATGAGTCACATGACCTCTTCTGGCCTATTGATGTAAAGAAGCTACTTTAGCAGGTTTGGCTTTTGGCCAGAAGGCGCTCAGTCCCAGATTCGAGAACTGCTCCATGGTAGAATCCCGACACCCTTTTGCTGAGTAGTTATAGCCTGCTATATTCATGGCTAAAGACCTGAATTCTGCTCCATGAAAAGTTTGTGTTCACACTGATATACCTCAAACAAACACTTCTGTAAGAAGTTAAGGCCTCATTACTATGCCGTTCATTCATGCACAGATTAAAAACACTCATGCATATTCATAGAAGGATTATTTTATTGGGATAGTCTTTTCAAGTCGGCATTCTAATCATAAACCTTCAAATTCACAAAGTGTGTTAAATTGTTCAAAGCATTCTACGTGCATTAACTCAGTGATGCTTACAACGACCCTGCAAGGCTGGCAACTCCTGTTTTGATCAACTGGCTGTTTTAAAAGGATTTTATTGCTGCCTGAAAAAACATTGGCTCCCAAGATCATTCATGCATAAAAAAATTCCAACAATAGCACAGGAGACTGACAACATTATCAACTCAAGAGCAGCGTGCTCCGACCAGTAAAAGCAGGTCCTGAAAAAAACTAGCAACCAGTTATGCAAGAGGAGGGAAGAAAGTACAAACAAAGCAGCAATTAACCCAATGCCCTAGAGAATAAAACTATTTCAATTAGTGTCTGAAAACTAAGAAGATCTGGTGCCAGGCAGATAGCTGCTGTGTGTGGGGTGGGTGGGGGCTCTCATACATGAGGAATTAGTATAGAGAAGGGTTTTCTTTTCAAAAGTGGGCACCCACAGGAAAACACAGATAGGTTAAATAATAGTGATTAAAATATCAGACTAGGATCTGGGAGACCCAGGTTCGAATGCCCACTGCATAAACACACATGAACGCATGAAGCTGCCTTCTACTGAATCAGACCCTTGGTCTATCAAAGTCAGTATTGTCTACTCAGACTGGCAGCATTTCTCCAGGGTCTCAGGCAGGGGTCTTTCACATCACCTACTTGCCTACTCCCTTTAACTGGAGATACCAGGGATTGAACCTGGGACCGTCTGCATATCAAGCAGATGCTCTACCATGGAAGCTTGCTCGGTGACCTTGGGCCAGTCACATACTTTGAGCCTAGCCTGCCTCTCAGGGTTGTTGTGAGGATAAAATGTAGGATGGGGGAATGATGCAAGCTGCTTTGGGTCCCCACTGGGGAAAAGGTGGACTATAAATGAGATAAATAAATACTTATGGAAGCATGTGTGGTCCTTTAAGTGCCCTGGTCCCTGAACACTTAAGGTTTTAAAGGTGACAACCAGCACTCCAGTTGTGACCAGATGCAAACAGGCTATCTTGTAGTTTTCTTTACTCCATGGAGAGAGAGGTACCCGTCTGTCTATCATATTTTATCCAACCTTCCTCCAAGGAAGTCAGGGTCCCACTTCAGAAAGTTTGAGAGTCACTGATGGAAACTCCTTCCTTGACTGGAATAGCAGCAGATGGGTAGCTTGCTGACATCCCTGCCCTGGACTGACCCTTTCCCACAACTGTAGGGTTGCCAGGTCCCTCTTCACCACCGGCAGGAGGTTTTTGAGGCGGAGCCTGAGGAGGGTGGGGTTTGGGGAGGGACTTCAATGCCATAGAGTCCAATTGCCAAAATGGCCATTTTCTCCAGGGGTACTGATCTCTGTCGGCTGGAGATCAGTTGTAATAGCAGATCTCCAGCTAGTACCTGGAGGTTGGCAATCCTACACAACTGGAAGTGTTGTGGTTCCAAGTCTTGGCCTGGTTGATTCGAACAGTTCCTGGATACAGACCTACAGTGTACTCCAGACATTAGCTTCTGGCAGCAGGATAGCAAAAGATGGGGGCTGGTTCAGGGGCGTACTAACGTGCCTTGCCCCTAGGCAGATCCCAAAAGCGTATGTTTGCTACTGTTGTAGATTTCCCATGGACTGGCCTTTTGAGAGCTGCGAGTGAAACAAGGTGAGCTGTCAAGAATTTATTGGAAGGTGACAGAGAAGAGTCCCGATGAATATCTTGGGGGGGTGGGAATGATCCGTGCATAAGAAGCCACTAGGCAGAAATAGCAGAATGGAGGTGTAGAAGTTTATCTTTTTCTTAAAAGTTAGAAGAAGAAAGAACACACCACAGCCCACTAAAGGGAGACGAAAGGATTATCCCCTTCTTCCGTGTTCCTCCTTGGGGATTCCCCATAACCTCCACGGGAGGAAACTCTGGGTACCCTCTTTTCTCTTGAGACTTCCTCCTTTCATCTAGAGCTCCCCCTTTCAGGACCCCCCTCCCGCCCCACCAAAATGCCGACAAGTGCCTTATCATCTAGACCATGCGAAAGAACAGTCTCCTTTTTTCCGTTTCAGAGAAAAAACAAAATTCTTTCCATCCTGCTCTGCGTTTGGGCCAACAGCGAAAAGCGCTGGTACGTTTTTATGACCAGCCTCGAAGGGCTTGTGGTTTATGTCAGTCCCCACGACCAATGATCTGTTTCGGATCCAGACTGTGAACTGTCACTTTTCCTATTTTATTTAGTGTGTAATGGGGCTCGCATTTTCATTATGGCCCCTGTAAAGGAAAGCGAGGTATGGTTAACCACTCCAATGTGTGTGTGTGTGTGTGTGTGTGTGTGTGTGTGTGTGTGTGTGTAAGGGGGGGATGGGTTTCCACCAAAGAAGAGAGCTGTAGGTTTCTCATAGCAGATGAGACTTTTCCAGCTGAGAGAACCAGGGACAGAAGAGAGAGGCGCAGGGTTAGATTTTAATATCATGAGTCCTGCTTTGTTCAGCCCTGGGGCAGTAGTAGGGTTGCCAACCTCCAGGTACTAGTGGGAGATCTCCTGCTATTACAACTGATCTCCAGCCAATAGAGATCAGCTCACCTGGAGAAAATGCCCGCTTTGGCAATTGGACTCTATGGCATTGAAGTCCCTCCCCTCCCCAAACCCCGCCCTCAGGCTCCGCCCCAAAACCCTCCCGCCAATGGCAAAGAGGGACCTGGCAATCCTAGGCGGTAGTGGGGGTGGGGAATATGATGGTCTTGGCTCAAATCAACGCCGAAAAGCCAGTCGCAAAAAGCAAAAGAAAAGAAAACGTTTGAACTGTGCCTCAGACTTTTTATTTGGACCTCGATGAGAATCAAAAGTAAAATAAGAGTACAGGCAATGGAGCGGTCACCTGACCGTCTATCTAGGATTAGTTATTATAACCAAGGAGATAGTACTGATAACTGCAAACTTATATAGACCGTATTTTTCACAGATCACTCGAGAGGACTAAAAATGGACCAGTGAATACCGAGGAGGAGGAGGAGAAGAAGGAGAAGAAGGAGAAGATTTGGTACCTGACCTACTTTGGCCTACCGATGCAAACATGTTTGTTTGTTTATTGTATTTATATCCCGCTCTCATTCCTGGCCAACCGGGCTTAGAGCGGGTAACAATATGATAAAACATTAATTAAAACATAGTAAAAACAAATTAAAACATACTATAAAATCATATTTCATTATATTACAGTAAAAAATAGCATTCCTTTTGCTTGCCGCCACTAAACAGGCCTGGTGAACAGTGGACCCCCAATCTAGTTGGGGGAAAGATGGGGAGGCCAGCAGGAAGATGAAAATGAGGTTTCCCTGGGTCAGGGGTCTCAAAACTGCGGCTCCAGAGCCGCATGCGGCTCTTTGGCCTGTTGAGTGCAACTCTCCGAACTTGGTTTGGAACCCCTGCTCTTGCGCCCGCTTGCGCCGGCACGCCTGAGAGAGAGAGAGAGCGGGCGAGCGGGCGCGCTGTCTCCCCCCCCCTGCCGTGGAGAATGGCCGGGTCCCCCTTTCCCTTGCCCTCAATGGTTGGGAGGCTAAAGCCTCCCCTCCCCTCTAGTCGTGCGATTGCTGGGAGGGCGGCTCGGGGGTTCCTTCCCCCCCCCGCCTATCAGCTGTTGGGCGGGGCGGGCTTCCTTTGGTAGACCTGGCCTTCGGCTGAGTCCCATTGGGAGGCCATGTCTACCCACTGGCTTTCTTGGCGGTAGACCTGGACTCCGAGGAGGAGAAAATCCCCCTTCAGAGGCCAGATCTACCAATTGGCTTCTATGGGCCTCCGGAGGCCAGGTCTACTGCCAAGAAAGCCAATGGGTAGACCTGGCCTCCCAATGGGACTCAGCTGGAGGCCAGGTCCACCAATAGGCTTTTATGGCGGTAGACCAGGCCTCCAGACGAGGACTCTGGACGGGGAGGGGGAAATGGCAGGGACTTAGAATTTAATTTTTATCAATAAATAAGATCACTATTAAGTATGATATCAAGTTTTATTCAGTGTACCTATAGTTTAATTAAGACTTAAAACTTTAATTAAAGTTTATTAAGTAAATAAACAGTGTACCTACCTATATAGATTAAGTAAGAAATTTGGCTCTCAAAAGAAATCTCAATCGTTGTACTGTTGATATTTGGCTCTTTTGACTAATGAGTTTGCCAACCCCTGCCCTGGGTGATGCGGATATGTCTAACTGCCCTGCAGTTCCACCTTTTGGCCTGAGTAGAGTGGTGGCAGCAGAGGGACAATGGCAAATTTCACAAACATACCATTTCAGTTCAAAAGCTTTTGCCAAGGTTTCTCCCTGCTCAGGACAAAACATCTTTTCTCCCCAACTACACTGACAAAATTGGATGGAAAGGTTTCTGTCAAATTGTGCAAAATGCCATAAAAATAGCCATTAACTCATAAATGGTGTTACGGTGCTGCAGAAGAACAAATAGATTGAGAACACCAGCAATAAAAAATGGGCAAAGCAAACAGAATCACAGTGAATAAAAACAAAACAAAAAAGTCTTAGTTCGGTTTATTTTGATGCAAGATCAGCTCAAAAAGGTATTAATAAAAACAATAAAAACTGTCACGTTAGGGTTGCCAACCTCCAGGTACTAGTTGGAGATATCCTGCTATTACAACTGATCTCCAGCCGATAGAGATCTGGAGAAAATGGCTGCTTTGGCAATTGGACTCTATGGCATTGAAGTTCCTCCCCTCCCCAATCTCCGCTTTCCTCAGGCTCCACCCCAAAAACCTCCCGCCAGTGGCGAAGAGGGACCTGGCAACCCTATGCCACATACAGTACCAAGGCCAACAAAAGGGCTTATAGACACTATTATAATTCAACATTCCAAAATTCTCTCACACATTTCACAATAGAGGGGGTTAGTTATTTGCTTTTGTATTGCAGATGCTGTTATATCAAATTTTGTGAACGTTACGAGTTACTTCTTTAGAGAAGTCTGAAAGGAGGAAGGAAGTGTACAATTGTTGCTGATCTTCCTGAGGAATGTATTAACACCGGAGTAATATATTGGAAACATACCCCAAAAAGGGGCATATCCCTGCCTCTCCCTGAGTCATCAGCATAGAGATAAGAAAGGGACGGGGACCATAGGATAAGGCACACCCTAAACATCTGGCATGAAACAAAGCCACCACCGGCCTTCTGTGCCTCCAGATAGGGGTATCACCCTGTTCCCATGTTGTTATGGCAGAAGGCCTGTAGGGTGGCACTAACCATTAGAACAGCCACTGGTTCAATTTAATGCCAAATTGTCAATAGGATCACCGCGTAAAGCTGAAGGATGTGCTTCAAATGCCACACCAGTTAGCAATCAGATTTCACATTACCTGAGTGTCTGGCCAAACATAGAAAACCACCTTCGCACCTTATAAAGGAGGCAAGTTTCACCCCACAGTGCAAGGATTCCTCAAACCTTGCCCCTGTGCAAAAGAAACCCTTATTCTTTGCAGAGGAAAATTAGATGTCCTTGTTTGCTCTGGAAACAGCTACATTAATTTCACCTTAATTATAATGTACTATTCAAAAGAAAATCGCCAGCTGAAAACACCACCCAATAACTGCTCCCTGATTCAATCACGGTACAAGGGAGATGTCCAAAGGATTTTTTTAAAAAAAATCTAAATGGTTTGTTCCAAGGCAGGAAACAGCATGTCGGAGTGTTAAATGCAGGCCTTTCTTGGGGGACCGCTAAGCCTTTGCTAACAGCATTTGTCATCCATGCAGTAATTCCATCTACAGGGCAACGTGGGTCAAACGGGATCCTTTGGGCAATTATATGAAGATGGATATACAGCTCCGAGGCTATTTTACAGCTACCAGACAGACACCATCAAGCTCTTTTCTCCAGCGATCTCCAATGGCCAGGATATCGATTAGGGTTAAATGTCCTGACGTCATGTATGCCTACCGTACCGTCTGGCGAGGAACCAAGGGGCTAAGGTTGCCAGGTCCCTCTTCACCACTGGCAGGAGGTTTTTGGGTTGGAGCCTAAGGAGGGTGGGGTTTGGGGAGGGGAGGAACTTCAATGCCATAGAGTCCAATTGCCAAAGCGGCCATTTTCTCCAGGGGAACTGATCTCTATTGGCTGGAGATCAGTTGTAACTGCAGGAGATCTCCAGCTATTACCTGGAGGTTGGCAACCCTACAAGGGGCACTCCAAGCCCAAAGATATCCAGGGTAAGCAAAAGGGTTCCAAAGCTATTAAAAATGCATTGGTAGGGGGCATAGGGCCGCCAACCTCCAAGTTGTGGCTGGAGATCTCCAGCAGATAGAGATCAATTCACCTGGAGAAAAGGGCCGCTTGGGCAATTGGACTCTATGGCATTGAAGTCCCTCCCCTCCCCAAACCTCGCCCTCCTCAGACTCTGCCCCAAAAACCTCCCGCCGGTTGCAAAGAGGGACCTGGCAACCCTAGAGGGGCAGGGGAGGCAGGTTAAGGTTGGCAGGGCAGAAGTTTGAGTGTGCGTGTGTATCTACCTATCCACAGCAGGGGTCCCCAAACATGGTGCCCATGGGTGCCATGGTTCCTGCCAAGTGTTTTTAGAAGAAGAAGAAGAAGAAGAGTTGGTTTTTATATGCTGACTTTCTCTACCACTTAAGGCAGAATCAAACCGGCTTACAGTCACCTTCCCTTCCCCTCCCCACAACAGACACCCTGTGAGGTAGGTGGGGCTGAGAGAGCTGTGAGTAGCCCAAGGTCACCCAGCTGGCTTCACGTGTAGGAGTGGGGAAACCAACCCAGTTCACCAGATTAGCTTCTGCCGCTCATGTGGAAGAGTGGGGAATCAGACCTCGTTCTCCCGATCAGAGTCCACCGCTCCAAACCACCGCTCTTAACCACTACACCATGCTGGCTCCCATGCTACACTGGCTCCCAACACCACGCTGGTTGGGGCCAGGCAGGGCTTTTGCCCAACAAGGGTTTGAATCGCTACTGGAGGTTTGATTGGCTGGGCACATTTAAAAAAAATGTTGCTTTGTCAGTAGCCGTCACAACAGCACAAACATCTTCACTGTGTGACTCAAGTAAAGCTAGGCCAATCATTTTGTTGTGGCAACCCATTTTGTGGCTGCGCCATGCCACCATACCATGTCAGAATGCCAAAGGTGCCCACAGGCTCAAAAAGGTTGGGGACCCCTGATCTATAGCTACAGATATAGATAATTTTATTCCCCACAGAGGATAATAAAACTTGTGAAGCACATAGCATTGCCAAATGGGGAAATTACCCCTTTCCTTCTCCAGACATTAACCACTAGAATAAAACCCAAATGCCAATAAGCCCATATTGCAGGAATAAAGATCTCTGCCTCCAGGTGTTCTCATCTAGACAAAGGATTTTCCTTAATGTTTTAAACAGCCATGGTTAACGCAATATTTTTTTGGGGGGGGGGATCTGATAGGAGCCTATTCAAATTACTGAAGCATCCTTCCCGACATCTAAACAAATTTTTAAAACCCGCCAAAGGTATATTTGCCATCCGTTTATGAGATAATTGGCCAGATAAATTGCCGGATGATATGCTTTCTTCAGTTTTATGACCATCTTTTCAATTTAATCCGTCTGTTTTAACCGTGCTTCTTTGGAAACGAGGCCCGTTGGGTTTTGGTGAGATTGGCCCAGAGGCGGATCTACTGTGAAACTAATGAAGCATAAGCTTCAGGGCCCCTAATCCCGGAGGGGCCCCCTGAAGCAACTTTTTTTAATTAGTGAATTTCTCAACAAAATCGATGGAGATTTTTAGTGACCGAATCATAAACCAATGGGTTGAAGTACTTAATACTGACTTTAGAATATGCTCTAATACCCATTTCATATGGCCTCAAAATGTCCCTGTAATTGGTCAAATTTCAAAAATTGCAGCGCTCAAACCCTCAGCTGTAAGGGCTCACTGAGCTCGCCAGAATCTATTCACAGCCTACATTTTGGCAGCTGGATCCTCAATAGTTCTGTAGTTTTATTTCGTCACTATATGGCCCATTTTCAAGGACTCCACCCCACCCCCCTGTTCTCCGCCATTTGGGCCTCTAGGTCCTCACAAGGGCAGCAAGGCCCTTTGGCCCTTGTTGGATGTTGCCCTGTTGGTGCTGGTTGCGAAGGGGGGCCCATAACAGTTCAAGCTTCAGGGCCCCAAAAATGTAGGTCCGCCACTGGATTGGCAGGTAAGTTTAACATTGCCAACTTAACCTCTGAAGCAATCGCACTGCAGGTAAACAAAATGGAACCACCGCAGCCTGATCCGATGGTCCTTAGATCCTGGGATGCCTGGGAGAAAGGCGAGTATATAAATATATTCAATAAATAAATAAATAAATAAATAAATAAATAAATAAAATAACCAAGGCCTGCTTCTGCATATTCCTACCCACTAAGGTTGCCAACCCCCAGATATTGGAGTTCTGCTATTACAACTGATCTCCAGCCAATAGAGATCACTTGGAGAATAATGGCCGCTTTGGCAATTGGGCTCTATGGCATTGAAGCCCCTCCGTTCCCCAAACCCCGCCCTCCTCAGGCTCCGCCCCAAAAATCTCCAACCGGTGGCAAAGAGGGACCTGGCAACCCTACTACCCACCCACTGGCTATTCTCTTCTCTGCTCTGTGCCCCTCAAACAAAGCACCAACCAAGAGGTCTCTTTGATTGCTTCTGTTCTCTATGGTTTCTAGAGCAGTAGTGCAATTCTAAGCAGAGCCTTCTAAGTCCACTGAAAAGTTCTAAGATAGAAGAAAGTCCTGGGCCTCGTCTATTCTTCACCGCTTACTCTCTTTGGGGTATGGGGAGCACTTCTCCTGGACAAAGTGCCTAACAGTGCCATCCTAAGAAGAATTACTCCAGTCTAAGCCCATTGAAGGCAATGACCTTAGACTGGAGTAACTCTGCAGAGAGTCCGTGACATTCCTGTGTCTGCCCCGGACCTCAGATCGAGGAGGTTCCTTCCAAACCGTGCCCTCCTCTTCCCACCAACAAGATGAGCCACCACCGTGCATCCTTGCCTCTGAGCTTCTCCTCTCTGACTAGGGTTGCCAACTTCCAGGTACTAGCTGGAGATCTCCTGCTATTACAACTGATCTCCAGCCAATAGAGATCAGTTCACCTGAAGAAAACGGCCGCTTTGGCAACTGGGACTCTATGGCATTGAAGTCTCTCTCCTTCCCGAACCCCGTCCTCCTCAGGCTCCACCTCAAAAACCTCCAGCCAGTGGCGAAGAGAGACCTGGCAACCCTATCGCTGACCTGTGCTCTGGGGGCTAGATAGCCCAACACGGGTCTCATGCTCCTGAGATTCCAATTCCAACTTTGAAGCTTCACACTGAGGTCTCATGAGACTCCTGACCAATCCCTCTTCCCGGCCACATCTTGGTTATTTTCTGGAAGACTCCACTGCCCCCTGAGAGTTCAGCCCTTTTACTGTGGAGACCCAGGTTCAAATAATCCCCACTCCATCATGGAAGTTTGCTGAGTGACTTTGCGCCAGTCACACACTCTCAGCCTAATTTACCTCATACAGCTGCTGTGAGGATAAAATGGAGAAAGCTGCTTTGGGTCCCACCGAGGAGAAAAGTGGGGAATAAATGAAGTAAATATAAAATGCGAACAAAAGTTACCTTGTGTTTGCAAGGCAAAGAGAACTGGCATGATAAGAACCTAATAAGAACATAAGAAAAGCCATGCTGGATCAGACCAAGGCCCATCAACTCCAGCAGTCTGTTCACACAGTGGCCAACCAGGTGCCTCTAGGAAGCCCACAAACAAGACGACTGCAGCAGCACCGTCCTGCCTGTGTTCCAAAGCACCGAATATAATAGGCATGCTCCTCTGATCCTGGAGAGAACATAAGGAAAGCCCTGCTGGGTCAGACCGAGGCCCATCAAGTCCAACAGTCTGTTCACACAGTGGCCAACCAAGTCCCTCTAGGAAGCCCTCAAACAAGACTGCAGCAGCATTGTCCTGCCTGTGTTCCACAGCACTTAATATATTCATGTGTGTGTGTGTGTGTGTGTGTGTCCCCAAGTGAAAGGCTGCACCCCCCAAAATACAATCTGTCACATTCTCCTATCTCTCAGTGCTGCAGAGGTGCCTCTCTGGCAAAGCCATTCAGGTGGAGAAGACAGCCAGACAGAGTTATGGGCATGTTGGATGTTATTAGAGAAAGTGCAATAGCTCCCCCATGAACACCGGGAGGCAGTTTAAGCAGGTGTTGCATCAGATAACTTTCTATGACTCAAAAGCAAGCAAGCAAAAAAAAAAAAGAGAGAGAGAGAGAGATGTCAGAATCTGAAATCTATCAGTCTCTGCTGGTCTGCTTGCTGGGCAGGGCCCAGAAGCAAATCAAATAAGTAAATAACAACAACAACAACTGACATGACATGGCAGGTTAAGACTTGCTTTGTTTGATTGGCATTGCTGTGCATTACCGGTGCATGGCTATGCTACACCGATTTATTTATTTATATGTCACTTTTATCCCCGGGGTGACCCAAAGCAGTATATGACATCATAAGAACATAAGAAAGGCCCTGCTGGATCACACCAAGGTCCATCAAGTCCAGCAGTCTGTTCACACAATGGCCAGCCAGGTGCCTCTAGGAAGCCCACAAACAAGACGACTGCAGCAGCACCATCCTGTCTGTGTTCCACAGCACCTAAGATAACAGGCATGCTCCTCTGATACTGGAGAGAACAGATATGCATCATGACTAGTAAGGGGACCACATCACTAGTAGCCATGGGTAGCTCTCTCCTCCATGAACATGTCCACTCCCCTCTTAAAGCCTTCCAAGTTGGCAGCCATCATCACATCCTGGGGCAGGGAGTCCCACAATTAACCTAACATCATTCTGCCTTCCTCCATTTTATCCTCACAACAACACGGAGGTAGATCAGGCTGTGAGTGTGTGCCCGGCACAAGGTCACTCAGCGAGCTTCCACGACAGGGCGGAGATTTGAACCTGGGTCAACACTATAACCACTATACCATGCTGGCTCTTAAACAGGGCAGGAGACACATCAGTGGTCCTTTGTTCCCTCCTTTCAGCCCTGTCACATCCAGTGGGTGAGGGACTTCCTTCCTGGCCAATGTGCCAATGATTCCCACAGCAACAACACTGCGCTTGGGTAGCCGCAGCGGTGCCATTTTGCATGAATCTGCCCCCACAACCTTGTTCTCCGCTGAAATTATGCAGCACCAACAAAGCCTAAATTAATATATGCATATGTATATATGCACACGCGCACACATATTTAAAACTGTCGGGCGATACCATCACTGACGCATGTCGCGGACCAATCAGGAAGCCGCTCGGAGAAGAATGCCAGGCCATTCGAGGGAGAAACAGAACAGAATGGGGCGCATCAAGAGCTAATTTCGCCCCAAATTGAGAAAGGGGGGGGGGCGTTCATCCTAGTTTTCTTTAAAATACATTACCTGGAGGATTCCAACCAGGGAACAACAGCACCGTGTACAAGTGGATGAACAGAAATGATATACGTTGTTCTCCTGCATGCTGATAGAAATTGGAAATCGCCTGCTGCAGTAATAATTCTTTGGGTACCCGGAGTCATCAATATTGCTTTTGGGCCTCGCGCTGTTTGTGGCACGTTTACTAGACAGTCTGAGGGTCCTGCGCAACACATTCAGTGAAGACAGAAAGTACCCGCTGAGTACAGCCTTTAAGACTGTCGCACAAAACAAGGATTTGACCCGCTCCTGGTGGCAGACATTCATCCTTAATAATTACCTGCATTGTGCTCACCTCTTCTCCGCAAGAGTGAATTAAGGAGCAAAGAAGGGGGGGTTGAGCCGGGATAGCTAGAAGGTCGTTTCCTTTTAGGAGAAAACGCAATGTCACCTTCGTCGATCTTGGAAGGTGCGCCGTTTTGTGTCGGTTTCAATTTATCAAATAACTCTCCACTTCACGGCAAGTCTCTCGCTTTGAAAGAGCTTCAGGGAGCCACCCAATCTCTTCAGACAGTCACCATAGGGGTAAAAGTTTGAATACAGTAAATACACCCGATTAACCACCTCGGTGGCCATCGTAGGGTTGCCAACCTCCAGGTACTAGCTGGAGATCTCCTGCTGTTACAACCGACCTCCAGCCGATAAGAGATCAGTTCACTTGGAGAAAATGGCCGCTTTGGCAATTGGACTCTATGGCATTGAAGTCCCTCCCCTCCCCAAACCCTCCCCTCCTCAGGCTTCACCTACTGGAGACTAGAGACTTATGCTACGACGGATCCCCTGACGATAGCTGCCTTGGCAGCTTGAACTTCTTCTTATGAAGATCTTTTCGTAGTGTTTTTCAACGTCTACTTTGATAAGATGCCGAGTGTGCTTTAATTCGCTTTGGTTTTGAGGAGGGAACAGCTGGGGTATAGGAAGGGACAGAGCCTCCTATACACTGTGTTTTATTTTTTATTTTTAAATTATCAATTTATTTTATTTAATTATTATTACTTGTTATTACTTGAGAGTGGAGCTTAGCTGGCCTGCCTGGCTGAGAAGGGTGTTATTAAGCTCTCCGCTCTTTTTTGGCTTAGTTGGGTTTTTTTGTTATCTGGGCGGCGGTGCTTTGCTGGGCTCCCCGAAGAGGGAGCCTTCTTTTATTATTATTTTATTTATTCTCTTTGACCAGCTGATTTGGGTTTGTTTTGTTCTGTCCTAGGATGGCTGCCACGGCAGACTAGAGCTCCTTTTCGTGAAGATTGGATAAGATGCTGAGCATGCCTTAGTTAGCTTGGTTTGGGGGAAGGAACAGCTGGGGTAACTACTGTTGTAACTACTTTTGTAGCACGAATTTTGTATTTATTTTACCTGGGGTATAGGCGGAGACAGAGCCTTCCTCTGTTCTATAGTTGCAGGCTGTATACTGTGTTTTATCTAATTTTTAAAAACGTTTAAAACTTATTTTACTTAATTGCTGTTATTTTAAAGTGGAGCCTAGCTGGCTCGGCTGGCTGAGAAGGGCATTCTTTGCGCTTTCAGCTCTTCCTGATTTGCTTTTGTACGTGTTTATGTTCCTCGTAGAGACAGGTTTTTTTGTGTTACAAATTGAATGAAGGATTTATACGACGCCTTGGTTCTTTTCTTCTGCTTGCTTTGGATGGCGGACACTATTGCATGATACACCACCGAGGTCCCTCCCCTCCCCAAACCTCAACTTTCCCAGGCCCCACACCCAAATTGCCAGGAATGGCTCGCCTGAGAGTTGGCAACCTTAGGTATAAAGCCATAAGAGTTCACCTTCCAAGGCATCCATTTATTTCCAGGCAAATTGATCTCTACAGCTTGGAGGTCAGTTGGAATGGAGGTTCTTGCATATTACTGTACTGTTTCATAACTCTCCTGGCTTACCTGGGGACCTGTTGGTGCCTATTGGATTCTGAACATTTCCGTCTTTTGGAGGGCCAAGATGTAGCGGAACGCTAAAAACAAATCTGAATCTAAGCATGTAAGTGTGCATTTCAGTCACTTTGAAAGATTCACTCCAAGATATGCACATTTGTGCAGCCCTTGGGGGAGATATGCCGATACAGCTCCTGGAAATTCCTTGCTCACTATCCCGCTAGGAATCCATTTTTTGCACATTATGCAAATCCTATTACATTTTATCTGGCTCTTCCTCAAAGAAGCTCTGGAAAGAATACATCAGCCTTCCATTGTAAAACACTGGCAGGCACGTAAACACATTTCCATAACTGGTGAAGGAGGCTTTGCATAGAATCAGGGGCAGCTTGGAAGAGGAAATGCTGTTTGTGGAGCGGACTCTCTGCCTACTGCTGCCCCTGGAACAAAAGGCTGTGGTAATTTCCAACTCTCCCAGACACAAAACCTGATCGACCAGAGGCAACAGTGAGGCAGAAGAAACTTCCACCACATTGGAAAGTGAAGCCTCTCAGACCACTTCCAATTCTTTTAAAAACTACGTTCCGAATCCTAACAGTTCCCCCATCCTTCCTCGCATCTTGCATCTCTCAGAGAATCGTGCCGTTCTGCAACGCAATGTTTGCAAGCGAGAGCCAGAAGTACACTTAATAAAACTTCATTGCTACAATGAGTAACAGACCGGTTCAACTGTGTTTAATTAAAATGGCAGGGAAGAGGAAAGTCTGGATAAACTAAAGCCATCTCGATTGGAGGAGGATCTCAGATTACAATTATTGCTTTGCCAGAGGAGAGTTAAAAAAAACAAACATGTTTTCAGTTGAAAGAGAGTGGCCGAGAATCAGTCACCAACACTCAGTTGGTGGTGTACCTCTGGATTTCTCCTGCATTGTAGCTCGATTCAATTGTATTGAAGGTCCTTTGACAGCAGTAGCTGTGTCTGTGCTGACTGACTCGGACTCGAGAGCTGTGATAGATGGCTTTGACGCTTAGGGTTGCAGCGAATGGGAATAAATGTAGAGAAAGAAATAGTAGTTTTGTCAGTCTGGGGCTTGGGAGACCTAGGTTCAAAACTCTACTTGGCCATGAATAGGGTGGCTAGCACATCCTCAGCAAATGCCAGGAAGAAGAAGAGTTGGTTTTTATATGCCGACTTTCTCTACCACTTAAGGCAGAATCAAACCAGCTTACAATCACCTGCCCTTCCCCTCCCCACAACAGATACCCTGTGAGGTAGGTGTGGCTGAGAGAGTGTGACTAGCCCAAGGTCACCCAGCTGGCTTCGTGTGTAGGAGTGGGGAAACCAACCTGGTTCACCAGATTAGCCTCCACCGCTCATGTGGAGGAGTGGGGAATCAAACCTGGTTCTCCATATCAGACCCCACCGCTCCAAACCACTGCTCTTAACCCCTACATCACGCTAGGTAAATGAGGTATTGAGAGTTTACAGAGAGGAGACTGTGGAACTGCAGTAGTAAAGCAGATACTCTGCACCTGCCCAGAGGCAAGGCCTTCTTTCTGATTTGTTTGTGTTTTCCAGGGCTTAATGAGCAATTCAACTAAGGCCACAGAGGCAACACTGTTCTGCCAGCTGATCATTTAAAGAATGTCAGCTGTCCTAATGGTTAACTCCACCGTTCTTGTGAGCCCTGCATTCTGTCCCCAAGAGAGATGCAATTAGTCAAACTCCTGGATCAGAAGAAAGCATACAGCATGCAGGGTGCTTGACTGTAATAGCCTACACGCCGGCTGACCCTGTTTACCAAGGGCAGCCCGTATGTTCTGGTCCCTGACAAACCACTGTCCCCAATTTTTGCCTTTGGGAGATGCCATGTTAAATTTTCGTTAGTGTCAGAAGCCTGCACAGGCATTCCTTCAGAGTTTAGCTCCCTCTTCCGGGTCCAGAAATTACAATTCAGTTTGTCTCTCATTAGGAAGTGGATGCATTGTGTCACTAGCACACACAAATGTCAACACTATGCGCATGAACACTAAGGCACCCTGCAGGCCACCGCCTGCCATTACGCACCCTGCAAGCTACTGAAGTATATTTTGAATGGCTGATAACCTTTTGTGGGCTAATGGTGCTTTTCTAGTATATCTTCACCCAAATTACCTTCTTGGATTTTAAAACAGTTGAGCACACTGCAGATCAAATTCATACAGCACACAGAAGGCAGAACGGAGCCCTCGGCAATGTGTATCTGGGCTGGGCAGTGATGCTTTGGTTTGAGAATTTGGGGTGTTACAAGCATGTCCGCATCTCCATCTGTGAAATGTTAGAGAGTATGCAATAGGGTGCCATTTTTTTTTTTACAAGGGTGCCACACATCAAGTATAATACAGTGCCCTTAGCTTAAATCTATACAACCGCCTTTAGAATAATAGAATCGTAGAGTCATAGAACTGGAAGGGACCACCAGGGTCCAACCCCCTGCACAATGCAGGAAATTCAAAACTGCCTCCCCCCCACACCCCCAGTGACCCCTACTCCATGTCCAGAAGATGAGGGGGAACCCCTCCAGGATCCCTGGCCAATCTGGCCTGGAGGAAAATTACTTCCTGACCCCAAAGTGGCAATCAGCATTACCTGGACATGTAAGAAAGGGCCATGAGAGCCAAACACTGACCTTCCTGCCCTCCCTCTCATGATCTGCCTAAGTTCACAGAATCAGCATTGCTGACAGATGGCCATCTAGCCTCTGCTTAAATACCTCAAAAGAAGGAGAGCCCACCACCTCCCGAGGAAGCCTGCTCCACCGAGGAACCGCGCCATCTGTCAGAAAATTCTTCCTCATGTTTAGCCGAAAGCTCTTTTGATTTAATTTCAACCTGTTGGTTCTGGTCCGACCTTCTGGGGCAACAGAAAACAACTCCGCACACATGTCCATTCCCCCGTCACCTTTGCCTCTGCTCCTGGTTAAAACAAAGGGGAGAACAAAGGGGAGAAAAGGAGTGAGAAGGTCACCGAGGATGGCAGCAGCTCAGGTGGGAAACACAATCACAGGCCTAGCTGTTCTTCACAAATTGGGGGGGGGGGGAAGGATTCGTACACTGAGTGTTTATACTGAGCTGCAGACAAGCTGTGCAAATGTGGTTTTTGCCTGGAGCCAGAGCGGCACAAGATGTCATCCTGTCACATCTCACCTGCTAAAAAGCATCAAGAGGGGTCAGTATCTGGATAGGACACTTCAGCAGAGATGATGTGTTTGTTCTCCCTGGTTGCTCCGTATACTTTGGAACGCCTTCCCAGAAAAACTCTCAGCTATGTAACACGCGTGGGTGAAGTGCCGTCAAGTCGCAGCCGACTTATGGCGACCCCTTTTTGGGTTTTCATGGCAAGAGACACACAGAGGTGGTTTGCCAGTGCCTTCCTCTGCACAGCAACCCTGGACTTCCTTGGTGGTTTCCCATCCAAATACTAACCAGGGCTGACCCTGCTTAGCTTCTGAGATCTGACAAGATCAGGCTAGCCTGGGCCATCCAGGTGTGCTTGCACAGGGGACCTTTACCTTTTTATGTAACACAAGGTAGAATGACGTGATGCATGGAACATGGGAATGCCACTCACAATTGGCATTCCTTGCACCGAGTGTTCCTACCCCTCCACCGAGTGTATAGCATTCCTTGCTCGGGAGTCATCATGTGGCCGGTCTAAAACCCCCTCCAGTGACAGTGGAATCAGGGGGATGATGCCAAGGTGCAAGTTAAGTGACCTATGTATTTCGTGGTAGAGCTCAACATATATATATGCCTTCTTTTAGTGGATCTCTGTTTAGCTCTCCTATCAGATGTGACTCTCCTATCTGATGAACCCTCTCCACCCAGCAGAGTATAATGCCAGAGAGTCCACCCTCCAAAGCAGCCATTTTCTCCAGGGGAACTGATCTTTTAAGTCTGCAGATCAGTTGTAATTATGGAAGATCTCCACTAATTGGAGGGTAGCCAACTCTGGAGGACCTCAGAAGCAGTTCTGGGGGGAGGAGGAGGAGAAGAAGAAAAAGAAGAAGAGTTGGTTTTTATATGCCAACTTTCTCTACCACTTAAGGGGGAATCAAACCGGCTTACAATCCCCTTCCCCTCCCCACAACAGACACCCTGTGAGGTAGGTGAGGCTGAGAGAGCTCTAAGAGAGCTGTGACTGGCCCAAGGTCACCCAGCTGGCTTCATGTGTAAGCTAAGCGAATACTCTACACCCACCAGTCCAATGCAAGGGATAATCAGTCATGGCAGGCAAGCTGTCTTCGAGGGAAGCTGGTAGGCCATTGTTGGTCTTCTCTTTGAGGCGGCCCAGCAAAGCTTCCACAAAAATCCAGGTTTCTCTGGAACACAGTTTGAAAATCACAGCACTAGGGAAACTGAAATTACTCTTGACTTTGGGGAACAGGACAGCTCAAGATGCCCCAAGCTGCTGTAGCAACAGTCTTCTCCACACCACTCCTGGCTGGGTCTGAGCCAGGCCCTTGAGACAATACCAGCCACAACATGGGTCCATGTGCCTGCTGCCTCTCATGCTGCTAATGATCAGGAATGAGCCAAGCCCCTTTTGGCTCTGCCACACCCTCCTCCTCGTTCTGCCCCTAGCAGTCACTGGGAATGCCTGGAGGAGGCATGTTGGCCGCCCTAAACCCAAGGCTTCCTTATCACTTGTGTGTCCAGCTGTTATCCCTACTGTACCCTGGTGAGATCTTTTCCATTTGAAGAAAAAGCAGCTGTAAAATGGAGGTGTTAAGACTCATGCACAAGTTTGGGCTCACCTGGATGTAGGATTGCCAGGTCCCTCTTTGCCACCTGCCGGAGGCTTTTGGGGCAGAGCCTGAGGAGGGAGGGGTTTGGGGAGGGGAGGGACTTCAATGCCTTAGAGTCCAATGGCCAAAGTGGCCATTTTCTCCAGGTGAACTGATCTCGATCGGCTGGAGATCAGTTGTAATAGCAGGAGATCTCCAGCTACTACCTGGAGGTTGGCAGCCCTACCTGGATGGCCATCTCAGGGTGACAGCAGGAAGTCCACCCCCCCTCAGGCCAATTTCTGCATTTTCCAAAAGAACCACAAGTGACAATATGAGTTACCACAGACTGCCTGGTCCTGAACAAATACTTCTCCCTGAAACTTATTCTTAAGCATTCAGTCCATCCACTAATTCTCATCCTTGCAAGGCCCGAGAAGGGAAACAAAGATGGGGGACCCAGCTGGAAGCTGTTGGTCACCAGAGCTGTGGGGAAACGGAGGAGGGTGGGCTAACTTTTTTTTCTGACAGGAATCGCAGGGGTTTTTTTAGCCTCCCGTCAAACAACACACACCAAAATCCATCACCTTGTAGATCAAGGTGAGAGTGAAAGCCGCTCAGCGTGAGCTTTCTCGCCAGCTCCTCCGCCAGCCTGCCTAATAAAGCCCATACACCTGGAATATATAATTTTCTCAGCAATGCACGAGCGAGGGAATAATCCCGCTCATTAGCTTTATGAGCTCCGCAGCGCCGGCGAGGAGAGCGGAGAAAAGGAGCTGAAAGGAGGGCCGTGGATCGAGTCAAAAGACACCGAACCGACAGCACGATCCCATGCGAACGCGGGCCACGGTGCTACTTCAAATAGTCACCCTTCTGCGGCATAATCGCACTTCAAGAAATGCGGCTATTATATGGCATTTCTTGTTTTTGTACGGTCCCACCTCTTCTGACTCAACGCTTCTTTCAACAGGCAAGGACCCCACCTTCCCTGGGGAGAGAGCTGCCATTCATCTAATAAATAAAGAAATAATGATAATAAAAAAACCATTGGCAGCTGCCGCAAGTATTTTTCGCCCGGATTCTTACAAAGTTCCTCTCTGCTACTTACCTTGAATATGATCAGGCAGGAAGGTGACTGGTGGATCTTCCGCTGCTTTATCTGGTGTCCTGTTTTATATATATACTCAAGGACTGGTCTTTAATCTTTTGACAGGCAGCTTCTTCACATACGGGTGCGCAAACTGTGTAAACAACCTAATACCAAATGCTTCCTTGCGACCCGCTTTGAGCGACAGTCTTCAAAGCGTGACCCAAAGAAGCCCTGGCAGCTGCTGGGGGACGTCCACGCTCCTTCCAGACTGTGCCCAGATCAATTTTTTTTAAAATTTAAGTGTCGTGAAAGGGTCAGGAGGTAGAAGATCAGTTTGCTGCAAATTGTCCAGCAGGGCTGGCTCTGTCACAAAGCAGACTGAACATCCCTCCTCAGGCAGGGAACCTCGGATCAACGTTGGCGTGTGTCCAACCGCACAGTCCCATAGATCTAAGGGCCCTGAAGTCTTTGGGAGATGGATGTGGCAATTGCTGCCACTTCTGGACACCTGCTGAAGACCCCCATGTTGCTTCTTAAGTTGTTCCTGAAGGTCTGGTGAGGCAAGGAGGGAAATTTCAGAGGGCGAATGGCTGCGGTAAGAGTGGGAACGTCCTGCTCTATGGGGGCTGCAGATTGTTGAATATACAGTCCTCCATCCAGAATTCCACTCACCTGGGTCACAACATTACAGCCGCCAGTGCCTTGTGTTGGAAGAATAGGGTTGCCACTTGCCAGGTCCCTCTTGGCCACTGGTGGGAGGTTTTTGGGATGGAGCCTGAGGAGGGTGGGGTTTGGGGAGGGGAGGGACTTCAACGCCATAGTCCAATTGCCAAAGTGGCCATTTTTCTCCAGGTGAACTGATCTCTATCGGCTGGAGATCAGTTGTAATAGCGGGAGATCTCCAGCTACTACCTGGACGTTGGCAACCCTAGGGAAGAAGCACTTCCAAAATGGTGCCAGCCTTTTCCTGCAAGGTGCCTGGCCCAACAGGAGTTGTTTTCGAGCTGAGTTTTGTACAATCCTGGGGTTTCATGGAAGCTGAGTGGTGGCTTTTCCATAAAGTTTTGCTTTTATTTGCTGGATGTTGACATGAGTGTCTGGTTAGAAAGGTCCATCTGTCCATAAGTAAATAAAATTATAAAGATCATTAACGGTACATAACCCTCTGTGAAGGAGGGAAGGGCTGTGGCTCATTGGGGGAACACCTGCTTTTCACGCAGAAGGTCCCAGGTTCAATCCCAGGCATCTCCGGTAGCTCAGGTGTTGAGAGAACTTTATTTGTTGGGAACTCTCAAGGGCCACTGCCAGTAAGAATAGACAGTAGCAAGCTACATTATCCACACTTGGTATAAGGAGCTTCATATATTCACTTTGCCCACTTCTACTGATCATCCCCTGTAAAAAAAAAAAAACACCCCAAACACCGAAAACACAAAAGAGCAGCCATGAGGAAGTAGCTTGAGGGGTTTCTAGGGGGGCAGTATGTTCACAAGGGAGCAAATGATAGAGAGCGGTCCAGGAGCTAGCATAAACGTGGTAAACTATGTAAGGAGATCAGATCCTGATCACTGTCGTACATGGCAAAGGGAATAATATATGTTTATTTGACAAAAGTGGCTGCTTCCACAGTTGACCTTGTTAGGAAATTGGCTATGGTGTGTGTGGATGCCATGGTTCCCTCTGACATTTCCTGCTGCCCACTTGCTTTCCCCTCAAAAGCACCTCTTCCCTAGGCTTGACAACCTCCAGGTAGTAGCTGGAGATCTCCTGCTATTACAACTGATCTCCAGCCGAAAAGAGATCAGTTCACCTGGAGAAAATGGCCGCTTTGGCATTTGGACTCTATGGCATTGAAGTCCCTCCGCTTCCCAAACCCCGCCCTCCACAGGCTCTGCCCCAAAAACCTCCCGCCAGTGGTGAAGAAAGACCTGGCAACCCTACTCTTCCCCCAAAGGGACACTTCTGGCTTTCCTTCACTTCATTAGACCAGGAGGTGCTTCAGAAGGGCCCAGGAGGTCTGCAGGGAGCCCCCATTTGGAAATAGTTGCCTGCCTCCATCCTAGGATGCTGTTTGGCTTGGAACCTCTTGACATTTTGTGATTGCTGTCCCATGGCAGCCATTTTGTGATTGGTCCCACCCCAACATGGTACCCATTTTGTAGTAGCTCGCAGTGCCGTTTCTCAAAATTTTCCAAACTGTCCACAGGCTCAACTGGGTTGGGAATCCCTCTGTTTAGTCCCAGAACTTCTCATTGCTCAGAGAACTGGGGGGGGGGGCATATATGAATATGCTTAAGGATATTACTATGTATGGGTGTGAAAGCTGGATAGTGAAGAAAGCTGATAGGAAGAAAATCGATTCCTTTGAAATGTGGTGTTGGAGGAGAGTGTTACGGATACCGTGGACTGCCAAAAAAACAAATCAGTGGGTTATAGATCAAATCAAGCCTGAACTGACCCTAGAAGCTAAAATGACTAAACTGAGGCTGTCGTATTTTGGTCACATGAGACGACAAGAGTCACTGGAAAAGTCAGTCATGCTAGGAAAAGTTGAGGGCAGCAGGAAAAGAGGAAGACCCAACAAGAGATGAATGGACTCAATAAAGGATGCCACAGCCCTTAATTTGCAAGATCTGAGCAAGGCTGTCAAAGATAGGACATTTTGGAGGACTTTCATTCATAGGGTCGCCATGAGTCGGAAGCGACTTGATGGCACTTAACACACACACAAGGATACTGACAGGGAACATGCTGTCTACTTAAATGTTGATTTGCAAAAAGTTTTAGTCTTACCCAAAAATTGTATTTAAGATGCACGCAATGTACCTCCGGTGTGGGAGGGATCAACTTGTAATAATTTATATGTTCTTGTTGCTATGGATACATTTACAAAAAGCAAAGCCAGCCTCTATAATTTAAATTTCCAACATCAGGGAGGGAAAAAAAAGAGAGAAGGGGTGTATATTTTTAAATCAATCCAAGGAGTGCCATGGCTTTACTCCTTGCTGCCAGTTGCACTTCCAATATGACATCTTTGATAAAACTGCCTAGTTGGCAGGAAAAGAGCACTTTTTAAGCACGTTTCACCTTCACTCAACCTGGGATCCTCACCCTTTCTGTGCAAACAGCTAGATAGGCGCTCCAATATTCAGACAGATCCTTAAATCCCATGCTCCAAAAAGGGCTGGATTATCAAAGATTTCAAATCAACAATTCTCACAATTTGCATAAGTTTAATTAATATTTTGTATCACTGTTTGGATTAACAAGGTGTAAGACGGAGCCTTTCCATTTTCATGCTACGAATTACTGTAATTTGTTTCATTTCATGTTTGAAAATATATGAATAGAGCAAAAAAAAAATCAGCAGTTTTTTTGGGCATTGGTGGCACACTGGGGCATTGTCTTTGGGTTAGATGCCAGAATTGTGGAGGAGGAAGAGGAAGAAGATTTGGTTTTTATATGCCGACTTCCTCTACTACTTAAGGAAGAATCAAACAAGCTTACAATCACCTTCCCTTCCCCTCCCCATAATAGACACTCTGTGAGGTAGGTGGGGCTGAGAGAGTGTGACTAGCCCGAGGTCAGCCAGCTGGCTTCATGTGTAGGATTGGGGAAACCATTCCAGTTCCCCAGATCAGCGTCCTCCGCTCATGTGGAGGCGTGGGGAATCAAACTCGGTTCTCCAGATTAGAGTCCACTGCTCCAAACCACCGCTCTTAACCACTACACCATGCTGAACCCACAAAGATGACTTCTACAGACCCTTGGTCTGCCAGGGCCAGCCTTGTTGAGGGAGACAGGTGAACACACCAGATGTTCTGCTCATGGGGCATTGTGACTACCAGACATGGTAGAACCACTGTGGTGTAGTAGTTAGAGTGTCAGACTAACACCTGTGAGACCCAGGTCCGAATCCCCACTCTGCCATGGAAGCTCACCAGGTGACCTTGGGTCAGTCTCACACTCTCAATCTAACCTACCTCACAGGGCTGTTGTGAGGATAACATGGAGGAGAGGAGCACAATGTGAAGCTGCTTGGGGTTCCTCTTGGGGAGAAAGGCAGGGTATAAATGAAGCCACTAAATGTTGTACCTATCCAAAGTTTGTGCTGCAGAGTTCATTGCATCACTAGCTGCTACTGGAGACTCCCTGTTGGTCTCTGAGACAGTCAGGCCTGGACTGGCTGCATGCTCCTCTAGGGAAAAAGTCACTCGAAAGCAACCATGTGGACACACTTCAGGCTGATGCTGCCTCCTTCAGATAGAGGATGCCACTAACAAACCCAGTGGGCAGTGAATACCGGCAGCAGTGCCCCACTGGACAGGGGCCAGCATGGTGTAGTGGTTAAGAGCGGTGGTTTGGAATGGTGGGTCTAATCTGGAGAACCGGGTTTGATTCCCCACTCCTCCACATGAGCAGCGGAGGCCAATCTGGTGAACTGGGTTGGTTTCCCCACTCCTGCACATGAAGCCAGCTGAGTGACCTTGGGCAAGTCACAGCCTCTCTCTCAGCCTCACCTACCTCACAGTGTATCTGTTGTGGGGAAGGGAAGGTGGTTGTAAGCCGGTTTGATTCTCCCTTAAGTGGCAGAGAAAGTCGGCACATAAAAACCAACTCCTCCACCTCCTCCTCCTTCGAGTTCTAGGGCTACTACCTCACTTTGTCCTATGCAAGCTACCCCACAGAGGTATAGTGTCCAGATCATGTGAAGTGATGGTATCGCTTTACTCTGCTCTGGTTAGACCTCACCTATTGTGTTGTTTAGGGCACCACAATTTAAGAAAGATGTAGACAAGCTGGAACGTGTCCAGAGGAGGGCAACAAAGTCCTATGAGGAAAGGTTGAAGGAACTGGGTATGTTTAGCTTGAAGAGAAGACTGAGAGGGCATATGATAACCATCTTCACGAACTTGAAGGGCTGTCATATAGAGGAGGGTGCTGAGTTGTTTTCTGTTGCCCCAGAAGGTTGGACCAGAACCAATGGGTTGAAATTAAATCAAGAGAGTGTCCGTCTAGATATTAGGAAGAATTTTCGAACAGTTAGAGCAGTTCCTCTCTGCAAGGGTAGACCGATCCTTTCACTGAAAGGGAAAGTTCCTGGTGGGCTGTTGCCCTGGAGAGTCACCAGTGGCCAGGAGCAAGCTGAATCAAGCAGCACAGGCACTCAACCCCCCCCCCTCGGCAAGCTGACACCCATTGGCATCTGCGCCCCAGCCTGAGCCAAGGAGGTCCCGGCACTCTGCTTGCATCAGAAGGGCCAGTAAGCCCCACTTGCTGCAGGACTGTTTTAACAACCCGTCTGGTCCTGCACTAGGGTTGCTAATTCTATCATCTTGATAGAATTGCATGTAGGACTTTCATTTCAATTTTGTTTCATTTGCATGCAGGACTCTGTTCTACAACCTTGTACCATTTATTATGCATTAATGTTGAGCTGTATCAACTTCTGGTGTTATTATACAGAAAGATTTATGTTTAATATACAAATCTGAAAATGTTGTAAGTTTCTTTGTTGTTACTTAAAGAGCCCACGTGCTAAAATATTTGATAACCTCCAGGTGGTGGCTGGAGATCTCCGCTATTACAACTGATCTCCAGCCGACAGAGATCAGTTCACCTGGAGAAAAGGGCCGCTTTGGCAATTGGACTCCATGCCCTTGAAGTCCCTCCGGTTCCCAAACCCTGCCCTTCTCAGGCTCTGCCCCCAAAATCTCCAGGTTTTCCCCAACCTGGAACTGGCAACCCTACCCTGCACCTCTGTGGCCAGAAGGGAAGATTTGTGCATTGTATCAGAGGACCTGAGTCTGTGTGTTTAATCCTCCCATCCTGCTTTCCTGCTGGGAGGATAATTGGGATATGTCTAAATTAAGCGCCAGACTCGGAGGAATTCTTTGGTCTCGGAGAATCCAAAAGATGGTCTGGGCTGCTTGCTCCTCTCTGAAGCAGCCGCCAAATTGACGGGAAGGCTTGCTGAGAATTACAATGAAGGCCCGATCACAGATATTGGAGGAAACGTCCAGTGAATTCTCTTTGGTGCTTTTGAAATGGAAAAGCTTCTGCAGCCTTCGCTGAGAGGTGGAAAGGGGGGCTCGCATTTTTATTCAGGCTTCCCCCCCCCTTTCCATTTCTTATCATCTCCTTGGGAAACCTGTGGCTGGGATTGTTCTTCTAATTGCCCAGCCCAGCTTGAGTTGGGGGGGGGGGGGGAGAAAGCAGCATGCTTACACTATTTGATAGCTACCCCAGGCAATGTCCAGCTGTCAAAGATAGGGTTGCCAACCTCCAGGTTGAAGAGGAAATTTGTAAACAGACTTTTCCCACGGACCAAACAGCACAGCTCCTTCCTGGCTTGGTTGGCTCAGCCTGGTTGCTTTGGTGCTTTGAAGGAGTCCAGGGTAAGCGATTCCAGTGCTTAAAGAGACACTCTCTGGGCACTTTCACACATGCTGAATAATGCACTTTCCCTTCCAATGCACTTTGAAGCCGTATTGTACTGTGTGAAATGGCAAAATCCACTTGCAAACGATTGTTAAAGTGCATTGAAAGTGGATTGAAAGTGAATTATTCAGCATGTGTGAAAGTGCCCTCTGAGTCTGAGATCTCTCCTTTCCTAAATCAGTTACGTTCTGTTGATGCAGGCATGCTTTTTTGTAAAATTTGGCCTGGTGAAGAGTTTTAGTGAGCTCAAAAGTTTGTGACCTTTCAATCGGCCCTCATAAAACGTATTATGTGGATTTTACTTTCTGTTTTGCATTAAGGGAATGCCAGCAATGTAGTTGCTTCAATACATGTTCCTCCTACCCCATTGCATGGTTTTAATTTAAAAATAGAACGTCTGCCAAAAACAGAACACCTGCCCAGGAAGCCCTGTTGTCCAACAGCAAATCCCACAGAAGGCAAACTATAATATTCAAAAGTCCACTCCTGGTTTTATTATACGCATGAACACATGACACTGCTTTATACTGAATCAGACCCTTGGTTCATCCAAGTCAGTATTGTCTACTCTGACCAGCAGCGGCTCTCCAGGGTCTCAGGCGGAGGTCTTTCACATCACCTACTTGCCCAGTCCCTTCAACTGGAGATGCCAGGGATTGAACCTGGGACCTTCTTGCATGCCAAGCAGATACTCTACCACTGAGCCACAGCCCCACCCCACTTTCAACGTACAAAAATCTGCAATAGTTCCACACCAGTTTTTACTTATGGCTCTATATAAGCTGCATCGAGGCAAGCTGCTCTGAAGGCAATTGGTATGCCTCATTATTTTTCATTCCAAATAGTGTTCTACTTTGTTCATTTGAAAAGAGCCTCAGCATATTCCTGAGCAGCTGTACCTTACAGGAGCCTGTAAAAGATGGGCAGCTAGGGATGTTGCCAGGGCTCTATGGGGAAGGTTCCCAACCTCCAGGTGGTGGCTGGAGATCTCCCACTATTACAACAGATCTGCAGGTGATAGAAATCAGTTCCCTTGGAGAAAATGGCCGCTTTGGCCATTGGACTATATGGCATTGAAGTCCCTCTCTTCTCCAAACCCCGCCCTCCTCAGGCTCTGCCCCCAAAAATCTCCAGGTATTTCCCAACCCGGAGCTGGCAACCCTATCTATGGTGAGGGAGCCTCATCACAGGGGTGGAAAACATTATTTGGCGGCCTGAACACTGCCCCTCGATGGTCTGGTCTGGTGTAGTGGTTTGTGTTGGACTAGAGCTCATGTGGTGTAGTGGTTAGAGCACCGGACTATGGGTCTGGGAGACTCAGGTACAAATCCCCACTCAGCCATGGAAGCTTGCCAGGTGACCTTGCGCCAGTCACTCTGACTGAGCCTAACATACCTCAAAGGGTTGTTGTGAGGACAAAATGGAGAAGAGAACGATGTCAGCTACACTGGTACCCAGGGCCATCCTCTTTGCCCCACACCAGTCTCTTCTAAAGGTGACACAGCAGGCCATGTTCCCCCCGTTGCCATTCTCTGCTTGTGGAGATTCCTCTGCTTGTAGGGTTGCCAACCTCCAGGTGGTGGCTGGAGATCTCCTGCTATTACAACTGTTCCCCAGGCGACAGAGATCAGTTCCCCTAGAGAAAATGGCTGCTTTGGCAATTGGACTCTATGGCATTGAAGTCCCTCCCCTCCCCAAATCCCGCCCTCCTTGGGCTCCGCCCCCAAACCCTCTCGCCAGTTGCGAAGAGGGACCTGGCAACCCTATCTCCCTATGAGAAGCAGGGAGCCAGCCAAGGCTGCGTGCCATCGCTCATCCCTGGCCAGCTGTGGTGATTTATTTTTAAAGAAGCCGGTCCCTGTGGCATCAGGGGGATCTCCCCCCACCCGGCAGTTTGGTCATGCCATCTTAGCTTGCAGGCTGCTTGTAAATTGTGATCCCTGGAGTCAAACATGGGACATACTGCTTGTCTGTGCTTGAATACCTGAAAACACATAGCATTATGAAAAACAGACTGCGCATCCATGACTAGAGACTGCCTTATCTCAGTTGCTTCCTACAGTTGCTGCTTCCACCGTCTTAGCCTCCAAGAGGCACATTGTTTAAAATTTACTCCTTAGGTGGTATCTCTGCATGCCTTCTAACAGCATCACTTGATGTTTGTTAACGGCTGCAGAGCTGCCTGGATACGCACAAATTCATGCTTGTGAGTTGTCACACTGCCTCATGGGAACGGTAGTATTCCCTTCCCCACACATCTGCAAAAACCTCAAAAATACAAGATGACTAAAGAAAAAGAGAGGCTTCTCATACACTGACACATAATAATGCTTTCACTGAAAAAAAATAAAATGTAAGGAAGGCAAACTGTACTGATCAGGATAAATTCACATGTGTGTTCCCCAGGGAAATATTATCCATTTCTAGGTTAAATGATACCTCTGACTGGTGCAAAGAGACGGTGAACTGCGAGCAATTCTGTGCTTGAAAAATAGGTCATTTCAATGATCTGATTGTGACCCTGAGGGAAAATGCGCCTTCAAGGGCTGATCTGTATGCCATCTGCGTAGGGGTAAAAATGGCTGAAAACACCTAACACATAACTTACAAAGGAAGCTTGTATATCAAGGTATGACCTAGTTGTGACCCTGTAAGACAAGCAGCTCCCACACAGGTACAAAGCTGCTTGAGCATGGCATTCGAGCCGAACTTTGGGCGAGAACACCGAGGAAATTCAACGTGCAGGCTTCTCGGTAGGCGAGTTCAGTCGCAAAGTTTCGACTGGCAATCACACTACTGTTGAAGCTCTCAGAATCTCTAGTATCAATACAGTTTGATTAAAGAATATAGGGCTTTTTAGCAGCATTGTTCAGAAAACAGACCAGCTATCAAGGTAGCAAGAGTTTCCAAGCAAGACATGCATAAAAAGGGTCTAAAAAGAAAACGGCAGACTACGTACATATTTAGAGACGATCGGGTTCTCAACCACGGGCTCGGTGTGGATAACCTTGCGATCAGCTGAATCTTCACAATGACCTTGACAGGTAGTCAGTATCACCATTCTGCAGATGAGGAACTATGGCTGAGAGAAGTATCCAAGGCGACCTCGCCTTCCCAATGAAAGTAAGGTCATTTATGCATGGGTACTTGGACTCCCGTTCGCCCCGTCTGACTCGCTTGTTCCTTGGAGTTTTACATGAGTTCTCCATCCATTAGACATGACCTCGTTGCCAGCCCTCACAATGTCCAGCTCTTCCCATTCCTCTTTTAACCTGACTCTTCCCTCTCCCCTGAGCTCAGGGGAAACAGAAGTGGGGATTCTCTCACAGCCAATTACAAAGTAGCATGTAAAGAGGCGGGGATTCAAATGCTTCCTGCTTCCTGGAAGCTCTTTCTGAGCAGAAGGCTTTTTAAAACCGAGGCTTGGGTTTCTCTCTCCCCCCCCCCAACTTTCAGATTGCTCAATTTCTTGTTTTTTGTTCTTAAAATGCTTTTTTATGCAGCAATTGGGTTTTTTTGGGAGGGGAATCTTCTCTCACAGTGAGCACTGCGAAGTAAGCCAATCAAAAAGCAGCATTTAAAGGGGTGGGACTTGATTTGAGCTTGGAGACTGCTGGTGCAGAGATTCCCAACAAGAAAGTGTGGGTCCAGCCAGCAACGTACTTCAGGTAAAACTCCCATGCATAAATGACCTATGTCTCAGCTAGGGCTTGAAATTCTGGTCGTGGCCTAGTAACATGCTACCCAATGAAAACGGAAGCTTGCTGGGTGACTTTGGGCCAGCCACACACCTAACCTATCTCACAGGGTTGTTGTGAGGATAAAATGGAGGAGAGGATGATGTAAGCCACTTTGGATCCACACTGAGGAGAAAAGGAGGGTATTAATGAAGTAAATAAATACATAAAATACACCATTATACACATGCAGTGCAGTAGGTAGACTCCTGAGGTAGTGGAATGGACAATAACTAGAGCGAATTACATTGTTAAATACTCTCCGACGTAAAAAGCCTCCCACGTGAAGAAAACTAGCATGGTAGGGAACCAGCTGGACTAGAATCTTTCTCCCTTCTGTGCCAGCTTTAAAAAAAAAAAACAACTTGCAGGAATCTTAACATGGGAAGAACATTCAAAAAAGGTACCTCCCGACAGCATTCTGCAGCGCTCACCTGAGACGGTATCCCGTCACCTTATTCTGCTGCATGTATAGAGAAGACCCTACAATTTGAAGCAAAACCCTTGTATTGTAACTCAAAAGCGTAAAGAAACAAGCTTGCACAAGACGCAGATCGCAGCCCGGTGCCCTATTTTTGTCTAGCGTGGGGATGTTTGCCAAAGCTCTAATTACCTGGATATTTTTACTGCCTCTTACAAGTTCTAATTTTTGCACAATTCAGTAGAGCAGTCCATAATACTGGAAGGAGGATGACCCATTTTTTTCCCCCAGCGAGCCGCAATCAGGTGGGGGTGGGGATGTTTACCTCACTGCGTTGCATGCTTCAATTTCAGTGCGGTTTACGTGACCGAGGGCTAAATCCCAGTACCGGAAAGGGAGTTTAAATCGAGGGACGGAGATAGTAGTAGTAGAAGAGTTGTTTTTTGCATGCCAACTTTCTCTAGCACTTAAGGAAGAATCAAACCGGCTTACAACCGCCTTCCCTTCCCCTCCCCACAACAAACACCCTGTGAGGTAGGTGGGGCTGAGAGAGTGTGACTAGCTCAAGGTCACCCAGCTGGCTTCGTGTGTAGGAGTGGGGGAACAAATCCAGTTTCCCAGATTAGCCTCCGCTGCTCATGTGGAGGAGTGGGGAATCGAACCTGGTTCTCCAGATCAGACTCCACCACTCCAAACCACCGCTCCTAACCACTACGCCATGCTTTCCTTGTCTATTTTCCCACCTTGGGGCAGGTAGGTGCAAAAGAAAACAGTTCACTTCTGAACATTTCTATAGCAAGACATTCTGGCTTTCAAGACTACCTATAATGGTAAAATTTTCTGCCCAGATCTCTGACCTACACACTGTTGAAACAAGAGCCAACTGTTTTGAGAAATGGCTCCATTTCCGTGGTACAGCGCACAGCGGAGAAGCAACGTACTTCATTTTTGTCCACACTTCCTGAAAGGAGACAAAGACTGTGTTCACAGGCCTCCCCCCCACCCCATTTTACCCTCACAACCACTGCTGTATGGAAAGCTAGGCTGAGAATGACTGCTCAGGGTCACCTAGTGAGCATCATGGCTGAGCGGAGACTTCAGCTGGGGTCACCCAAGTGCTAGTCCAGCACTTTAATTGAGAGCCAGCGTGGCATAGTGGTTAACAGCGATGGTTAGGAGTGGTGGACTCTGATCTGGAGATCCGGGTTTGATCCCTCACTCCTCCACATGAGCGGTGGAGGCTAATCTGGTGAACCGGGTTGGTTTCCCCACTCCTCCGCATGAAGCCAGCTGGGTGCCCTTGGGCTAGTCACAGTACTCTTAGAGCTCTCAGCCCCACCTACCTCACAGGGTGTCTGTGGTGGGGAGGGGAAGGGAAGGTGATTGTAAACAGGTTTGATTCTTCCTCAAGTGGTAGAGAAAGTTGGCATATAAAAACCAACTCCTCCCCCTCCTCCTAATTCCCACACCACACTAGCTCTCAACTAAGCATCAGAATCATTATGTCCTAGGGTTGCCAGGTCCCTCTTCGCCACCAGTGGGAGGTTTTTGGGCGGAGCCTGAGGAGGGCGGGGTTTGGGGAGGGACTTCAATGCCATAGAGTCCAATTGCCAAAGCGGGCATTTTCTCCAGGGGAACTGATCTCTATCGGCTGGAGATCAGTTGTAATAGCAGGAGATCTCCAGCTAGTACCTGGAGGTTAAGCAACAAAAAATAGGGCACCTCCGTGCCTGTACCAATAGGTTTGGAAACTAGCACGGGATTATGGTACCATAATCCCGTGCTAAGTACCTGGAGGTTGGCAACCCTACCATGTCCCCTTTTTCCTCCGTGCCAAAATAAAAGGGGTCTTCCTTCAAGCCTACAGCCACACTATTAACTACAGCAACACGGCTCTCCCAAGTTACCTGTGAGTATTCACGATTGGAGCGTTTTGTGTAGTCAGGCCCTCACAGGGGAGTCTTAAGTAGAATTATATACTCTTTTAAATCCACCGAAGCCAACTGGCTTAAAGAGGAGCAACTCTGCCTAGGATTGCGCTGTCATGAGTCCTAGTTAGAAGGCAAAGGGGCAAACCCGCCATTTCATGTGATTCTTGCAGCATCTGGAAAATTGTCAGGTGAGGCCCTGTCGGCCGCCAGCTTTAAGCCGATTGCGACTTTCTCTCCCGGTAGGGCTTATCCATTTTAATCAGATTTTTAAATTGGATATTTTTATCTGTATGGTTTTTTAATTTGTTACCTGCCCAAGTCTTCGGGACGAGGAGAGGGAGATAAATAAAGAGATCAATAAAGAGAGAAGATTTGCACAGCCGGCAGAAAAACCGGGTGCCTAAATTTCAACTTGGAAGATGGGGGGGGGGGAGGGAGAAAAAAGGTCACGCCAGAAGTGAAAGATCAATTTGTTCCATGGCCCCGTCATCAGTTATTCATGAGGCTGGGTGGCAGACGCTTAGTATTCATAACCGGAGACACATCCTTAGACTGGAACAGCCTATTTAAATAGTAAAATTAACTTTTACGGGAATATTCTGAGCAGGTACCGCACAGGCAAAACAAGAAGGAGCAGTTGCGAACGGCCTTCCACTTAGCATTCAGCGCCGCTCAACCCGGCATGCAGAAAGAAAGTCGGCACCCTTTGAATGAGCCTTCCATTACTCCTGAAGTGGTAAAAGTCTATTTGTCAATATCCTAAAATAAATAATTTCCTGATTTTTCTCCTGCTATGCAACTTAATTGCTAACAGCACAAAAGTGTGTGTGTGTGTAAGGGGCAGAGAATGCTAGCTGGAAAACATTGTACCATTTACTTCGCCAACTGACAGAGCGGTTATGTATTCTGAGCTAAAACATGATCAATCAAAACAAAGTAGCGGCCTTATGTATCAAGAAAAACCTCGATTCTGGGGGGCTCTGTGAGCAGCAGGCCTTCGGCCCCCTCTAGCCGATGTAACATTATAGTTCTCTTCCTAGCGTCCTTTGCTCTCTCTTTGCCCAGCCGCCGCCAACATGGGACACGTGCAAACGAAGACCGTGAAAAAGGCCGCCCGGGTCATAATTGAAACGTACTACACCAGACTTGGGAATGACTTCCACACCCACATGCGCGTCTGTGAGGAGGTCGCCATCACCCCTAGCAAAAAGCTTCGGAACAAGATTGCCGGGTATGTCACCCATCTGATGAAGCGCATTCAGAGAGGACCAGTCAGAGGAACCTCTATCAAACTGCAGGAGGTAGAGAGAGAGAAGGGATAACGACGTCCCAGAGGTCTCTGCCCTGGATCAGGAGATCATCGAAGTAGATCCCAATACCAAGGGAATGTTGAAGCGACTGGACTTCGGCAGCCTGTCCAACTTGCAGGTCACGCAGCCCACTGTAGGGATGAACTTCAAAACCCCGAGAGGTGCCATCTGAAGCCGCTGCTGTACTGTCACTTTCACAATAAATATGTAGAAACAAAAGAAAAGAAAAACCTCGATTCTGCAGCTAGAAGAATTTATTCTGAAATTTAAAAAAATAAACTCTTGCATAATTTATTCTTCACGGGGAGGGGCAGGGAGCTAGGTGGTACGTGGGAAAAGGTTATTCAGTGGCTCCTCTGAGCTGGTTTCCCAGGCGTTGCCCCACAGGACTTTGAAGCATAACAGCAAGAAACTTGATTAAAAGGGGGAGATTGTTAGAAACCCAAATTTTGCATCCACTCTCACATAGAGCATTTTTGCTCTCGTGCTGCTGACAGATCAAGGAGAATAGTAAAAATGGATACTAGTCATGATGCAGACCTATTCTGTCCAGGATCAGGGGAGCATGCCTGTTATATTAGGTGCTGCGAAACACAGGCAGGATGGTGCTGCTGCAGTCGTCTTGTTTCTGGGCTTCCTAGAGGCACCTGGTTGGCCACGGTGTGAACAGGCTGCTGGACTTGATGGGCCTTGGCCTGATCCAGCACGGCTTTTCTTATGTTCTTAATGACAACCAGTTAAAAGAAATGGAACAGTGGTTGGCAAACAACCTGAAGAGCACCCCAAATTCCTCCTTCCCTGTGCTCTTACAGACCACACTCTGTAAGCACACACTTTCACACACTCCCATGTAAAAATGTGTTTTCTATGCAACTACAGGGGTCCCTCCAGGGACTAGCGCTCTGATACTGAAGAAGATTTGCTTTTTATATGCCGACTTTCTCTACCACTTAAGGGAGACTCAAACTAGCTTACAATCACCTTCCCTTCCCCTCCCCACAATAGATACCCTATGAGGTGGGTGGGGCTGAGAGAGTGTGACTGGCTCAAGGTCACCCAGCTGGATTCATGTGTAAGAGTGGGGAAACAAATCCAGTTCACCAGATTAGCCTCCGCCGCTCATGTGGAGGAAATGGGGAATCAAACTCGGTCCTCCAGATCAGAGTCCACTGCTCCAAACCACTGCTCTTAACCACTATACCACGCTGCTTCTCATTTGGAATGGTCCCAGCTCTCCCCTGCTTAATTAATAATACAACTCTGCACTAATGCACTGAAAAAAAGGTAGGCTTTTTATTTTATGACACATTGATACTTTTTACAGTATACGTTTCACTATATACACTCAGGTACATTGTGCATATTAAGTATATACTCTGAGAATCCCTAGGAAAGGAAATGGTAGATATTGACACAGAGATGAAACCTCGCGGCCCATTCTTGCAATGACGTTTGGAATGGTCCCAGCTCTCCCCTGCTCCACATACTTCGTATGCGTCACTCAAACTTAGCTTGCACAGGTGAGGAGACCGTCTGAACAAACACGTTTAAGTAGAAATCTCATTCTGGTCTTCCCCCATCAACCCCAATGCAGAAACTCTGTGCCCTCTGCAAGACCAGATGTCTCAGACACTTTCACTTGATGAGCTGAAGAAAGCTGCTTTAAATGCTCCTCCCTTCCACCCCAGAGAATCCAGAATTTATGAGAAATGGCAGAAGGCGCCAAACTTTTAGACTAGCTGGTTTCAGACCAATTTATCTGCTATCCTTTTTTTTTTTTTACTTTTCACAAAGGTTGTATTAGCAGAGTCTTTTTATTTTAAGTGAGTATTTGTGGAATTGAAATTAGCATTTCTGAAGCCAATTAGAAAACTATAAAACAGATTAGTTTAATTTCCAACAAGGCCAAAAACAGGGCAAACTGTGCCACGGAGCAGTTATTTGGGATCATTGTAAACTTAATCTCTTAATGAGCATAATCCTGATTCACTTGTTGTTCAGTTTTTCTAAATCCAGAGTCGACAAAATGAAAAATCAGAAAGAGATATTCTTTTCTAAGCGTGCAGGGGGTAGAAGGAGAAGGGAGGGTAATCTTCCAACCCTAGTCACTTAAAACACCTCTTTTTTACAGTGGAAAGCAATCAGGAATTAAGGGTTTTGTTTAATGCAATTTGGCAGCCATCTGTATTTAGAGATTTAAATGCCAGAGGGGACCACCACTGAACTAGTCAAACAGAAGTGGAAGGTGTTTAAAGGAACAATAAGCATAAATACCCATGCTGCTCTTATTTAATCGCCAGCCAAAACTCAGCAACTGAATTCTTCCTTGGCGGCAAATGTCAAGATTCAATTTTCAAAGCACCATTGATGCTCAACATCAACGCGATGGCTGCATCTTCAAAGATTTTGCTGCTGCAGAAGAGCACGGGATCAGTTTGGGGAAGAATACCCAGCTGCTGGCTTCTTTTTACGGAAAAGAAGGGCTTTTGAAAAACAGCAAGGGAAAGAGAACAGGCTACAGCTGTGCAAACCTGTTTTGACGTCTGAAACCATCCTTTTGTTTCTAAAGTGCAAATCTTTGGATACAGAAGGCTCACTCCATTCTGAAGTTGGCAGAAGAAGAATGGAATAATTTTTTTAACAGGACAGAGAGAAAGAAGCAATCCTTTGCTACCCACTGAAAAACCGAAAGGCAATTTGTCTTACTTAACTCTAAACTAAATGCAACGATTGGAACTCCAGATGCAGAAATTGAGCCTATGAAGCAACTGCAAGAATCCTAGTATGGAGCAGGGCTATGGCAGTGGGGAAGGCGGTTAATCCTCCTCCCTGCCTGATGTTGTTTTCCTGACTGCAGATGATCTCACCTACTCTGGGCTAGAAATGGGAAGGCCTGGAAAAAAAACGGAAAAATTGGGGAAAAAACAGTTTTTTCCCGGGTTCTTCCAAAGCAGTTTTTTTCCCGAAAAAATGGGGGGGGGGGGAAGTGTGTAGAATATGTTCTTTTCCAATGATAAATAATATATCTATGACATGGTATTCTGCAAAACATCTCCCTCCTGCAACATGGTGGCAAGGTCTCTGCACCACACAACCTCTAACACACTTCTTGCATCTCGCTTACTGCAGATTCCTGCATCTTCTGCTGCATGTGAAAGAATCTGGTCTATGTTTGGTAATATTCATACCAAATCTTTATTTGCTGTTGGTGCAAAGGGGCAAATCTGATTATTTTTTTATGTTGATGGTTTCTTGGGTTTTTTGTTGCTTTTGAGGGAAAGGGGGGTGGTTACCTGTTTTATTGCAAGCGTAATACTTTTATATACACTGCGTTTCACGCAATTTGTAAAACTACTCCACACTGAACTTTTTCAATTTTTCAAAAATTTCTATTTTTTCTGGAAAAAAAACATTAAAAAACCATTTTTTTCTCATGTAAAAAATTCCGTAAATTTTACATCTCTACTTTGGGCAGCTTTATACTTTGGAATACAAAAAGACAGGCACAAAACCTGACTTTCCCCCCGACAGTAAAATAGCATGGGAGGGAGGCATTATTGACTGGGTAATGGTATAGGGGCAAAGAGTTAGTCCTTCCATCCCTGTTACAATGGTCACAACATACACACACACACACACCCTGCCCCAGGTCTGCTTTTTGCTGCAAAAGTATGCATCTGGAGATCTGATCAGAGATCACGAGGATCACCCCCCAGTTCAAACCTACTTTTATCAGCTATTACAGTCCCCCCCACCCCCCGTCCCCTGTCCTTTTCAGTGTAAGGAGAAAGATGCTCAGGAAGAATCCAGTAAGATGGAAGATGCCATTTACATAAAAACAGACTTTGGCCCTCCCAAAAATATTTTTTCTTGCCATTCATAATGAAGCAGCAGATAATCTTATGGTACCCCAACCGCCCAATCCAAACCAGTCAGGCAGCCTGGCCTCTGTACCTCCCCAGGACAACTTGTAAACGCCCTTCTAGGAAAAATAAAGTATTTCAGATTACTTTGGTCTCCCGTACAAGACACAGGGGCCGTCTGCTGAGGAGATTCCAACAGGTAAAGCAACCTAATACTGTAACGTTAGTTAGGTGAAGCTACAAAATTTTCATAATATATGTAAACCAAGAAGGGTTCTTGAATAAATATATTCAAGGAACATCTTGTGTCGTAGTTAAAAGACCTAATAAAATGATATATAAAAAGACGCATAATGTTTCGGAAGCTTTGGTCTGAAGAATGGCTGGGTGTTGCCACAGAATCCATCGGAACCAGTCATACTGCTCCTCCCCTGAGGAACCCTCTCCAGTTAAATCACCCAGAATGCAGTGCATACGAAGTCCGCTTATGTTTAGTGGTTATTTAAAACCCGAAAGCTCGCCAGGAGAAAGACGGAGGACGTCAGAAGCCAAAGAGGTTGTCATCTTTCTCGGCCGCCGTCATCGAGTCGACTTTGTCCCAGTCGGTGGGCGAGAGGATTTCAGCGGTCTGAACGTCCTGGGCAGTCAAGCCAATGTCAAGGACGTGGGGGTTAGTTCGAGACTCCGCTAGTCTGAAAGTGAAAAAAATAAAAAGGATTGAGAAGTGACCTGATACAAAAAAGAAAGGAGAAATGCAGAGAGACAGATGCAAGACTGCTACTACACGCAGAAGTAGAAGAATACTAATTCTCTCCAAGCGGAGATGTGGCCTCAGTAAAAATAGGCTGCGTTGAGAAGTGCCCCAAATTCTAGAGATTGAGGGAAAAATAAGTTACCTGCTCAGAATGGTACATTTTGTCCAGAGAAGTCTCCAAAGGCACACGATGCATTTGTAGCACGTAAGCTAAAAAAGGTTTGGGCCTCAGGGGTTCCAGAGCTGAAGGTCTTCTGGGATACCCACACTAGTACTCAGAGTGTAGTCTTGTGTCGAAATTGCAGTGTTAAATGAAGCTGTTTAGCTTGGGAAGAAGGCGGTTAAGGGGAGACATGATAGAGGTCTATGAAATTATGCAAGGTATGGAGAGAGTGGACAGGGAGAAGCTTTTCTTCCTCTCTCATAATACTAGAATGCGGGGTCATCTGCTGAAGCTGGAGGGTGAGAGATTCAAAACTGATAAAAGGATTTCTTCACACGACACATAGTTAAACTGTGGAACTCCCTGCCCCAGGATGTGGTGATGACTGCCAACTTGGAAGGCTTTAAGAAGGGAGTGGACATGTTCATGGAGAAGAGGGGTATTCATGGCTACTAGTCAAAATGGATACTAGTCATGATGCAGACCTATTCTCTCAAATACTAGAGGAGCATGCCTATTCTATTAGGTGCTGTGGAACTCAGGCAGGATGGTGCTGCTGCAGTCGTCTTGTTTGTGGGCTTCCTAGAGGCACCTGGTTGGCCACTGTGTGAACAGACTGCTGGACTTGATGGACCTTGGTCTGATCCAGCAGGGCCTTTCTTATGTACACTGTTTGAGGTTTGTTTGATTTGCAGCAAACCCGAGTGAGAAAAATAAATCACGTACACCCTTCTTTAAACACCCATGCTGTGCACGTGCCTGGGAAACCCCACCAACCCAGGCTACGCTGCGTGTGTGCAGCTACGGCACAAGCACACCCACCTGATCTACTGCTTTGGGTTTCAAAGCTCTTTTCTGCGTCTCAAGGAAGCCTCCGAACCATAGGGGAGGGGGGAAGGGTTCGCCCTTGCCGCCTGCCGATATCTGAGGCCTCCTTTCCCAGGCTGTTTATCAGGGCTTTCCAGGCAGGCGACCCAGCCTGTTCGTTCTGTAATCAGTCCTTCTTTTACTGGCTGGTGGGCAAAATTCTGGCTTTTGTAAAAAAAGAAACAGCAACTGCAAAATCCTTCACACTAATGTGTGTGTCACATGCATCCTTAGCAGAGGCCTAATATCACTGCCCTGACCAAAAGAGGATTTTTTTTGGGGGGGGAGGAATGGAGTACCACATTGGAATGTGTTAATTTTCCTTGACATGGGACGACTCGGGCAGACAGGCCGCCAGGACCACTCTTCACCACTGTCTGCGTGAAATTCTGGTTGCTCATAGCAGCACACAATGTTCCCAGAGACGTCTGAGATTTAACTCTTTAGGACAGAAGTGCGGTGGCACGGGGATGAGTGATGGCAGCAGCCTTCCTAATCGCTCAGCGTCTGCCAGGATCATCCCTGGCTTCAGGAATAGCGATGGTTTTCAAGGAACTTTCTTGTGCACAGTCTTGCAAAATTCCTTTGGTGCAGCCCTGCTAACCAAACTGGAGGGAGTTTAACACTCGTGTGGCCAGCTTAGGGTCTTGTTTGAGCTGGAAGACGGGCTGCATACCGTCAATCCACTTGGCTAACGGCGGTGTTTCTTCCCAGTGCAAGAACCCCTCGTGGTGTGGTGGTTTGGAGTGGTGGAGTCTGATCTGGAGAACCGGGTTTGATTCCCCACTCCTCCACATGAGCAGCTGACGCTAATCCGGAGAACTGGATTTGTTTCCCCACTCCTACACATGAAGCCAACAGGGGTGATCTAGTCACACTCTCTCAGCCAGACCCCTTCCTCACAGGGTGTCTGTTGTGGGGAAGGGAAGGTGATTGTAAGTTGGTTTGATTCTGCCTTAAGTGGTAGAGAAAGTCAGCATATAAGGAGGCAAAGGAAGAGGAGGAGGAGGAGGAGAAAAAGAGGTTTTTATATGCCGACTTTCTATACCACTTAAGGGAGACTCAAACCAGCTTCCCTTCCCCTCCCCACAACAGACACCCTGTGGGGTAGGTGGGGCTGAGAGAGCTCCAAACCACCACCCTTAACCACTACACCACACTGGCTCTCTAGAGTTACTATAGGGGTCATTATAGAGTCACAATACGGGTGGTGGCGGTCATGGTTTGGGGGGAGGACATTATGATGGATGACCCATAGAAACCTTGCTCCCAGGGCTCATAAAACGCCTCAGCTGGTTCTGAAACTGCACACAAGCTCCCATCTAAAGCATCCTTTAAACCATTAACAGCTGCATTTTATAATATTGGAAAGGGGAATTCTGAAAGTTTAGTATCTAGTGAATTTCTGCCTGCCCTTCCAGTGGGTTTCCAGGTCCAGTTTTCAAATGCTGGTTTGTAACCTGTAAAGCCCTAACAGAGGAATGGGCCCATGATAGCCAAAGGACTACCAGCTCCTAGAGAAACCACCTACACTTCTGGTGAGAGTGACAAACCAGTGTGCAGATCTCACTCGGAGATCTCATGCGAGTGCCACTCGATCCCACTTCTGGAGGCATTGCAAGCTGAACAACCATACCTCTTGCACTGAGATATGCTTAGCCGTCTCACCCCACCCCTCGAAAGGAAGGAGCACGCCCATTGACAAGCATCCAGAAATGACAACCTTGGAGATTAACGGTATTTTTAGTGTCACTTGCGAAAATGCCCTGCAGTGAATGCACAAATGCACAGTCGTTGAGAGCCGTCACCTTACAAACAGACACCGCAACAGCCAGCCAGCCCCACCAGAAAATTCAATCGACTAAGGTAATGATTTTTTTGGGGAAAAAAGATATATCTGTACAGTTATTATTATTTTAATGCCAGCAGGGATCTTTTCAAGTTAACTATATGGCAAGGAGCACAACTGAAACACAACAGTGACAGCTTGAGTGAGAAACTGATAGATTCTCAGCACCTAAACTGGGAGTAATAAGAGGCGACAGAGAAGAGATTCCCGATTTGAAAATCACCTTAACACGGTTGACGAAAGACCCATGTAGCATTGGAGATGACAGTACCGTTTTTAAGGAACATCATTTTGGGTCTTGAGCTTGTTCAGATTCATGTTCACCTGGCCTGCCCTTTTTGTTCCTGCATGGGGTCTTTTTTCAGGTGGGCAGGGGTGTCCAACATAAAGCTCTTGACCGTCTCCAATATGGTCTACAGCAGCCCTATCACGCTGTATTACGTAGGAACATAAAAAGAGCCCTGCTGGATCAGACCAGTGGTCCATTTAGTCACACAGTGGCCAACCAGTTGTCTTAGAATCATAGAATCATAGAGTTGGAAGGGACCACCAGGGTCATCTAGTTCAACCCCCTGCACAATGCAGGAAATTAACAACTATCTCCCCCCACATCCCCAGTGACCCCAACCCTCCCCTGCCATGCAGGATCCCACAATCAAAGCACTCCCAACAGATGGCCATCTAGCCTCTGCTTAAAGACCTCCAAAGACGGGGACTCCACCCCCCCACCCCGAGGCAGCACATTCCACCGTCGAACCGCCCTCACCGTCGGAAAGTTCTTCCTAATGTTTAGGTGGAATCGCTTTTCTATTATTTTAAATCTATTACTCCATGTCCTAGTCTCTAGAGCAACAGAGAACAATCTAGTTTCCTCATCAACATGACATCCCTTCAAATATTTAAACATGGCTATCATGTCTCCCCTCAACCTTCTCTTCTCCAAACTAAACAAACCTAACTCCCTAAGTCTCTCCTCATAGGGCATGGATTCCAGACCTTCGACCATTCTGGTCGTCCTCCTCTGGACACGCTCCAACTTGTCAACATCCTTCTTAAATTGTGGAGCCCAAAACTGGACACAGTATTCCAAGTGAGGTCTTGCAGAATACAGTGGTAGTATTACTTCCCTTGACCTAGACACACTAGCTTCTTGCAAGCATCTAGTGTCTTGGAGGGTCAACAAACAGAACTCAGAGGCCAAAGTCCACCCCCTTGACCTACAGATATTAACCCCTCTCTTCTTCCATGGAGATCAGGACAGTATACTCAATTTTCTCTTCAAACTCCTCACCCTGTGAAGTGAGTTAGGCTGAGAATGCGCGAAAGACCCAGGATCATGCATTGAGCATCACGGCTAACAGACCCAATCTGATGCCCTGACCACTACTACACACTGCCTCTCACTGTTAGGGTTGCCAAGTGCCAGGTGGTGGCAGGCAAACCCCCGCCAATCCACCTGGCTGCCTGCCAACCAACTGAGGGTCGGTGGGCAACGCGTGCACGCGCGCCTGCCCGAGACGCCACGACAAGGGGCCGCTTCACAAGGGGCCGTTTACCACTCAAACTGGGAGTTTGAGTGGTAAATGGCTGCTTGCGATGTGCCGCATTGCAGGGGGGCCCTTTACCACTCAAACTGGGAGTCTGAATGGTAAAGGAAGGCCCTGTTGTGATGAAGCACTTCTGGGTGTGAACAGGAAGTGCCGCGATTGCGTAGGCGTGCACAATCTCGCAACCACCAGAAAAACCTCCTGCCGGAGCAGAGTACAGACCTGGTAAACCTTCTCACTGTTCAGTTAAAGTGCCCTACTCCGCTCAAAGTGCCCTACTCCGCTCACAACAGACCTGGCTACTGAAACAACCTCAACTTGCCAAGTACGTCACCTCAGATGCTTCCAAGAAGCTAGTGTTCGCAGCGGGGAAAGACACCCGTTGAGAAATGGATTCTGGTTCACTTATGGCTTTTCCTCACCTGTTATACCCTTTTCTCCCAGCAACCCTTGTTTCGGGATTCCCCAAGGACAGTGTCCATTCTTTCCTTGGCAAGAAGACAGACACAGTGATGTCTTCCTTACCAAGCCTGAGCATGCGCTGCAGAGTTATGAGGGGCCAGAGAGTTGAAAGGGTTGGGAGGCAGCGGGGCAACTTTGGACAAGTTGGTGCTCTCTCTGCAGGCCCTCCACCTGACCCCTTTAAGAAAGAAGGAAGCGGACTCATTGCCTTCAGGTCTTTCTCAGAGTGTGCATGATTACTGCTTGAATTTTTTGCAAAATGCCTCCCCCTGCAGGTGGGGGGACGAAAATGCAAGAGGATAGTTTCGGCCGTTCGTCTGTAATAGCATCAATTTTTAGTCCAGGTAGCGCCTCACAGGCCACCAAAATCTCCCCAGGGTATAAACTTTCATGAATCAAAGCTCACTTCATCAGATACCAAGGTACTATTTAATGAAGTGAGCTTTGACTCACGAAAGCTTACACCCTGGGAAATTTTCGTGGTCTTTAAAGAAGAAAAAGAGTTGGTTTTTATGCGCCGACTTTCTCAACCACTTAAGGGAGAATCAAACCGGCTTACAATCGCCTTCCCCTCCCCTTACCCACAACAGACACCCTGTGAGGTAGGTGGGGCTGAGAGAGCTCTAAGAGAAATGTGACTAGCCCAACGTCACCCAGCTGGCTTCATGTGGAGGAGATTAGCCTCCACCGCTCCTGTGGAGGAGCGCGGAACCAAACCAGTTCACCAGATTAGAGTCCAGCACTCCAAATCACCGTTCTTAACCACTACTGGATTCAAAAGTACTACTGGACTCAATTTTTGTTCTAAAATACAAGAGGTGATCCGAGCAAGTCACAGAATAGTGTTCCTCCCACCTGCATCTTGGCACTTCCACGCCCATGACTTGTTTCTACACACTCGACTGCTACCTGCGCCAAGGCGACACTTTCAACCGGCCTGTATCATTCGGGGAGTTTAACTCCCCACCACACACACAAAATTAGATTCTGCCCTAAGAAGTTATCAAAATATTTGACTTCTCTGGGGAGGCTGCAAATCCCACCGTTCAATTAGCCAAACAGAGCAGCGCTGACAGGGTCAGGCTACAGCGGCTGATGTAGATTAGAGGTAATTTTTCCTTAAAACACACACATACACTACAAAAGCCGTCGCTAATCAACTCAGGTTTCCTGGGCAGGCCTCTAGCGGGAAGAAACTCAGGAAACAAATGATCATAATTACCTTGAAAAGGCTTCATCCAGTCCGTCGTCCATCGGCTGTAGAACAAAAGAAGAGGGAGGGGGAAAGGAAAACCAAGAGGGAATGAACAAGTGGTTTGCATCGACAACAAAGAGGGACCCTGAGCATCAAGAGCAGGGATTTGCAAAACGGATTCCTGGGGACCTTGGAGTTGCTCAGAGGTTCTTTGGGGTGTCCCCTGAGATACGTAGCAGCATAACGTTTTCCCAGAAAAACAGCCGGCAGCTGCCAACATTCTTCTGCAATGAGCTCGGCATGGTGGGTATGTTTTAGGGCACACTTGTGCAAGGCAATGGGAAAAAAACCCAACAGGCTTAGCCAGCCATCAGCATGAGCTGAGGGTATGCTCTAGAACATCCCCCAGAATGCCTTGCAACACACGGGAATTCCTAGCAAGTAATTTGGGTTTTTTAGATGGGAAATTGGAAAGCCGCCAACATGGAAGAACACTTTGCTTCCTAACAGGATTTAAAAGCTAACTGAGAAAGTTGGAAAGTTCTTACAGCGTTTCCAAGTAACAGGGAATGGGGTCGTGAGCACCACTCAAGAAAAAATAGTAGCCACGCCATACCAACACTGCAATCAAACCCCAAAATACAAAAGCATGTGGCTCAGGGACAAAACTCATTCCAACATTATAACAACCTACATATACTGACTGAAATATATCCAAATTAACAATACACAATAATTCTACTGGCATAGAATCAAGAGTCCATATACAATCCTTGAAGCTTGTTCTTCCGTATGTTGTGGATATCTCTTCAATGATGCAACACCAGTAGATCAGTTAATAAATAAAGTTATAAATCATCTCTTCAGTATCGGTAGAAAGATGGCTATAAATAATTTCTTCAGTACGAGACGGGCTGCCAGCTCCTGATCCCCTTTTGTCAAAATCTTCATCAGAACTTCCCATCAGTCTTATTTGTCCAAAATGGTACATCATCTGACAAACTCATTCCATTTGCCATGGAATGAGAAGTTTATGTATCACTTTGGACATTATCATTATCTGTATATATAGGTAAGTTATAATACTGGTACATAATTAAATCTATGAGTATTGTCCCTTAGCCACATGCTTTTGTATTTTGGGGTTTGATTGTAGTGAGTACCAAACAAGACTCCAAAGTTAGTCAAGAGCATCCTCCATGAAACATGCCCAATGACCACAGTAAAATGCTCCTTGTGGCTGATCATACCTGTGGAACATTCCTACCCAGCTAGCATGGTGCAGTGGACGGAATGTCAGACTAGGATCCTAGGAAACCTGGATTCGAATCCCCACTCTACCATGGGAGAGGGCTGGGTATCCATGGCCCACTCTTATTCTCTCGGCCTAGCCTACCTCACAGGTTGTTGTTGTGAGACAACGGAGGAGGGGAGAACAATGTTTTAAGTTGCTGTAGGTCCCAACTGGGGAGAAAAGGATATAAATAAATAGGTATATCCAAATGCATGCACCCACTCCAGGAGGTACATCAAAGTACTCACGGCTATGCTTTTCCCACATATCTTTTAAGACTTTCAAGTCCTTTTAAGACCTTCATCTGGTTGCTCGGATTGAGGCAACAGAGAGGTTGAAAGATATGGGTACCTTGAGTCACAGCATCAGCCAGAATTTTAAACGGGTAAGCTGCCTTGTATGGAAAACATTTTAATGTGTTAGAAATATCTATATCTCGTTTTTCTCCAACTTTGTGAGACTGGAGGAGGCTAAAATATACCAACCTGTTCCAGGATTTCAGGATGCGGCAGGCTACAAGTCAATCACAATGCAGAGGTCGGTATAACAAAGGAGCAAAGTGCTCAAACTTTCTGCAGAGAACAATTTATATCCCACTTCAACAGCATGTGAGAAACAGTCATATGGAACTGGGACCATCAGCTCACCAGCATCTGGCTACATGGGACATTTTGCAAGAGATGTGTCCAGAACCCACTCACCCACACTACGTTGTTGTTTTCTGACGAAGGCACTTGGAAGATGCCGCCGTCCGAAGGCACAGAGTTTGCGTTCACAGTCAAAGGGGTTTTGGCAGCATTCTCCAGGTCTAGCAGGTTCCCAGTGGTGACCACTGTGAATGGGAGGAAGTTAGAATATTTATTGTGGCTCCTTCTGTCACTAACAGGATGCGAAGCGGCTTACAAGAAGTTAAAATCCAGTCAAATACAATAAAAGAAGTACAGTTTATAAAGGAAAAAGTCATTGAGAACCAACCTTATCTTGGGGCTAGTCTACAAACCACATGAACACATGCATCTGCCTTATACTAAATCAGACCCTTGGTCCAACGAAGTCAGTATTGTCTACTCAGACCGGCAGCGGCTCTCCAGGGTCTCAGGCAGGGGTCTTTCACATCACCTACTTGCCTAGTCCCTTTCACTGGAGATGCCGGGGATTGAACCTGGGACCTTCTGCATGCCAAGCAGATGCTCTACAAACTGAGCCACAGCCCCTCCCTATGAGCCAACGAGCCAGAGTTTTCCCCCAGCCATGCCCAATATATATACTTCCAAAGATGGGGATCAAGTTCAATGGAGTTTCAGCAGGGGTCCCCAATGTGGCCCCCACAAAACCTTTTTTGGTGCCCACCAAGTGTTTTTAGGAAGTGGGTGGGGCCAGGTAGGGCTTTTGCCCAGCAAGGCTTCTGATTGACTATTGGAGGTTTGATTGGCTGTTCAGATTGTTTTAAATGTTGCTTTGGCAGCAGCTGTTACCACCGTGCAAGGATCTGCACTGGGTTACTGAAGTCAAGCTGTGGCAATCATTTTGCGGCCGGCTTCGCCTCCTGCGGCAGCCAATTTGCAGCAGCCATTTTGTTGCTGCGCCCACCATGCCGTCTCAGAATTCCAAAAGTGCCTGGAGGCTCACAAAGATTGGGGACCCCTGTTTCAAGGGCTGCAAGAAGAGCAGTCATGGAACAGAGGGAATTTTAAGGAGATACAAGGGTACGCAGTTCAAGGCAAGGTGCTAGGCTGCATGGTTGTAGCAGGAGAGAAGGAAGCCAAGCAGCAAGGGGTTCAAAACCATGCTTGTCAGGTCACCGCTGGTAAACCCAATTTTTCAATCTGGTGAGTCCCCCACGGTGCTCTGAACAAGCTGAAACCAAATCCAGACAAGGTAAAGGAGATGCTGGTCAGCAAAGCCTCCCCGAGCATGCAGCGGGAATCACCCGAAGACTCAAGATGCCCTTCCCTCAGAGCGAGAACAGCCTGTTTCTTTGCTGCTGTCTATTGTTTTCTCATGCTGTATGCCACCTCATACAAACTTTGCGTGGAGCGATAGGGCACAAATGCCTTAAGCAAATGCACGTGGCACTGGAGTTTTGTAATTGTAAACCCTAACATATTATTTGCCCCCCAAAACAGCCAGAGGGGGCCCCAGTGTGGATTGGGCCACACTGCTGAGGAAGGGGGCAACTCTTCCCCGCCAGCCTCAAAAATACCCACTTCAGCTACTTTTACCTGGGGAAGGAGGCATATCCCCCCCCCCACATTTTGGTGCACGTAGCTTCAGCCAAAGATGTCATGACTGAAACAGAATTCATTTTTTATTTGGGGTGATGAATAAAAATTCCTAAGAGTCATTTTAGGATAACACATTTTTGCATTCAAGTCTCAAAGGCTTTTTTCCCTTTTCCCCCCCAAATAAGCATACATTTGAATTGCAGAAATCCTCAGCAACGCAAAGAAGCTGGGAGTTTTCAGAGACAAGCGGCAGGGTTTACAGAAGTGACTTTATCAGGAACAAGGGATTTTTAGATGTCCTTATGGGTGACAGAACCCTGACCTGGATAGCTCAAGCTAGCCCAATCTCTTCAGATTTCAGAAGCTAAGCAGGGCTGGCCCTGGTTAGTTAATAACATTCACAATAATGAAGAAGAGTTGGTTTTTATATGCCGACTTTCTCTATCAGTTAAGGAAGACTCAAACCAGCTTACAATCACCTTCCCTTCCCCTCCCCACAACAGACACCCTGTGAGGTAGGTGGGGCTGAGAGAGCTCTACGAGAGCTGTGACTAGCCCAAGGTCACCCAGCTGGCTTCATGTGGAGGAGCGGGGAAACAAATCCAGTTTACCAGATTAGTGACTGCCGTTTATGTGGAGGAGTGGGGAATCAAACGCAGTTCTCCAGATCAGACAGCTCCAAACCACTGCACTTAACCACTACACCATGCTAATAATATCAATAATGATGATGGTGATGATAATAATAAACAACTTTTATTTATATCCCGCCCTCCCCCAGCAACTCTGGGCTCAGGGCTGCTCACATCATAATTAAAATAAATCCAATAAAATATACAATATATATGATAAAAAATACAGTTAATGCCAGCAACGCTTAAATTTTACTCAACAGCCAATTCAAGGTGCCAAAATAATTCCCAGCAGAGAGAGATGTTTCTGCAATACATACTACTAAACTCATAACATAGGGGGAGAGATGGACTTCAAATTAATAATCTAAGATTGAACTGATCAAGGGAGGAAAGGCTTAAGGAACAGACGGCGAACAGGAAGGAGAGTTGGAAAGGGGAAGGGAGGCCAGCATCTAGATAACACCATCGCTGCCCTCCACCATAGGCCTCGTGGAACATCTCCATCTTGAAAGGCCCTGCAGAACCCTGCTAGGATGGGAGACCGCCAAGGAAGTCCAGGGTCACTATGCAGAGGCAGGCAATGGCAAACCACCTCCAAAGGTCTCCTGCCTTGAAAACCCCATGAGGGGTTGCCAAACGTTGGCCCGCTATGGAAGGCAGCCACCAGAAATGCTCTCCAGCACAAACATCAATGCATAGAACGGTAGCTCTCCCAAGCATTCCAGAGAGCCGTGTGAAAGAGAATACCCTCATGAAATATTTTGCGCTGTATTTTAATTAGTGTGTGCACGTTTGTTTGTGGGGAGAGGCATCGGGTGGGGAGGGGCCCTTTAGGCGCCAAAATATCTTTAATGACATCTGCAGGGATGTTCTCAAGGTTTGGGCAAGGACTTCTTTTTAATCTTCCAACATAAATCCAGAGAGAAAAAGTGGAGTCCCTAATCTTCAGATGGGAGACTAAAACTATGCCATAAGGCTGTGACTGACCATGGATTAGAATCTGATGTTGGAGTGAGAGCAACTCAGCATGCCTTGACATTGGAGGGGGGGGGGGTGCTAATATTCTCTAAGTTTGTAGTCTCATGAATGGGATGCTCTTCTTTGTCTGAGAGTATATGATTGACCCAAGGTCACCTAGCGAGCTTCCATGGCGGAGCGGGGATTCGAACCTGAGTCTCCTAGATCCTAGTCTGACGCTCTAACCATTACATCACACAGCTTAAAGAGGATTCCTTTGCTATTATATCTGCATGACTCAATACGACACATCCAGTTTGTACAGGACACTTATACATGGACTCACATGAACACATGAAGCTGCCTTCTACTGAACCAGACCTTTGGTCCATCAAAGTCAGTATTGTCATCTCAGACCGGCAGCAGCTCTCCAGGGTCTCAGGCAGGGATCTTTCCCACCACCTACTTGCCTAGTCCCTTTAACTGGAGATGCCGGGGATTGAACCTGGGACCTTCTGCATGCCAAGCAGATGCTCTACCACTGAGCCACGGCCCCTCCCCTGTCCTCTGTGCCATTTTCCAGGATTGAAACGGACATGATGGCAGGTCTCTCTCTTGCTCCACACCCCCTGCACCCGGTTCATTAAAGGCTACTGCACGTGCAATTATTGCAGATCGTTACTAGGAAGATACCACTTAAAACAATACTCAGATGGCATGACCTCTTCCACACTCCCGATCGTTAAAAGAATTTTAATGGGCCCCTGGAACAGGTCTTTGAGAAAGCTGCTCTCCGGGAACTTGCCGCATTTCCCCCCTTTCTTCCTCCCCCTGAGGAATAACCGGCAAATAGGTTTCATTCCAAGGGAGCCACAAAGGTCAAAAGGACAGTTAAGATCTTGATGGATTTCAATCAGGGGTCAGCAACCTCTGTATACATGACATGCTGCTGAATTTCAGTAATAAGTACCTCTCTCCCCCCAGAAAGAAGGGGCTTCAATGATTTGATAACCGAGCCTGCATCTCCCATTTTGTTTCTGCTTCTGCAGGAACTGGGGATAAATGAAGTTGTGAGGGATTCACACCCAAGCAGTCAGTATCAGAAAGGCACTGAAGAGGAGGAGGAGGAAGAGAAGGAGAAGAGTTGGTTTTTATATGCCAACTTTCTCTACCACTTAAGGAAGAATCAAACCGGCTTACAATCACCTTCCCTTCCCCTCCCCACAACAGACACCCTGGGAGGTAGGTGGGGCTGAGTGGGTGTGACTGGCCCAAGGTCACCCAGCTGGCTTCGTGTGTAGGAGCAGGGAAACAAATCCACCAGATTAGCCTCTGCCGCTCATGTGGAGTGGGGAATCAAACCTGTTTCTCCAGATCAGAGTCCACCACTCCAAACCACCGCTCTTAACCACTACACCACGCTGGCTCTCTCAAACACTGCAGTCTCTTAAGGCATGTGCTTGTAATGACACCCGGAGACAAGCTATGACTCAAGGTATGTGGGATTCTTGTGTTTTTTAAAGGAAGAGACACTTCCTTTGAGGGAAGGGGTCGCTAGATCCCCCTCATCCATTTCTTCCCCAGAGATGCATGCCATTCAATGTTGCTGCATTAGTGCATTGATTGCCATGGGTTACAAGCATGCTGGGAAGAACCTGCCTCCCCCAACTAGGGATCTGGCCTGGGCTGGTGGGGGAAGGGGTGATTTCTGATTCTCCAGGATCAGATGAGCCTGCCTGTTATATTAGGTGCTGTGGAACACAGGCAGGACAATGCTGCTGCAGTTGTCCTGTTTGTGGGCTTCCTAGAGGCACCTGATTGGCCATGGTGTGAACAGACTGCTGGACTTGATGGACCTTGGTCTGATCCTGCATGGCCTTTCCTATGTTCTTATGTGCTCACTGTACCTATACTCTCTTGTGCAGCTCTAGGATCTAAACATATTCTTTTAAAGAAGGGTGGGAAAAGGTAGGAAGCACAGGATTGTAGAATTTCACAGCCAATTCCATGCTTGAACGATAAAATTAGCCTTGCTCAAGCTATCCAACCAAGTGCCATGGTGTTCAGACCATGTTAGCCCCCTGCTGGTCCATCTAGCTGCAAGGAGGGGGCAATCTCTGAGACTTTGAACACTCCAGAATGCAATGAAAATGCTATTAGCACACATGTTGCATGCAGAAGGTCTCTGGTTCAGCCCCTGGAATTGCCGATTAAAAGGGGGTCTGGAAGAAGAGCCAGGAATGATGCCTGAGAGCCAGTGTGGTGTAGTGGTTAAGAGCAATGGTTTGGAGCAGTGGACTCTGATCTGGAGAACAGGGTTTGATTCCCCACTCCTCCACATGAGCGGCGGAGGCTAATCTGGCGAACTGGGTTTGTTTCCCCACTCCTATACATGAAGCCGGCTGGGTTATCTGAGGCTAGTCACAGTTCTCTCAGAGCACTCTCAGCCCCACCTACCTCACAGGGTGTCTGTTGTGGGGAGGGGAAGGGAAGGCGATTGTAAGCCGGTCTGTGATTCTTTCTTAAGTGGTAGAGAAAGTTGGCATATAACAACAAACTCTTCTTCTGAAAGCTGCCGTGGGCAGCCGTCACCCATTTCAGCAAGCAGAACGTGGATTCGGATGGCCAACGGTCCAACTCAGTGCAGCTGCTTCACAGATGAACCTACAAAACTCCCCTTCAACAGAACCCATGTGTTTGATCACTTACGGCCTTTCGGGGAGGCTGAGTTTGGGCTGCTGGCCCCTTCTCCTTCCAACATGGTTCTTTCCCGCTTCTCCTTTTCTGCAACCGAGAGTCAGACAAATGTTATTAGCTTCTGGACGCCAGGGGAAGTTTGTGCCAACATTCATTCCCCTGAGCCAAGGAAATGCTTCGTAGCTTCCAATGTCCCACTCAGAAATGGAAGCATTAGTTCTATGTAAATCTTGCTTCCTAGACAATTGCCTCCCAAGGTGGCTCGTGTTGATCAAGAAAGACTAGGCATAACTTTGACATATGTTGACACACACGAGATGAGTGGAGGAGAAAGGAAGGCAAAGAGGCCAGTCTGACAATATTGGTGTGGGGATCAGAGTGCCGAATCAACATCTGGGAGGCCTTGGTTTGTTTCTCCATTCCAACATGAAAACTTACTGGGTGACCCCAGATCACTCTTTCAACACAGCCTACCTCACAAGATTGTTGTTGCGAGGATAAAACGAAGGACCAGCCCACAGCAACGGAGAGCCTTTGTGCTTGCAGGGTTTAATGTTCTACCCTCAGCTGTGCTATTAGGGAGGTTTCAGAAAACCCCACACATAAATAGACTGTACTTGCAGGCTGAGATGTGTTCAATCATTACGGCACGTTTTTCTATATTGCCTGTTTTATGCTGACCCTCGAGTCAAACTCCTTAACCCACTCTTAGTTAATTGGAACGGAGCTTCGGACAAGTGCAAGGTACAAGTATTTCTTTCTGGACAAAATCCTGTCATGATAGACAAGGAACAATAACTCCAAAAAACTTAAATAAGACCCATCACTAAAAACACCTCCCTTCGACTCTTCTCTACAGCCTCCAAAAAAAGAGTGACAAAATAAGTACGCTGAGGGTCAGAGTCCTCTAAGAGGAACTGAACCTTTTGCTCCCAAGTTGCTCAAGAAAATGTGGACAATTTGTTAAAACGTGGTCTTGCCTGGAAGCTGATCTCTGCATGTGTGTGTGTGCTAAGTGCTGTCAAGTCGCTTCCGACTCATGGTGACCCTATGAATCAATGTCCTTCAAAACGTCCTATCTTTAACAGCCTTGCTCAGGTCTTGCAAACTGAGGGTCGTGGCTTTCTTTATTGAGTCAATCCATCTCTTGTTGGGTCTTCCTCTTTTCCTGCTGCCTTCAACTTTTCCTAGCATGACTGTCTTTTCCAGTGACTCGTCTTCTCATAATGTGACCAAAGTACGACAGCCTCAGTTTAGTCATTTTAGCTTCTAGGGTCAGTTCAGGCTTGATTTGATCTATAACCCACTGATTTGTTTTTGGGGCAGTCCAGGGTATCCGTAACACTCTCCAACACCACATTTAAAAGGAATCTACTTTCTTCCTATCAGCTTTCTTCATTGTCTAGATCTCCCCATAGCAAACTACAATGTTTGAAGGGTTCCAAGATTTCGCAACACCTGCACACCCAACCTCTAGCGCCTCATTTGGTCGCGTCATGCAGCTTCCTGACTACCCCATTCTGATGGCCTGAATCACAAAATGTATTCATTCCGTTTATTATTTTTTTGTTAAACCCTGCCTTTTGGTCGCTGAAAACAGGCCCTCTAACATGGCTGACAGCACTTAAAGCGCAAAATTACAACACAGTTAAAATAAATTAAAACCAGTTAAGTAGATAAACCCAGCTCAGTCCCCCATCTACCAGATGCGGGTCCCACTCCAGCCACCAAAAGCCTGCCCGAGTAACACGGCAGCTGTCCATTTCTGACCCAAGGTCTTTATGTGTCCTTGATCCTTCACCCAACACACAGGCCGTAATCTCAAGGCGGTTTGTTTCCGCCAACCTTCGGAATGGAAGTGTATATGAGGGGGCAGAGGGGAAGAGAAAGGGGGCTTCCAGACAGATCTATCCGCTCAACCTTTCACAGCTGCCGACGGCGCGGAACAGTTGTGGCAAACGGAAAAAGGGCTTTCCAGGCTGGCACGACCCCAAGACTTGCAAAGGCAATCCAATCAAGCCTACGGTCGGTTCTGGAACGCTGCCCGACCTGCTGGCTGCTGCGCCTACCAGGCCGCCGCTGACAAAAAGACAGATGGTCTCTCGCTGTCAACGTATCCTCCGTTGGCACTTCACAGCTGGCCAGGGCTGGAAGATGCCACTCGAAGCACCGGCTCTGGGATGGTGTGTGTGGGGACGACGGCACAGAGAGGGCAGGAGAAAGCACTTGGGCGGTTGCCTAGCAACCACCCACACCTTTCAAGGTGCCCCAAAGTAGGAGGGGTGGTTGCCAGGCGACTACCTGCATGCTTCTGTTGGACAGACCTCCCCTTTGTTCTACCTCCTACTGGAGGGGGGGAATTATTATTTATATAACACTATTAATGCACTTAAGAAGAAGGAAAATTGGTTTTTATATGCCGACTTTACCACTTAAAAGAGAATCAAACCGGCTTACAATCACCTTCCCCTCCCCACAATAGACACCCTGTGAGGTACGTGGGGCTGAGAGAGCTCTAAGAGAAATGTGACTAGCTCAAGGTCACCCAACTGGCTTCATGTGGAGGATTGGGGAAATAAATCCTGTTTACCAGCTTAGCCTCCACCATTCATGTGGAGGAGCGGGGAATCAAACCCGGTTCTCCAGATCAGAGTCCATCGCTCCAAACCACCACTCTTGACCACTACACCACCACTTAGAGCTTGACAGAGTCACCCGAGTAAAGATGCCAGCCCTCTGCCAAACTGGAGATTACCATTTGCTGAACTGGAGATTACCATTTAAATTTAAAAGTGTGAGGGAGACATTACAAGGCGGGGAAGCAAAGACACGGGTTGTCCTATTTATTTGCTGGTTGCTCTCCTAGAGTCACTTGCCGAATTTTGGCGCTGGAGAAGGGCCTCACAAAAAATGCTGGAAACCCCTAGGGGTGACCGCCACAGAGAGAGGACGTGGGTTGGAAAGGGGCAACCAGGGCCATGCTGCAACTGGGGGAAGGGGTTTTGTCACAAGTTTCCTCAAGATAAACGATGGCTTGGAAAAGGAGGCTGGAGGATGGCAGGCAGGCCACCAGCCAGGGACAAGAAGGTGCTGCTCAGTTCAGCCCTGACCAGTTGGCAACAGATGGAGTCGTGCTCTCCAGAGTTGCTGTGATCGGGGTGACAGCCAGGGGCTCAAACTCGGCCAGGAGTGGCATGGGAGGAAGTGACGGGAAACCTGCCTCAGCCCCAGTCCAAGCAGAGTCTTTCGAGAGCCAGCGTGGTGTAGTGGTTAAGAGCGGTGGTTTGGAGTGATGGACTCTAATCTAGAGAACTGGGTTTGATTCCCCACTCCTCCACATGAGCGGCGGAGGCTAATCTGGTGAACCAGGTTGGTTTCCCCAGTCCTACCCATGAAGCCTGCTGGGTGACCTTGGGCTAGTCACAGCTCTCTTAGAGCTCTCTCAGTCCCACCTACCTCACAGGGTGTCTGTTGTGGGGAGGGGAAGAGAAGGTGATTGTAAGCTGGTTTATTTCTTCCTTAAGCAGTAGAGAAAGTCGGCATATAAAAACCAAGTCTTCTTCTTCTTTTCCTGGTTTGTACTTGATGGATGGTAGAGATATTAGCAATCATAATGGTTGTTTGGTATATATTGGTTTATTAAAATATATGGTATGGAGGAACTGGGTAACCTTGGGCTAGTCACAGCTCTCTTAGAGCTCTCTCAACCCCATCTACCTCACAGGGTGTCTGTTGTGAGGAGGGGAAGGTTATTGTATGCCGGTTTGATTCTTCCTTAAGTGGTAGAGAAAGTCGGCATATAAAAACCAACTTGTTCTCCTCCTCCTCCTCTCTGCTAGGGTCGATTGGCTCAGCTTGTTCCTAGGTTCTTTTAATGCCCCCAATCTATTCCATTTGCCATTTCTGCCGGCAGCCCCTGGCTTCCACCAACAACGAAAAGTGACCCTGTGCATCAAACGCTAGCCCCCCACCAAAAAAAACCTACTTGGAGGGGGCAAGGGAAGAGGGGGTGGAAAATTTGCCTGGTGCTCCATCACGAACTGGCTCCATTGCCTGCTGTCAGGGCCATTAGACGCCTGCGGTTAGATTAGTAATGCAATCAGAATTTCATTCACTGTTCCTTCCATTTTTTAAAAAAGTTCTCCCTGTGGAGAACGTTAAAAAAAAAAAAGCCCACTACACCCAAATTATTTGGAAAACTGAACAGGTACCGAAAGCCAAGCTCACACACTCACCTTCTTTGGACGCCTGCCAGAATTCAAACGCTACTTTGAACGCCTGAGCAACTGTGAGGGTGACGGCTTGGGCCTGGGTGGGGGGGAGAGAGAGAAAGATACAACAGCGATTAAAAAACGAGCGTGTTCCTCGTGTAGATTTAAATCACTTGGAGGTTCTGCTCAGCTGAGATATGTTCAACCAGGAAACTCGTTCCTCTTTCTGCAGTTTGACAACGTCCCACGCTGCTGGTCTAAGGCTTAATTCAATATTCATGCCAGCTTGCGCTGGTACGGAGAGAGGCAGCTGCGGTTCTCCGAGGGTGAATTCATACGATTCATTTTGAGGGTGCCTATACTCAATCTGAAATGAATGACTCTGTGACAGAGAGGGTCATCCAAATGCTCTATTGAGTACAGGCTTACAGCTCAATGAACCATACATCTGCAGATGGCCAATTTGAAGAACTTTTCAACAACACAATAAATCAATAGTGATACATTTTGGACTAAATGACCATAGAATCATAGAGTTGGAAGGGGACATACAGGCCATCTAGTCCAACCCCATGCTTAATGCAGGATCAGCCCAGAGCATCCCTGACAAGTGCTTGTCCAGACTCTGCTTAGAGACCGCCAGTGAGGGGGGAGCTCACCACCTCCCTGGGTAGCTGATTCCACTGTCGAACAACTCTTGTCAATTTTTTTCACACCAAAGGTGGCAAATATATTGCAGGGGCTATTCAGGTTTTTAACCTGAAAATTACCCCAATTATCCTCTTTGATGTTGCCATCTGGATAAGTCATCAATGAATCTATAGATCGTCCACTGCTTCAGTTCTTACGAAAACTCCTAAATGCCCCTCGATGGGTTGCTGGCGTTACTCTTCGTTCCGAGTTTGGCCAAATGTCACTTGAAGCTAGGGCGTGGTTGGCCGCCTTTAAACTCCACCTTAAGCTGCGCTTTAGCACTGAGGGGTTCCTAGCTTCTCTGAAGCATGACCCTTTTAAATCCTCATGGCAAAAAATCTTAGATGAGAAACTGCCGTTGTTGGGCTTCTCGCAGGATATGTCATTAGATCTTGGGAAAACTGAAGTTTTTGCCAAAATTAAAAAGCGCATTAAAGAGCTCGATTATAACAGCACTACTTTTCGTGCTCGTCGCGTCTGTTCATCCCAGTTCTTCGGAATACCCCCTCCACGTGGTCTGCCTGCCTATACATATTATCTGACAACTCCTCGTCTCTGTAGAGCTTTTTGTTGGCTAGATTGAATGCTAACCCTTCTATGGTAATGCAGGGCAGAATTCTGAATCTACCATACTCAGACAGGATCTGCCCTTGCTCTTCTGGCTCTATTGACTCATTAGCCCATGCCCTTTCGGAATGCTGCTTTTACGAGGAACTTCGATCGCGCTATATTTCCCCCCTTTTAATTTACAAATCCAATGCCTCTGTGACTGACATAATGCCTTTTTTACTAAGCGATAGGGACCCCAAGGCTACATTGTCAGTGGCAAGATTTGTTTCAATCCTTATATCCCTCCAACACTAGATATATGCTGCTCCAGATCAATTGATCAAGGAGCTTCTAAGGGATAAAAGGAAAGGAAAAGGAAAGGAACAACTCTTACTGTAAAAAATGTTTTCCTAACATCCAGCTGGTACCTCTTTGATTGCCTAATCCAGCCCTGTAAGGTAGGCAAATATTATTATACCCATACTGCAGATGGGAGGGGAGGGATTGAAGCCAAGTGACATTATGTTTTCTCCCTTTTCCTAAATGTCGAAGAATCACATTCAAGTTTGCAAAAATCATCATTATCGTAAATACAAAGTTTTGCAAATTCCCAAATGAGGCATTACCCATTTTTCTCCCTTCCATAATACATCCTGCCTTTTCCAAGACTTTTTACACAAGCTTGTGCATTTTAATTTTTCATTAACTGGTCCACAGATTAAATTTCCCATAATTAAAACTATAAACCACAGTTGCCTAGCTTTTAGTCTTTAGCTATTACGCTACGCTAGCCTGATGACAAAGCCTGGTGCTTCAGCTTGGAGCTGATGCAACCAGCTGATTATGAGGCAGCAGAGGTATACAACGTTCAGGCATCTCTCTCAAACCAGCCTCAGAGGGTGGTTGTTGTGAAGCCAAGATATGGAGGAGGGGCTATTAGTAAAAATGGATACTAGTCATGATGCATACCTATTCTCTCCAGGACCAGAGGAGCATGCCTATTATATTAGGTGCTGTGGAACACAGGCAGGACGGTGCTGCTGCAGTCATCTTGTTTGGGGGCTTCCTAGAGGCACCTGGTTGGCCACTGTGTGAACAGCCTGCTGGACTTGATGGGCCTTGGTCTGATCCAGCACGGCCTTTCTTAGGTTCTTAGGTTCTTATGAGAGCCATATTACATGCACATGTTGTGGGTAACTGGAAGTTTCAAGCTTGCATTCCACACAGATGAATTTTAAACCAGTTCTTCCAATTAAAGTTTGCTTTTTAAAATCAAGGTGTTCCTCACTCTATATTTAATATCAGGAAGCATGGGGGCAGGGGCGCAGGAAGGTGACATCCCATTAACCTGATAACTACAATCCCTGCCAAGTCAGAAACTCTCCTTCGTAAGTAAATATTTTATTTGTAGGTAGCCAAAGGCCATTACAAAGTAAATTAGACTATAAAAACAAGAACATTACACAATACAAATAAAAGATAAAATACAATATGCCATATCAATTATGATAAAATGCAAAATAATTAAAATATATCGCTAACTGGTCATCAGTTCTGGCTAGTCACACTCTTTGGCGCCAGTTTAGCTCTTATCTTTTTAGCTGCTAGAGCGAAAAGCGACAGCTTAGAAGTGATAAATGAGTTGGTATCTGACAATAAAAATACTAATTTATTGGAATCAGGAAAGAAGTTTAACTCAGTTAATATTGTACGAAGGAATTTTTCCCCTTGGTATTGCACAGAGAGGACAAGTTAAAATATAATGGGATAAATCCTCTATAGCAGAATTGTGCTAATGCTACTTTATTATATCGTCTCCTTGGTAAAATCAGCCTTGCACATGAATGCAAAAAGTTACTAGTATCCCCCCACCCCACCCCAACAGACTGGACAACTTGCTCATAAGTAGCTGTGCCATTCATCTTCGGCATTGAAAGAATTATCTTCTTTCCCATTTACTTTACAGAGATTTCTTGCAGGGTAGAGGTGCAGGCAGGAGCCCCATGGTGCAGTGTAGTAAGCTGCAGTACTGCAGTTCAAGCTCTGCTCACGACCTGAGTTCGATCCCGACGGAAGTCGGTTTCAGGTAGCCGGCTCAAGGCTGACTCACCCTTCCATCCTTCCGAGGTCGGTAACAAGAGTACCCAGCTTGCTGGGGGTAAAGGGAAGATGACTGGGGAAGGCACTGGCAAACCACCCCATAAACATAGTCTGCCTAGGAAACGTCGGGATGTGACATCACCCAATGGGTCAGGAATGACCTGGTGCTTGCACAGGGACCTTTACCTTTACCTAGAGGTGCAGGCAGTTCTAATTGCTCAAAGAGAGCGGCGTTTCTTAAACCTGGACCGAACTATTCTGTGCCCATTCAACTTCACAGGGAAGGCAATCTGATAGGATCACCTGAGCTATTCCCATCTTTGGTGAAAGAATGGATGCTTTTTTTAATGGCGGGGGGGGGGACAGGACCCCCAAACACACACACACACACACACAAACGCCTGCCAGGCTTCCTTAAATATGGTAATTAAGAATGAACCTCTCCCCAGCTGCTTACAATTTCAACTGTCACATCCCAATCAAGTTTAATCGAGCACACAGATTCTGGTGCGAATTGCCCAGGCACTAAAAATATAGACTAATTATATGCTGGAGAGTGGGAGACAGACAGTCAGGGTCCACGGCCTACCCCTATGACAGTATGTGCCCCCCGCAAGTTTCTGTAATGTTAGGTTGGGATCTGTGCATTTTTGTCCCTGGATCAATAAAAAAAAATAAAAGGAAGACACACAGTTCTTTTGTGAGATAAAAGGCCATTTCAAAAAGGACAAAGAGGGCAGAAGAAGAGGAAGAGTTGGTTTTTATATGCCGACTGTCTCTACCACTTAAGGAAGAATCAAACCGGGTTACAATCACCTTCCCTTCCCCTCCCCACAACAGACACCTATGAGGTAGGTGAGGCTGAGAGAGCTCTAAGAAAGCTGTGACTAGTCCAAGGTCACCCAGCTGGCTTCATGTGGAGGAGTGGAGAAACCAACCCGGTTCACCAGATAAGCATCCGCTGCTCATGTGGAGGAGTGGGGAATCAAACCTGGTTTTCCAGATTAGAGTCCACCGCTCCTACAGGGCGCCACTTGTTTTATTTATTGCAATTAATTAATTTTAGAATTGCTATTTACTGAAGCGTTTTCATGATTATAGTCTATTATGTATAGTTTTATTGTTGATACAACTGTTATGTCTTACTGTTGTTAGCTGCCCTGAGCCCGGCTTAAGCCAGGGATGGAAGGTGGGGTAGAAATAAAATTTAAAAAAATAAATAAATAGCGTTAAAAGATCTAAGGGCACAAGAGCTGTCTCCCTCTGTGTTGAGCACCCCCCTTCCCAGGGTTAGGCCCTCCAAGCTGGTGAATGACATCTCCCCTCCCCATTCCAAGGGGCTCAGATCGTCTTTCTTGCCAGAGAGGGTGCTCCAGCAGGGCAAGGAGAATCCCTGGCAGGTCCGCAGAGGGCGCTGTCCAGCCAGGCAAGAAACCATTCAAGCCACACGCTTGCTCAAATCTCAAAGGTGCTGTCCAGCGAGGAAAGCTAGGACCAAGGGACTGGATTGAGAGCTGCCTTGGAAGAAACGTTACAGCGATGGAAGACCAGTTGAGCTGCCGAAGAGCTTTGCGGCGGACCCTGCAGTTTCATTACTTACCAGCGTGTTTGTGGAGCTGATCCTGGTCATAGTTAAATGGAGGATTCTTCCTTATCTGCACAGCCATGGGAAAAAAATGAGGCCTCACACTATGTTCTCTGTTGCCCCAGAAGGTCGGACCAGAACCAACGGGTTGAAATTAAATCAAAAGAGTTTCCGCCTAAACGTTAGGAAGAACTTTCTAACAGTTAGAGCGGTTCCTCAGTGGAACAGGCTTCCTCGGGAGGTGGTGGGCTCTTCCTCCCTGGAGGTTTTTAAGCAGAAGCTAGATGGCCATCTGTCAGCAATGCTGATTCTATGACCGTAGGCAGATCGTGAGAGGGAGGGCATCTTGGCCATCTTCTGGGCATGGAGTAGGGGTGTGTGTGTGTGTGTGGGGGAGGTAGTTGTGAATTTCCTGCACTGTGCAGGGGGTTGGACTAGATGACCCCGGTGGTTCCTTCCAACTCTATGATTCTATTAAATGTACGCTCCACCTTCCGGTACAGGCTTCAGCCTGGTCTTGCTATCTTCCCATTTTTAGGGTTCAAGGGGTGGCTGTGGAAGTCCTGAGCCCCAGCATGGAGCCCTTGGGCATGACTCCAGGACCCAGAATTCAGCATGATCCTGGCTGGTTGCTCCGGGGGCTGTTCTCCTCCTGCACCCTAACCTAGGATGAGGGTGACATGGATAAAGGGGGCCTGGCTCCTCTACTGCCGACCAGGAGGATAACCCTTCTCAGTCAGGGTCTGGGCAGTCAATGGACTAGTCACCCATCTCTGTTACACATTGAGAGTTGCAGTTTTTTAAGGTACACCAGATGATGGGTGTGAGGATCACACGTGTTTCCATAAGTTTTTTGGTGGGTTTTTTTTTAAGTTACAAAATTCAAACCTCTCATGATACGCAGAATTTGAGGGAAATGAGATAGACAGAGATCTTTTAAAATGGACTGGAGCTTGACCCCTTTGTGTCTTCTTGGACAAAGATAGCAGACGAAAGACTTTCAAGCTTACAGACTTCCTACCCAAGTTTCCCCTCAGACCTTCCTCTAGTAATGAACAAGATACTCACATATCTAGAATGTAGGGACCATTGTGAATTACGGGGGTGACGCCATAAGGAAATGTCCTCCCTCTTCCTGGGAGCAGATTACCATATCTTTCCCAGTGCTTCCAGACTATCTAAAAATCCTAACTATTTCAACCTTTTGGCCAGACATAACGCCTTGCCTCTCAACGAATTATTTGTCAGATTCTTAGACAGTCCAATCGATCATAGAGTGTGCCTGGGTGGAGAGGCAAAGACAGAAACACTTGCCCATTTTTTTTATTCAGTTGTGATTTATATTCTTCTTTAAGATCGTCTTTTATCACCCCATTGATTTCACACTTTCCTGTTTGTTCTCATGATTATCATTTAATTTACCTGCTGTCTGGCAAAGATAAGGCTATTACTCTATCTGTAGTTTATTGCTTAACAGCTGCCTTGAAGATATGCCGAAAGTTATAACCAAGTTATGCCTAAATGCTCATCTGCATGCGGGTGCTCTTTTTGCACCGGAACTAGAACTGGATAGACAGAGATGCCCATAATGTTAGAGAAGGAAAAGAACTCTAGTTTTATTTTGCTCTGAGGTCAATGTTCTTTTTCTTTTTTAAAAAATCTGCAGCAATGATGCCTTCCCATTACAGACTCAAGAGCTAATCAGTTCCCAGACATCCACGTACAGATTATACCCATTTCCCTTCCTTCTAAACCTCATCAGCAATTCCCAAATGCAGAACTTTCATCACTGTGATTCAGGTAAACATAAGGTGGGGAAAAAAGAACAGACTCTCAGGTGACAGAGAGCGTGCATGCTTACCCAGGAGTAAGCACCAATGTACATAGTGGCACTTATCTGAGTAGCCATGCCCAGGGTAATGCTTTAATAGTGTAATCCTATGCAGAGTCACTTCAATCTGAGTCCATTGGATCAGATCCCACCAAACAGTAGCAGAAGAGACGTGGCGTAGTGGTTAAGAGTGGTGGTTTGGAGTGATGGACTCTGATCTGGAGAACCGGGTTTGATTCCCCACTCCTCCACATGAAGCCAGCTCGGTGACCTTGGGCTAGTCACACTCTCTCAGCCCCACCTACCTCACAGGGTATCTGTTGTGGGGAGGGGAAGGAAAGGCGATTGTGAGCCAGTTTGGTTCTTCCTTAAGTTGTAGAGAAAGTCGGCATATAAAAACCAACTCTTTTTCTTTTTCTTTACTTAATGCAGTTCCGTTTGAACAAGACTGTGCACTACAGCTACTGTAAGACCAAATGCCAGTTTTACCTTTCCAACTGCTGCTGCTGTGTAGAAACGGCTACTTGATACAGCCCCATCTGGATGTACAGTATGATTTGATCCATGAAGGTCATTATTGGGGAGGGGGTGACTGAATTATACCTTGTGCTAAGTCTTGCACAAGTGGAAATGCAAGATGGGATACAGCCAAATGGAGGCTACGCACAATGGCTTTCTTATTTTTCTACTCAAGCAAGACTTTTTATGCAAGCAGAAATGTCTCACGGGATCCAACCCATCAATTTCAAATGGCTCAGATCAAAGTGACTCTGCCTAGAATTGCACTGCAAATAACCTATGTGTAAATGGCCAACACTTTCCCCACTTTTTTAGACTGGAGATTTGCTGCTCCAGAGGGCAGGATTCAATCAGGAAGGAACACTTAAGATGTACAGCAACAAGAAATACAAGCACAGAGTCGAGACAAAATCTGGAGGATGACCTGGAAGCATAGGGGGTCAGCTGGTTCAGCTGAAGAAAGGTGAGGGTGCAGAAGGATGCTGTGATTAGTTACAGACAGCGAGACAGGAAGTGAGCTTCGCTGTGCTTCTTCTGCCCGAGGGCCACCTCTGGACCTCCACCCACTTTCCCGTGAAACTACGATGGACAACAGATGTATGTCCCTTCCAGCTCCCTCAACGTTCACATTCAGGGAAGTGGATAGAGCCAGGGAATCCTCAGAAGCTTCTTTCTGCCTGCCATGGGCAGAAATCCATATGTGGGCCACCCTCTCACACATGAAGCTGCCTTATACTGAATCAGACCCTTGGTCCATCAAAGACAGTATTGTCTACTCTGACCGGCAGCGGCTCTCCAGGGTCTCAGGCAGGGGTCTTTTCACATCACCTACATGCCTAGTCCCTTTAACTGGAGATGCTGGGGATTGAACCTGGAACCTTCTGCATGCCAAGCAGATGCTCTGCCACTGAGCCACGGCCCCTCCCCTCTCACATGCCATGGATCTTAGACTACTTAATCCTCTGGTGGCATCAGCTTACCAGTTCAGGCTGTGGCCTGGTGGGCCAAAATCCCCATACAAATCATTAAGAAGTTAATAAACAAAAGGAGAAATAAAAACAGAAGAGGGAGTTGCTTAGTGTCTCCCCACATCTCCCTTTGCAAAAGCTCCCTTCTGAAACCAGCAGTAAACTTGGCTGGGGGGGGGGGTACATTTGCAGGAAGAACAGGTGGTAATAGCGCCCCATTTTCAGAAACGGGTTGAAATTAGATCAAAAGAGTTTCTATCTAAACATTAGGAAGAACTTTGTAACAGTTAAGAGCGGTTCCTCAGTGGAACAGGCTTCCTCGGGAGGTGGTAAGCGCTCCTTCCCTGGAGGTTTTTAAGCAGAGGCTAGATGGCCATTTGTCAGCAATGATTCTATGGCAGATCATGAGAGGGAGGGCATCTTGGCCATCTTCTGGGCATGGAGTAGGGGGTCACTGTGTGTGTGTGTGTGTGTGTAAGTAGTTGTGAATTTCCTGCATTGTGCAGGGGGTTGGACTAGATGACCCTGGTGGTCCCTTCCAACTCCATGATTCTATGAATCTCTGCTGGTAGATTCATAGACAGGTCCCTGGCCCAAGGAGCTTCCAATTACACTCAGTAATAGCGGTGTATCGCATTTGGAGGTGTACACCCTAAGGTTCTTTTTTCAGCATACACCTAGAAAGCAAGGATGCCAACAGGCATTTGAAAATATGTGCATTATAAAAAAAATGTACACAAGTCAGAGAGCCAGGATGAACTGCAGCTCCCTCTTGAGCTCCCTCTGGGAGGCAAACCCGGATTTGCAGAATGGAACGGCCTGCCGTGGCTCGCAGCTCTCGCTAGGCAAAGGTTTGGAGCTTGCTAGAATTGTCATTAGGTATCTCATTCTGGGAAGAACCCAGCGTTCAGAGTTTCAGCAGAGGGCTCTTCCAAGCAGCGTCGCACAGCTGATATGCTCCTGCGGGGGTTCATGCCCAGGCCCCTCGGCATGCTAACAAGGTGTTATCTCTACCTTTCGGTCTTACGATCCGCAAGATTATGGAACTCAATGGCACTGCCTGTTTCATCACAACATATGTCATTTCTGAGCCCAGGGCAGCCTTTCTAATTCTGCACTCTCCTTCTCGCTCCCGGGAGACAGGCCAAATTAAGCACGGTGGGGAATCCTTGAAAGGTGCTACTGATGTAATTCCAGCGCTCGCTGCTGCTCAGACAGCATCTGCTCTGAAGCTTGTGTCTGTGTGTGTGTTACAACCTAGTGTGGTTACAACCACAGAGAGATTTACTTCTATGCTCCCCCCGACAAAAAAAGGCAGCAGTGACGTTTGGAGCTTCCATATAACATTGTTGTCCAGTCGTAGAATCACAGAGTTGGAAGGGACCACCAGGGTCATCTAGTCCAACCCCCTGCACAATGAAGGAAATTCACAGCTACCTCCTCCCCCCACACCCCCAGTGACCCCTACTCCATGCCGAGATGGCCAAGATGCCCTCCCTCACATCATAGAATCATAGAGTTGGAAGGGATCACTAGGGTCATCTAGTCCAACTCCCTGCACAATGCAGGAAATTCACAACTACCTCCCCCACACACCCCCAGCGACCCCTACTCCATGCCCAGAAGATGGCCTGGGTTTTACATGGCGTTGTTGTGAATTTCCTCACACCTGAACTACATAGGGGAAGGTGTGGATTTACATACCTCCCTGCCCACATCTGGTATCATTCCTTCTACCCACCAAAGGCACCCTTTTAAAAAAGATTACCAGTATTAGATATAACATCATAGTGTTAAAACATTCTAGTAATATCCATCCTAAGCATTAAACAAAGGAACAAAATCCATTACAAAGCCTAACAGGGGTGGGAATGGCGGATGCAAAGGGAAAGACTGGAGGGCTTGCCCCATATGGGGGTTCTGTTGCCTCCTTTGCATTCAAAGTCACGGTGAGGCCAAAACGGGGAAATGGCCTAGTGTGGAAGCAACCTGCCTAATGTGCAATGTGCATTGCTCTCCCTAGCCATATTAAATGGCTGAATTCATTTTGCAACATTGGGATACGGGCACTGGGCGGATGAAACATTGCAATGGTGTCACTCTGCCTGGCCGGCTGCCCTCATGAAGCCTCTGAGCAAGCCGATGCCTGCCTTTCCATCTGTCGTCCTGAGGAACATTCTGGCAATGTAAAAGGGGGGAAAGGCAGGCACAGAGGCTGCTGCCTCCAAATCCAACACCTGAGGACACCACCTCATCTCAGCTCGTGAAAGAGCCGGCCCTTGAGCGGGTGCGTCCATCACAGCGCCCTAGTTAGACCACTGCAAACTGCGACACGCAGCTCAACCTGCAGCTTGATAACCTGGAATTAAGGAAAGTTTCTTTTCATACTGACCATTTTCCGTTTTGTGCAGAGGAAGGCGTGGCACTCCAGGTTCTCATTGAGTTGACTTTGGGCGATGTAGGCAAACACTTTGTCATGCATCTTATCGGCCGTGCAGTAGGATATCCTGTGGAAATGGGCAAAGTTCCACATTAGAGGCACAAGCAATTTAAAAAGTCTGCGGACACCAGACTAGAGCAACCAATTCACAGCTTCCCCCAACAGGGTGGGTCCTAGATATGCTGAATTAGGTAGATCTTATGCAAATCTGCTTATTTTGCATAAACTGGCCATTTGTTTCTACCTTTCATTCCAAGGCTCCAAGAAAATGGACTTTTGAATTAAAAAAAAAAAAGCATTAAGCAACTAGGGCCAACTTGATCCCCAAAATACTAGCCTTTTGGATGGAGTCTAAGTAGAAACTTTACCCCTAGCAAGTTGGGTACTCATTTTACAGACCTCGACAGGATAGAAGGCTGAGTCAACAATAAAGTGTAGACTACTGAGGAAGGCAATGGCAAACCACCCCGTAACACACAGTCTGCCTAGTAAATGTCGGGATGTGACGTCACCCCAGTATATGCTTGCACAGGGGACTACCTTTACCTTTTTACCTAAGTAGAAACTAGCTGGCTATGAGAGGAGTCTGGCTTCTCAGACTCCATGATGGCTTAACCCAGGGTTGTCAGACATAAGGCCCGAGGGCCAGATCCAGCCCCTTGAGAGCTCTTATCCGGCCCGAGAGCCAGCCAAGGCAGCCACCCCCCACCTCGATGTGGGCTGGCAAGGCATGGCCTGGACCGATCAAGTGACATTTATGTCATATTCAGCCCCCATAACTATTTATTTATTTATTTATTTATTTATTTATTTATTTATTTATTTCCACTTATTACCCCGCTCTCCCTGGCCAGGACCAAGCTTGGAGCAGCTTACAAAATCTAAATGTCCCAGTAGATCAGTAAAAACATTTTAAAACAGCCCGATCAAATCATATAAACGTTTGTCCTCATTTGCCTAAGGCATCTCTGGAGTGTAAAACACAGAACACAAATTTCAACTAGGAGAGCAGATGGAATAAATCAGATTGAACAAAAAGATACTTACCGCAGTGGGGAGGTTAGGGAGGCCAGCATTTATATACAGGAACCGTAGATGTATATTCCACCATAGGCCTGGTGGAATAGCTCCGTTTTACAGGCCCTGCGGAACTCTTTAAGGTCCCGCAGGGCCCTGGTCTCACTAGAGAGGCTATTCCACCAGGTAGGGGCCAGGGCAGAAAAAGCCCAGGCCCTGGTCAAGGCCAGCCGGACACTCCTCGGGCCAGGGACCACCAAAAGATTGTTATTATCTGAACAAAGAGTCCTCTGCAGAACATATCAGGAGAGGCGGTGCCGCAGAATTGAGTTCGACACCACTGGCTCAACCCTTTCCTCTCTGCCTGCTTTCCCCTTCAGAGTTTCCTCCTTCCCCAGCTGCATCTCACTCCATGGGGGAAAAGGATACAGATGCACATCTCTTTCCCTCTGCAGGAGTGCTCTTTTGGGAGGGAGTTATTCGGTGTGAAAATATGGCTGGAAGTGAAAGGGTTAAGCCCTCCCTGCCTTTCCCTTTATATCTCTGCAATGAAAACAGCTATAGACTTGCCCTTTTAAAATCAGAACCTGGTACACATATTGCTATACTGTTATATTGCTATAACACTATTGCTGATTTAAAAAAAAATTAACCCCCCCTCCCCATGGTGGAGGAGGAAACGGCTGTTGCAACAGCCAAGCCTTGTAGGAGCCCAGAAGCCCACAAGCCTTTCCTTTCCCTAGATTTAACGGCTAATGGCTATCCATCAACCACTTCACACTTTAAAAAGGGGAAATTAAATTAAATTTTTCCTTGACACTATAAAGAGAAAAGTTACCACATCTCATGCAATTGGCCGATCTATTTGACTGCAAATAACGCAGTATCCGCTTCTCAGAAAGTGTCTTTAGCGGTTTTATCCAGGGAGTGATATATTTATTTTGTGAAATATTATTTTGTGGACATGCTAAAACAATGCAGGCTAGGGAGTCTATTTGTTGGGTATTAGAGAGCGAGCTTTGTTACATGTCAGACAGTTAAGGGGTTAATATTGTAACTGACCAAATGGCCAGTTTGTAGTGACCATTGCAATCGTGCTTGAGGGTCACGTATACAACTATTTTGCATGTTCAACTGCTTTCGATTTCTTTGTTAGAACTGAAAGCAGTTGACCACCACCCTTTTTCTTTTTGCTTGACTGCTGAACAGGCAGGATGGAGAGAGGCTCTCCTTTTGCTAAGGGTGCCTACTCGTAAGTAAGCTTAGTGCCTTGCCAAAGGTTTTGGCAAGTATAGGAAACATAGAATGTAGACAGATATTATTTGTTTTGTATCCCAGTGACTTTTTCCCTACCCTGAGTTAGAGTAAAGATTGTTTTACTTCAAGACAAATGCGTCTTGCCTCTTTTGTGCGTGTGTGTGATCTCAATTCTCATAGTTCAAGAGGAACGATCCAATCCCTCTGATTTGGTAGCAGAAAATTAAATATCGGGGTTCCCTTTACAGGAACTGGGGCCCCGATTCCCCAATACTATTTGACCCGGACAAAAATGGGCATTTTCATTCTTCTGCGGTAATTTTATTGTATCGCCCTTGCGTCTCGGCTGAGTCTAGGGCATGACATCTCGCCAATAAGCTGTACGGCAGATTCTGCTGCCTCCATGCCAGCATAGCACGTCTCAGGCTGGCTTTCTCTCCCCCCCCCCCCATCTTGCTACCTGGATGTCAGAGCTCGTTTTAATGCCTTTTCTTCGGCTTTTCTCAGGGAGGGATTCCAGCGTTTACCTTTGGAGGCTAGGTTGTGACCTTGTAATTCTGATGTAATTGAGACAATTAACCATATTTTATTGCATTGTGAATTTTATCAGAATGTCAGAAATAGGTAGATTTTGCCCTTGTTGACCAGAGTTTTTAAACATTCGGACGATTTTTATTGTTAACTATTTACTCAAGGATAAAGATGCAAACATTTCCTACACTGTGTCAAAATTCTGGTACATTGCCACAAGAGTGCGGAGAGCTCTGGTTAGCGTAACTAAATTGTAATCCTGGCTCTGTATTGATCAATCTTAACGTTGTTTATCTGCTGGTCAAATGACCGTAAATAAATAAACTATTCAGCTACCTGGATGCATGTGTATGGGGGGGGGGTGACAAAAATTATGGACCCGAATTTTGGGGACCTAAAAAGAATCCCGACCCGGTAACAACACTTCCAAAAACTCCAGATAACAAAAACAGTGCCCTACCCAAAATCTGAATCTGAAAGTATTACAAACACTTCTGCAGCACACATCCCTATGCCTGCCTGCTTCCTGCCCTCCTTCCAAATGTCCCTACGTACATGGATTGAAATAAAACAGGGTAGAGGAGGTGATGGTATGTTATCAGAAAATAACGCACAATGGCACAGCAATCCAAGAGGCCAGTGAGCAACCTTACACCACAAACCTTAAAAATGAAAAACAAGATCCACTGAAGAGAGTAGAAAAGAACAAGAGTCCAGTAGCACTTTAAAGACTAACAAACTTCTGGGCAGGGTAGGAGCTTTCATGAGCCACAGCTCACTTCTTGGGATACAGCTAGAATGTGAATCCATCTATCCTTAAGTAGAGACGAGTGAATTAGACACACAATGGCGATGTAAGTGTAAAAAGCAAGTAAATGATATTAGCAGGTGTGATTGGATTAGGTATGATACGCAGAGGGGTTGTAGGCATGGAGAAATTAGCATTGGTAGTGAGACAGGAATCCCAGCTCTCTATTCAATCCAGGAGAATGCCTTGTCTTGAACTTCGTTATCAGTTGTAATTCAGCAGTCTCTCTCTTTGAAATTCCTTTGTAACAGTATTGCTACTCTTAAATCGGCAACAGAATGTCCTGGAAGGTTAAAATGTTCCCCCACAGATTTCTGAATGTTGTGGTTTCTGATGTCAGTGAAGAGAGGAATATCTAACTCCAGCAGGTATGGGCTACTCTGCTATCGACACAATGACCCCTCTGCTGTGAGCCTCTTTAGAAGACCATTTTTGTACAAAGACCAGAATAAAAACATATAAATAACTAGAAACTCTTCTCCACAACAAGGATGGCCTTCTTAGACGACGTCCTGCATATGAGAGAGCATGAGGATGGTCATTACCTCTTTAGGCTGTGGCTGAAGCATTGTCTTTTTCAACCCTCTCCCTGCTTGGCACGACATGCTAAATTTCTCCCTGACACTCGAGTGCCTGTGAGGAATACATTTCTAAGGATCGTTCTAAGAGGAATACGTTTCTAAGGGTTGTTCCAGAAAAAGTTCCAGAATATGTTTCTAAGGGTCGGAGAAGGAGGAGAAGATCCAAAGGACACATGAAGGAAAAACCGTCTATTTCCCTCTCACAAAGGCCAGCTTTCCTCCCCCTTTGAGCAGCCATCCCTGGGTACCTGCCTTCTTCTATGATTCTTCCTGCCTCTCCAATGCTAAACTGTGGGACGACTGCACCACTGTTTAAAACACACACACTACAAAGAGCAACAGCTGGATTTGCTATTGAGAAGATAGCAATGAAGCCAGGATTGGTTCTATCACAAGGTGAGGCGAGACATGGGACTCAGGTGGGTTTGGGGAGGTGGACACTTCTGCCTTGCCCTCACCTACCCCTTTCTCACCCCTCCAAAAGCCAGAGCCGCCAACAGTCCTCCCATCCTCATTCCCCCAGGCATCTCAGGAGAATTCAGGAAGCCTTACTGGGCATGCGGAGCTCCTTGCTGTGTTTAAAGATGTCTGGGGAGCTAGGCAGGAAGGGAAATCAGTGACCCACAGAAACTTTCTATAACTCTTTCTTCCTTTCTTCCTTCCTTCCAACCCGCCCTCCCTGGCCAAAGCCAGACTCAGGGCGGGTAACCACATTAAAACCACAAATATAACAATAAAACATTTAAAACCATGAATATCATTCCTTAATTATTACAAAAAGATGGTCGCCATATAACAGGGCCCACTGCAGTAAGAAGTGCCGAAACAAGACAACCAAATCGGCTATCCCCCCAGCATGATGTGGTGGTTTGGAGTGGTGGACTCTGATCTGGAGAACCGGGTTTGATTCCCCACTCCTCCACATGAGCGGCGGAGGCTAATCTGGTGAACTGGATTTGTTTCCCCACTCCTCCACACGAAGCCAGCTGGGTGACCTTGGGCGAGTCACACTCTCTCAGCCCCTCCTACCTCACAGGGTGTCTGTTGTGGGGAGGGTAAGTCGGTTTGATTCTTCCTTAAGTGGTAGAGAAAGTCAGCATATAAAAACCAACTCTTCTTACATCATCAGTTGTACAGAAGTTGCCAAGCCTTTTGCTCATTATTAATTGTAGAAAAACTTTCACCTGCTTATAGCAAACGTTCTTTAAATAAATGGCACCTTTCCCTCTTTAAGCATCCTGTGTGTATATAAAGTGCCTTCAAGCCGCAGCTGACTTATGGCCACGTCAGCTGCCGCTGATCATCCAGTGATGCGCTCATTTCAAAAGCAAGCTCTTGTGATGTCGTACTTTGTTTTTTAAAAGCTGTTTTGTAAAAGGGGGGGGAACAAAACAGTGCTCCAGGTGGGGTGGTGCACCCGTCGCCTCCCCCCTTTACTCCCTGGCAACAGCCCTGTCCAAAGAGCCTGTTTCTTTTATGCATGAGGGATCATTCGTCCCAGGAAAAACAGCTTGCCTGGTCCCGTCCCCCCTCCACAGTGGAGCTTCTTGACTTAAAAAGCCACATTCAAAATTCATTTACATTGCATTAGGTTCCTGCCGCGTTGCAACGTGGCCTACATCCGTCCAACGTGGAGCATCACTTTTTTAAAAAATAAAAGGCGCTGGGGTTCCCCACCCACCTTCATTTTGTATCGTTTGTTTTCTAAGCTGTTAAATGTTGGGGTTTTTTGTGTGTAACGGTAGCACAGACTCCAAAATCTAATGGGAGCCCACACTAAAAAAGTGTTCCAGAAGGACATCAAGCGACACGTCTCATCTTTATTAATCTTTAAAAGGCAATGCCATTCCCAGCAGCCTCTGAAACTAATGAGTTTTCCAACACAAGCTATGCAAGAGGTCATACGAAAGATAGCCCGAGATGTAACGCAGAACTGCTTGAAACTAATGGCTAAGGAATCTTCTCTGACCCGCAGCCAAAGAGAAGAGGATGTGAGTAAAGCATCTCAGGCAGCATTTCAAATCTGCAAAATAATAATAATAAAATAACAACAACAAAAAAAGAAGAGGAAGAGTTGGGTTTTATATGCCGACTTTCTCTACCACTTAACGGAGATTCAATCCGGCTTCCAATCACCTTCCCTTCCCCACCTCAGACACCCTGCGAGGTAGGTGGGGCTGAGAGAGCTCTAAGAGAACTGTGACTAGTCCAAGATCACCCAGCTGGCTTCGTATGTAGGAGGGGGGAAACAAATCCAGTTCGCCAGATTAGCGTACACCACTCATGTGGAGGAGCGGGGAACCACACCCGGTTCTCCAGATCAGACTCCACCGCTCCAAACCACCGCTCTTAACCACTACACCACACTGGCTCCCCAGCGTGATGAGATACAACGCTGAAGCAGTTGCTTCAACATTTTATCTCATTGATCCTCAAAAACAAAACCTTCAATCTTTTCATTTCATAGAACAGAGGAAATAGTGAAAGTAACAGGTCGCAATTGGTCCAAGAAAGGTTATGTCAGAGGCAAACATTTAAATGCGTTAAGCCAGGCCAAACCTCAATGGCCTTTTCGATATATCTGAGCAGTTGTAAGAACTTCACCAGCAGAGCTTTAACCTAGCATCGCAACAAGCTTGATGGACAAAAGACAAAATAAAATGTTCTGTTAAGTAAGCCAGTCCAAGCATGGGGAGTCTTCTGAATTCACCAGGGAAGGGTGGTGTTGCTCCGGGGTGGAGAGAAATTCATCTCGGAAGCCTGCCTCTCAAAAGCTGCAGCAGCAACAAATGACCTCCGCACCAGGTGACTGGATATAGGCTTGTGAAGTTCCATTTTCACTGCAAACGTGTATTTATTTTATTTAACAATAAATAAATTGCAAAATGCATCCCCCCCCATTTTGGCTCAGCCAAACTGAAGTGTCATCTTTAAATCTCATTTTTATACTGTGACCCCCCACCCCAATTTTAATTATGTGGTGTAGTGTGTCTGGAACACTGAAGTTCCCTTTTTCAACTATTTTTAATTTTAAAATTACAACCCCCTCCCAATTTTAACCATGTATGTTTCTAATTTTGTTTTAAAGCCATAAAAGGCAGCAAGGAACTCCCTAAGTTAATTAAATGCTGCAAGGAAGAAATCCTCCTCTGGAAAGTCACAAACCTCCTGCCAATGAGCCCTAAAGCTCCCTTCGCTCACAGCTTGTCAAGTGTGTCGTCGTCCCCCCATATTTACACAGCAACCGCTCCTGCCTGGATTCCTGCCCTTGCTAAAGCAGCCCCGGATTTTACAGGCAGGAGCAAAAAGGATAGCCGCAGATGAATCTGCAACAGCGATCACACAGATCTCCTGGATTTGCATTGCATATTTTTAGCACACCTGCAGAACTTTCCTCTGGTGCAAGAACTAGAGATGCTTCACAAGAAAGGGAAATGACAGAGGTGAACAGTTGTCAGGGATTTCAAGCGGTAACCATGGACAAATTTATTCCAGGCCACTAAACAATGATCCAGAAACTGCAGCTGGCACAAAAATGCAGCAGCCTGTTTGTTTTCTAGGACAGGCTGGTGGGGTAGGGTTGCCAGCCGTCAGGTGGGGCCTGGAGATCTGCGGGAATTACAACTGATCTCCAGGCTACACAGATCAGCTGCCCTGGAGAAAATGGCTGCTTTGGAGGGTGGACTCTAATGGCCTTATGAGGAACGGTTAAAATGCTTAGGGGTGTTTAGCTTGGAAAGAAGGCGGTTAAAGGGAGACATGATAGAGGTCTATAAAATTATGCATGGTATGGAGAGAGCGGACAGGGAGAAGCTTTTCTTCCTCTCTCATAATACCAGAACGTGGGGTCATCTGCTAAAGCTTGGGGCTGCGAGATTCGAAACAGATAAAAGGAAGTGTTTCTTCACCCAAAGCATAATTAAATTGTTGAACTCCCGGCCCCAGGATGTGGTGATGGCTGCCAACTCGGAAGGCTTTAAGAGGGGAGTGGACATGTTCATGGAGGAGAGGGCTATTCATGGCTATTAGTCAAAATGGATACTTGTCACGATGCAGACCAACTCTCGCCAGGATCAGAGGAGCATGCCTATTATATGAGGTGCTGTGGAACACAGGCAGGACAATGCTGCTGCAGTCGTCTTGTTTGTGGGCTTCCTAGAGGCACCTGGTTGGCCACTGTGTGAACAGACTGCTGGACTTGATGGACCTTGGTCTGATCCAGCGTGGCCTTTCTTAGGTTCTTAAGCATTATACCCTGGCTGAGGTCCCTCCCATGCCCAAACCCCACCCTCCCCAGGCTCCAGCCCCAAAATCTCCAGGAATTTCCCAGCCTGGAGTTGGCAACCTTATGGGGGGGCAATGTTACTTCTATTCTGAAGTCCCTTCACTGGTTGTCGATTAGTTCCGGGGTCCAATTCAAGGTGCTGGTACTTGCCTCTAATGCCCTTCGTGACTTGCCTCTAAAGTACCGCCTCTCCCGCCAAGTTTCCGTGTGGCAGCTTTGCTCTTGCCAGGAAGGACTAAAGCACACTGGGCAAAAGTATAGACTTGAGTCTTTCCACTAGCTGCCCCATCTCTCTGGAAGAACGTCCCAGAAGGGGTTATGTGGGCTCTTACCCTCCTAGCTTTGGGTCGAGGCTGCAAATTTGGAGGTGGCTGAGCCTGGGCAAAAGGGGAATGACTGCTGGTGGGTGAGCAGAAGGTATCTTTAGATTGGTTTTAATGCTGTTATAGCTGATTGTTTTATAAACTTTTACACTGCGGTTACCAGCCTTGGTAAAAGCCAAGCGCCAGCATGGTGTAGTGGTTAAGAGCGGTGGTTCGGAGTGGTGGATTCTGATCTGGAGAACCGGGTTTGATTCCCCACTCCTCCACATGAGCGGCGGAGGCTAATCTGGTGAACTGGGTTGTTTCCCCCACTCCTACACATGAAGCCAACTGGGTGACCTTGGGCTAGTCACACTCTCTCATTCCCACCTACCTCACAGGGTGTCTGTTGTGCGGAGGGGAAGGGAAGGTGATTATAAGCCAGTTTGATTCTTCCTTAAGTGGCAGAGAAAGTCAGCATATAAAAACCAACTTTTTTTCTTCTTCTTGGATCTCAAGATGCTCAGGAGAAAACGTGGGCTTATTTCATACATAAAACCAGCAAACAGGCTAGGTGACTCTGTCGAGCTCTAAGTGGTGGTGTAGTGGTTAAGAGCGATGGTTTGGAGCGATGGACTCTGATCTGGAGAACTGGGTTCGATTCCCCGCTCATGAGTGGAGGAGGCTAATCTGGTGAACTGGATTTATTTCCCCAATCCTCCACATGAAGCCAGCTGGGTGACCTTGAGCTAGTCATATTTCTCTTAGAGCTCTCTCAGCCCCACCTACCTGACAGGGTGTCTGTTGTGGGGAAGGGAAGGTGATTGTAAGCCAGTTTGAGTCTTCCTTAAGTGGCAGAGAAAGTCAGCATATAAAAACCAACTTTTTTCTTCTTCTTGGATCTCAAGATGCTCAGGAGAAAACGTGGGCTTATAAATATTTTAATTACATACATAAAACCAGCACACAGGCTGCTCCTGTGTGTGTTTGTTATTTATTACGAGACCTTGTGTGTGCCACTTCCAAATAAATGACTCACAGCAGCCAGTGGAGACTTTATGGATTATCAATCACACATCACCTTTCAAGAATGTCAAGTTGTATATTTTCAGTTATGCAAATGGGCATTCTCGGACTGGCTCTTTTGCTGATTTCTTGCGCTGCATTTTGATGTATTCCGGCTCTTTCACTGTAAAAGGTTGCCGACCCCTGCCTTAGAGGTTTCCAGCTGAACAACCTTGCGTAAAGCTCAAGAGAGAGCAGGGAGGTTGGGTCAGGAACATGTTCTAGAATACTGTGCGGAGGGTGCAATAAAATTAATGGAAGCTCTTAAGAAAAATGAAAACTTCACACCAGTATTGGTGGAAGTGCCTAAGGTTAATTACTTGGCCATGGCTTTGGTTTAGAGTGCAAAGTCTGGCCAGCAGATGTCCTCAGCCTCCCCAAGATGCATCATTTTGACTTGACTGAATGGGAGGAGGAGGATGTTTCTTTAAAAAACAAAACAAAAAAACACCCCAGATCATTGGGAAGGGAAGGTTTTGTGGGCCCTTAACAGTCCCGGCTTTCCGAAGAGCCTTTATGCTTGCTAGTCTGAATGCCGTGCCTTCAGCAGTGCTAAATGGAAGCTATGGCAATTTACCCTACTCAGAAAGACTTTGCTCATGTAACGTGAAGAAAATTGATATGCTTTCTCACATGATGCTGGAGCATCCCATTTCAAACTCCGTGACCAATGGATTACTCCTATTTTAACTAAACCACCCCCCACCGTAATAGGTGATAAAACAGTCCCCTTTTTGCTGGTGGAAAGAGATCCAAGTATAACACTTGCAGTGGCCAAGTATATTTTCCTTAAAGAAACAGAAAAAAGCTCCCTGTTAACTGCTCAAGACCAGCGCGTCATGGGAGCTGGGAAGGAAGGTTTCGTGGGCCCTCTGACGAAACCAGATCCATGGAACGGAGCAGCCTTCTCAAATTGATGTCTTTCGAAGGGGAATGTGTTAGCCAGACGCTGTCCCCTCAGCCAGCTCCTACTGAGGGAAAAACAAGGTAAGAGATCCACAACCGGGAACTCTCTTGTTTTGTTTTAAAAGATAAAAGTGGTCACAGGAGCCTGATTCTGATCAGGACCACCACATAAGCCACATCAAGACCGACAAGTAAAAGGGCTGAGCTCTCAGTCTAGATCAGGGGTCGACAAACTCATTAGTCAAAAGAGCCAAATATCAACAGTACAACGATTGAGATTTCTTTTGAGAGCCAAATTTCTTAAACTTAAACTATATAGGTAGGTACACTCTTCATTAACTTAATAAGTTTTAAGTCTTAATTAAACTATAGGTACACTGAATAAAACTTGATATCATACTTAATAGTGATCTTATTTATTGATAAAAATTAAATTGTAAGTCCCTGCCATTTCCCCCTCCCCATCCGGAGTCCTCGTCTGGAGGCCTGGTCTACCGCCATAAAAGCCTATTGGTAGACCTGGTCTCTGAAGGGGGACTTTTCCCCCTCCTTGGAGTCCAGGTCTACCGACAAGAAAGCCAGTGGGTAGACATGGCCTCTGAGGAGGGAAAAGAGTAAGTAAGGTATACATAAAATTAAATCATGACAATGACTGACAAACACTGTACATTTTCCCCATCTGCATTCTCAAAACTCTGCAGGGGGGCTTATTGTTGAGTTGTGCATCTGAGTGGCAAATCCAAGGCAAAACCTCCATTCATAAATGGCCAATAACCCCCCATGCAGAGTTTTGAGAACGTTGAACACATGAAGCTGCCTTATACTGAATCAAACCCTTGGTCCATCAAAGTCAGTATTGTCTACTCAGACTGGCAGCGGCTCTCCAGGGTCTCAAACAGAGGTCTTTCACATCACCTACTTGCCTAGTCCCTTTAAGTGGAGGTGCCAGGGGGGACTAAACCTGGGACCTTCTGCATGCCAAGCAGATGCTCTACAAACTGAGCCACAGCCTTTCCCCTTGAGCCGGCTACCTGAAACCGACTTTCGCTGGGATCGAACTCAGGTCGTGAGTGGAGCTTTTGACTGCAGTACTGCAACTTACCACTCTGCGTCACGGGGCTCCTGGCAAATGGGTAGATCAGGCCTAACACAAGGAACAGTGTACTTCAAATGCTTCAGAAATCAACACACTTCTCATTTATTAATAAGATTATAATCCTTCTAGAGAGATTCATCTGTTCATCCCAAATTCACTTTGCATCCTTAAAAACTACCAGGGTGACGCACCTGTATATTGAGATGTTCTCGATGGGCTCATTCGTTATGCTGTCACTGAGGATTATCCCTCTGGGAGACACTTTCAAGGTGATCTTCTGGAGTTTCTTACCACTGGCTTTTGCCTTAGGAAAGAGAAAAGGTAAACACGTCCAGGTGTTTAGTAAGACAGCCTGAGAAAGGCAGATTTCAGCTCAGAAAGCTACTGCCCGCTAGGCCCATGTTAGCTGAGTACATAACACAATTTACTGTACAGTATGAGAGGGTAATCATGCTCAGTGTTCACCTAACAGCGGGCCTGTGGGCGGAGCAATGGTGCTGGTTGTTGCTCACATGTGCATCAATTGTTGCCCACAACTGTATTTACTCTTGGATCTTTCTTTCTTGGCTGCTTTTGCCTGCTAAGCATAGCAGTTTGTCTACCTTGGCCTTTACAATGAAGTACATTGGTTGCCAGACGTGCAAATAGGGTTGAGATGAAGAGGGGGACTGGTTTAGTGATGGCTGAGGGCAGTCACTAAGGTTTTGTGTGCTTTTTGGGTTGGGAGCCACCTTGTGGACCCAAACTGGGTAGAAAGGGTCGATTGAAGAAGAGTTGGTTTTTATATGCCGACTTTCTCTACCACTTAAGGAAGAATCAAACTGGCTTATAATCACCTTCCCTTCCCTACAACAGACACCCTGTGAGGTAGGTGGGAATGAGAGAGTGTGACTAGCCCAAGTCACCCAGCTGGCTTTATGTGGAGAAGTGGGGAAACAAATCCAGTTCGCCAGATGAGCCTCCGCTGCTCATCTGGAGGAGTGGGGAATCAAACCCGGTTCTCCAGATCAGACTCCACCGCTGCAAACCACCGCTCTTAACCACTACACCATGCTGCATTAAAACTTTAAAAAAAAAAAACACTAGCAGAGGTTAACAATGATGTCTCCATATTCCTAGGGAGAAGGGGCATTTTCGAGGGCTCTCCTCTGGTGAAAGGTCAAGTCTCTCAAACAATATTGTGCTCCCTTCTGACAGGACCCTTCCTGACCATACTAGCAGAGCAGATGGAGAGAAGGTAAGCTGACATATTTGCTGATGAGAACCATTGTTACAGAATAGTCTTCTTCACTGGCCTTGGCCTGCAAGTGGTATCCTCTAGTTTAGAATCCAGGGCCTCTGGCTTTTCAAAAGCAGGGGGACTTCACTTCATAGCCACTTACAGAACTTTGGAAAGTCATAGCACCTAATTTAAACACAGGCTCAGGTAGCATTCAAACTCTTGGATAATTTGCATGTCCCCAACATGTGTTAATTCTGCAAATTTTCACACACACCCGAAGAAACAAGTTCCTAGCCCTCATCATGAAATCTGGACAATGAAGAAAGCTGATAGGAAGAAAGTAGATTCCTTTGAAATGTGGTATTGGAGGAGAGTGTTACGGATACCGTGGACAGCCAAAAACACAAATCAGCGGGTTGTAAACCAAATCAAGCCCGAACTGACCCTAGAAGCTAAAATGACTAAACTGAGGCTGTCGTCTTCTCATAATGTGACCAAAGTACAAGAGTTGCTGGAAAAGACAATTGTGCTAGGAAAAGTGGAAGGCAGCAGGAAAAGAGGAAGGCCCAGCAAGAGATGGATTGACTCTATGAAGGAAGACACAGCCCTCAGTTTGTAAGATCTGAGCAAGGCTGTTAAGGACAGGGCATTTTGGAGGACATTGATTCATAGGGTCACCATGAGTCAGAAGCAACTTGACGGCAGTTAACACACACACAGTCCTCATCATGATCACAGGCTAAGTTTGCCTGATAGTAAAACAACTAAAGGATTTGAAATTGGAGGCAAATAAAACATTCAGATTCATTACAGGGCAGAGTACTTATTTGACCCCGCGAAGTGAATGAAAAACAAACAGAAAATGTTATCGAACTAACATTTTTAAAGCTCCCCACCCAACCACGGATGGGGAGCTTGATGAAGACTGGGGACATACCTTTTTGCTGTCTGCACCCTGGCTCCCTTGCCATGCGAGACTGATTGAAATGTAACCTTACAGATTTTTAGGGGACATAAATGTTCTTCCATTCGAGCAAGTGTTTAGCAACCTGTTAATACCATGATCATTTTATGTTCCCTAATTTCCTATGATGGCAGATGCAGCATGTATTTTATGCAGTGCGTTCCATTTTATGAACTGATTTCTTAATGGGACTTTTATGTTACCGAAGTGAATGTTTTTTTTAGTGCTCTTGTCATGACTTACAGAGCATAGCTGGATGGCAATTAAGCGGTCAAAAGGGAGAAAATGGGCTATAAATACGATATTGGCAGTGAGCTTTCAAATTACACAGGGCTCTTCCTCGGGATTAAGTATGCAAAGCAAAAAGCCTAATAATAACGTCACTGCATGCCCACTTGATGCTAATCCGGTTGAGTGTTCTATAAAACAAAGGATGGCTAAGGTTTAAAACAGAAAATAAGTTAATTGGATCACCAAGACTTTAACCTCGGCACTGGGCTAAGAACATTAGAAAAGCCATGCTTGATCAAACCAAGGCCCATGAAGTCCAGCAGTCTGTTCACACAGTGGCCGACCGGGTGCCTCTAAGAAGCCCACAAACAAGACTACTGCAGCAGCATAATACAAGGCTATACCCGGCTCTTGAGAAACAGGGTGGCCCCAAAACCCCAATAAAATGTAAAAATAGAGCTGCAACACAAATTTGTGATGGGTGAATGCATTTGGCAGAGGTGTTCTTCTTTGGGAAGACCACAATGTCTCCCCTATCTTCCTCCAAAGCCTGCTCTTGTTCTGCACTATTCACTAGCATTCACCACGTCAATTGGCTGTTTCATGAGAGCTCTCCTCTTTTTTCCATTTTTTCTTCCACGTCATCCTTCTTTTCCTGTCCTACTAATGTGGTCTGAAGCTAACGCAGAATAAATCTCACTGGTCACATGGTAATTTCATAGCTTCTAGGAAGAGGAAACAGGTTTTCCCCCCTCCTTTAAAAATGGTACCAGTGCTGCAGCCAAATTGTGGTTGTGAAGAGATCCCCCCTGCCCCCACTGCAGGGGATGTCACTGCCAAGGCAAAATGGTTCAGCTCAGCCCTATTGTGGGTGATGAGATGTTGTGTGTGTGTTAAAGTCACTTCCAACTCAGGGCGACCCTATGAATCAATGTCCTCCAAAATGTCCTGTCTTTGACAGCCTTGCTCAGGTCTTGCAAATTGATGGTCGTGGCTTCCTTTACAGAGTCAATCCATCTCTTGTTGGGTCTTCCTTTTTTCGTGCTGCCTTCAACTTTTCCTAACATGATTGTGTTTTCCAGTGACTCTTGTCTTCTCATAATGTTACCAAAGTATGACAGCCTCAGTTTAGAGAGGTTAGTCAATGATTATTAAAGATGACTAACCCTTCCAATAGCAAATGAATGCCTTCATGTATTAAAGTGAATATTATCTTTAAAACACTCACCCACCTGTACTAAAGATTTGGTTAGAAGCACGTTTATTTAAAGCTTAAAATCAATTAAAAAGGCAGATGAAGCATCTACTAAAAGTTCTTCAATTAGCAGAGCATTTAGTCTTAATTCAAATGAATATCTGTCAAGTGTAATTACCATATTCATTCAAAAGGAAGATGACCCTGCATGTAAGACAACCTCCTTAAAAATGTCATACACACAAAAAAATGTATTACAGGATACCACTGTAACTTGTGCGTGAATGTAAAATGACCCCTTCTGTGAAAAAACCTAGCCTTGCATTTGAGTAAATACTGTATGTCACATTAATACTGAATTCATTTCCCAGACAGCCATTCCCAGAGGACTCAGTGGGACCAGCCTCCATGAAAATATTTCAGAGGGTGACCTTGGGCCAACCAAGATCTTTTTGCATGATCTACTACCAAATGGAGTTGTTGTGAGGATAAAGTAGAGGAAGGGAGAACCACATATGCTACCCTTAGCTGCTTATAAAAACAGGGGGATACAAATGTGATCGGTTTGGGCTGTGAGAACACTGCAGTAGAAAGGAGTTCCCCTATGGCTCATAGTCAGGCAGAAAGATCTCTTGGGATATCCCCTCTGCATACACTGCATTATGAGAAGACAAGGGTCACTGGAAAAAAACAATCATGCTAGGGAAAGTTGAAGGCAGCAGGAAAAGAGGAAGACCCAGCAAGAGATGGATTGACTCTATAAAGGAAGCCACGGTCCTCAGTTTGTAAGACCTGAGCAAAGCTGTTAAAGACAGGACGTTTTGGAGGACATTGATTCACAGGGTTGCTGTGAGTCGGAAGCGACTTGACGGCACTTAACACACACACACTGCAAAAGTCAGCCATGCTGGCTGATTGTGACATGACACCAATTTAGAAACAGGATCTTCCCCCCTTCAACTATTAAAAAGTCTCCGTTTGAGACGAGACGAAGCACAATGAAAAGAGGAACTGCGAGCAGCTTGTGTTTCCTATTCCAACCACAATCTTCAAAACTACCTGAGACCAGGTGGGAGATTGGGCCACAGACATAGATCCCAAAGCACCACCCTGTATTTACTTGGCAGGGCTATGGAGGCTACGCGTGTCATTCTAACAGTGGACACGGATTTCAAGCCTTCCGTTCGCAGCCCTCTTTGCCCACCACTTTAAACCAGGGCTATTGCTACGTCACTTCTGGGGAAAACACAGAAGTGACGTAGGATAACTCTAGGAATTACCAGAAACTCTACAGTAGAAATATAGAGTTTTCAGCAATTCCTAGAGCAACATCATGTCTGGGTTTCCCCACAAAGTGTCAGCGATGTCAGTGATGTTGAACGCCCCATGTCCCCACCCACAACCCTCCCATCAGTTGCTAGGCTCAGCCTGTTAACCCTACCATATAACGGTAACGGGGAGGGGACAATGAAGGATATGTTTTTCCCCCCACAGGAAGCCAGGAACTACCATCAAAAAAAGACCACAGGGCTCACCGTTGCAACGATTCTTTTTACAGCAGCGGCAGATAAGTCTTCTCCTTTGGGTTGTTCGACAAGCGTCATGCCTAGGTACTTCAGGTTGAACAGCATGCCCTCCAGTAGGGTTTCCCTGGTGTCTGTCCAGTTTTCTGGAAGTTCTATCAAATTAAGAACGCTTGTTAAGAATTTCTGGGATGGCATGCAGGAAAAAAAGCAAACAGAAATCTTCCCAGGAGACATGACACCCCATACTTTTCAGCCAGTGCTATGCACACACCAGATGTGTAAGTCGGGGCGCTGCTCACCGAGCCCTTTGCCTCTTCCTCCGCCCTGTCAACGATGCCCTCCCCTACCGGAGCCAGCCTCAGAAAGGGCAGAGACCTTGGAGACACCTTTCTCCTGTCTCAGACTGCCCAGGACATCTGCCTCCTGGTCTCTCTCTGGGTCAGGTTTCAGTCCACTCTCCTCCCCAGCATGGCTCCTTCAGCTGTCTTTTATCCCTATCTCTCCCTTCAATCCCAGCCCCCACCCCTTTCTCCCAGGTGCTTCCCTTTCCCCCTGTGCATGTGTTAACCCATGGTTGTCGGAGCCTGGGTCTGGCTCTCCCTGTCCTCCCAAGGCTCCTTGTGAGCCATCTTCCCCAGCTCTGCTGGATTTCTTTCGCACCTTCCACCTTGCCTCCCAGGTGTAGGCATTCAGCAGCTTCTCCTCCCTACTTGGCAGCCAGTGCTTTTGAAGGGTAAACAGGTGCTATGATGCAATGCATGATCTCTGCCTCAAAAAGAGAGATGACCATGAAGCAAACAGCTGCGTACCGTGAAAAAAAGTGCAATTTTGTGAACAGTCAGAGACCTCTGTAAGAAATGGCTGATATTTGCTTCCTTTCTATGCTCCAAATCATATCCTCGGAACAAAACTGGCTGAGCTTTATTTAAAAACATCTCCAAGTCTGTCAGCACAGTTTGATCTTCCTTCAAGGAGGATCCAGATGTCACGCAGGTTAACACTGCTGGACCACAGAAAGCCCTTTTCTCCAGATAGTCTGTATTGCTGGATGAGCCTATCAGTCTAAGAATAAATGGCAGGCAGATTGCCCAAGGACTTTTTCTTTTTCTTGGGGGGGATGGTAATAGATGCACAGCTGGGCCAAGAAACGGGAACACTTTAGTTGTGGATTCACCCCTTGTGAACTTACAGTTGTTTTATTCATATGAATAAATACGAGGCATACAAGCCACTGGGAAGGTTTCAGTTTTGGGGTGGTTTTTTTTAAAGGCATCTGCTTAAAGAGCACCAATGGATCTTCCTGCTGCCTTGGAACCCCCAAGGAGGGGAGGGGCTGTGGCTCAGTGGTAGAGCATCTGCTTGGCATGCAAGAGGTCCAAGGTTCAATCCCAAGCATCTCCAGTCAAAGGGACTAGGCAGGTAGGTGATGTGAAAGACCCCTGCCTGAGACCCTGGAGAGCGGCTGCCAGTCTGAGTAGACATACTAACTTTGATGGACCGAGGGTCTGACTCAGTATATGGCAGCTTCATGTGTTCAACCCACATGTCGGACCCGCATGCCTCTCAATTTGCTACCCTGGAAGAATCAACTTAAAGCAGGGTTGCCCAACGTGGTGCCTGCGGGTGCTGTGGTGTGCCTGCCAGTACATCCCTTGGCACCTGCTGAACTTTTCAGAAAGTGGGTGAGGCCACTGTAAAGCAGGGCTTATCATTTCATTAACCTTTATTGGCATACCAACCCCATTCACCAGAGTCAAGTGCTCCAAACCACCGCTCTTAACCACTATACCATGCTAGCTACTCCAAACACAACGACATGAGCCAGAAATGAAGTACTAGATATGCTTTTCAGGCTTCCCCTCTCTCCCCATCCCCTGCCACAATAAAAGAAAAAAGCTAAGATTATTGCTGGGTTGTCCTCTGCACCCTATGATGCCAAGATTCCTTTCATATAACATGAGCCCCATCTTAGGACATTAGAGGATAAAGGAGGAGAAGGAGAAAGAGAAGGAGAAGACAACGAAGAAGAGTTGGTTTTCATATGCCAACTTTCTCTCCCACTTAAGGAAGAATCAAACGGGCTTACAGTCACCTTCCCTTCCCCTCCCCACAACAGACACCCTGCGAGGTAGGTGAGGCTGAGAGCGCGTGACTAGCCCAAGGTCACCCAGCTAGCTTCGTGTGTAGGAGTGGGGGAACAAATCCAGTTCACCAGATTAGCCTCCGCCGCTCCTGTGGAGGAGTGGGGAATCTGCCGCTCATGTGGAGTGGGGAATATCTAGGCTTAGATCTGTTTCCCTCCATTAGCATTCCACAACCTTAAGGCCTAAATGGCATCCAGGGTTGCTGCTCACCTGGAATATTGCCCTCTTGGTCTACTGCCAGATTCGGAGGACGCATAGCTGGAAGGTTTCCAGCTGAGCTGTTCATGCTGCATGTGTTTACCGACGAAGCTGAGTGGTGAGAAGGCTGAATTTGTAAAATAGCTTATTCAAGGAGTCACTGCCTGCACAGACCCTCGATCCCCTCTTGTGCAATGCGGGATGATCACCTGCTGGTGATCCCTGGCCCTGAGAGCATGGGGCTATCCTAGATGAGAGCCAGGGCTTTTTCGGCCCTGGTTGCCGCCTGGTGGAATGCTCTGCCTGGTAACGTCAGGGCCCCGCGGGACCTAAGAGTCCCGCAGGGACTGTAAGGCAGAGCTTTTCCGCCAGGGCTACAGCTGCCGATAACCTCTTTATTGGCCCCCCCTCCCCTTGATCTGAATATGGGAATAATACAGATTGAAGGAGTGCCACCAGTACGATGCTTACAATATACGTGGGAATTAGTGTGCCATCATGTTGGGGGTCTTAGGAGTTTTATTGTTTGATTTTACTAATGATCTTATTATGTATTACTGAGTATTGTTCTAAGTTTTTAAATGATGTTACCCGCCCTGAGTCAGCTTGCTGGGGAGGGCTGTGATATATGGCTACCTACATAAAGCTTGCTGTGGAGGGCGGGCTACAAGTCTGAAAAATAATAAATAAATAAATAAATGTGTGGGGTCACCCTAGACAAAATGGCTAAGGTGCAGGACATCTGGTCCCACAGTATGCCCAGTCTCTGTACAGGTAAGAGAGCATGCCCTTCACACACATGCTCAGGGGTACTTTGAGGGTATTTCCTTCAAGGAAATAAAAGAAAGACCAGAGAGCAATCGCAGGCATTGTGCCTGGGATCAAAGGCACACAGCCCTAAGGAGCTGGAAGTTTTGTGTGCAAAAAGGTGTGTTCCATTGTAATCAATGTTCAACTTGATTCTCTACACATGGACCCTTACTAATCTAGGTATGGGCTTAAATACCCTCCCTCTCGTTATGTCCTTGGATAAGGGTTCAAACAAGCCATAGAAGGAACAGCCATCTGAGAAGCTTTTCACACTCCCGTAACCTGTTGCAAAACCTCTTGAAAAATATATGCTGACTGAGGAAACTCCTTGGGACATAGGAAGCCCCTTCTCAACAGGAAGTCTATACAATTGGGCTCTAAATAATTCTTCCCCTCTCCCCTACTGTAGCACAGCTATGATGGATCACAGTGACTGAAACTCCATTCTAAAGAAGGAAGGACACCGCGAGAGACAGACAAAAATAGATGCTGGTTCAGATTCTCTGGTTTGACACCAACCTGAAGCAAAGAGAGAAGATTTTGATGGGATTTTTATGCTCTTCCAAAGGCCTGGAGACACTGCACCCTTCTTCTGGCAATCTGAGTCAATAAGGAGAGCCAGCGTGGTGTAGTGGTTAAGAGCGGTGGTTTGCAGCGGTGGACTCTGATCTGGAGAACCGGGTTTGATTCCCCACTCCTCCACATGAGCGGAGGAGGCTAATCTGGTGAACTGGGTTAGTTTCCCCGCTCCTCCACATGAAGCCAGCTGGATGACCTTGGGCTAGTCACAGCTCTCTCAGCCTCACTTACCTCACAGGGTGTCAGTTGAGGGGAGGGGAGGGGAAGGTGATTGTAAGCCGGTTTGATTCTTCCTTAAGTTGGAAAGTTGGCATATGAAAACCAACTCTTCTTCAAGTAAAGAAAGAAGAGTTTGGTGGGATTTTTATTCTCTTCCAAAGGTCTAGAGACACTGCACTCCTAGAGAGAGGAGGAGGAGGAGAAGTTTCTGTAATGTTAAATTTCGTAATTAAAATAGGATTTTTAACTGAAGAATATGCTGTCCAATGGGGAGGGAGATAACATTGTTTTAAAAATTGATTCCAACAACTTTAGTACATCAAACTAAACAGATGAGTAACCAAAAATGCCCCAAGGCCCTTTTCAGAAACCATTTATTGTGATCCTGGCTGATTACTGCGAACGCTTGCCTTTTTATTAGTATACTGAAGGTAGCTTTAAAAAAATATATCAGTTCTTTAAACTGGGAAACCAATCCAAAATAGAAAAGCTTGAGGACCGGCTCTTCTTCCTGCTGCTGGAAACTGAGGAATCAAGTGGAACACATGATTTTTATCCCGCTTTTTCTCTACCTTTAGCAGTTTCAAAGGGGCTTACAATCGCCTTCCCTTCCTCTCCCCACAACACGCACCTTGTGAGGGGCCGCAGCTCAGTGGCAGAGCATCTGCTTGGCATGCAGAAGGTCCCAGGTTCAATCCCCGGCATCTCCAGTTCAAGGGACTAGGCAAGTAGGTGATGTGAAAGACCCCTGCCTGCGACCCTGGAGAGCCGCTGCCGGTCTGAATAGACAATACTGACTTTGATGGACCAAGGGTCTGATTCAGTACAAGGCAGCTTCATGTGTTTGTGTGTTCATGAACAATGTACAACAACTCTAGCAGAGAATGAAGGATTTCATAGCTACCCAGGAAAGGCCACTGACTAAGACTCTACAGCCCAGAATTCAGGCACGCAACAGCGAGAAACGCCCCTACCGCTGGATTCCAGATCAAGGTGTGGTTCTGAGGAAGAGATTATGCAGCAGCCAATTACTGTTTGCAACAGTCCCGGTGTTAAAATGAGCAAGGAAGCTCTCCCTCCCTAAACTCCACACATCCTGCATGGTAATCCTAGATGACTAAGAAGTCTGCCCAGGATGAAGAGCGCAAGGCAAACCAGAAGAACAATACACAAGATGACTAAGGAGAAAGGACTGTGTACACTGGCAGGAACGGGGCTGTTTTTACTCAGCACATAAAAAACAGGCACGTTTATTTCATCTGCATCAGTTCCTCTGGCTGCCAGACCAGAATTCCCTTGGATCCAATGTATTTTACCATGAACAAAACTGTGCCTTTGTAGCCTGCATTAAATATGGAAGGACTGAACCGGGTGGAAATCCACGACAAGCATGATGCCCTCCAAGTTAACCTGGGCTGCTTGTTTTCTACCTGACAGGGTTGTTCAGAGGATAAAATGGGGGGGGGGGGAGGTAAACCACTTATCTCCCCCCCATTCTTAGCAGGAAAGAAATTTCTAGTCCCTTGTGGTATTCTCATAACTACTAGTAATGCCTTTGTCCTATCAGCATGCATCAAAAAGGGTAAAGTCAGAAGGTCAGATCCAGCAATCCATCAGCAGAAGATGCTGGCAGATGAGGATTTCTGTTGCTCTCCCTCCTTCCCAGCACTCCTTTCTGACCCATGGAATGTCGAATCCCAGGGTTGTGGGAACCCACAGGGTCTCATGAGGGTCAGATAGCTACAGAAAACAGGGGCTAAGTTGCCCCCCCCCTTCCATCAGCACAGGTGTGCGTATGAAAGAGAAGCAGGCAATGTTACCCCCTTTCCCCATCTCACTACATTTCCCCCACACCGATCCACATGGTTGCTTGTCTATACAGTCCCCAAGACCCCCTGGAATGAACTTTCCAGAGGTCAAAAGGGACTGCAGCAAAAATCTGCACTGCCTGGGTTCGTGAATCATCAGATCCAAGCTAGTTATTCTGAAGGCCAGTTCTCACAACACATTTTTAAGATGTATATACCTAAGGTGTCCTAAAAATGTCACGTGTGGATGTCAGGCGCCTGAATTGTACAAATAAGCTAGCCAGGGAGACATATAGAATCATAGAGTTGGAAGGGACCACCAGAGTCATCTAGTCCAACCCCCTGCCAAATGCAGGAAATTCACAACTACCTCCCTCCCACACCCCCGAGACCCCTACTCCATGCCCAGAAGATGGCCAAGACACCCTCCCTCTCAAGATCTGTCTAAGGTCATAGAATCAGCATTGCTGACAGATGGCCATCTAGCCTCTGCTTAAAAACCTCCAGGGAAGGAGAGTTTACCACCTCCCAAGGAAGCCTGTCCCACTGAGGAACTGCTCTGTTAGAAAGTTCTTCCTAACACAAATAGCTACAACAGACAACAAGGAGCAAATAAATCCTCGCTGACCATTGCTGGAAAGAGACACTACTGAGTAGCCAGCCTTCCCACACTGTTTGCCACCCAGCAACTGGTATTCAGAGCTACACTGAACATGGAGGTTCAGCCCTGAACCTGGCAGGGGAACTAGAAGACATCAAGGATAGGGAATTGTACAGGGCAGGGAAAATGTAAACATAGACACGTTGCCCATACATGTTCTTCATAGGTTTGGACCTATGGCGCCACGGCCTTAAAGCATACAATGGCCATCTATTAAGAATGAGCATGAGTCTACCAGTCAGGTAAAGTTAAAGCACCGGGTCATTCCTGACCCATGGGGTGATGTCACATTCCCAACATTTACTAGGCAGACTATTTTTACACGGTGGTTTGCCAGTGCCTCCCCCAGTCGTCTACACTTTACCCCCAGCAAGCTGTGTCCTCATTTTACTGACCTCGGAAGGATGGGAGGCTGAGTCAACCTCGAGCCGGCTACCTGAAACCGACTTCCGTCGGGATCGAACTCAGGTCGTGAGCAAAGCTTGGACTGCAGTACTGCAGCTTACCACTCTGCGCCACCAGTCAGAGTAGGCCATAATACCTTTGACAGGCCAGTGGTCTGGCTCAGAAGCTAGCAGCTAGGAAGGAGCCGTGGTTCAGTGGCATAGCATCTGCTTTATATGCAAAAAAGTCCGGGGTTCAGTCCCCAGCATCTACCGTCCAAAGGATCAGGTTGTGGAAGGTGAGGAAGACCCCAGAGAGCAGCTGCCGGTGACTGTAGACAAGACTGACCTTCACAGGTAGGGTTGCCAGGTCCCTCTTCGCCACCGGCAGGAGGTTTTTGGGGTGGAGCCTGAGGAGGGCGGGGTTTGGGGAGGGACTTCAATGCCGCAGAGTCCAATGGCCAAAGGGGCCATTTTCTCCAGGTGAACTGACCTCAATGGGCTGGAGATGGGTTGTAATAGCAGGAGATCTCCAGTTAGTACCTGGAGGTTGGCAACCCTATGCATAGGCCGAGGGTCTGACTCGGTATAAGGCAGCTTCATGTGTTTAATGTTCCCAGGCATGCCTAACTCTACTACAAGAGAGTGCCCTGTTCAGGACAGAAAGCATTCCCTGGGTTGTTTTTAGCAAATCACGAAATCGCAGCGTAACCAAAATAAAGTTGCTAGCAGGGCCCAAAACGAAAGAAGGGATTAATGTACCCTGCCTTGGGCCTTTAGGATAAAAAGGAAGCTATCTAAAGCAATAAGGCGGCACACAATGTCATCTGCTATTTTCAGCATTGTTTAAACCAAGCAAAAGCTTTCCCCATACGGGCACGTGGGTAGTCCTGCTCCTAATATTTGGTCCTGACCTAGCAATGCGCTTTGCTCAGCTAGGTTACCAACTTTTTATTTTACGTAACGGGACGACGACAGCGGGAGGGGAGCAGTTGGGCGGGGGGGGGTGTTTTCATCGGGAGTCAAAGCTTCCTCGGTTTTTGTGGATGGCTCCCAGCGAGGGGGAAACAGAAGCATGCGGGAATGAGCTGTTTGTGCTCGTACGAAGAATAAAACGCTACCCAACCGCAGCAGGAAAGAAGACGCACCGGGTGACTCCAGTGAAAAATTCCTGGCTTTTGACCTTGGACAGAAGCCAAAACAATGGCCTTTAGTAGGCTGGAAAAATAACTCAAGCCGAGGGAAGCGGATTCTGTCCAAGGCTGCAAAATATTTAGAATTCCTGGGCGTCAGCAAGAAATATCTAGATACTTAGGTGACAAACCTCTGGCTTTGGACAGCTGCCACAAAGTGCCTGCCTCAGGGGAGTTCTTGCCGAGGTCGCAAACCTATATAGCCGTATCAGTCTTCACGCTGGGGGCTGAAACAATGCAAGCTTCCTCCCGAGAATAAAAGCCCTGCACAAACAAAAGTCGGACACCAACGAAAAAGACTAAAGGAGCACTCTTCCCTGAAAAGGTAGTTTTCTACGTGGAAGGAACTTTTGGTCATGTAAGCCCCATGGCGCAGAGTGGTAAGCTGCAGTACAGCAGTCAAAAGCTCTGCTCACGACCTGAGTTCGATCCTTATGGAAGTCGGTTTCAGGTAGCCGGCTCCAGGTTGACTCAGCCTTCCATCCTTCCGAGGTCGGTCAAATGAATCCCCAGCTTGCTGGGGGTAAAGGGAAGATGACTGGGGAAGGCAGTGGCAAACCACCCCATAAACATAGTCCAGCTAACATCGGGATGTGACGTCACCCCATGGGTAATTACCCAGTGCTTGCACAGGGGACTACCTTTACCTTTTAAGCCCTCACACGCAGACCAAAGTGGCAGGTCTCAGAGGCAGGTGGGAGGGTGGCGGTGGTGACAAAGAAAATTAGTCGAAATATATACTACTTTGGATGGCTCGTGGACAAGCCATGTGTGGCGTGGTGTGTCGTGTCGTGGTTAAGAGTGCAGGACTAGGGCCTGGGAGACCCAGCTTCAAATCCCAACTCTGGCATGGGAGATTCTGGGTCAGTCATACACACTCAGCCTAACCTACCTCACAGGGTTGCCGTGAAGATAAAACAGAGGAGAGGGGGACGATATAAGCTCCTTTGGGTCCCCACTGTGGAAAAAGATGGGGAAGCAAATAATAGAAAAAGCCAAAGAAGAGTAGGCTTTTATAGCCCATTTTTTCTCTACCTTTAAGGAGTCTCAAAGCGGCTTACAATTGCCTTCCCTTCCCCCTCCCTACAACAGACAACCTGTGAGGTAGGTGGGGCTGAGAGAGTTTTGAGAGAGCTGTGACTGGCCCAAGGTCACCCAGCAGGCTTCAGGTGGAAGCGCGAGGAATCAAACCCAGTTCTCCATATTAGAGTCCGCCACCCTTAACCACTACAGCTGTCTCTCATACATGATGGTCCCACAGTTAAGCAACTGGTGACTGTGACAGGCGTTTTCCCACATGTGCAGGCTTTTGTATTGCTAAATTTCCTTCCTTAGTCATTTCACACATTTTTCTTACATGGAGATGATGTCTGAACAAAGAAATTAGTGTCCACCAAGGACTGGTAAGAAATGCAGCATGGGTATTTCTGTACCCAAACGGCAATAGTCAAGAAACCTAACCCCCGCACATACACACACACAATTCACAATCAATGGATTACATTTTTCCAACATGAGGATCATGCCCATCAAGAGGCCTATAGATAACGCCCTGCTGCCAGTTGAAACACACCCCCACACAGGAAAAACCAGACTAAACCATTACTTGTGAATTGTGGTGTCCCTGTTAAAACACAGCACAAAGGGGAGGGGCCGTGGCTCAGTGGTAGGACATCTGCTTGGCGTGCAGAAGGTCCCAGGTTCAATCCCTGGCATCTCCAGTTAAAGGGACTAGGCAAGTAGGTGATGTGAAAGACCTCTGCCTGAGTCTGCTGGTCTGAGCAGACAATACTGACTTTGACGGACCGAGGGTCTGATTCAGTATAAGGCAGCTTCATGTGTTCATGTGTGTTCGTGTGATAACAGTCAGTCTGTGATAACAATGACTGCCATTTCACCACACTTTTTCCGAAGTATGGTCAAATTCTGTGGACCACCAAGTGGATTGACACGAGGAGCTGATAAGACAACCATTTTAATCACACCCTTTCATAACAACATAGGAAAGGCTGTGCTGGATCAGACCAAGGTCCATCAAGTCCTGAGTCTGCTCACACAGTGGCCAACCAGGTGCCTCTAGGAAGCCCACAACAAGACGACTGCAGCAGCACCGTCCAGCCGGTGTTCCAAAGCACCTATGCATCATGACTAGTAGCCATGAATACCCCTCTCCTCCATGAGAGAATACCCCTCCATCAGAGGTGCCCATTCTCCCTTCCACTTGATTGTCTGCAGTGTTACAGAGTTCATCATGGGGCAGGTTGGTCATGGGTAAGTAAACATTTAGTGGTCTCATTCTAAAAAGGATTACTCCTCCAGATCTTTGAAGGAGCTCTACTCTGCCCTCCTGATAGGCAATCTTTTGGACAGCTTTCACAAATAAAACATGCAGGCTGCTTCTAAGCTAAAGACACCGGTTTCATCTCTCTGCAGCGGACAACGGCCAAGCAAGAGGTCTAACGTTGAGCTGCCGTAACACCATGTTGCGAGGAGGATTCTGAACTTTTGTGAATAAAACAGCAGCTGACCTTCTGCACAGCACAAAACAGCCTTGCCATGTTCCGTCTGCACACCATAAACAGCCCTGCCATGCTTCCTCCAAGCTTCAAAAGCGCTTGACGGGCCCGGGAGGCCGCAGGGGCTACACAGAAACGAGTGCCAGAACTTGGAAGTCTGAAGCGTCTCCTTTTGATCTCGGCTTTTGATAATTACTGCAGGATCCCCAAAAGCCACTTAACCTTTGTGCCCTCTCCCACTCAACCCCTGAGTGCAAAAACATGAGTACAGAGGACCTGGACATCACAAGGGCGGTGCGGATGTTTGGTGACGAGCGTTTCCAAGTTCCCTCGACTGTGAGCCCAGCAAAGAACGCAGACCACAGAGAGCAAAGAGTCTTTTGAGCTAGCAAGCATGAATAAGGACTAAACACCCTTGGTTCCATCTGATGACAGCTGGCACAGACTGGGGGCGGGGGGAGGAGGTTCCAAGCCCACCACGAGCATCACCACTTTGGCAAGTCTCTCTTTCTCTTCCTTCTGGAAGAACAGAAACAAGAAATTACCTACTTCACTGTGAAGGCAAAAAATACGTCCCAGAGCATTATCGGTTCTCTAAGGGCAGAAGAAGCTGCCTCATACCGAGGAGGAGAAGGAGGAGGAGAAGAGTTGATTCTTATATGCCGACTTTCTCTACCACTTAAGGAAGAATCAAACCGGCTTAGAAACACCTTCCCTTCCCGTCCCCACAACAGACACCCTGTGAGGTAGGTGGGGCTGAGAGAGCTCTAAGAGAACTGTGACTAGCCCAAGGTCACCCAGCTGGCTTCAAGTGTAGGAGTGGGGGAACAAATCCAGTTCACCAGATTAGAGTCCACCGCTCATGTGGAGGAGTGGGGAATCAAACCCAGTTCTCTAGATCAGAGTCCACCGCTCCAAACCACCGCTCTTAACCACTACACCATGCTGGCTCTTACACTGCCTGCAGACTGATAGATTCTGACCTCAGCGGTTGCTGTTGTACGTGTTAACCCCATTAGACAAAACACAATCGGCCACTAACATTTATCACTGAAGTCAGCAAGTTGTCAGTGCACCAGTATTCATATTTACTGCTCTCCCATCCCTTCCTTTTATCAAAAGACGAATCAGAGGCAGGCAATCTTTCTTTGGCTTGACCGCTGGGGGTGAGGGGAGGAACAAATACCAGTGAAGATGTTTGTGTGGCGGCAAACAATAGCAGAGGGAAGAGATGGGAGTCTGATTGCTCCCAGCTTGCCTGGTCGAGATCAAGTGCCGGCAGGGCTGGCAGCGACTCAGGGGCTGCCTCACGCCCAGCTGGCAGCAGCAAATCTTGGGGGCCGAAGATGGGCATCCGCCATTCCTGTTGCCTTCTCCCAGGATGCTGGCCCTAGTGGTGCCCCCAGTAGTTCAAGGGCTCGGGTCAGTCGCTTAGATAGACATGTCACAGTAAAGTGGACAAAACAAGGGAGTAGTAGAATAATAGAGTTGGAAGGGGTCATCTAGTCCAACCCCCTGCACAATGCAGGAAATTCACAACTACCTCTCCCACACACACACCCAGTGACCCCCTGTTCCATGCCCAGAAGATGGCCAAGATGCCCTCCCTTTCCTAATCTGCCTAAGGTCATAGATCAAGGTTTCTCTATAAAAACAATCAAGTTATTTTTCATAGAATCATAGAGTTTGAAGGGACCACCAAGGTCATCTAGTCCAACCCCCTGCAAAATGCACAAAATTCACAACTACCTCCCCCCACACACACACCCCAGTGACCCCTACTCCATGCCCAGATAATGGCCATGATGCCCTCCCTCTCATGAGCTGTCTAAGGTCATAGAATCAGCATTGCTGACAAATGGCCATCTAGCCTCTGCTTACAAACCTCCAGGGAAGGAGAACTCACCACCTCCCGAGGAAGCCTGTTCCACTGAGAAACCGCTCTAACGGTTAGAAAATTCTTCCTAATGTCTAGATGGAAACACTTTTGATTTAATTTCCACCCGTTGGTTCTGGTCCAACCTAGTAACAGAGCAAAATCCAAAACAAGGAAGTCTTTGATCGTACTCCCTGTGTGGGCAGGGGCGGACATGCGTGAGCATTCAGTGTGTTCTTGCCAGCCACAAACAGAGATTTGTCCTAATATCTGAATACACCCAGTGACTTCTATCAAGTTCGCTAGGGGAGTGGGGAGATTAAATTTTGTCCTGGAGACCTCGTTCAAAACTGCTTCTATCTGCATAGCCCCAACCTGGGCTCTGTATCTTAGCCACACTATACTGCTAAACAGAATGCCTTCCGATTACGCATGCCTTTTCCGCCCGTCAGAGGTCGCCTCACTCTCCCCGCCCGTTTTGCCCGTGTTTTCCAGATGCTGTTTTAAGCCAGAATATGGGGGCAAAACCTGTAGGGAGAGCAAGGCGACCTCTGACGGGCGGAAAAGGCATGCATAATCAGAAGGAAGCCCCGAAGCGGTCGGCGGGGGGCGACTGCAGGGAAGCGTCCCTGCATAAAAGGCCCTTGATCTACAAAAACAAACAAACCAGAATCAACGCCACTAAAATACAGGTTTAAAAAAATTATAATTATTCAATACCAAGGCAGTAAACACAGCTGTGTTGGATCGAATCAAATCCTACAGCAATAAAACATTACAACGAATCAGAATTTGAAATAAACAAGTGGAACCACCAAGATAAAGCTGCCAGCAGGGACATTAAAACCACACAAACACTCTCCAGCTAATGGGAAAAGCCTGAGCAACCAGCCATTTTTTTTTAATCTGGCCCCGAAAAATCAAGGGGTTCTGTGCCAAGTAGAGGGATGGGTGTGTGTGAATTGTACAGCTCAGACAATGTTACAGAGGAGCGCCTGCCTTGTATGGTTTGCTGGTGGGATCTGTGTGATTTGTTTTTTTAAATAACGTTTTTATTGGGGTTTTTTAAATGTAGGATACAAAAATTTAAAAAGGGATATCAGGGGGAAGAGAGAGAGAAAAAACATAAACATAAGCAAGGTAAAACAACCACCTGAAGCATAATTATTTGAATCCCTGCTATATTTACTACTAGGATTATTTTCTATCAGTGTTAAAAATTATTACTAAGCAAAGATATAGATCTATGTGATAATTTATTAAGACAGAAACCAGTAAGGGCTCACACAACATGTTAACATTTTTCTGGGGGATGTCTTCTGATGAACGACATGTTAGCTTTCCATAAGGGGCAATCAGCACCCCTGGGGTTATTTGGGGTCAGGAAAATGGCACAGGGGAGGGAACTAAGCCATCTCTATCTGCGCACCACGCTCTGGATCCAAATTGGGCCCGCGCATCCCCAAGGAGTGTAGAACACGGCTCTCCACCAGAGCTGGAGATGCGCCCGAGGGAAATGTAAAGTGCCGCTAAGCCCTAAGGGAAAGCATTAAAGAGATCCCTACGACACCAGCAGCGAACTTCATGAATTTTAAAACAACGACAACAAACCAAACAGGCTCATAGCTACTTGCTGCAACCACAGCTGTTCATTTACTCAAGCTTGCAGGAGGGTCCCCAGAGATCAGTTAGCTTGCACTGCGGTAGCCCAAGCCGCACGCGACTTCACAGATGGGTCTGAGTATCCATCAGCGTTCTGTTCACCAAAACACGTTGCGATGCGACTCCCAAGCACGGGCTTTTTGGTGCAGGCGGAAAGATTAGCAGAGGGCCAACGGATGACATGTAACACAGAATATATCTGAAGGATGACAGCCCTGTCCTATGTAGGAATCAGTTATCATAAAGATAACAAGCCCCTAAATTGTTTCCATCTGTGATTTGTTTATACACTGAAGGGGTCGAGTGAGTTGGAAAAAAAAAAGAGTCAGCAACCCCTCTCTGGCAAGACCACGACCAGGTCTCCCGATCCAATCCATCTTTTCTGAATCCTGGGAAGTGATCTTTGTAAACAATAACAGGGTTGTTATCTCTTCTGGTGGTAGGAGTTTGCTGTCCTGCAGAAAGGCAATGACCTTGTGCAACCCAAGACGAGCCAGCAGAGGAGCGGAAATGAAGCACCCCGGCCTTCTTTGTTCGCCCAGAGAAAGCATAACCACCCATGAGACAAAACATCAAACCAAGATGTGAACCTTAATCTTGAATGTGCGAACAACCCCCTGAGGGTTTATCCCTTCCCCTTGCCGCTTTAAAGCAAGAAACGAAGTTCTGCAAAGGAAGTTCAGATAGATCTAAACTGGAAAATAGAGATAATCCGAGGAATTATACATTTCTAACAGAGCAATCCTAAAGGGGGGGAATGGATTTAGGGAGCCGAATGATTCTTACACCGGCGTATCTCAGAGATACACCGGCGTAAAGACCAGTTACACCAGTGCAGGACCCCAGCGCTACTGCGTGGCAACTGCATGCTGGCACAACACAGATGCGTCTGGCAGAGGGCTAGGTTGTAGGCTGTGCGGTCTGGTGGGTCGTCCTCGGGAAACGGTGGAGGAGGAAGAGGAAGAAGAAGGAAGAAGAGTTGGTTTTTATATGCTGACTTTCTCCACCACTTAAGGAAGAATCAAACTGGCTTCCTATCGCCTTCCCTTCCCCTCCCCACAACAGACACCCTGTGAGGTAGGTGGGGCTGAGAGTGTGACTAGCCAAGGTCACCCGTTTGGCTTCACAAGGAGGAATGGGGAAACTAACCTGGTTCACCAGATTAGCCTCCGCCACTCATGTGGAGGAGTGGGGAATCAAACTCGGTTCTCCAGATCAGACTCCACCGCTCCAAACCACCGCTCTTAACCACCACACTTCGTTGGGGTATCGGGATCCCTGCCTGCTATCCTGCCCCCTCCTTGCCTGACTACTGACCCAGCAGCCTTCCTTTGCTTTCTGGCCGTGTGGCCAACAGGCAGTTGGGGCCAGATGCTGCAAAAATCTGAGCATCACAGACGCTGCCTGGAAACTTGGCCACGAGGTCCGTGAAGATGCCCTGCTGCAACATTCAGGCTGTAGAAGCGATGGAGGTCTTGATACACCTGTGGCTCCTCCCGGGGTGCTACGAGGGCAATGTGGGTTCAGTCCACAACACCCACTATGTTGGGAAAGCCTGAGACTGCAGCGAACCCTCCTCGGATGGGTGCCAGCTCCATCTCTTCTGTGGGTGGGGCTACAGCTCAGTGGAAGAGCCTCTGCTTTGCAGGCAGACGGTCCCAGGTTCGATCCCCAGCATCTCCAGTTAAAAGAACCCGGCAGTAGATGATGTGAAGGACCCCTGCCTGACACCCTGGAGAGCTGCCGCCAGTCTTAGACAATACTGACTTTAACGGACCAAGGGTGTGATTCAGTATAAGGCAGCTTCATGTGTTCATGTGAAGCGCACGTGCTCCTGTAAACTGGCCAGCATGGCATCCAGGAAGCTGTGCAGACTGCAGCTCGCCAAGGACAGGAATGGCGCGAGGGGCAGACTGGCCCTGGAGAGCTGGCACGAGCTCCTTGCAGAGAACCTGGACGGCTGCCCTGCCCAGGTGGAAGCAATCCAAGCAGGTGCTGAATGACAGATGGAGGGTGCTGGTGCGTGTCCGTATCGGTGAGCATGGTGCCTTCTCCACAGTCACAGTGCCATCCAAATACAGAGCGCTGGCAGTAGGTGAATATGTTGCATGCCTAGTTGAGGCAGGAGAGGGCACCATGCCAGGACAGGCTGGCTAAGGTCTGCTTAGTTCAAAACAGCCGTATGGGTTCAGGGCCAGCGGCTGAGGGCGAGCCCATGCGGCAGGCAGACTCGATGTCTTTGGATGGCAGTAGAGTGGAGGCGACAGAGGCTGGGGAGGGGGCAGGAGCCAGAGACGAGCCACATCCTCCGGAGCTGGTTGGCACAGCCACCGGTGACCCAGGTGATACTGGGGATTCCAGCCCCTTTCCCGCAGCTGGCTCAGCCTATACCCCCACCATCTTGCCCACGTGGGCAGTGATTGAGCGGGAGAGACCGGGGAGCCACCAAGAGTGGTTGGAAGCCTTCTCCAGGGGGTCAGCGGTGGATGGAAGGGCTGGCAACATCCGCGACGGCAGCTGCCGGGCACCTAGAAGGACTGCTTGCTGTCGTAAATGGATGTAAGGTAGAGACAATTGGGCATGGAGATGCTGCTGGGGGACCTGGCAGAGGTACTTCAGCCCCCCCGATGCCCCCCGTCAGCCCCCCTCCTGCTCTGCCACCAGCAGGGATGGCACAGGGGTTAGCCATGGCTCAGTGGTGGGGCCATGGTTCAATGGTAAAGCATCTGCTTGGCACGCAGAAGGTCCCAGGTTCAATCCCTGGCATCTCCAGTTAAAGGGACTAGGCAGTTGTAATAGCAGGAGATCTCCAGTTACCACCTGGAGGTTAGCAACCCTACCTCCACCCCATTCTTCCACCCTAAAGTCACCAGCTTGAGGCACCCAATTCACTTTGGGGCTGCTTCTAGTCAGCCAGCTTTCCGTGATAGTAATACCAGACAGGCAGCTGTCTTAGCCTGTAGCAACAAATAAGACAGGGATCCGGCAGCCCCTTAAGGTCAAATAAAATTTATTCCAACACACACTTAAGATGCTGTGGTCATGCCAGATTAAATGGATGGAAAATCTGAATGAAATTATAACAATCGATGAATGGGAACAACTATTTCGCAGAAATCTCAAGTTCACTCTATGCCAAGGGATTCATGAAAACTGGTTGAAAATGTTACATAGATGGTACCTGACGCCGAGTGATATTCAAAACATGAATAGCTCGACATCTGGTCTATGTTGGAAATGTTGCAAAGCCAGGGGCACTTTTTATCATTGCTGGTGGACTTGTAAATCAGTCCAGAAATTCTGGAAGAAAATACACAAGAACATAGAAGGCATTCTCGGTTACAAAATTATATATGACCCTAAACTATACCTACTGAATAAAACTCCAGACAGCATCGACAAGGACCAACAAGACATGTTAAAATACTTAGTTACAGCTGCAAGGATAGTTCTAGCATCGCTATGGAAAACTAATAGAATTCCACAAATCGAGACATGGATTGATAAAGCATACGAATATATCACAATGGCACAATTAACTGAAACACTACAGAAAGAAACTCAAAAACAAAATAGAGATAAGTGGAAATACTTCTACGAATATATTAAAACCAAAAAATGATAACAAAACTTTATAAGACACAGCAGATTCATAATGGAGATCGAATATAACCTATCAAAAAGTTAATGTATTATTACAACCTATCAGGGGGCGGTATTAGATATGCCAACGTTGTATAACATGAATACACGTATTTATCTCTCTTTCTATATATATATCTTTTCTTTTCTTTTAATTTTATTCCCCTGCCCCTTTTTCCTTCTGTATCCCATTTTCTATTAAAAACCAATAAAAATATTTATTAAAAAAAAAAAAAGATGCTGTGGTGTGGTGGTGGAAAAAAGTGCCATAAGGCTGCAGTCGCCTTATGGAAAGAGATGTTCAGAGGTGGTTTGCCATTACCTGCCTCTGCCGAGCGATCCGGGGCTTCCTATGTGGCCTCCCACCCAAGTACTGGCCAGGGCCAACCCTGTTTAGTTACTGAGATCTGACGAGATTGGGCTAGCCCGGGCCATCCGTGAATGCATGCTTCATATATTTGATGAAGTGAGCTCTAACTCATGAATGCTCACAGTAGAACAAATGTGGTTAATCTTTAAAGTGCCAGTGGACTTCAGCTCAATTCAACTTTCCACTGCTGTTGACCAAACTCCAAAACTCACTAGAGGACTTGCATCAGGGCATTGTGCATGTGTGTGTGTGTCTGTGTGTGAAACAGGAGGAGGAGGAGGAAGAATCAAAACGGCTTACAATCTCTTACCCTTCCACTCCCCACAACAGACACCCTGTGAGGTAGGTGAGGCTGAGAGAGCTCTAAGAGAGCTGTGACTAGCCCAAGGTCACTCAGCTAGCTTCACGTGGAGGAGTGGGGAAACCAACCCGGTTCACCAGATTAGCATCCACCGCTCATGTGGAGGAGTGGAAAATCAAACCCTTTCCTCCACCACTCCACACCACCGCTTAACCACTACACCGTGCTGGCTCTTGTGGTTCTGGTTCTGAGCCCGATTCAGCCAAACCAGTGGCAAAAGATCCGTTTGCATCTGGAACGATCTGAAAGGGAAGCTTTAAGGGAGCTAAAGAATGAGCAAACATTACCAGGCCTAGCCTTAAAGGTCAGCAACCAGTTACCAGGTAATATCCCAGGGTTGTTCAGTTTTACCTCAGTGAGCCTCTTTGTTTCCATCAACAATATGCAACCTCCTTCTCAGGGTCAATGATCATAAGCTCCAAGTGGGGCAGTTTGCAAGCTTAAAATTCCTGAGAAGCCGGGACCGTTTCCAATTGGAGCACAACAAACCCCAAGTCGTTTCTTTGGGCTTTGTTTCCACAACACCAACTCCATTGTTTCTGGAGATGTTCCACAAATCACTCACAACAATTTCTGTGCTAAATTTCTGAACCGTACATCGCCTCCGGTGCTTTTCAGAGAGGGGCCACTGAAAAATACAAATAACCCCAGAATCACATGAACGCACCCGAAGCTGCCTTCTACCGAATCAGACCCTTGGTCCATCAGAGTCAGTATGGTCTACTCAGACCGGCAGCGGCTCTCCAGGGTCTCAGGCAGAGGTCTTTCACATCACCCACTTGCCTAGTCCCTTTAACTGCAGATGCCGGTGGTTGAACCTGGGACCTTCTGCATGCCAAGCAGAGGCTCTACCGTTGAGCCACAGCCCATCCTTCTGAAAGCGTGAATCAGGCCTAAGGTTACCACAGGGCCCACCTGCAAGGTCAACCTCCCATCCCTGCCAGCTCTTGGGAAATTGAGTGGTAGGAGAAAATATATGGGAGAGTAAGCATACGGACCGCCTGAACTCCCGGACTGGACATGGCAACCCGATATGCAGGCACTCGACTACTGTTCCAGCTGCGCGCCCGCCCCAAACGCTACTGAGATGGCCGCTGCGAGCTCCGTTGAAACTGACACGGCCGCTCCTGTGCGCTCCGTGCAGCCGGCAGCTAGGAAGCAGAGGCAAGGGCAACCTCCAGTGAACCTGAGAGACTCCATGTTCCCGTTCATCCCTGTTCCAGCTGCAGCCATGTCATGAAAAGCAGACAGTCACGTAGTAGGTGCCAACACCCCCCCCCTCCCATTGCAACATCAGCAGCTTAATGGGCAATCAGCAGCGATCCTGATATCAGCGATGAGTCGTTTTTCCAGCTATGCAGCCAGCGATCCCCAGAAGTTAGCAGAGATCGCGCCTTTTGTTTAAGAATGTTAATCACTTCAGCAAAGATCTCCCGGTTCCTCCCGGGTTGCAAAAGCCATTGGAATCAGAATAGATTTCTAAATTCTCACTACCCCACCCCAGCAGCCGAAGATTAATCCTTTTTTCACCTGGGAACCTAGGAGGGGTAAATCCCCTCACCCTGCCCCCAGAAAAACAGGATATCTGGGGTGCCCACAGCCCATACATTACCTTAGGGCTTCCCATTTCATACAGCCTGCCACTCTGCCGGAGTGTGCAGCCATGCTAGAATACGCTGGGGGCTACCCATGCCCCCTGTTTATTCCCCATGTCCCCCTTTTTCTGCTATCTTAGTCTTGGACAACTCCTCATCTGGAAAAAGGTGCCGTATTTCCCAATCAACGACCTCCTGCCACGTCGGCATCCATCCTTATTCTACTACCTTTTATTTCTTAGGATCTCTGTATGTTTGTGTTGCATCACTGAATGAAAGAAACGACATAAACTCTCTTAATTCGGAATCCCTTGTCTGTCTTTATTCTCAAGGTCACAGTTAATGGGCTCTGGTATAGTTGGTTGGTCTCGCTTTATAAATATCAAAGTTACCGATCTGCTCAGCTAATTCCCCAATTAAAGAGCATTTCAGGTAACAGGAGTCCCGAGGAGATGGCGATGTTATTTCTGGTTGCCACCTCCATGATGCCCTACGAATTTCCCTAATCTCTATGGATACAATAGAGATTGGAAGAGGAACACCACTGACACATTGATGCCACTTTTGGGTAATCACTCTGAAGTGACACCACTTCACCAGCACTCCGCTTCTCCATACTCTGTCCCCTGAAAATTCCCAGGGTTTGCCAGCACGGGGCTAGCAACCCTGGTTACCAACTTTTCTTTCCAGTTTGCTTCTCTTGTGTATAAGGTTGCCAGTGTTTTTCACTGACTTCTGCTCCTATCCCTTTAACAGCAACTCTCACACCGGTTAATACTTCCTGCCCTCCTGCCCCTTCCCCAATCAAACTAGCCCCTGAATTCAGGGGTTGTTGCTTTTTTAGTTCAAGAGCAGCATAGCTCTTCCAGTATAACACATGAACACATGAAGCTGCCTTATACTGAATCAGACCATCAAAGTCAGTATTGTCCACTCAGACCGGCAGCGGCTCTCCAGGGTCTCAGGCAGGAGTCTTTCACATCACCTACTTGCCTAGTCCCTTCAACTGGACATGCCAGGAATTGAACCTGGGACCTTCTGCATGCCAAGCAAATGCTCTACCACTGAGCCACAGCCCCTCCCAGTACTCACATAACATACCAGTTGGCCCCAGACAAGGAAAGACATGTATATTGCAGTGTTTTCTTAAAGACTACCGAGTTCCGCAAAATATTTTAGAACTTTCAAGAAAAGAACTCTATAATTATTATTTATTATATTCTACTTCTCTTTCCTGCCAACTGACTGTGATCCTTCCCCTCATCTAAAGCCAGAAGAATGCTGTCAGCCAAAAAGACTGTCCTGTTTTATTTTGTTTAGGCATGTGGAGATTTAATGACATTTTTATATTGTTAGAGAGGAGTAGAGCGGAAACTCAACATTTGAGAGAGGAACATTCATCTGACCAAACCAAACTGCTACTTGAAATTCCTTCTGCATGTGCTGACACCGCATTCCAGACGCAACACTACAATTTCCGAATTCAGTGTTTGGAGCCACTTAATCCTTTAAAAAACTTACACAGTTCAGTCTCAAACAAGGATTAGTCATAAGCCAAGCCTTTTGATATTACCTGCTTGGAAAAATGGGCTCCAAAAAAAATCTGAAAGGAGTGTGTGTGTGTGTGTGTTTGTGTAAAAAAGGAATGACTGGTAAAAGAGCAACCAAAAACATGCATCTCCGCATCAGATTAAAAAAAAACACTGACTTGGAATAACATATTTGGGATCCTGCTCCAGAAATCCCTTTGCACTTAATATTGCTAGTTGGACCAGATACTTTAATTCTGTGGATTTAAGAGCACCTAATCCCACTGTCCCCAGGCTTCTCTTCTCACAACAGGGCTTAAGCCAAAGTGACAGACACTTATTGAAGATGCGAGAGACATTTCTTCTTAGAACAGGAAGTTAAAGCAAGATCACGGACAGCTGACAAACGGCCCCTGGGGAGTATGCAGGACCATGACTCTGCAGATACAGGTAATCACCGACTATCAAAATTGTTTTAACTGGTGATGCCCAGAATTGAAACTGGGACCTTCCTACATGCAAAGTAGATGTGCTACCACTGAGCAACCCCCCCCCCAATCGCATCAAGCTCTCTTGACAACAGAATCAGATCAAAGTATGGTCCAGTTGGTGGTGTGGGATGCTGGCGGTCACTGGAACAGATGACCCAACGAGAACTTTACGTAAAGGCAGTCCTCTGTACAAGCACCGGGTCATCCCTGACCCATGGGGTGACATCACATCCTGACGTTTACTAGGCAGACTATGCCTTCCCCAATCATCTACACTTTAACCCCAGCAAGCTGACCTCAGAAGGATGGCAGGCTGAGTCGACCTCGAGCTGGCTACCTGAAACTGACTTCCGTTGGGTTTGAACTCAGAGATCATGAGCAGAGCTTTGACTGCGGTACTGCAGCTTACCACTCTGCGCCACGGGGCTCCATAAACAATCGACCCCCAAGGCTCCCGAAGTCGCAATAAAAGTAGTTTGTGGTTTTAGATTATGGCTGCTATAAAAAGTTTGTGAACATCGTAATACTTTCATTACCAAGCCAGGCTGTGCGAAAAGGGTGGAGTGAGGACACAGGGCCTTGTCCTGAATTGCCACTGCATAAATTTGACGAGAAAGGGGATGTGGCAGGCCTGTGCCACTAAGTCCTCACAGGTAGCCAAGGCAGTTTTGGAGGAGAAAAGACCTGTTCTGCTCCTTGCTGAAGTTCTGGAAACAATCCTCTACCTTTACCACTACTGCTGTCAGAAGAGGATGCCAGTTTTTAAGTGACACAGAATTCTTCATTGGGCAGAATGGGAGCAATGTTGTTCGTCTACACAGAGAGAACTGTCTGCTCCAGCAGTTCCCAAACTGTGCTCTGTGGGGCACTTGGTGCTCTGCGAACATCTCCTAGTGCTCCATGAAGAGATTGGAAAGAAAAATACTACCGTATATACCCGTGTATAAGCCGACCCGCGTATAAGCCGAGGTGCCTAATTTCTCCCCATAAATGGGGGAAAATTAGGCACCCGCGTATAAGCCGAGGGTCGGCTTATAACCCCTCCCCCCCCCAG